>NC_134137.1:353397500-354022500 GCF_033958435.1 Carettochelys insculpta
AAACACAGGAGGTTCGTTAACATCTGTTATGTGAACAGTAAGTATTTGAAGGTCACTTGCCCCAGCTGTATCTCTAACGTAAATCTGCAAATCAAAGCTGTGTGGCATAGTTTCATAATCTAGGACAGGATCTCCAGTGGTAACAACCTGAAATGTAACAAATTATTAGTAGCACACTATGCAATCAAATCTGTAAATGTTGTATATAGGAATAAACACATATTAAAATGAACATTTTCTTTTGGCAAGTGGAGAGTAGACTCATAGATTATCCTTTGTTTATTGCTGACCTGAGCTCTGTCCAAGGGTTCAGATATTAATGTAAAACGCCATGTATTATATAGAAGTGCAATTCAAATGTTCTTCTTTAGTATGTATTGGAAATTATCAAGAAATCAAAAAGAACCACTTAATGCAAATGAGGTTTGCAGGAGTTGCAAAGAAGCTACTAGATTTGCTAAGGACTTCCCAGTATAGGCAAAATACAAGATTCCTGCCCTGAGGGGAGAGAAACTAATTTTGGATATGATACAAAAAGCTGGGAAACAAGACAGTGGGGATGGGTATGAGAGGAAGAAGAGAAGTAACCTCCGTAAGACACTATAGTTAATCAGCAAAGTTAGTGTGCAGCATAATGAAGCAATACCTGAGACAAATGGGTAGAAAGTATAAGTAAAAATGTAAGTGACAAAGGTTGTGTAGGCATGATGGAAAAAAGAGGAGAGAGGACAGTGGCTTTGGCAAGAAGCGCAGGACGTTACCCTTCTGTGCAGAGGACGGGCATTCTTGTTTCCTTGGTGGGGTGGGGGAAGCAATTGTTCCCTTTATAGGTTGTGCTGCCTCTTTAAGAGTCTTTCACATCATTGCAAATTCTGCACCTTTAAGGAACGATACTCTGGGAATTGTAGCCCCTGGAGGTGACAAGTCTTCTCTAAGAGCGGAATTAAGACCTGGTGGACCCAGAGAATAGAACTTTGTAAGAGGCAGCCTTTCTCTTCAGTGAGCGAGACTAACTATTATGGGGGCCAGATGCAGCATAGAGCCCCACAGTAAAGGAGTTCATAGAGTCTAGACAGAACAAATGCTGGTTCCCGGTACAGAAATTCTTTGAGAAAGACTTGATGGAGGATTGCACAGGAGTATAGTGACATATATAGATATTCACTTAATAGAAAAGGTGAGGGATGTGGATCAAGAATATGTAGCACTCTAGATCAATTATTGTTAACATTATGATTTTGTGAGGGATATTTTTAGTTAAAAGTCACAGCTGGGTCATGGGCAATAAAAAAAATTCATGGAAGCCCAGAACCTGTCTGACTTTTACAGTTCAAGCCTGAGGCGGAGGATGACAGCCCAAGCCTCACTGGAAAGGGGGTGTCCAGCTTATATGCCACAGCAGCTGACAGCTCCAGGGCCCCCACCACAGCCCCAGCAGCTCAGACTTCCAGCACTCTGACCATCCAAGGCAGCTGATGGCTCCAGGTACCCCCCACAGCTGTTGGGAGCTCCAGGAGTGCCCCCAACACCTTGTGGCTAGGTCTGGTGGCTGAGAGCTCTGGGTGCCCCTTGTGGTAAATCAGAGTTCTAGGGACCCTACTGCCTGTGGAGGCCAACAGGTCTGGTGGGTACCTGCCACCCAGAAAGCCTGAGAGCCCTGGCTTGTAGTGTTATGGTTCTGGCCCAGTCACTGTGGGGTTCTGGGTTTGGGGTCTATAGATGAGGGAAGACCTCTTCTGTTACGGCACATGGGGAAGTACTGTATAAACCCCTGTAACTAAGGAGTAAAGACTTTTGTGAGCAGTGGGATAAATGAATGGGGCCAACTCTGAGCTACAGGGAGCTGAGAAGTTTAGACGGTCATGAGTGGAGGGCTGTGTCCCAGCAAAGGGAAAGGACTGCTTACAGCAGGAAGGTTGGACGGTTTTTTAGTGGTGCTGTGAATCAACAGGGGGTGGGGAATGACTGGACATTCTGTTGCTGCTTTGCAGGAGGATCACTTTTAATTTCATCAGCAAGCCATCTCACCACTTGCCAAATTGTCCACTACCAAAGAAGAGGAGAAACCAAGAGGTGCTCCTGGCTGGCTGAAAGGGCTGCACAAATCAGTTGCTGGCAGAGACCAGGGAGCACAACAGTAGCTTCTGGTTGGCTGCTAAGACTAAGCAGGTAGTTACTGGCAGGGACCAGGGGAGTGAGGAAGGAGCTTCTGGAACTCAGCTATGATGGGCTACAGGAAAGTGGCCTAGGAAGATGTAGACCAGCAGTTAGTAAACAGGTGCAGCACACGTACCTCAATGGTTCCTTGGTAGGGAGCGGGAGCGGTGGATGGGACTGGGTCCCGCTCCCCACCCGCCACTGGGGGAAGTGGCTGTGCTCTAAAGAATTTGAACTGTGGCATCTCAGGGAAGGGATCACTCCGGACTGACCCAGCCAGAAGCTGTACTCAGTGAACAGAGTCCAAGAAGGGTGGCCCAGCAGATGAGCTGAGGTTATGAAAGATTCAGGAAGAGGCTAGGAGTCCCTAGGGAATAAGCCCTCAGGTGCTGCTTAGAACCAGAGTAGGAACCTTGCAACCTAGTCAGACCAACTGAGGGTACTGTGAGGAGCCCTGTTGGGCTGGTTAATGGTGCATGGACCGGCATGCTCCTGAATAATGTATGGGGATCCTGCTCTGCAGTTTTTGTCATGTGGGTGGGGAGCTGGTAAGAATCTCCCCATGCTCTCTTCCTGCTTAAACAGCACTGCAGTGAGGGCAGTGAAAACAGAGAACAAGTATCATCACAACAGCATCAAAGGAGCTTCAGCCAGCCAATACATTCTCAATTATTCCAAATGGCCTCTGCTGAATGGGAATATTCTCTTAAGACAAAGGGCTGGTCTCTGCAATTAGTACGTAATCAAGCTGGGGTGTAAAATGACAGTGCACTAGCATGCTGTGCCTTAACTGCCCAGGGGGCTTGTTGGCCCATAGTACAAGCTCCATAGTGCGATAGCATCCTGACCTCTGTGTAGGTGGGTAATGATGCAGACTACAGTGTAGCCTGTGACCGGGAAAGGAATCAAGCAGAAATGCTGCACATAAAAGAGGTTCATTTATCAATCACTGTAGCCTCCTCAGATATTCCCAAAGGGGTCAGGAAAATATGTTATCGTTGTCTTAGGACAGTTACAGTTGTAAGAAATGTGCTTCAGAAAGCAAGGTTCTCATTGTCAGGCCCCATAATTCATGCTTGAAAACAGACTTTCTCCTTATCTCAGCAAAGATTTAATAGCCGAATGTAGTTCTGGGACAGCTCATTACTTGGAGTTCATTAATCTTACAAAACAGAGCACTAAACATTCATTAGAATACTATGCAATAGCATAAATAAGTAACACTCACTGTGCTTGTCTAGTAAATGAGCTAATTACATTTGTGCTGCCTCATCTTGGCTTTTTAAATCATGTTTGTTCACTTGCCTGCTAGTTTGCAGAATTTAGTAATTGCCAGTGGAGTCCCTGGGGTACATGTACATTACTGCAGCACAGGTATGGTTCTGCAGTGTAGATGCTTCCTATATCTACAGCAAGCGGTTTTCCATTAGGATGACCTGATAGCAAATGGAAGGAATTGAGACGGTTGCAGGGGAGGGGAGGGCATTTAGTTATTTATAGAAGACAAAGACCCTAATAGTGGGGCGATTCCAATAATATTGGGCCATCTGATCACTTGTTTCCCATCAATGCAGGTAATCCATCTCTTGGAGAGGTAGTAGCTAAGTTGATGGAAGAATTCTTCTGTCACTCTAGCTGCATCTACCATAGGCTTAGGTCAACTCACCTCCAGCACAGAGTATGAAAATTTTCAGAGCCCTGAACAATAAGGCCTGGTCAATCTTATTGTTTAAATATAGGCCAAACCTCTATCTGGCTTGGCTGCACCTTTCTACTTTAAGCTAACTGCTTATGCCTCAGGTCCTGCAGCTGATCTACCTGTCCCCCAGTAAGTTAGGGAACGCTGAGAACTACTCTAGGTTGTGCCAGCTGCGCTGCTGTGCAGAGTCCCCAGTAGCCCTGCCAGTAACTGAAGCTATCTGGGTCCCCAACTATACCTCCTTTCCTCCCACATGCCATTTGCATCAGCAGCCAGGAGGACCACAACTCATCTGTAGGGCAGCTGTATGCAACCCAATGGTTCCTCAGTACTGAAGGAGCCTTCAAGGGGCTCATTAAACTGGATTCAGCTGTTGATTGAATTTGACAATCTTCCCCAGTGAGGTGAGTTTGTAAGATTCTGTTCTAGCGCAACAAGTTGGATTCAGTGGGGTCTGATTGTGATTTTACATCACCCTAATCCAAATGGGGGTTGCTAAGATCAGAATCAGGTCCCAGGTGCTTTTATTCACCTTAGCAGCTTTTAAAACAATGATTTCTCTGATGCATGGATCAAATGTGAGGCTTGTTTAGGTTTTTCCCCAGCACCAATCTGAAGGCTGGAAACACTATCAGCTAGTCAGGTGCTAGAAGAGCTGAATTTCCTGTAATAGATACCTTGATCCACTTTTGCAAATCTTGCAACTAGATGATACATGAATAACTTCTGTACCAATATCAGCTCCCAGTAATCCAAAGAGTAAGTAAGCATCAGTGTACAGATTAATCACATTGTCCAAGCTGAGCTGAAAACTTACCTTGTAAGTATGTGTATCTCCAGGAACAATCCAAAAAGCTGTTGTCAGTGGATTTGTGTTGATTATTTTAGGATACCCTGAAACCACTTCAGAAAGAGATGGCGATAAAGTAACGTTAAACATATGAACCAAAACATGAGCTGGAGAATTTTCTGTCACATTGCCTGTCGCAGGCAAGCCATTAAATGACAGCATTCTTCCCCCTGCAAATTCAAAAGGGCAAGTGCAATTACGCTTCTGTGAAGCCTTCTCTGTGAATGTTAGCTAGAACAGACCACACACCTGTCGTGCTGTGCACACAAATGATCTGATATCCTTCTCTTGCTGATACAAATTGCTGTACTACTCTGCTGTGATGAAAGACTCAATTTATTCTCTTCTTAAATGCTGTGGTTCTGCCAGTGTAACTTACAGATGTTAAAGCAATATTGTTACTGCATTGCTTGCATTCACACGATAGCTGGGAACATATTACATTTCCTATCAGGCACCCTCCTTCCCTGCTGCTTCTCTGCTCTGAATTGCATTAAAAATAAAGTCAGAGAATCAAGTGTGTGTGACTAAAAGTTGTTAGAATTATTCTGTGAATTCCATTTTTTACAGATGACCCCTCCCCTTCCACCCTCTTCTGTTGCTCTTCTGCTTCTGAAAAGTCTCGTCTTAAATTAACAGAGGAGAAAGCAAGTGCTGAGCAGCTCCTGAAAATTTCAAGAACAGGTTAACCCTCCTGAGTAGTGAGCACCTTGCAAGGTACTGTTCTCGCATTGCAATCTGTTCAGGGCCAGGACCTGAGGCAACAATGAACGAATGAAAGTGTCTCCAGTGCCATTAGGAATTTGGAGTGGGGAGTGGGAGGGGACTTCTGGGCTGGGGGAGTCATCCTGTTAGCTGCAGCTGAGGGAACCTACAAGGGGAAAAGGAAGCTCAGGCAGGTGAGGAAGGGGAAATTTATGACTCTCCTCTTTAAATAGTGGTATCCCAAAATAGCTGCCTATGTCTAGGTCTCAAAACAGTTTTTGAGATAATGGGCACACTATTCCAGCACCCCTGTGAACCTCATCGCCTGAGGAGTACAGGGATGCCTGAAACTAGGGCTTTATTTTGGCATGTGGTGCCATTTAGAAAGAGCCACATGACAAAATAGCCTATTTCGAGGTTATACACATAGTATGAGTGTCCAGCAAGAATATGACTCTATTACAGATCTGGGCTTGAGAATCTGATGTTCCTGCTTTCCTGCTTTTAGCTCTGGAGGTCTTTTGTTCATGCTCGGCTGTTGACCAAGATAGAGGCTGTCGCAGTGGCCAGTGCAAAATGTCTGGAATGCTTGGAACCAGCAGGGAACACTGACTTGGAAGGACCCTGTGTGTGACCCTTATTAATGGAGCTGGGCTCTGGGGTCTCTAGGGATGTGGGCTTACAGCTGGTGTGCTTTTGTAACATGTTCTAATATAGAATCTGACTGATTCTGTGTCCCCTTGACACAACTTATTAAGGAAAAATATTTTAAAGTCACTGAAGATAAATGTACTTTAATGTTTTCTAGAGTGACAGGTGAGATTTGAGTTCCCACATTTGTCTCTTACAGTTTTCATGCAATGAGTAAGAAATGTATATTCAGGCTTATTTCTTTTAAATCGAGTTAATCAGATATTTCAGACCACTTGGCAACAGAGTGTGATGGGTACTCTCTTCCTATTCATATCCTACTCCACCCCTTTCAGAATTCCATGGACTGCCTCCTTTCCAGTTTTGGAGCACAAAATATCCCTCCAATATTTACAGAAATTGTTCATAGAGAATAGGAGTATTAGGAAATAAAGTATGTATATTATTGTCATTGCAAACCCCAAACACTGAGTTTGGGCACCAAAAAAAAATCACAAGGCAAATGTACTACACATATTGGTATTTGGATGTTCACCGAGCTTGGCAATTTGGTTGCAAATGTTTCATTACCAATCAAGATAACATCATCAGTGCACAGTAGATTTGGTGAAAAGTCCTCCGAGACAGGTCTTTATATAGTTTTTTTGCGTGACCCTAACCAGTGGTTGATTTTGATTGGTTCCTTATGGCCTTGAATTTCAACCAACCAATCATCATTGACCACGTTCTCATTGGTTGTTCTTTTTGTATTATCTCTCAACCTCATGGGTTCGAACACTGGGTCTAAGTCGACATGCCAGTTAATTGTTCCGTAGTTGTCGATTTTTGATTTTTGTATAAACATCTTTGAACAAAATTCCTTGGGTAACCATTTAGCTTAAATATGCGATTAAGATGTTTCTCTTCAGCTTTGCGTCATGGATTCGTGCTGCCGTGGGTTTTAGCTCTGTTGCAGAGAGTTCTTATGCAGCTTCTTTTATGACTGACAAGGTGGTTACAGAAAAAACTGAGAATTTGATCAAAGGGTGTTTCTTTTCTAGATACAGATGTTTCTAGGTGCCCCGTTTCACTACGATTCACTAACATGTCGAGAAACGGAAGTTTTTGATTGCATTCTTTTTCAATAGTAAACGTGACGCCATTGATTGTTTTATTTAAAATGTTATGGGCACACTCTACATCAGTGCACTTAATGACAACAAATGTGTCATCAACATATTGTATCCAAATGCTTGGTCTGATTATTGGTAGCGCGATTCGTTCCAAGCATTGCAATTAATCCCAAGAGTGGCGATCAAACACAAGGTTAGTATCCAGACATAAGTCAACAAGGTCCATTATGGAGTTGTGGCTAATAATTTATGCTGATTGAGACTCATCAGCCTGTAGAAGTTCATTTAATGTTTGCTTAGCTAGCTGCAAATCAATTGATGTGAACAATGTGGTGACATCAAAGGATGTCATTAATTCATCAGGTATTCATTGCGCAAAAAGAAACACCCTTTGATCAAATTCTCAGTTTTTTCAGTAACCACCCTGTCAGTCATAAAAGAAGCTGCGTAAGAACCCTCTGCAACAGAGCTAAAACCCACTGCAGCATTAATCTATTACGGGAAGCTGAAGAGAAACATCTTAATCATATATTTAAACTAAACGGTTACCCCAGGAATTTCGTTTAAAGATGTTTATACAAAAATCAAAAATCAACAACTAGGGAACTCTCAGCCAAAAGAATAGGACTGCTATATGTCAAAAATATTTCCAAAATGACATCAAGACTACTAAAGCCATTTGGAATTAAAGTTGCATACAAACCAACCAACACATTGAGAAATACCCTAGCCAGGTCAAAAGATCCAATTGAATGTACATGTAAAGCAAAGGTGATTTAGAAAATTCAATGTTCAAACTGTTCCAAACATTATATTGGACAAACCAGAAGGAGATTAGGTACATGTATACATGAGCATCAAATGGATGTGAAATGACACAATCCTCTGTCATTTATTTCATTACACAAGGACAATACTGGTCATAAATTTGACTTCAACAACCTGAAAGTCTTAGGACAAACAGGATCTAGGCAAGGAAGGGAGTTTCTAGAGGTGTGGTTTTCTGGAAATGACTCAATTAACCAGCACACCAACTTAGACCCAATGTTCAATTCCAAGAGTTTGAGAGATAATAGAGAAAGAACAACCAATGAGAACATGGTCAATGATGATTGATTGGTTGAAATTCAAGGCCATGAATAACCAATCAAAATCAACCACTCGTTAGGGTCACGCCAAAAGACTATACAAAGGCTTGTCTCGGAAGACTTTTCACCAAATCTACTGCGCACTGACAATGTTACCTCAATTGGTAATGAAATGTTTGCAACCAGATTGCCAAGCTCAGCGAACATCTGAACATCAAACAGAACCCACTGAGGTACCAATCTTCTCTTTTGTCTTAGTACTGCACATTTCTTTTTAAGAAAATTCTATGGTTTGAGATTGCTTGCTTTGCTTTCTGATTTCTGAGCCTTTGTGTGACCCTTGGGTTTCACTCTTTGAAAGCTGAGATGTTCATGCAATTTGTAGATTACAGCCATTGGGATTTACAGGAGAAAAACTGCAAATAGCACAAGACTCATGAGAGTTGGCAAAAGTTTCTTTTAAAGCAATTTAGTAACTAGAAAAAAGGAGGACAGCTAGCTATGTGTGACCAGCCAGCTCACTGCAAGCACCAGCAAGTGGTCCACAGACCGCAGTTTAAGAAATCTCTCTTGTAACTCACTACTGTCTACACAAGCAAGCAAAGCTGGCACTAGCAATCCTTTCTTCTTTACAGCTGGTTAGAAGGTGTATCCTTTGTGTAACTGTAATGCTTTCATGCTGAACCAAATATTGGTCTTGCCCACCTAACATACCATGGTCTGGGTTGGGTGAGTCGGGGAGGAGGTTTAGTCAGTTGGTTTTTAATTCACCAACTGTTAAAGTTACCACTAACATTAACCTAGAAAAAAAGTCTAAATTCTATTGACCTGCTTCTTTTCTGCTTTGCACTCAGTATAGGCATTACATCTGTGCAAAGTGGGTGTAAAACACTACCAGACTGATTTTTAGTGTAAATGACTGTTTGAAAAGCTACCAGATGAGAAAAGGGGTATAAAATGTTACGATTTACACAAGACTTAAGCGAGGGAGAATTAGGCTTTATATGCGTCTTTATGACAAGATCTTCTTAAAACTTGCTAAAAACATAAGTCAAGTTCATGTAATTTTAAAAGTACCTCAATTTTTCTGTTTTACTTTTTAAAATTCAGTTACCCAACAGCTGAAATATAAACAAAGCCTGGAGTGACCTAAAGGAAACTAACTTTAAAATTCATCTGCTTTCCCACCCCAATACTCTCACCTTGAACAGGGATCTTATTCTGGAGTGCTGCATCTGGTATAATATTATTGTAATGACTAACAGATAATTTGAAGCATAAGCTTTCATGGGCAAGCACCCGCTTCATCAAAGAGGGTCTTTGCCCATGAAAGCTTATGCCCCAAATGATGTTAGTCTGTAAGGTGCCACAGGATGTCTTGTTGTTTATGAAGATACAGACTAATTCGGCTACCTCTCTGATTATCGTAACAGTAATATACTTCATCAGAATGGGCTGAAATCTCCTGTCAGTTGTACTGATTCAGCCTATTGCTCACTGTAGTTCAGTAACAATATAGCTGTTTCTTGAATTCTTTTGTCAAAAGTTCTGATCTCAGAAATATAGCTTAGATCCCTTAAGAGCAACTATAACAGACAAAAATTTAAGTTCAGCAATTCAATAAAATGTTCTTACCAGATATTCCTCCTAACAAAACCAAAAGAAGAAAAATGTTCTGCCTCTTCCTTAGGACCTGGCCATCCATAGTCCTCGGATGTGTACTGAAAGAAGACCTTGGTCTTATTTACTTCAGCCTGCTTCAGCCCTGCCTACATTTTTCTTCCTGGTTATGCTGTCCAGCTAGAAATCAAACAAAAGTTCTGTGGTATCTAAGGGAGTTTCTAAACACCATCGGCCTGTTTGCTCTTGAGTGGCCAGCTCCTTCCTGACCTACTGTACAATATCCCTTAAACTGCAGTCCTTTTAAAATGACAAAGTGGGAGAAATAGCTAACAAAGGGCTGGCTTGATCATTCTGAGAAATGAGGTGCTTTCTCCATAGACCAGGCGCAACACTGGCTGCAGCATTGCATGTTTCCCCGTGCTGCCAGTGTGTTTCACACCTGTCCTGGGGCATCAGAGATCACTTAGTACTTGTCTACACTAGCAGAGTTTGGTCACTATACTGGTATGTCAGCATTAACAAAACCCTCTAATGAGCATTCACTTGTATGGTTATTGCTTATGTCATTTTCAAGAACCAGCAAAAGTTATACAAGTAGTTACACAATTATAACAACATCTGCAACAGGGCTTTTACCAGTATAGGTAAATCAGTAAAAAAAAATCACTCCCCAAAAGTCCTTGTCCACATTGCTAACTTTAAAGCACAGCTGCGGTAGTAGTGCTTTAACATGGTAGTGTGGTCACAGCACCAGCACTGGGAGAGAGCTCTTCCAGCTCTGTAGGTAAACCACCAGCATGAGGGGTCTAGCTAGCAGTGCTAGGAGCCTGTTTCCACTGGCACCTTACGGCACTGTAACTTGCAGCGCTCAGTGTGCTGGTTTCTCATGCTGAGCGAGAAAGTTACAATGCAGTAAAGTGGCAGTGTGCACAAGGCCAAATCATTTATTTGATAAGGGTGGTAGAAAGTCAGCAAGTTTTCAGTAGTAGTCTGCTGTGATATTTTTGCGTATTTTTGTAAGCACGTAGTTTTAAAGTGAGGTATACCTTGGTGGTATGCAAAACAAATCTGACTCCTGAAAAGGATACAGTAATCAGGAGAGGTTGTTTCAAGACCTCAGATTACCTTAGAGCCATGTTTCTTAACAGGTGGTACGCATACTGTGACAAGCTAAGGCTGGGAGGGGGTAAGAACAACAGGGAAAAGCAGAGCAGGCAAACAAGCAGAGTGTGAGCAGGGGAGGAAGCCACCCTGGGACAACTGGGGCCAGCTGGTCGAACTTAAGCCTGCTTTTAAAAGAACCCCTTGCCCAGTAGGCAGAGGGCAGAGAAGAGCGCAGCAAAGCAAAGCAAAAGGAGTTTTTCTAAAGGCACTAGAGGAGTGCTCAGCCGCAAGGGGCTAAGGCCCCTGCCCAGGAGGCCCTGAGATTTGGCATAAGGCCAAGCAGGTTGATCACACAGGAGGAGCCAAACCAGAAGGGGGAACAGACTGCTACTGCCACTGCCAGTGCCTGGAGGAGGTACAGTGGGGGAGGAATTGTCTGGGGAAGTGACCTCGGGAATAGCTGCGGTGTTCATAATGAGGAGAGCCTTCCCCCACCACTAGCAGCCACACAGGGTCCCTGGGCTGGAACCCGGAATGAGTGGGTAGGGCCTGGGTTCCCCCCCCAGACCACCATCTTCCCCCCCACATCTCAAGAAAGGCAACGGTATCCTGGCCATGGGATAGTGACTAAACAGAGGCCTGGAGCCTGGGAGCAAGGCCAGCCTCACCACACGTGGTGTAAGAGGTGGGATCGGAGTGCTGCAGTGAAACCCTGCAGCAGACCCACCTAGAGGAACTCAAAGAAAAGAGAGATGGAGGACGTGGTGAAAGCCGTCATATAAGCCACTGCAGCTCAGCAGGAGGTCACCCGGGTATATGCAGCTACCCAGCAGGAGGCCCTGAGGCTACCGCCGGAGACTAACCAGCTGCTCGTGAGCCAGGCAGCCCAGGACTGAGCCACCCTTGGAGAGATCATAATGCAGCTGAAAGCCCTGACTGCCCGAGTGCACAGCCTACATGGGACTCGACCCTTGTGGGCTAGCAACTACCTCCAGAAAATGACAGGGGAAGATGACATAGAAGCAGACCTTTTGGCCTTTGAGAGGACGGCCATAGAGGAAGTCTGGCCCCGAGACCAATGGGCCAGTTTCCTGGCCCCATTCCTGCGTGGAGAGGAACATGGGGTACATGAGGAAAGTCTGGTGGGGGGTACTTATAATTTTTATAAAGGGGCTTTTTATAAAAAAGTTTGAGAAACAGTGCTATAGGCCAAGGGGAGAAGTTGCTCCCCTCAGACTTTTCATAGATCCATCATGTCTTCCCCTCCCCTTCTTCTGACTTTGCAGGAATAATAAAATCAGGTATAATAGTCTATATACTGGCACAATTTCTCCCTCCCTTCTCCCTCTCAGAATCTTTTTAAATTATATCCAGATGGCCTACACCGGGGTCAGCAACCTTTCCAAGGCAGAGTGCCAAAATTGGACCTTGTGACCTCTAGGTACAGTCCGAGTGTACATGATACTTTTTAAAGTCACTAATAGTCCTACTTACAACAGTTTCATTAATAAATAAATACAAGTGCAGAGCTTTACTGTTTAGGGGTGGTTGTTAGCATTAGCTGGTCTTTTGTTAATTCTCAGGAGGCAAGGCTTTGAGCAAACTCCCGGCCGCATGAGGGAAAAGGGCAGGGCTGAGCTCCCACCTCACATGGCAATGAAAATCAGCTCCTGTGCCCCTCTTGGCACCCATACCAGGAGTTGCTGACCCCTGGCCTACACAATCTCTGCCTCTTCTTCTACAAGGGCCCCCCGGACTCATGAAAAGTCTGTGGGGATCAGCATTGCAGAGGTAGTTGAGTCACTTCTATCCATACAGGAGGGGTGAGATCTGTGTATGCCAGGTCTCTCAATACATAGGTCTGTGGGGCAAGTTTGTGAATATAACTCAGGGTGGGAGTGGGGTCTCTTTACTAACACTGCTATGCTATAAAACACCTTTTAGTTGCTATGTACAACCCATTCCATTATACATAGTTGCCAGTTAAACACCTGTAAAAAAGACACAAGCTCTGGTGCTAAACTTCAAAATTTCTAATCCTTTCAGTTACCAAAAGTTTCATTTGTCTAATTTCCCCTGTGCGAGTGCAGTGCTATTTCTTTGCCTCTCTTCTGCAGTGGTGTGAGCAGGACCCCTTCCCTGTGCTCTGAGACACAACTTCTTGTTCTTTATTTTCTCTCTCCTACTCCTAAGGCTGTTTCTTCCGTAAATATATATCTCAGGCTTTTTGTTTGGTTCTCCTTTTGTCTAAATCCCCACATAGATTCCGTTGCCAACAATAGACCAATGCTCGTGTGCTCAGTTACATCAATCAGACTTCTCAACACACATCAAACCTTTCATAGTCTGTGCCTAAGAAAAGATTAGAGCAACTGAGTGCATATCTGTCAATAAGAAAACCACACACTCCACCCTTCCTCCTACATCCCTGCACCATTTCACGTCTCCCCCAAAGCCCTGCCTCCAACTTGCTCCTTTCCACCACGACACCACTGCAGCCCCAAGACTGGAGAAGCTCTGTGCCCCTGACATAGCCATGGGGCCACTGTAAGGGACAAGAGCTCCTTCAGCCCTGGGGCTATGGCAAGAAGAGATTTTTCCAGGGGTCCCAAACTGGCCTGGGACCCTAGGAGCCCATGCTCAGGCAGGCCACTCCTCAGTGATAAAGCCTATCATTTGGATGCTTTGTGTAACAAAACCTTGGGAGGTTGTTTGTCTTTCAATATGTTTCTATGGTTGTCACTGACAAGCCTCACAGGACAAGAGTGTTTGAGCAGAGCCTGGGAATGTGAGGAGGAAAAGAGGGAGTGCCAAGTACTGGGTGCAACATGGGACTGAGTGCAAAAAAGACGAGTGATGGATAGATAAAAGAAGAGGTCAAATAAGAGGAATATATGCAGGGAGAAATGAGTGAAGATTATAAAGTGAGGAGGTCAAATGGCAAAGAATTAATGTAAAGAAAAAACACACGTATGTAAGGAAAAAATTAGAAAGGTGGAGGCACAAAATGAGGTTAAACTAGCTAAAGGACATAAGAACAGCCATATTGGGGGTAGGTCTGCACAGCCGTTATTTCAAAATAGCTATCCTAGCATCTACACAATGCAGCCACTATTTCAAAATAGCGGTTGGCTTATTTTGAAATTGGTAAACTTCTTTCTTTGGCCGTGTCTACACTAGCCAAAAACTTCAAAATGGCCATGCAAATGGCCATTTCGAAGTTTACTAATAAAGAGCTGAAACACATATTCAGCGCCTCATTAGCATGCGGGTGGCTGCGGTGCTTCGAAATTGACATGGCTCGCTGCCGCGCAGCTCATCCAGATGGGGCTCCTTTTCAAAAGGACCCCGCCTACTTCAAAGCCCCGTTACTCCCATCTGCTCATAGGAATAAGGGGACTTCGAAGTAGGCGGGGTCCTTTCGAAAAGAAGCCCTGTCTGGACGAGCCGTGCGGCGGCGAGCCACATCAATTTCGAAGTGCCACGGCCGCCCGCATGCTAATGAAGCACTGAATATGTATTTTAGCGCTTCATTAGTAAACCTCGAAATGGACATTTGCATGGCCATTTCGAAGTTTTTGGCTAACGTAGACACGGCCACAAAGTGTTACAGCCGAGATGGGGGAATGCTTTACTAGACCTAGGCTATGGCTAGACTACAGCCCTTTTCTAGGATACAGGAGGTTTCCTGGAAAATGTTTGCCACATCCCAAAACACTTTCGGAAAAGCAAATGCATTCTGTAGCCATCCCTCTAAACTTCAAGAAAGAAGGGATGTCCTGACAGGCGAGGTTTTTCCAAAATTTGGTGCCACATAGACAGGCCAAATTTCAGAAAAGCCTCTTCCAACAGCAAAGCAGAAAAAGAAGTGCAAATTGCTGTATGCAATTTGTGTATCCTTTTCTGATATTTCTTCATAGTCTAGCCACAGTGTTAGTCTTAACAGATGAAGAGGAATTGATCACCGAAGTGAAAATTAATGGTGGCTCTAGGTACAGATAATCATGATTTGATGACATTCATAATGTTCAAACACAATAAAGGCCAGACCACTTATATACATACTTGATGCTTTAACAGAGCCAGTTTCATATACATGAAAAATATTATGAGCCAAATCTACAGGGAGGAAGAATTTAATCAAGAAAATGTGAATGATGATTGAGAATGATTTAACAACATCGTACTAGATGCCCAAAAAGCTACAATTGAAAAAGAAGTCTGTAACAGTTTGAAAATAAGACTGGATCAGGAGGGAATGATTTTATATAAAATATAACAAATGGAAGAAAGGGGATGAATTTAATGAATTTAAATCAGAAGTTCAGAATAGTTGAGAACTGCTCAGAAAAGCAAAGGGACACACAAATAATCTACCACCAGCAGAAGGAAATTTTGAAACATATTTAAAAGAAAAAATGGTCTTATCAATATATGGAAATGGCAGAATGATTAATAACAAAGCAGAAAAGCCAGAAGTGTTCACAAAATATTTTTGTACTATATTAGGGGAAAAACAGACATGAGAGGAACCATCCAATATGAGCGGCATCAAACAAGGATGCGTGCTTGCTCCGACATTGTTTGGGATCTTCTTCGCACTCCTCCTGAAGCATGCCTCTGGATCTTCAACAGAGGGCATCTTGCTGCACACAAGATCTGATGGGAAACTGTTTAACCTTGCAAGGCTGTTGTAGTGTCTCACACAGAAGACCAGCTTCAAAAACTGCTGGATCAGTTCTCCAAAGCGTGCAAGGACTTTGGGCTTACCATCAGCCTAAAGAAGACAAACGTACTCGGTCAGGATGTTGCTGAATCCCCATCAATCAGCATTGACAACTATATGTTAGAGGTCATCCACGAGTTCGTTTACCTTGGGTCCACCATCACTGACACCCTGTCGTTGGACACTGAGCTAAATAGGAGGACTGGAAAAGCAGCCACAACTCTGTCCAGACTCAGCAAGAGAGTGTGGAATAACAACAAGCTGTACACTCACACCAAAATGCAAGTCTACAGAGCCTGCATCCTCAGCACCCTCCTTTATGGCAGCGAGACTTGGACCCTGTATGCCCGCCAGGAAAAGAGGCTGAATGTCTTCCACTTGCGCTGCCTCAGGCGCATCCTTGGAATATCATGGAAGGACAGAGTGACCAACACCGCCGTCCTCGAGCAAGCTGGAATCCCAACCATGCACACCCTCCTCAGGCAGCGTCACCTCCGCTGGCTTGGCCACGTCCACAGGATGAATGATGGAAGGATTCCAAAAGACATCCTGTATGGTGAGCTAGCCTCTGGCAAAAGACCTTCCAGACGCCCCCAGTTACACTACAAAGATGTCTGCAAGAGAGACCTCAGAGAGGTAGATATCGAGCTAAAAAAGCAGTGGGGCCCTTGGATGATAAAGATATAAAAGGAGCGATCAAGGAAGACAGTGCCATTGCGGAGCGATTAAATGATTTCTTTGCTTCAGTCTTCACGGCTGAGGATGTTACAGAGGTTCCTAAATCTGAGCCAGCCTTTTTAGGTGACAAATCTGAGGAACTCACTCAGATTGAAGTGACATTAGAGGAGGTTTTGGAATTAATTGATAAGCTGAATAGTAACAAGTCTCCAGGACCAGACGCATTCACCCAAGGGTTCTGAAAGAACTCAAATGTGAAATTGCGGAGTTATTAACAGTGGTTTGTAACCTATCCTTTAAATCCACTTTGGTACCAAATGACTGGAAGACAGCCAATATAACACCAATATTTAAAAAAGGCTCTAGAGGAGATCCTGGCAATTATAGACCGATAAGTTTAACATCAGTACCAGGCAAATTAGTAGAAACACTAGTAAAGAGTAAAATTGCAAGGCACATAGAAGAGCACGAATTGTTGGGCAAAAGTCAGCATGGTTTCTGCAGAGGGAAGTCGTGTCTAACTAATCTATTAGAATTCTTTGAAGGGGTTAATAAACATGCGGACAAGGGGCACCCAGTGGACATAATATACCTAGATTTCCAGAAAGCCTTTGACACGGTCCCACACCAAAGGCTTTTATGTAAATTAGGTGGTCATGGGATAGGAGGAAAGGTCCTTTCATGGATCGGGAATTGGTTAAAAGACAGAAAACAAAGGGTGGGAATAAATGGTAAATTTTCACGATGGAGGAGGGTAACTAGTGGTGTTCCCCAGGGGTCAGTCCTGGGACCGCTCCTGTTCAACTTGTTCATCAATGATCTAGAAAATGAGGTAAGCAGTGAGGTGGCAAAGTTTGCAGATGACACCAAGTTGTTCAGGACAGTCAAAAGCAAAAGGGATTGTGAAGAACTACAAAAAGATCTCAGCAAACTGAGTGATTGGGCAGCAAAATGGCAAATGAAATTTAATGTGGGTAAGTGTAAGGTAATGCATGTTGGAAAAAATAACCCAAATTACACGTACTACATGATGGGGTCAAATTTAGCTACGACAGATCAGGAAAGGGATCTTGGAGTTATAGTGGATAGTTCTCTGAAGACATCCACGCAGTGTGCAGCGGCAGTTAGTAAGGCAAATAGGATGTTAGGAATTATTAAAAAAGGGATCAATAATAAGACAAAAGATATCATACTTCCCCTATATAAAACTATGGTACGCCCACATCTCGAGTACTGCGTGCAGATGTGGTCTCCTCACCTCAAAAAAGATATATTGGCATTAGAAAAGGTTCAGAAAAGGGCGACTAAGATGATTAGGGGCTTGGAAAGGGTCCCATATGGGGAGAGGCTAGAGAGACTGGGACTTTTCAGTTTGGAAAAGAAGCGATTGAGGGGCGATATGATAGAGGTATATAAAATCATGAATGGTGTGGAGAAAGTGAATATAGAAAAATTATTTACCTTTTCCCATAATACAAGAACTAGGGGACACCAAATGAAACTGATGGGTAGTAGGTTCAAAACTAATAAAAGGAAATTTTTCTTCACATAGCGCACAGTCAACCTGTGGAACTCCTTGCCCGAGGAGGCTGTGAAGGCCAGGACTCTATTAGGGTTTAAAAAAGAGCTTGATAAATTTTTGCAGGTTAGGTCCATAAATGGCTATTAGCCAGGGATAAAGTATGGTGCCCTAGCCTTCATAACGAGGGCAGGAGATGGATGGCAGGAGATAAATCACTTGATCATTGTCTTCTGTTCTCCTTCTCTGGGGCACCTGGCATTGGCCACCGTCGGCAGATGGGATGCTGGGCTCGATGGACCTTTGGTCTGACCCAGTATGGCCATTCTTATGTTCTTATGTTCTTATGAGCTGGGCAACTGGGAAGAACTAGCGGACGACCGCAGCAGATGGAGGCAGGGGTTACACAAGGGCCTTCAGAAGGGCGAGCTGAAGATCAGACAGCTAGCAGAGGAGAAACGAGCGCACAGAAAGCACAATAAGGGCTTGCCAGACACCCACTACATCTGCAAGAGATGCAGCAAGGACTGTCACTCTCGTGTGGGTCTTCATAGTCACAATAGACGCTGTAAATGAAGTCCTCCATTGAAACTTTAAAGGGCGCGATCCATAGTCTATGCAGACTGAAGGATGCCTACATGGTCTCATCATCTGCTGATAGCATTTTTTTTCCATTCCACTGATGTAGCTGGAGGATGTTAAACAAAAGCTGCTGAAGTGAGACTTTAAAATCAGCAGGTCCAGATAACTTGTGCCCAAGGGAAGAACTGACTGAGGAACTCGTGCTGATTTTCATGAATCTTGGAGCATTAGGGAAGTTCCAGAAGACTGGAAGACAGCAAATGTTGTGCCAGTTCTTAAAGAGAGTAAATAAAATAACCCAGATAATTGTAGGCCTGTCAGCCTGATATTGAGACCTGGCAATATGATGGAATAGCTGATATGGGACTTGATTAGTTAAGAATAAAAGGATGCTAACGTAATTAATGAACACCAACGTGGATTTATGGAAAATAGATCCTGTCAAACAAACTTGATATTTTTGATGAGATTACAAATTTGGTTGATTAACAGAATTGATGTAGTACAGGTTGAACCTCTCTAGTCTGGAAATCTCTTGTCCAACAACAGCCGTAATCTGGCATGACTTTAGTTAGCCAGATGACCACTTATCGAGGGTGTGGCCAAGCTTCCCATGGTCCCATAAAATTTGTTTACAGCCACCAGTCCTGGCTCTAAGTGTTCTGTGCTGTTATTTAGCTCTAATTTACCCCTAAATATTTTCTAAGAGCCCACTAAGCAGTGGAAGAGTTGGTGATATGTTAGACACTATGGTAAATTCTCTTCTTCAGCAATGGTCAGATCCTGAGGGTGCTTAATAAGACAGGTTCAACCTATAGGCTTCTTCAAGGCATTCAGCTGATGCTACACAATATTTGATTAGAAAACTAAAGTAATATAAAATGAACATAATACAAATTAAATGGTTTAACCCTGGCTAACTGATTAGCCAGGGATCAGTTCTTTACCTTGTGCTATTTGACATTTCTATCAATGACCTGGAAGAAAACATAAAATCATTTTATAAAATCATCACTGATAAAGTCTGCAGATGACACAAACTGGTAGGACCGGTAAAAAAAAAAATGAATGAAGAGGACAGATCAAAGCAGTTTGGATGACCTGGGAAACTGGGCAAAACAAAGTATGCAATTTAATAGGCTAAATGTTAATGTACACATCTAGGACAAAGAATGCAGGGCCTATATCCAGAATATGAGAGTCTATCTGAGGAGTAGTAACAACTCTGAAAAGAACAAGAAGTCTTGTGGCACCTTATAAGACTTCTTGTTATTCTCGAAGCTACGGGCTAACATGGCTACAACTCTGAAAAGCAGAGCAGAGAAACCCTGACCCAGGCTGCTCCATCTCCCAGCCACATCACTCAGGGAAACGGGTCTGGGTGAAAGGATGGAATCACCCACCTCCTCCCCTGCTCTCACCAGTGGTGGGAAGCAGAGCCACATGACTGGGAACTGGCAGGACAGAGCAGGCTGAGGCCAAGTTGTTCTGCATCCCACCATACCATTAGTGAATGGGGGAGGAGGGGACCTAAGACCCGCTGACAGTGGCAGGCCCTCCACTAATCCCCCGGGCCATGGTGCTCATGGCTGAAGGCTCGGAGGACAGGGTGGAGTGGGGGTGAGAGAAGAAGAGGCCTGGGACAGGGGAGAGGGTTGTCACAGACTCCACACCCTCCTAGGGACAGCCCTTAGGAGTAGGAAGGGGAAGAGTCATTTGGGGGGAAGTAGTCCCAGGGCCATTGCCCCTCCTTGTTTCTCTCCCCAGCAGTCACCATTACCAATTATTCTGGTGTAACTGTGAGCAGATCTGAGACTATGGCTACATTGCAGGGTTTTTTCAACATTCTAATGTCTAAATAAGTAATGTTGGAAAATCGCATTCACAGAGCCACAGCATGGGGAAAGGGAGCGTTCTCACGTACAGCCACAGCATTGCAAAAGGAGCCTTCACATGAGCCAATAATAGCTGTGCTATGTTCACACACATTCCTTTTCAAACTTGAAAGGAGGTTGGGGTCACCAAAAGTCATTTGCAGGGCTGGAGTAATTGTTTTGAGGGAAAGCCCTCTTATCTTGAATTATCCTGCTTGGATGTGTGAACACTTTGGGGTATTTTTGTTTTGTTTTGTTTTGTTTTGTTTTGTTTTCCTGGAAAAAAAGGTGGTTGTTTTTTTCTGAAAAACAAACAAACAAAAAAAAAACCAGTGTAGACAAGCTCTGAATGAAGAAATGATCCAGGCTCAGATGGCCTGGGGCAAAGTTCTATTGGAGTAGTGAGTGAGACTTACTGCATCTCTAGATCAACATTGAAAATGCAGTTGGAAAGCAAGGAGTGTTATTCTGCATGCAGACAGGCCTGTCCCGTGGATTTTGGTGCAAGTTTTATGAGACCAAGCTTCTGTAATGAGGCAGCAGCTCTTGTTGCTACATGCTATTTGTTCAACTAATGTTCTAAGAATTGCAAAGTCTGAGGTTAGCAGGATGAATATAAAGAAAGAGGGAGACCTCTTTGAACCAGATTCTGATCATGCACACAAAATCCCACTTGTGTTACCAGAACTGTCTTGGTGTAGCTGAGGGCAGAATTTTATCCTGTGCTATTACACTCTTGCCATTACTCTGTTTTTGGGGCTGAGGGAATATTGCCATCTAGTGCCACACAGAAATCCAACACAGAAAAAAGTCACATAGTCTAACATTTTCAATAAGTGTTACAGATCACATTAAAACCGAACCAGGGATGACATTGTGCATAAAGGCAGGCAGTTTTACACTTTTCTCATTTAAAAATAGAATACCGCATAATGGAAGCTGAGAGAAAAGACGTCATAAAAGAGACCAATGTTGTGACTCAGGTGTTCTCCAGACAGAGGTTTCTTGAGCTATTAAAACATAAAAAACCCACATAAAAGCTTCATAATTGCATTGAGAATTATGTCAGCCTGAACTTGGTAGGCCTTGTTTGACACAAAGGCTACCATTTACTGAGCGTATATCTATGTTGTCCATTGCTCGGTTTGTATAGGGCCATTTATTGGTAGTAGAATAAGTATCATTTTATTTTCTTGAAATCTCCAAATTTAGCTGAGCCACCCTTACTCCTGTTGATGAACACTTATTCACACTCGGACTCACTGGCTGCTTTCAAAAAATAATTACATATGTACACAGAGATATTCTGCTTTGTATTTAACATTCACAAAAGTTGCCAGATTAACAAGTGTAGAACCTGATATTTATACAGAGAAATTAAAAACACCTCAGGCAGCAGCAGTATAAACTTCCCCACATGGTCCTACCAATAGATCTGACGTAGAGAGATCCCTTGTGAGGGTGAGAAGATAGTTCAGTGTTCCTGCTCATTCAACATTTGCCTCTAAACTGAGTAGATCTTCTAGCCAACAATGCAGTGTTCGTGTATGCTGCTTTAAATTCACTTCAGTGCACCATCAGTCTGGTTGGACTGAGTGGTTCCTGTTCGGAGGCTGTGGTTTGACTCCTCTTTCTGCCCAATAACAATGTGAAAACAAGATTCAAATCACAGATTCAGCCAGACTATGTTGTGGGAAAGAAAGAAAACGAATGAACTCAAAGAAAGCAAGAAGTGGAGAAAGTGACATACGTGTGTAGAAAAATATTGTTATTGACATAGTCAAAGTTAAGTTTTGTCTGGACATTTCTCGCGCCTTGAGAAGGACTTTGGCTATGATGCAAAAGGTATATCATATGCCACCCAAGAAATGAAGAAATGTTTAACTAGTGGATGTCCCACGGTAATAGTAACACCACTTCGATATTTTATATCAGGGCTCTGTTGCCCAGACCTCTGTGGGTTTGGAGGGAGGAAGTTTTTCAGGATTATTTTGCAAAGTGCTATGAACTGTAGGTGAAAGATTGTTAATGTCTCCCAAACAGAGAATGAAAATAGCTTATAACACTGTTTCTTTTGTTAAAAAAAGGGGGGGAGCCAGAACCCCTCTCAGCTGGGTTCCTGTGCCTGGAGGGGCAGCAGCTCCCAGCCCCAACTCTGCCGCAGGGGCTCCAATTCCCAGCCCCGCTCTACCGCGGGGCTCAGGGGCTCAAGCTCCGGGCCCACTCTATAAAAAGGTGACAGTACGGTGAGTACTGTCACAAAAATCCACTGGCTTATAATATATGAAGAGCGGCAGGGAAGAGCTCATTAATATGTTAGAATGTCCCCTCTCATACTCTCCAATGGCTCCGATGTTTGAACTAATAGCTTCGCTAAATATAAACGTCACAGAGTCAGTGACCAGTGCTGGAACTTGCTTCATCCCCCTGGTCTGCTAGAGCCTGAGCTTGTTGACTGCTGATAAATATTGCTAGTCCCAGGTATTTACTCAGGGCTTTTTGGCTGAGGTAAGGTCTGGGCTAGATAATTTGCAGCATTCTGAAAGGGTGGGGGAGGATCTTTGCAACTGTTTTAGTTCCTTATGTAATTGGGGTGTTTAAAGGTTTGTGCTTTTGCTCAGGGCCTGATCTACAATCCTGTGAAGATTGTCATTGACTTCACTAGGCTTTGGATCAGGCTTTTAGACAAATACGGGGGCAGATCCTCAGCTGGTGGTACGTGTCATAGCTGAACTGAAGTTTATGCCAGTTTATGATCTGCCACATTTTTACAAAGCTTAAAAATAAATGTAATACGTAATGTAATAAATGTATTACAAATGTAATGTCTCTAGTAAAAGCGGGGGCACTTGTTAAATATAATGGAGCATCTCTCCTCAAAGAAAAAGAGACCCCAAAACGTTCAGCCTGTTGGATCGCTCTGTTGACTGAACTGCCTTCAATACAGTAAACTCTTTCATATCCAGTAGCCTCCAGACCTGGAGTTTGCTATATATGCAAACATTATGGATAATAGAGAGGTATACCTAGCAATGCATAACACTAAAGAAAAATAAGAATAGATATGAAGAAAAAGACAAAATATATGCAGCGTACTTTATTTACTAACAACACTAGTACTGTATGCTGTAAACTTATATTGTATTTGCTGTATTTATTTGTATTTACTTTCACTCTACTGTACTTATGGAAAACATAAATAAAATTTACTTGTGATTAAAAAGCCTGTTTCTGAGAGTTCCAGATGATAGAATGCTGGATATGAAAGAGTTTACTGTCCTACAATCAATCCATCTGTGTCAACCCAAAAAGACTATTTTTCTCCACAACATTTATTTCCATATTTATCAATGCTTACTAGGGCACCACCCTTCAAATCATTTGCCCTGAGCAACTACCAGAGGGTGCCATGGAGGCCACCATGAGCTCCAAGTTGCTGCAATGCCTGTCTCAGCATCCCATGTATTCTGCCATCTTGGCAACATGCAAAAAGGATCCTCTATACGTATGTAAGTTACTTACCACCAGAGCATTTAAGCGACTCCCGCTTCAATTATTGCTAATGCAGGGCAGCATTTCTTAAAATACTTTTTAAAAAGTAGCTGTGTCAGTAGCTGCAAAACCACTAAAACATTTCAGGCTCATGTGTCTTAAGGAGCTGAGGTAATGCTAATGAGGGCAGATGGACAGGCCACAAATTGGCATTATCGAGCATCACTGTCTCATCTGTGATTGTTAACCTCACAGCCTCTGCTATAGCCCCAGTTTGTGGGAAAATACAGGATGTCTCTGGATTTCAATGTAGGCCTCCAAATGTGACATATGTAGTAGTAGCTTTCCATTTAAGTGGGATTCTGTGCTCTGTGAAGTATCTGAGAGCTTGTTGTCATCCCTCACCTAACAGTTGGGTTGAAATAAATGATATTCCATTCTTAAAACAAATGAGAAAGAATTTACTCAGGAACAGAAAGTAACTCTGTCCTCCCAAATTAGCCGGATTTCTGATGTTAAGTAGATTCTTTTGCCAAATGTTTGTTTTCAAATCTTTTATAGATGGGTGAATTACATGAAGGTTTTGCCATCCTCTTGAATATACATTATTGGTTTTCTATAATTTTGGTTAGAGTTTTTCCTCAAAATGTAAGTAAATTTTTTTCATTAAATTTTAAATAATGTTTTTTTAACTAAAGAGAAGCCTGTGTTTGTTCAAAGAAGATGCATTTATACACATATGCATGCAAACCCCTATTTGCCTAAAATGAAACTACGCTCAGATAAGTAGGGTGCTACATGTAGTACACATAGATCACATTTATTTGCTCACTGGAACTTGTATCTTCCCTTCTCTGATTTCTGCACAGATTTTCCTATATGGAACATAAGGCCAACAAATTTGAATTGAATGAAATTTCAAACGCGTGAGACATTTGTCATTTCTAAGCTAAGTAAAATAAGTTAACACTCCATCCCATGTCTATAAAAATGTAACTATTCCTGACAAAGCAGTGGGAAGAATTCATTTTTTGTCTCCATCTGTGGAACATGTACTAAATGTGCTATTTTGAAAGCCAGTGTGGTTTCCGAGAAGAACATTGTACCACAAACACGATCTTTATCCTCCAATAACTTCAGAAAACAGCATACGAACAATACTAACCACTGCAGGCAGCTTGCATTGCTCTAAGTAAGGCTTCTGAGCATGTTACTAGAGAGGTGTTGTGTCATCCATTCAGAAAGTGCTGCCTGAATAGACTAATTGCTATTTTCCATTCATTCCATCAGGATATGCCTGAAAGAATTGGATCAAGAGAGATGTTAAGCAAGGGTGTCTCTTTACACTTCACCAGTTTTGCTGCTGTAGTTAATGCTGAATCTACCAACAAACTCCAGGCAGAAGTGATAAGCTACATGCACATGCAATAAGGTAAATTCTCCAGTCTATCATGCCTGAAGATAAAACTGATGTTTCCACCAGGTCATCTTTGGTAGGATTGTGCTTGTTGCTCAGTCTAAGCAGGAACTCCACACATTGTTGCTATATGAAAATGATTTACCAATCAACTTTATTACTGTTAGATCAAGAAAAGGAAGATTTGCTCTGACATGCTACATCTGCCCACCCCTTCATGAACACGAAATTTTCAGTGATGTCACTTGGAAAGTGTTGTATTTGACATTCCTTTTTTGTATGGATGCTGGAATCACCAGTCCTGACTAGCAAAACATGCACAGTCTTTGGCAGGTCCAATGAATGTATTTAGAGAAGATCTTGGACTTCATAAAGACACCAACTTTAAAGAATATCAGGGAGTCATGCAAGCCATGTTGCCTTGCAGTTGTAAATCTTGACTTTCTAAGCGTCAAAGAGAATGCCTTCATTTAGAAAATGTTCCCCATTAGAACTGTGAAGACCATCTTTCTAATATTAAAGGTTTTGATCATTAAGCTACCATGAATTGCTGCTATCTTTGATTAAACTGAAGTGCACTCATCCATCTTTCCAAGCATTCAGGATGGTATGAACAATGGCTTCTATACTCAACTACAGAATGGACCCTTTGTTGCTGTTACAGATCCAGACTAACATGGCTACCCCTCCGATACTTGCCATTCATACTTGTGTAACACTGACAGACCCATGCATGTTGAATAGTAACAGAGAGGAAGCCGTGCTAGTCTAGACACTATCAAAACAAAAAGCAGTCAAGTAGCACTTTAAAGACTAGCAAAATAGTTTATTAGGTGAGCTTTCGTGGGACAGACCCACTTCTTCAGACCATATCCAGACCAGAACAGACTCAATATTTAAGACACAGAGAACCAAAAACAGTAAGCAAGGAGGACAAATCAGAAAAAGATAATCAAGGTGAGCAAATCAGAGAGTGGAGGAGTGTGGGGGAAGATCAAGAATTAGATTAAGTTAAGTATGCAGACAAGCCCCTGTAGTGACTAAGAAAGTTCACATCCTGATTTAAACCATGTGTTAATGTTCCGAATTTGAATATAAATGTCAATTCGTCCGTTTCCCTTTCTACAAAGGAGCGATAATCTCTTTTCAGTAACACACATACCTTGAGGTCGTTGACAGAATGGTCCATTCCATTAAAATGTTGACTAACTGGTTTGTGGATCTGGAGTGTTTTAATGTCTGTTTTGTGCCCGTTGACCCTTTGTCTAAGGGAGTTAGAAGTCTGTCCATAAAGACGGATTACAAGCAATCAGGAACACCATCCCTGATGCCACCACAGCCAATCTGGTGTCTGACTTCTGTTACTTTGTTCTTACACACAATCACTTCCGTTTTGGGGACAATTTATACCTCCAGATTAGTGGAACTGCTATGGGCACCCGCATGGCCCCACAATATGCTAATATATTTATGGCTGACCTGGAACAACGATTCCTCAGCTCTCGTCCCCTATTACCACTCCTCTACTTAAGATACATTGATGACATGTCTTTTTTTTTAAGTATGCTTGTCTGCATACTTAACTTAATCTAATTCTTGATCTTCCCCCCCAACTCCTCCACTCTCTGATTTGCTCACCTTGATTATCTTTTTCTGATTTGTCCTCCTTGCTTACTGTTTTTGGTTCTCTGTGTCTTAAATATTGAGTCTGTTCTGGTCTAGATATGGTCTGAAGAAGTGGGTCTGTCCCACGAAAGCTCACCTAATAAACTATTTTGCTAGTCTTTAAAGTGCTACTTGACTGCTTTTTGTTTTGACAGACCCAGTTTACCAGCAGCAGGGATGGAACCTGTAATCATAGGAACTAAGGCCCTGGGATCTACCACATGAATGAAAGGTCAAATAGCTCTCAGCCAAGGCCATAGAGCAGGGATATCACTCACCCTAGTATGAGGTCTCAGTGCCTCTGGGTACTACACTTGCATGGTGGAAAACCTTCTCTGTTTTAAAGACAGCCTCAAACAGAGATTTAAAGATGCTAACTCTGAAGCTAACACCTCCAAAATCCTGGCAGCTTGCCCATGTGAGTATCTCTTGTATTTGCACAGTGTTAAGCACACTAGCAGTACTGAATAAATAATAATTCTGGAGACCTGTATGTAGTCAGGGAACAGCTATGGGTGAGGAATTCATAGTGGGGAATCTGAAAATGAAAAATTCCCTTATTGTAATTCTGAGAAAGCTCTTTTCCTCTTTATTCGTTGATCTCTCTTCTCAGCAACAGTGGATGATGGTGGTGATTAAGGTACACAGAAAAGAACTTCTTTGTAAAATGATATATCCCCCTCAATGAGGGAATTTAAACTAATATCTGTACTAGTAGTATCATACCTGCATAATTAGTGAGTTTGACAGGAGTAGCCAATGGAAATTCAAACTCTTGATGTCAAGAACCCATTTCTAATTTAAACTAAAACTCTAAAAAGAAAAATAAATATTTTATACTGGGTGGAGGCAGGGCGGAGAATCACTGGAAAACAAAATTTCACTTCACCATCTTCTTTTGGGGAATGTGAAGGTGAAAGTAACTCTCTCTCCTTATGGCAGAAATTCCCAAACAAATAGGTGCTGGGCACAAATTTTTGAATTTATTGACAAAATTAATGTGTGAATTCAAACCTCAGTTCTAAAAGAATGTCATTAAAGGTTAACTTACTTCTGAAAAAAAAAACCACAGCCTTTTTCCCCTTCCTGTTTTTGCTAATGCTCATCTAATTCAAACTCCTGACAAACATTTGGGAGAACTTTCTCTAAGGAAGGAAAAAAAAAAGTAAGTGCTGCCCCGCCCTTCTATTGGAGAGTGAAAAATTAATCCACTTATTTTCTTAGTAGATACAGAGTAATTCAAGATTTAAAGGTATTTAAGCATTGGAATAAATTTCGTAGAGAGGTTATGGAATCTCCATCACTGGAGACTTTTAAGAGCAAGTTAGACAAGCACCTGTCTCCAATGATTTAGATAATACTTAGTCCTGCAATGAGTTCAGGGGGCTGGACTAAATGACCTCTTGGGATACCCTCTGCTCCTATGAGTCTATAATTCTAAAGGTAAAAGAACAAGTAGATATGTTTTTGTTTTTTGTTTTAAATAGTTTGCCTTTCATATGAAAAAAGGGGCAGTACAGGGCACAAACAAAATTATGCCCTCCTTTGCTATTTGTCTTGAATGTAAAGGGACACTCAGTGTAATCTAAGTAGTCTCAAGGGACATTTTTCAAAAGCTGGCAAGAAGCAGACATTCTGGCAAGAAGCAGATCTTCGAGCTCCCCGGAGAAAGGAACAAACTGAAAAGTGCCAAAATCACCACTTGTTGAGATGATGAAGTATCACGCTCAAAGCTGTTAAGGTGTTAAGGAAGCTGTTCAATGATAACTTAAAGAGTTCATTGTAAATCATAGGTTTTATTTAAAAGGATTCGGGCCTGCTTTTACTATATTAACTACAGATATTGTTTAAAATATGTATTAAACTCCAAATAATACATCAAGAAAATGACAAAATGAAAACACTTGGAATTCAAATATTAAAAGATTATGAATATTGGAAAAGTTCCATTTGTAAATCACATTTGTGACTTACCAACAAAGGAGAAACAGTGATTAAAAATATCTTACTGGTGCTGAAAGTCTTTCCTCGTGTTGTGTGGAAGCTCTTGCAGTTTGACTCAACAATTATTGTGAAGATTATTCCTTTCATTTAGGAAAATACACGTACAATGGGAAGAGAAAGGGTAGAAAAGAAAGGAAAACTTTGGTCTTGCTGACGCTTGGCCATTCATATTGCAAATACAATAGGACACAGTTGAGTTTTTTGACCCTGGCTCCCTTTTCTTTCTGGGATGACATCTGGATAGCACATGCTGACCTTCTCCAATCATCTTTCTGTAAGCAGAAGCAAGAATGCTTCTTCCGTTTAACCAGTTGTGCACGTTACAGTAATAACATCATAACATTTAATTAACTCCAGAACTAGTCAGTCTTGGAATCAATTAGATAAAAATGACAAGACAAAATTAAATGTGGATGATGTAACACTCAAGGATGGGATAACTGGAATCTTAATCTTCTCCTCAGAAGTTGCATAGTTTAATGAATCTGCTGGGCATAGTGCCCCATCGTTCACCAATTCAATATGCATCCCATAGCGGGCAACACAATCTTCAGAGTACTGGCATAGACAGTATCTGAAGTCAGAGAGCAGGGATTAGATTCAGGATGGAGTCCAAAGAAGATGTGTGAATGGAAGTTTCATTTTGTGAAGGATTTAGGGATTTCAAATTATGCTTTGTTCTGAATTGGAACAAAATTTGAACATTTCTGAATTGTCCATATGGAAAAGTCACGACAAAAAATAATTTGGGATCAATTGAAAATTTTTCATTTGGATAAATTTTAAATGTTTCATTTTAATTCTGACTTTATTATGATACAAAATTTAAAACATTTCAGAAAGAAAATTTGTTTCAGAAAGTAAAACTGTAAGGCTGTGTCTACACTAGTATGCCTCTTTTGAAAGAGGCATGCAAATGAAGAAAATTGAAAATGCAAATGAGGTGTAAACATGGCTTTTTTGAAGGTAATCCCTACCTTTGAAAGAATCCTTCTTCCTACAAAGAAATAGAAAGAAGAGTTCTTTTGAAGATGGGGATCTCTTTCAAAAGAGCCGCATTTACACTGCTCTTTCGAAAGAAGAATATGCAAATGAGGAAACAGATATGTAAATCTGTGCCTCATTTACATTTTTGAATTCCCTCATTTGAATGCCTATTTCAAAAGTGGAATGCTAGTGTAGACTTAGCCTAAAGTTCCTGACAGCACCATCCTTGCCACCATGGATGTAGAGGCTCTGTACACTAATATTCCACACAAGACAGATTACAAGCAATCAGGAATACCACCCCTGATGCTACTACAGCCAATCTGGTGTCTGATCTCTGTAACTTTGTTCTCACCCACAATTATTTTCGATTTGGGGACAATTTATACCTCCAGATTAGTGGAACTGCTATGGGCACCTGCGTGGCCCCACAATATCCTAATATATTTATGGCTGACCTGGAACAACAAATCCTCAGCTCTCATCCCCTATTACTCCTCCTCTACCTAAGATACATTGATGACATCTTTAAGATTTGGACCCATGGTACAGAGGCTCCAGAAGAAATTCACAGAGACTTTAACAATCTGCACCGCACCATCAACTTATGCCTTGACTACTCCATGCGATAGATGCATGTCCTGGGCACTACAGTGCAAATCGAGGATGGCCTGATTGGTACCACACTCAACCAGAAACCCACTGATCATTGTACTTACCTACATGCTTCTACCTTCCATCCTGCACACACAACTAGATCCATTGTTTACAGTCAAGCCCTTAGGTACAATTGTATTTGCTGTGATCTTACTGACAGAGACCAAAAACTACAAGATCTTTACCAAATACTCATAAACCTGAACTACCCACCAGGAGAAATAAAGAAACAAATCAACAGGGCCAGATGAATACCCACAGACCAACTACTCCAAGATAGGCCTAAAAAAGCCAAGAACAGAACACCACTGGTCATTAACTACAGTCCCCAACTCAAACTACTGCAACACATTATTAAAGACCTACAACCTATCCTTAATCAGGATGCCGCACTCCAGAAGGCCCTCGGTGACAGGCCTGTTCTCTCCTACAAACAACCTCCGAACATTATAAGAATTTTCACCAACAACCACAGTCCGTACCGCAGGAGCACCAGTCCCGGAACTTTTCCTTACAACAAGGCCCGTTGCCAACTTTGTCCACATATCTATTCTGGAGATACCATCACTGGACCTAACCAGGTTACTCACAGAATCACGGGCACTTTCTCATGCTCCTCTACTAACATCATATATTCCATCATGTGCCAACAATGCCCAGATGCTTTGTATATTGGACAGACTTCAAACTCTCTTAGACAAAGAATTAATGGGAATAAAACAGACATACAAACACTCCTGATTCACAAACCTGTTAGTCAGCCCTTTAATGGAGTGGGCCATTCTGTTAATGACCTGAAAGTTTTCATCTAACTGAAGAGCAATTTTCACAAGAGTTTGGAAAGAGAGGCTGCTGAACGGTCTTTTATATTGAAATTTGACACATTAACAAGTGGTTTGAACTGGGATGGGAATTTTCTAGGTTATTATGGGGCTCTTATGCATACTTGGCATACTTTATGTAATTCTTGACTCCCCCACCACCCCTTCTGCCCCTCTACTCTCTGATTTGCTCACCTTGATAATATTTTTCTGATTTGTCAACTTTGATTACTGTTTTGGTTCTCTGCGCCTTAAATATTGAGTATGTTCTGGTATGGCTAAGGTCTGAAAGAATGGGTCTGTCCCACGAAAGCTCATCACCTAATAAATTATTTTGTTGATCTTTAAAGTGCTACCAGACTGCTTTTTTTTTTGATAGTATGTAGACTAGCACATATATCTCTCGGTTACATAGGCTAAATGTTCATTTCTGCTAAAATTGAAATGTCAGTGAAATCAACTCAGTTTCGCAAAGTAGCCTGATTTTGATGGAGCCTCCTATCCTGACATAATGTGGTTTTGTCAAAGTTTCTCTGACCATATCCAAGCTAAAGGCTGGGTGACAGCAGGAGCAGCAGGCCACCAGAGCAACCTTAGAACTAGCTGTAGAGGACAGGCCTGCTGCTAATGCATGGAGCCCTTCTTCATGGTGACTCTTCCCCACCCCCCAAGCCACACTCCTTCTGCCTGTGGCCCTGCCTCTGCAGCTGGAGCTCTATGCACTCCCTCCCCCAACCTTCCCAGAAAAGCCCTGAGACACACACACACATCCCATGGCCAGGAACCCTGGGCCAGCAGAAGCCACCCAGCTATGCCACTACTTCCCCCCTGAAACCACAAACTGCCCCACAGGAAAAGCTCTTTTTTTTCTTAGGGAAGAATCTGAGCTTTTTATATATGCCATGCAGTGTCCGGGATAGCTGAGGAGGCAGTATGTATTACTCAGCTTCCTGTGTTTATTGGTAATCTTCCTGGAGTACATGATGATAATATGCATAATAATAAGCAAAAATTTCCTGTGTGAATTGTGCAAGCAGCAGCTGGAACTCTGCCAGGGCAGGTTAAGCATACCCTGGCTTATTATACCTGCTGCCTATGCACAGGCTGTCTGAGACCTAAGCTTAGAACCTTTGTACTCCTGAACTGGACTGTCCCAGGAGCTGGTAACTGCTAAAAGAAGTTACGTAAAGGGGATTTGCCTTGTCTGCTTTGCCAGACTTAGCAAAGCATCTTCTGTTACTTAATATATATGTAAGCGTTTCCCTCTTTTTCAAGGACTCTATAGTCCTTATCATGTAAACTTATTCTCTTGTATGTAGGACCCTATCAAATTCAATTTTTGTTATTTTGACTATTCAAATGCGAAAATGTCACAGTGAGGTAATTGTATGGATCCTGGCCCATAGAGGAGTTGTAGAAGGGTCACAAATTTATTGCCTACATCTACATGAGAAGCTTCTGTCGACAGAAGTCACTATGGTTCTCCAGCCAACCAGGTCTGAAGGCAGTGCAGAAGTAAGAGTGGCAGTCCTATGACACGCACACACACACACCACACACTCCTCAAATAGCTTTGTGATCCCTCTTCTCCCTGTCCCCTGCCCCCCCTCAAGCCACAACTCTTATTGGTCAGGACCCCAAAGCTTAGAAATGTTGGTCTCCCTTTGTGAAATCTAAGTGTAATGTAAAGCACCCAAAAGACCAGATTTCACATGGGAGATTAGATTTCACAGTCCGGAATGTGTTTTTCATAGCCACAAATTTGCTCAAGCCCTACTCATAAGACTACTTAGAATTCTTTTCACTCCCCTGTAGGATCCCAAACAAATCTAGTTTACAGAATGCTTTTGACTCCATTTTTTGCATGTGTTTGCAACTTAAGATAACCATTTTTCTCTTTTACCAAAATTGACTAGGCAAAGATTTTTAAAAACATATTAAAGTCACCACCATTATATGTTTCCACTTATATGCAGCTGCAGTTCTTATGGAGCTGGCAAATTTGGCCTAATCTGTGTATTTATGGGAAGATTATCTTCTATTATATTTACAGTCCATTCTAGAGCAGGTCTTCAGATCTCACTGGGTTTTCCTGGAGCATAGGCTATAATTTCAATATTATTCCTGGCCATTCATTGGTGTGGTAGTGTTCTCATTGTGCAGAGTGGGAAGCTGGTATTTCCTTACCAAATGATTACAGGTTTCTTGTAAAAAATATGAATTAAAGGCAACGTTACAGTTTACAGGGAGCATATTTCAATATACACAAAATAAGAAGAGTTTGTGTTTAGTAAATTGGCTGAACTTGAATATGTGACTAAGGATACATGAGTAGAGGAACTCTATTGATAGCCAATGTCTCGTACAGGAATACCATAGTTTTTGTATAGTAACAGAGAGGTAGCCACGTTAGTCTGTATTCTAACAAAACCAAACAGCAGAAATGTAGCACTTTAAAGATTAATAAAATGACTTATTTGGTGATGAGCTTTCGTGGGACAGAGCCACTTCTTCAGATCTATAGCATTTCCAGTACAGTCTGACATCTATAAGTACAGAAGTCTTAAAAAAAAAAAAAAAAAGGAAATTTTTAAAAAACAGCCCGTACTGGACCAAATCCCATTGTCATACACATGGACACAACTCCAAGTGATTTCAAATACATTGAACCCATAATACCTCATTAAATACTCAGTTTGTAATGTTTTTGGTTGTTGTTAAAATAATCTACTTAGGCCTAAGTAGTTTATTTTTATGAGTGTTATTGCCTGTATATACACCGTGCCATGTATATAAACAACTAGAATGATTTTGCATTACTCGATATCACTAGCCAATTACATAATTTCATGGTCTTAGATACACAAATATTTCTTTGGGCCCTGGACCGTTGGGTGACCAGCCCAAAGTGTCATTCACTTCATTAGGAATGGGGATGGTTCAGCACTTTTGAGGGGGTACTCCTGCTTGACTCATCCCCTTTTTCAATAACATTACCTTTTAATACTATGTCTGGTTTTCAATTTTCTTTTCTTGACTTAGTTTCCTTTCACATTAGAGAGCCATTGGTACCGTGAAGTTACAATTTGTCTGCTAGAGAAAATCAATTTGTTTAGAGCATTCAACAAACTACTTTTTCTCAGTAAATGAGCCAGTAGAGGAGGGCCTGTTTATGTCATGAAAGAGGGGGACTTTATTTGGAAAGAATTACATGTAAACAAGTGTTTAGAAGTCAGATGAATTTTATGTCAGTCCCTTTACCTGTCAGACACATAGTTGTCCACTCCCAAATAAACGTAAAGAGTTTGCCTTCCACTCAGTTCAGTATCCAGAATTTCAGGTGCTTATCTGAAGATTATTCACCATCCAAGCCCCATGAGTCTGTAACACTGGGCTGAAGAATTTATTAAAAATAGTCTTTAAATGTATCATTTAGCTGTTTGAGTCCACAAATGCTCTGCAAATACAATAGATTAGTGTTGATTGATTTCTGGCCCTTTTTCTTCTTCTCTTAGCCAGAATTACAAAAAGACAAGCCTTTCTCATGGGATCATGACACTTTGTTTCTTGTACAGGAAATATGATGTGCAATAATATCTACCAAAACATTTCAGAACCTGAAGCAAGGTTTGTTTTGAATTGGCTTCTAAAAGTGGACAAGGGCTTGTCAGGTAGTAGGGCGGGAGATTTATTTCATCCAAGTCAGTTTTGTCAATTATGAGCCAAAATGTGACCTATGTTAAAACAGTTATGCACAGACAGTGTTTGAACCTACATCCTAACAATTCCAAACTTTTGAAACGTTTGAGCCAGCTCCATACTTTACAGATATCTCCTACTATCTTTGAACAGCAAGAACCAAATCTCAGCTTCCCTCAAACACTGGGGAAATTCGGTTCCAGAAACAGACCTTTATTTTGTGGCTTGAGCCCATTGCTGGGCTATAGGAGGTGCTACTTTCCCACCCATCCCAGCTGTCCAAGCTGGACCTTAGCACCAAGCTGTGGTCTCCTGTGGCCTTCAAACAGCAGAGGAGCTGTGAGGCTGTTCCTGCCTTGACTCTAATGGCTGCTTCCCTCTTGCTCTGAGCACCTTATTACAGGGTAAAGCGGAGGAACTGCAAGCAGCTTCCCCACCAAGGGAAGCCTGGAGTGGGGAAACCTAGAGACACACACCCCTTCCCAAGGAAGGAAACGCAGGGGCTGGAGAACTTAAAGGCCCCTTCACCAGCATGTGAACACTGGGTGGGAGATATCCAGAGATATTTCCCCATCAAGAAAGCAGGGGTAAGGCAGTGGTGCTGACAGGTGCCACGGAGCAAGATATGGGGAGCTCAGAAGGGGCAGAGTCAAGGGCAGTCAGCTCTCAGCGCCACCTGGACCGCAGTCCTGGGCTCCCCGGGCCCCTGACAGTCACTGGCAGCCTGAAGAGTGCTACTGCAGCATTTCAAAGGGGTCTGGAGCTCCAGTCACCACCGCTACCCAAGGAGTAGGGGCAGCTGGAGCTCCTGGCCCTTTTGACATGCCAGACCTGAGGACAATTGCCCCCTTTGCCTCCCCTCCCCCATTGGCAGCATTGGGGAGAGAGAGAACTAAAATCTTCCCCTTCCCTATCTAGAGAACACTGAGCTGGGGAAGATCCAGAGACCTCCCCCATCCCCAGCCTGTGGTGAAACATGGAGATATACATGTCTCATAGAGCTGGAAGGAATCTTGAGAGGTCATTGAGTCCAGTTCCCTGCACTCGCAGCAGGGCCTGTCACCAGCCCTTTTTAAAAAAAAAAATCTAACCTGCCAAGGCGCCCTCAAGGACTGAAGTCATAACCCTGAGTTTACAAGGCCCATATGCTAATCTCTGAGCTCTCCCTCCCCTCAATCTCCAGCGAGACTCAGCGGCCTCCCTCCTTCTCCATAGCATTGGCATGGAGGAGACATCCTCTGCTATGAGGTGAGGGATGGGATGGGAGATCCAAAGATACCCTTCCCCAGCAAGAGGGGATCAAAGAAAAATGTAGATGCCCCCTTACATTTCCCCCTCTCCCTCCCCCTTTCCCAAACCAGGCAGAGGGAGCAGGGCTGTCCTGACCCATGCAGAAGACGCAGTTGCACAGGGCACCCAAAACTTGAGGCACCCTTGAGTCTTACTGTCTACCCATCTGCCTCTTTCTACCCCGTTCTGTGGCTCTGCTTCCTCCAGAGAGGATCTAGTTAACTTAAAAATGAAAAAGTTGCCAGTCCTATTAGCAGAGCACTGAACCTGTGAAAGAGCCATTCAAGTGGTAATGAAGCCATTTAACATGCATTGCCAACCCCAGGTTATACTGTCAGTTTCTGAATGTATTATGTTAATCTACAGGACCTTACCTTAAAATCTGCTTTAAAATAATTCATTATTGTGTGTGGAACATTATTAAATCACATCTCTTAAAAATCGTCCTGCTCCCAGATGCCGTCTTGAATAGGGGCACCAATTTAACAGAATTGCAAAGGGCCCCATAAGTCCTAAGGATGGCCCTGAAAAGGTGAGGTCTTTTCAGGCCAGGTCCTGAAAAAAAGATCTCAGTGTAAGCTCTAAAATTCCCTCTCTCAACAACTGAAGTTGGTTCAGTAACAGATATGACCTTACTCAGTTTGGCTGTGGCCATACTTTGCCAAAACTTCGAAATAGTCATGCAAATGGCCATTTCAAAGATTACTAATGAGGCACTGAATTGAATATTCAGCACCTCATTAGCATTAGGATGCTTCCGGCCACCGCACTTCAAAAGCGCCGCTTTCAAACACATGTGGCTCGGCGCAGCCACACAGGGGTCCTTTTCGAAAGGATCCCGCACATTTTGAAATCACCTTATTCCCCTCCACTGAGAAGAATAAGGGGATTTTGAAATGTGAGGGGTCCTTTCGAAAAGGACCTCCGTGTGGCCACACAGAGTCGTGAGCATTCAAAAGTGGTGCTTCCAAAGCGCCACAGCCGGAAGTGTCCTCATGCTAATGAGGCGCTGAATATTGAATTCAGCACCAAGTTTTGGCCAAGTGTGGCCACAGCCCTTGTCTTTCTAATATGCTGGGATCAGCATAGCTACAATTGCCCTACATACAAGAAAAAGACTAGGAAATAAAAATCTGGCATGAAAGTCGGCAGAGAACAGAAGAGAAATCAGGGGAAATATAGTAAGTTACTATTCGTACATGTTTTGCATAGCATCATGCATGGTGCTTTACAGTTTGGTGTAAATACAACATACCTGTCCTGAAGACTTCACAATCTAAATGGACAATGTACAAGTGAAGGGACTTAAGAATCAAAAACAAAAATAACAAAATGAAATAAACAATCCAAAAAGCAAAATTCCAGTGCATCTGATACAGGGGCTGCGTCTACACGTGCACGCTACTTCGAAGTAGCGGCAGTAACTTCGAAATAGCGCCCGTCACGTCTACACGTGTTGGGCGCTATTTCGAAGTTGAAATCGACGTTAGGCGGCGAGACGTCGAAGTCGCTAACCCCATGAGCGGATGGGAATAGCGCCCTACTTCGACGTTCAACATCGAAGTAGGGACGTGTAGACGATCCGCGTCCCGCAACATCGAAATAGCGGGGTCCTCCATGGCGGCCATCAGCTGGGGGGTTGAGAGATACTCTCTCTCCAGCCCTTGCGGGGCTCTGTGGTCACCGTGGGCAGCAGCCCTTAGCCCAGGGCTTCTGGCTGCTGCTGCTGCAGCTGGGGGTCCGTGCTGCATATACAGGGTCTGCAACTAGTTGTTGGCTCTGTGTATCTTGCACTGTTTAATGAAAGTGTGTCTGGGAGGGGCCCTTTAAGGGAGCGGCTTGCTGTTGAGTCCGCCCCGTGACCCTGTCTGCAGCTGTGCCTGGCTCCCTTATTTCGATGTGTGCTACTTTGGCGTGTAGACGTTCCCTCGCTGTGCCTATTTCGATGTTGGGCTGAGCAACGTCGAAGTTGAACATCGACGTTGCCAGCCCTGGAGGACGTGTAGACGTTATTCATCGAAATAGCCTATTTCGATGTCGCTACATCGAAATAAGCTATTTCGAAGTTGGGTGCACGTGTAGACGTAGCCAGGAAGTGCAATATGTAGCAATCTGTTTGGATTTTTCCCCCAAGATGTTTTAAAAATGGTAACAGTTTGGTGCAAAAATATTACTACCTGTACTTTGTTAGATTAATGTTTGCAGCTTAATGTAACAAAATCTGGATGAGTGGCAAATTACTCAAGCACAGGCACAAGATAACCACAAGGTTGGCTTACTTGCTGTGCTTACAATTTTTAAGTGCCTCAAAAACATTCAAAATCAAGAGAACTGCATCATATTTTTTAGAAAGAAACTGGTTTCAGCCTCCACTGACTTGACTGGTTGGCCACAAAACTGCTTCAAGGTATTAAATATTTTTCAACTTCACTGTTCCATAAAAAAAATTAGATCAAAATAGCCACCATATTGGTCTTATTAGTTTAAAATACAAAGGATTCAGTACATCCATAATAGTTGTTCTGAACCAGCTTGAGAAGGCTCGGGCTTCAGTCCCCATCCACACTTTATGCTTTCCTAAAATGATTCAGCTGCAGTGGCTTAGGGGTACCAGCCCCACAACTCACAACACAGGAAAACAATCGGACATATGCAAGGAGTCGTTTGAGCTGTGCTTCCCATCCCCTGCAAAGCCACATTGTCAAATATCTTCATGTGCATTTTCTATTATGAATATATTCCTCAGGGTCTGGCCCTCTTCCCAAGCCACCCTGCCAGTCCCAGCTTGATGAATCACCTTTATTTATCAAACCAGGGCCCTCAGATGGAGAACTAAAGAAGCTTGCTGGCTGCAAGCCCTGGTTTGATTAATCCCCGGGGATTTGTCAGACAAGCACTTGCAGCTGACAGATCAACTATAGCTCACTGCTGAAGGTGGCCAGAGGTAGAGGCTCTGGTGAAGATGAGGTAAACCTGAGAGGCATGGAGAGGGCAGCCTCAACCAGTGAACGCTAGGTTAGGAGGCTTGTCTGCAGAAACAGCTGCTGGAGAAGCAGAGCTGGTAGTGTAGCTCTGGACGGACATCTTGTCCTTGCTCCCAGACAAGCAATAAACTCTTCGCCAAGCAGGGACAGTCCTTGCAGAACTGTTAGAACTGGAGGGTGAGTTAACTTGCACGGTTCAAAATGCAGCAGTTAAATTTTAACTGGTTTCTTAACTTGCTGAAAAGTACCTAGTCCCGCTACTATTCTTGGTGTGGGGCATTTGGGGGTGTGGATGCAAAGTGTCTTACAATCTGTGAGGTTTTAATTGCAAATTAAATTTGTGTAGAGTAGACAGGGCCTAACTGTTGGGGTGGGGCTGTATGTTTGAGGGTTTATAAATGAAATAGATACTGTGTCACTGTTAACTAAATTCCTGTGATGATGAGGGTAGGTGAACGATTGTATACTATTTGGGGTATTTCCTTCAGTTACACTGATTTTGGCATGACCCTCAAGTGTCTAACAAAGGGATGTACAATTGCTCAGAAGAGGGCTTTGGACACTGCACAACTCCACAATCCCATCCCCTGTCCTGAGCCTCCCTGACACTCCCCATCCTCTTGCCTTGAGTCTCCCACACTTAATTTCTTGTAAGTACTGTTGTATCACACACAGTCTAAGTGACTTGGACATGGTCATATAGGAAGTGTATGGCAGAACCAGAAATCAAATCCGCATCATTTGAGTCTAAGACAAAGGTTTATTTACAAGGCCATTTCCTCACCACATCTGATGGGTCAATATGTGGATTTAATTCTGCTATCAATATGTTTCACCAGTTCCCCTTTGTAGCAATTTAAGGTTTACTAATGGGTGCCAGAATGAATCAAAAGCTTTAAAATATCTATAAAGCAGAGAAATACATTCCTTTGTCAATACATATGTACTAATGAGCCTCTGTAGTGTAAAGATATGATTGGTTGTTTATTTCTCGGTCGAATCTTACTTCTTTCATTATGAGGTGAAGAGCAAATGGAGTGAGCAGCAAACAGGGCAGCAGCCAACAGGTGAGTTTGCCTGGGAAATGTCCAAGAGGAGCTCAGGTAAGTGTGGCTTTTGGAGGGACTGTGTTGTGAGTTGGTGGGGTGAGTATCCAGATGTCTGGCTGTGACTGTTTGTTTGACTGAGTGCTTGGCAGTTTGAAAAGTGTAAATTAGCAGTGCTTGGTTCCAGGTGGGCTTCCAGGGGCTGATGGGATTGAAGGCAAGTCTTTGAGCTGGGCTTCCCGCTTGGAGCCAGCAGCCTTATAAAAAAGGCAGCCAGAGCAAATGGAGTGAGAAGCCAACAGAGGAGTTTGCCTGGGAGTTCACCTTAGGGGGAGCCACACAGCCATCATCATCATCATCATTAGTAACCGTGGGCTCAGCGCCTATTGGTGTCTAATGCCTCTCTCGCTATTTCCTTCCATCTTTCCCTGTCCAGTGCGGAGCCACACAGTGCTTGATGTTTTTTCTTGCTTTTCGTTCTCTTCTTTTGTCTCTCTCTCTTCTCCCCTTTAAGCTTCAGGGGGCAACAACAACAACAACAAAATCCCAGGAGTGTCTCAGAAGGAAGGCAGAATGGATAGTGAAAGGCCAGCTGTTGTGACCTGCGCAACATATGCCATGTTTGTCTTCCTCCCAGAAGACAGGAGGGATTTCATCTGTAATAAGTGCAAGCTGATCTCCACATTGAAGGAGAAGGTTAAAGGACTGGAGGCTCAAGTATCACCCTTACGTTCCATCAGAGAAGATGAAGACTTTCTGGATCGAAGGCAACACTTAATACTGCAGGCATAGCAAGCTGAAGAACCAGTGAGAACAGTCCAGAACAGTGGAGAAAACTGGCAGCATGTGTCCCCCAGAAGAAGAAAGACAACTCAGGTATTCCCGATCCCAATGGAGGTAAGTAACTACTTTCAGGTTCTCTGAACAGGCACTATAGTGGAGAATGCTTTGGCAGAGATGTCAGAGGGAAGAGATCAGAAGGAGACTCCATCAGCTGGAAGGGTAGATGCTTAGCCCTAGGGATTGGGGTTCCATGACCACCACATCCAAGAGGCGAAGACAGCTTGTGGTCATTAGGGGCAGAGTCATCCATCTGCCATCCAGACCAGACCAGGAATCTCAAGAAGTGTGCTGTTTACATGGAACTAGATTTCAGGATGTGACCAAGAGTCTTGCGAGCCTGATGAAACCTTCAAATCATTACCTCTTCCTACTTCTCCATGTAGGAATTGCTAAGAATGACCTTGAGTGAGTCACTGCAGATTATGTAGTGATGGGAAAAAGGATGAATGAGTTTGAGGAGCAAGTGGTGTTCTCATCCATCCTCCCTGATGAAGGAAAAGCTCCAGGTAGTGATCATCGAATTTCAGAAGTAAAGGCATGGTTGTGCCAGTGGCATCAGAGAGAGGGCTTTGGTTTCTTTGACCAAGAGATGCTGTTATGGGCACAAGGATTGCTTGGAAGAGACGGGATCTGCTTAATGAAGAGAGAAAGAGCATATTCTCAGGCAGGCTTTCAAACCTAGTAAGGAGGGCTTTAAACTAAGTTCATCGGGGGGGGCAGTGACCTAAGCCCCGAGGTAAGGGGGAAGTGGAATATCAGAAAGAAACACAAGGAAAAAGGTGCAACAGAGGAGAACCCCTGATTCATACAGAGAATGTAGGGCCATCAGCTAGTTATCTAAGATGTCTGTACATGAATGCAAGAAGCCTGGGAAACAAGCAGGAAGAATTAGAAGTCCTGTCACAATCAAAGAACTGTGATTTGATTGGAATGAAGAAGACTAGGTGGGGTGACTCACGTGATTGGAGTACTGCCATGGAAGGGCATAAACTGTTCAGGAAGGATACAAGAGGGGAGTAAAGAAGGAGGAGTTGTGCTGTAGATAAGAGAGCAGCATGATTGCTCAGAGCTCCAGTGGATATAGGGAGAAAAGCCTGTTGAGAGTCTTTGGGTTAAGCATAGAGGTGGGAGCAACAGGAGTGATGTTGTGGGTGGTGTCTACTATAGACCAACAGATCAGGTGGATGAGGTAGATGAGGAATTCTTCAGACAGCTAAGAGAAGCTTCTAGATCACATGTCTTGGTTCTCATGGAAGACATCAGTTACCCTGACATCTGTTAGGACATCAATATAGCAGTACACAGACAATCCAGGAAGTTTTTGGAGAATGATAGAGAGAACTTACTGGTATAGGTGCTGAAGGAACCAGCCAGGGGCCATGCACAGCTTGATGTGCTGCTCACAAACCAGGAAGAATTAGTAGGGAAAGTAGATGTGTGTGACACCCAGTGAACCAGTGATCATGAAATGGTTGATTTCAGGATCCTGATGAAAGGAAGAAAGGAGAGCATCAAAATATGCACCCTGGACTTCAGAAAAGCAGACTTTGACTCCCTCAGAGAACTGATGGGCAGGATCCCCTAGGATGCTAACATGAAAAGGAAAGGAGTCCAGGAGAGCTGTCAGTATTTTAAAGAAGCCTTATTGAATGCACAGAAACAAACTGCACAGTAAGAAAAGCAAAAGTTGTAAGCAACCAGCTTGGCTTGGCAGTGAGGTCCTCTGTGAGCTTAACACAAAAGGGAAGCTTACAAGAAGTGGAAACTTGGACAAAGGACTAGGGAGGAAGCAGATCAGGAGAAAAGGACAAGAAGATGAACATGAGTCAGTAATGTGCCCTTGTAGCCAAGAAGGCTAATGGCATATTGAGCTTCATTAGGAGGAAATTTCCAGCAGATCCGGAGAAGTGATCATTCCTCTTTATTCAGCATTGGTGAGGTCACATCTGGAGTACTGTGTCTGGTTTCAGGCCCCCTGCTACAGAAAGGATGTGGACACATTGGAAAGGGCCCAGCAGAGGGCAACAAAAATGATTAGTGGGCTGAAACACGTGACCTGTGAGGAGAAGCTGAGGGCAGGTCCGCCAATGGGGAGAGGTGTGGGGGACAGCTGCTCCTGGGCCTGGTGTTTCAAAGGGACCCAGAGCTCTTTGGCAGCAGCATCAGTGGCTGAAGCTCCAGGACCCTCTGAAGTGCTGTGGCAGCACTACTCCAGTTGCTTGTGACTGTGAGTGAGTGAGGTGGGGGCCCAGCTCCACAGTCTGGGTGGCGCTCAGAGCTACTGCCTTAGCCCTGTGCCTTCCAGGGCTTGGAGCTGGCCCACCTGCCCACAGGACCCGCAGTGGCTGTTGGCACCCCTGGCCGAGGGATTTCGTCTTGTTTAAACAGCAGAAGAGAAGAGGAGAGATTTGATAGCAGCCTTTAACTTCCTGAAGGGAGGCTCCGAAGAGGATGCAGAGAGACTGTTCTCAGTAATGACAGGAGGAGCAATGGTCTCAAGTAGCAGTGGGAGAAGTGTAGGTTAGATATTAGAAAAACTATTTCACCAGGAGGGTGGTGAAGCACTGGCATGTGTTACTGAAAGAGGTGGTGGAATCTCCATCCCCAGAGGTTTTTTGAGTCCTGGTTTGACAGAGTCCTGTCTGGGAGGATTTAGTTAGGGTTGGTTCTGCTTTGGCCTGGACTCGGTGACCTCCCAAGGTCTCTTCCAACCCTATGATTCTATGATGCTGTTGGTCCGACACTGAATTGTTCTCTGTCTGAGGGTGTTAGGGGAAAGAGCCAATTGTTGCTGCTAGGCAAGGTGTGTCTGCAACGGTGGGAGCTGAGCCCAGGGCATCTTTGCTTCTGTGCATTGGGGTCATTAGTCGATCTGATGGTATCTTAAAGAGCTAGCCAGACAGGGCCATTCCTGGGATAGTGGGGAGGTGGGGCCTAGGGCAACACCCACTGTGCCCCTGGCCCTGCTCCCCAACTGCCACTTCCACCCCTGCTCTGCCCCCACCCGCTCGATCCCTCTCCCAAGCCCCATCCCAACCTGCTTCTTCCTGCCTCTGCTATTCCCTCTTCTCCCATTGTACCCTTCCTCAAAGCTCCCTCCCTGAGTGACACAACCCAGGAGATTACTGGGGGGTTGGTCTGGCACAGAGCAGCAGCAGAGCTCACCTCCACACACACACTCACCACGGTGGCAGGAGCGACATCCCCCCACCCCCCTGCTGGTGCTCTGCCGCCCATCTCACAGCCGGGTTGCTCCACTTCACCGTGGCAGCAGGAAGCAGAACAACCCAGCTCCACCCACTCTGCTCTGCTGAGCAAAGTGGGTTTGGGGGAATGGAGCAGAGCAGGCTGGGGCCAGGCCACTCCGCTTTCTGACACTGTGATGAAGTGGCACAAACCAGCTGAGAGAGGGTGGAGCAGACCAGGCTGCTGCATTGCTTCACTTCCCACAGCTGCCACCACCTACCAGGAGTGTGGGGCAGGGGCCTGATCCCTGCTGCTGGCCCCAGGGCCTCCAGGAAATCCCCCAGGCTGCCACAGACCCCGTAAACTAACCTCAATATGGGGGACCATCTTGTCCACAGGGCAGTTGGAGCATCCATCGCAGAGGCCCCCAAAGTGCGGGGCCTGGGGCAGCCTCCCCGAACCATCCTATGAACAGGGTGGCTGTGTATCCATGTTGGAGGATTAAGTTAAATAACTTCAGAAGGGCTTACTCAATACTCTGTTTCAGCCTCTTATTTAATATTATCATGTCAACATGAAACAAACCAGCAGTCCAGTAGCATTTTAAAGACTAACAAAATAATTTATTAGGTGATGAGCTTTTGTGGGACAGACCCACTTCTTTAGATTTTGTCAGTCTTTAAAGCGCTACACGACTGCTGTTTTGTTTCGTTAGAATACAGACTAACACGGCTACCTCTCTGTTACATGTCTATGGCCGTGTCTACACTGGCCCCTCCCTTTCGAAAGGGGCATGTTAATGAGGGAGTTTGGAAGATGCTAATGATGCACTGACATGAATATGCGGCACCTCATTGGCATACTGGTGGCTGCATGCAATTCGTAAATGCCACTTTCAGAACACGATGCCCGTGTCGACAGGAGCCTTTTGAAAGGACCCCCCAGTCTTTGAAAGCCCCTTCTTCCTATTTGGTTTTAGGAAGAAGGGGCCTTTGAAGTCAGGGGGTCCTTTCAAAAGACCCCCATCTACATGGGCAGCATGCATTCCGAAAGCAGCACTTCCAAATGGCGCGTGGCCACCATTGTTCTAATGAGGCACGGCATATTCATTTCAGAGCCTCATTAGCATCTTCTTTTCGAAAGGGGCATGTTAATGAGAGAGTTCAGGAGGGGCCAGTGTAGACACGGCCTATATGAGTTCCTGTTTTTAAGTTTCTGTGGGTTTTCTTTCAGTCTGTATTGTCATAGTGTGACTAGGACGTTTAGTGCTTTCTAATGGTACTTTCAAGTGTAATGGTGTCTTTCTTTTTAGGGATGCTGAGTTCATTTAATCAGGATGGAGGATTGAACTCCTTGCCAAGGCCTTGGAAACATTCTGAGCAAACTTTGCCTTTCTGGAAGGCTGTGATTTATTTCTTTCCAGGCTTGCAAGAAGTACTCCATATATATTGTGCCTTCAATGTATGCTAGTTTTTCCTTCATATGGTCTGATTTTTGTTTCTGGTAGAACATGGATTTTAACTCTGCAGTGTTACATGGTAAGCAGCATGTAGATTAGTGCCATGTGTTAAAGTTGGAAAGTTCCCTTCCTTTTTTCTTAGTTTATGGCAGCTCGATCAAACTGTTTTTGTTCCATTTTCTTTCTGTTACATTTGAAGTTTTCTCTTTCCCCCACAACTCCCTCCATTTCCCAGTTGTGTGGTTAGGAATTATTTTATTGCTTAAGGATTCTTTGTATATCTTGTGACAGTGGTTAATATTGTTTGGTTTTTAACAATACCCTTTGTTCAGAAATGTTGACTGGGTTTTTAACTCTTATGGCTTTCTGGGTATTCTCATCTCATCTCTTTCTTTTCAATCTTGTCCCCAAGGTATTTAGCTTGGGTACAGGCTGTGATGTGTCAGGTCTGACTTGTTTAGATAGGACTAATTGACTGCTCTTTCTTAGACAAGTACCACTTTTGTTTGACTTATTAACACACCTATGTCACTCAGGTCTAAGTTTGTTATGTAATAGTCAGTGTTGCTTCTCTCCATTACTGAGCTCAAGTTACATTATAGGAAATCCCATCTTGCTTTTCCACTGAAACTGACAAAGCGGGTCTTTGCCCACGAAAGCTTACGCTCCATAAAGTCTGTTAGTCTGTAAAGTGCCACAGGACTTCTTGTTGTACATTGATTAAGATTTTTTACACACACCCAGTACTTCCTTTCCATTTCTGGGGATCATACTGGTGAAACCATGACTGAATTTCAAAAGCACATTTTACTGAGGTACTTCATTTTCAGGTATGTTCTTCTCTTCCTTTGTGGGGTGAAGATTCATTTTTTCTGATTTCTCATGGGAAAATACTCTTGACCTTAGTACAGTGACTTTTTACTTGGCAATGTATATAGCACAGAAACATACAGAAGGTCTTTGGATGTTTGGATCCACTGCTGTTTTTTATTTAGATGATGCAATGTACTAGTTCTTCTTTGAGCCATACTCTGGAGTATCTTCCATTTCCCCGATTCTTTTGTTTTCTTGTGTAGTTCCTTGTAGCCAATGTGGCAGTACCTAGAGGCATCTTTGCCCAGTCAGGTCCTACAATATGACATGACAGATTCTGAATAAAGAATCTTTATATAGTGAGGCCCAGGCATGTGTGTTCCAGCTGCTTATAGAAAAACTGTGTGCCCCAAGGGCCAGTGCTGTCTCCACATCCAGAGGAGGGGTGGGGCACTGCCTGGTCAGCTCACAACAAGGCCTCTCCCCACCCCTCAATGGCAGCTGGCACATGGGTGAGGTAGTCCATGAAAATCAGTGCTGGCAGGCAGGTTATGTGTTGATATTTTGCATGAGGCGGAGGTTCCTTGCATCTCCCCCAGATATGAACCCACATAAGGGCCAACCAAAATCAGGTCCTAATAGGTTAAATTTTGAAAATTTTACTTCATCTTAAATCGGCAGCACCTCCATTGAAATTATTGTGTTGTAAAATTGATGCAAGCGAATTGGGAACACAGAACCTAATCTTGCTAAACATACGTACAGGAAGTCAAAGACTACGTACGTGAGTAAGGTCATTCACAGGGAGTGTTAGCTGTATTTGTCTTTATTAGTATATATTGGATCAACGCATTTGCAATAGATGCAGTAGAATCCCCTACTGCTCTCAGAGAGGAAACGTAACTGAGAAAGACAAAAATGTCAGAATCCTATAATCAGATGCAGAGTACATGTTCATTCCACAGATTTGCACATATAGGCTGCAAATGTCAGGTTTGGTGTTCAGGGGTGACCACCAACCAGATGATCATGAATGACTTGTCAGTCCTGGGCAGTCTCCCAGCTGATCATGATCTCCAGTAGTATAGTGAAGCTGCCCCCATGGCAGGCTCCTTATCTGCCCTGGCCCCATGTCACCTGCCTGTTCCTGGAAGTAGCCAGCATGGCACCTCATTGTATGGAGGGACTGGAAGGGGGTCATGGGTCTTGGCACACTGCTCCTGCCTGTAAGCACCGTCCCCTGCAGCTCCCATTGGCCAAGAACGAACAACTGTGGCCAATGAGAGCTGAGGGGTGGTGCCAGCAGAGAGGGGCAGTGTGTGGAGCCACATACCTCCCCAAGGACTCTAGGGTGCACTTTGGCCCCCTTTGAAAGCAGCATGTGAATGGGGCAGGCAAGGAATCTGTCTTATCCTCACTGAGCCACTAATGGGGAGCTGCCTGCAGGTAAGAGCCACCCAATGGGAGGCTGCATACCAACCGCCAGCTTCCTCCCAGAGCTAGCACCCCAAATCCCATCCTGAACCCAAACCCCCTGCCCCAGCCATGACCAGTGATGCCTCTAATTTTTTCCACCCATGTGTGGAATAAATTTTGTTATGTGCACTTGGGCGTATGTGGATGTACACCACAGGTAGAAACACGTGCTGCCAGCTGCGGACTCTTGGCTAATCATCTGGGCACCATCTGAATCTCTCCTGGGTGAGTGCCCAAGTGTTCAGCTTACAGAGAACACTGGCCTGGGCTCTGATCTCCCCCACATTGCCAGCACCCCATACCTCTTGCACCCTGGAGCCCCTCATGCACCCCAAGCCCTAGCTCTGAGCCTCCTTCCAGAGCAAACACCCCAAATCTCTCCTGAATCCCAGACTTTCCTGCCCCAGCCCTGACCTCTGACCCCTGAGTCACTATCCCATACTTCCTCCAGCACACCGAACCCCATTCTGCACTCCAAGCCCCAGCCTGGAGCGGCCTCCCACTGCAAACCCCTTGGCTCCAGGCCTGAGTCCACACTCCCTACCAAATCTAGTGAAGTGCATGAGGGTAGTGGAGAGTGTGCGACAGAGACAGGGATGGAGAGAGCGAGGCAGGGCTTTGGGAAAGGGGTAGATCCTGGATTGCCCTTCAATTCAAAATGTGACCTGAGGCATAGAAAGATTGGCGACCACTGTTTTCGAGAATTAGAGTCCAAGGACCCACTTGAACTGATTTGCTGGCTCCACTTCTGACAAAGGCCAGCACTACTCTGCACTACAAAGGTATGTCAAGTTACATCGATGATCATAAGCTGTTTTAATCACTTTGGTTGTGTACATCCATACAGTGCTCCTTGTGTCAGCACAGTGTGTCCATAGTCCATGGTCTTGCATTGACAGTGAGAACATTTCATTGTGGGTAGCTATCCCACTGGGCAAGTCACCACCCTCTGCTGCTTGGAACACTGAAAATGGATCATGGGGGAGCAATCACCCTCTCATGATGTGGATCTTTCTGTCCCATCATTCCATGGGCTTCTAACTTCATTTTGTACTGTTTTTCAACAGCTCTTGTGAACTGTGCACCCACAAGCTGGCAACGTGGAGCCTGAGCAGCTGACCAGTCTGATGGTGAGTGTTATGAACTCAACACTGCTGATCCCGCAGCATTTCATGAGCGATAAATCAGAAAGTCAATGGGTGGTGCCTGCCTTGCTGTCTGCCAAGGTAAGAAAGAATTCAAGATTTCTGCTGCCATTCACAGAGCAGCTGCACTTGGGGGACTGTTGGTACTTGGATTGAGTTCCTTAAGCACTAAGTGGTGGGATCACATCATGATGCATTAGTGGGATGACAATCAAATGCTGCAAAACTTTGGGGTGTGCAAATCCCCTTTCCTGGAACTGTGTGCTAAGTGTATTGCAGCACTGTGGCGCAAGGACACCAGTATGAGAGCTGTCCTCCCAGTGGAGAAGCCAGTGGTGATTGCTGCATGGAACCCAGCAACTCCAGACCCTTACTGGTCAGTTGTGAATCAGTTTGGAGTCAGAAAGTCTGCTGGGGCGCTGCAGTGGTGCAAGTGTGTAGGGCCATTAACCATCTCCTGCTGCGAAGGACCGTGACCCTCGGTACTACACAGGAAACACAGGATGGCTTAGAGGTGGAGTGATAGATGAAACACATATTCCAATTTTGGCCCCAGACCATCTTGCAATGGAGTACATCAGACAGAAGGGGTACTTCTATGCCATCTTGCAGGTATTGATGGATCAAGGGGGCCATTTTGCTGACATTAATGCAGAGTAGACAGGAAAGGGGCATAATGGCACGTCTTTAGTAACGCTGGACTACATAGAAAACCTTCCTTCCTTCCTCCCTCCCTTCCAGAGTGATCCCTCCTAACCTTTGCTCATGTGGTTTATAAGTCCTTATAACAGGGGCCTAGAGAGCACCAACAAGTCCTTCGACAGCTGGCTCAGCAGGTACCTTGACCAATTAAAAGGTCACTGGTGCTGCCTTTTTGACAGACCTCAATGAAGAAAATATTCTGATGGTCACCGCAGCCTGATATGCTCAGCGTAACATTTGCAAAGTGAAGGTGGAGGGGGGAAAGTTTCCCAAGGTGTGGCCTCCTGAGGAAGGTAGGCTAGCTGGTGATTTCATAGAAAACTAGAACTGGAAGGGACCACTAGAGGTCATTGAATCCAATTCCCTGTCCTCTCAGCAGGACCAAGCACTATCTACACCATCCCTGTTAGGTGTCTATCTGACCTGTTCTTAAAGATCTGCAGTGATGCAGATTCCACAACCTCGCTTGGTAACTTATTCCAGTGTTTAACCACCCTGACAGTTAGGAAGTTTTTCCTAATGTCCAACCTAAACCTCCCTTGCTGCAGTTTAAGCCCATTTCTCCTTGTCCCATCCTCAGAGGCCACGGAGAACAATTTTTCTCCCTCCTCCTTGTATCCCTCTCTGAGGTACTTGAAAACCACTATCATGTCCCCTTTAAGGCTTCTCTTTTCTAACCTAAACAAGCCCAGTTATTTCAGTCTTCCCTCTTAGTTCACGTTCTCGACACCTTTAATTATTCTTGTTGCTCTTCTCTGGACCTTCACCAACTTCTCCATATTTTTCTTGAAATGTGGTGCCCAGAACTGGACACAATACTCCAGCTGAGGCCCAATGAGTGCTGAGTAGAGCTGAAGAATGTCTTCTCGTGTCTTGCTCTCGACACTCCTCTTAATGCATCCCAGAATCATGTTTGCTTTTTTTGTAACAGCATCATGCTGTTGACTCATGTTTAGCTTGTGGTCCACTATAACCTCTAAATCCCTTTCCACAGTACTCCTTCCCAGACAGTCACTTCCCATTTTATATGTATGAAACTGATTATTCCTTCCTAAATGGAGCACTTTGCATTTGTCCTTATTAAACTTCATCCTGTTTACCTCAGACCATTTCTCCAGTTTGTCCACATCATTTTGAATTAAGATCCTACCCTTCAAAGCAGTTGCAACCCTTTCCAACTTGGTATCATCAGCAAACTTAATAAGCATACTCTCTATGCCAATATCTAAATCGTTGATGAAGATATTGAATAGAACCAGTCACAAAATAGACCCCTGTGGAACCCCACTTGTTGCGCCCTTCCAGCATGACTGCGAACTATTGATAACTACTCTCTGAAGCTACATCTACACTGGTATGCTACATCAAAATAGCTTATTTCGATGTAGCGAAGTCGAAATAAGCTATTTCGATGAATAGCGTCTACACATCCTCCAGGGCTGGTGCCGTTGGACAGCACTACGTTGAAGTAGGCGCTGCAGGGGAGCGTCTACACACCAAAGTGGCCCAAATCGAAATAAGGGTGCCAGGAACAGCTGCAGGCAGGGTCACAGGGCGGACTGGCACTTCCGGGGCAACAGCAAGCCGCTCCCTTAAAGGGCCCCTCCCAGACACACTCAGCCTGCACAGCACGCGGTCTGCAGAGCCACAGGCACGCACACGCCGTGGAAGCAGCATGGACCCCCAGCAGCAGCAGCAGCAGCAGCAGCCAGAGGCCCACACACCCGCCCCTGGAGGAGCAGTGGTTGCCCTGCTCAGTGCCATGCAGGAAGCAGCTGACCATCTTTTATTTGAGGAAGATGAGCTGTCCTCGGGGGATGAGGAAGCAGCCCCAGACCTTGCTGCTCTCCCAGCCGCCGCCCCCCCCGCCGCACACGCCGCTGGCTGTGGAGATACCCCACAACCACCGACTGGTGGGAGCGGCTGGTGCTCGGCAAGTGGGACAATGACCACTGGCTCTGGAATTTCCGGATGAGCCGGCAGACATTCCTGGAGCTCTGCCAGTGGCTCACCTCTGCCTTACAGCACCAGGACACACCCATGCGACGTGCCCTCACCGTAGAGAAACGGGTCGGCATCGCTGTCTGGAAGCTGGCCACTCCAGACAGCTACCGATCCGTAGGGCAGCAGTTCGGCGTGGGCAAGGCCACCGTTGGGGCAGTCCTCATGGAGGTAAGAGGACCCACGGGGGGGAGCCTGGGGGGGGGAGCCTGGAGGTGGAGGGCCAGACACACCCTGCACACCCCTCACCGGTGCTCTCTCATGTCCTTCCCCTGCAGGTCGTCTGCGCAATCAGTGCCCTGCTCTTCCACAGGCTCGTGCAGCTTGGGGACCTGGATGCTGCCATCGTGGGGTTTGCCAGCCTGGGCTTCCCAAATTGCTTTGGGGCTCTGGATGGGACCCATATCCCCATCCGTGCCCCGGAGCACAGCAGAGGATGCTTCCTCAATAGGAAGGGATACCATTCTGTGGTCCTCCAAGCCTTGGTGGACAGCCGGGGCCGCCTCTTGGACATTTATGCTGGCTGGCCTGGCAGCACCCATGATGCCCGGGTGTTCAGAAATTCGGGCCTGTGCCGCCGGCTGGAGGCAGGGACCTACATCCCCCAGCGGGAGATCCCTGTGGGGGACACCACCATGCCCCTCTGCGTCGTCGCAGACGCGACATACCCCCACCAGCCCTGGCTCATGCACCCTTACACGGGCATGTCACAGCCAGCCAGGAGCGGTTCAACATGCGCTTGAACCATGTGCGCCAGGTGGCTGAGCGCACTTTCGGCCACCTCAAAGGGCGCTGGAGGTGTCTCCTCACCCGCCTAGATGCAGGCCTCACCAACATCCCCCAGGTTGTGGGCGCATGCAGCGCATTCCACAACCTGGCGGAGAGCAAGGGAGAGGCCTTCTTCCAGGGCTGGGCTGTGGAGGCTGGCAGGGCCGACGTCCAGCCACCCGCTGCCCCCAGTCGCCAGGTTGACCCTGAGGGGATCCGGGTCGGGGAGGCCCTGCGGGCCCACTTTGACCAGGCTGCGGGCGACCACTGGCAGGGCCAGCTGTTGGTGAGCCACCCACTGCACCCCCCATCCTCCACAACACTCCCTGCCCCCACGTCCACACCACAGAGAACCCGAGAGCACACCCCCCCATACTTCTGTACAATAAAAAATGGAATTTTTTTAAACAAAACCATGCAACCCTTTGTATTATTAATAATATGAAAAACAGAAGAATAAGGGGGGAACTATGTACATGGGGGGGCAGTTACAAAACAGGGGTAGAACAAAAACTATTTACACCAACATGGGGGGAATGAGTCCAAAGGAGGGGGCCTTGGGGGGCAACATCCTCGGCCACGCACCCCTATTGTCCTGTGCCTGGTGTTGGGGGGTGCGACCCACGTCTCGGCCGGAGGCCTGGTCGAGGCTGCGTGGGGGCCGGGACGACTGGCAGGTACGGCCGGGCGGTGTCCAGAGGCCCATGGTCCCCCTCGGTGGCAGGCCCCAGGACGGCTGATGGTGGAGGGACGGCAGGTGGAGCGGCAGGCGGAGTGGCGGGCGGAGTGGCGGGGGGGCCAAGTGCTCCACGATGGCATCGAACGTGCACATGAAGGCCCCCCAATCCTCCTGGCGCCAGGCCAGCACTCGCTCCTGGAGGTGGAGCCGCCGCTCCTCCACCTGCAGGTGCCGCCCGGACACCTCCAGCTGATGCCAGAGGGTGGCGAGCAGCTGGGGGTCCGTGGACGCCCGCAGATGGCCATGCCGCTGTCGGGCTCGTCCTGGGGCTGGTCCATGCTCCGCCAAGGGGCTGGCCTGGTGGGATGGCCCCGGTGGGCTCTCCGGGACAACAGATGCCACGCCGGTGCTCTCCGGGCCCTCTGATGGTGCAGCTGCGGAACAGAGGGGGGAAGAAGAGTGGAGACAGCTGTTAGTCTGGGCCCTGACCCGTGGCCCTTGTCCCACCACCCCTCTGCTGCTGGTTCCCCATCCCCATCCCCCGGAGATGCTGCTGCTGATGATGATGGGTGTCCAACCCCCGCCTCCGGGGGACCCTAGGTTCCGCTCCCCCCATCCCCAGGGATGGGGCATGGCGCTGTCCTGCTGGGGGGCAGGGGCTGATGGACTCTTCTGAGGGACATGCCACTGCTGTCCTCAGGGCCATGGTCATCTGGGTGTGTGGAGGGCCCTGGTCATGTCTCTTGTCCCCACCCCTTAGCCCCGTGGGTGTGCACCAGGGGGGTACATACCTGACGCTCCACTCCCACAGCTGGGGGACAGCCATCGGGTGGATGCTCTGCTGGAGCTGCGGGAGGGGAGGGCGATCTGGAGCTCCCCGTCGCTGGAGGCCCCCTCCTCCTCCTCCTCCTCTGGTGTCCCAGGGGTGGGCTCCTGGGGGGGCCCTGGGGTGCAGGTCTTGCCTCCGGGGCCAACTCTGTCTCCGGGGCCTGCTGGGGCTCGTCGGCCGATGTGTCAAGGGTGGCCGGGGGGGAGGAGGGGTACCAGGGGCCCAGGATTTCCCTGAGCTCCCTGTAAAAGGGGCAAGCGGCGGGGGCGGCCCCAGATCGGCTGGCCGTGTCCCGGGCCCAGGCGTAACCCTGCCGCAGCTCCTTCACCTTACTCCTGACATGGTCAGGAGTGCGGGCAGGGTGACCCTGGGCAGCCAGGCCCTCGGCCAGCCAAGTGAACGCATCCGCGTTCCGCCTTTTGCTCCCCATTACCTGCAGCACCTCCTCCTCGCCCCAGAGCCCCAGCAGGTCCCGGATCTCGGCCTCCGTCCAGCAGCAGCATGCCCTGTAGTGCACAGGATTTCGGTGGGTTTCAGTGCCTGAGAAGGCTTTTTACCTGAACAGGATTTAGCAGGTGAGGCAGAGAAACTTGTTTTCTGAGCTTCCCGTTTTATGGGGCTGCCCCTCCCAATTCACCATACACCTGGCAGGCTAGTCCCTCCTCCCCACCATGTGGCTCTCCTCCGCGCCTCCATGTTCTTGTTTCACTATAAGCTGCATCTGCCGACTGAAGCATTTTATGAACTATATCCTCCTTACTCCTCCTAGTTTGCCACCTTATCTGACAGAGTTGCTCTGTTGGGGTAGAGGAGGGGGTCCTCAAGGTCACATCTGCAGAAGCCAAAGAAACAATTAACATAAATAGTATTGTGAGTTCTCTCACAGCGGTGAACCACAAAAGTTAAACACCTCTTTTTCGTTGTCCCTTTGCTAGCATACAGCTTGGCAACAGTATGGATGTACTGTTGAGGTGGTGGCAGGGATTAGGAAGAGGGAATGGGCAAGAAGGAACTAAGGGACTAGATGGTTTGCAAAGAGGACCGCTACACACACTTATTCTGAATATGAAAACCCTTTTTCATAGGCCGGGGTAATCACATATCTCACTCCTGAAGGTAAGCCAAGATGCAAAGGTGCATGTGGGAAGCTTCAGACTGAGTCTGTGTGCTGCTTGCCTGTATGCTGCTCTAGTCTCTGCAGAAATAATTGCTGGTTGGCATGGCAAAGTTCCCTACAGTGGGGAGAGAAACAAGGCAGCTCTGCCAAGGAACCTTTGGCAGAAGATTACAGAATACCTACAGGAACGTTTCCTAGAGATCACTGTGAAGAATTCCTGGGTAATCCTAGTGCACATTAATAAACTTTTTTGCCAGGTTCTCAATGCATAGCTGCTCAGGCTCTGTTGTTAATTTCTATGCCTTCTTTTTCACCTACCATATAACAAAGTACATTCTCCTCTCACCATGCAGTATCCAAGCAAAATGTGAGCTCATGTCCCCAGCATTAGGTATGACAGAGGTGCAGTACAGGACTGGTGTGGCCACTTTGAGGTCAAGAAGTCCTGATTTAGCACTCACTGGATGGCACTGTTGTGTGTTCCACATCTTCCTAGAACTCCACTTCCTCATTTACTACTTCATTCTCTGCTGACCTCTGCTGCTTCCACTGAATTTTCTATGGGACTCTTGGTGACATGTCCAGTGCTGCACCAGAGTGACTGTTGGCCTCTCTTGCCTTCTGGTAGGCCTCCTTCAGCCTCTGGCTGCGTGTCTTTAGCAATCTGCCTATAGGTATCAAAGTTCCTGTGGCTGGAGGCAAGTTATGACATCATAGCCTCCTCTCCTCACAGACCCAACAGATCCAATAGCTTTAGTGTATTCCATGTGGAAGTGCATCTACTGCAGAAAGCCAGCATGGTCAGCTGTGAAGATGCTATGTGAACTGTTCACACTGACCAAGTAATAATTGTAAAAAATCCCAGGCTTTTAAATGGGGAGGGGGACATGCCACCTGTATACATTCAAGGTGACAGAGTTCAAACTACTGACAGAGTGGTCATGATGGGCATTGTGGGATACCTCCTGGAGGCCAGTTACGATGACAGAAGCAAGCACAGCATCTACACTAACATTGCATCAATATAATTTTGTTGCAAAATGCCCAACACATCTTATTGTGGTAGTTTTAGTTTGTTGGTATAGCAGGAGAGTTAAATCAGCAGGAGAAGGATTGTAGCATGTGCACCTTCAGTTTTATCAACAGAACCTGACTTTTCTCATCAAAACTACCTAGTGTAGACGGTTTGAAAATAACAAAAATACAAACTATATGAATTAAAATTTAGCACTGCCCGTTAAGTTAAGCTCCTTTGATTGAAAGTCCTCAAAAATAAAAAGCCACTATTAACTGGCATCCATAGTTTTTGTGCAATAACAGATGGGTGTCATTTGGAGATGCCAAAATGACACTGTATTAATGAACTTATTTTTTGCACATTTATTAACACAGTGTAACCCACACACCTATGTGTGGTTAACTGCCCTATGTAGTGGTACCTAGACCACTTCACAGAGAAAGAATGTGTCCTCTACAGCTTAAACTGAGAGCCAGCTGGCCTTTAGCTCAAGCTGTAGAGATGCCTGTACTAAGGTCCCAGATTGAGTCTGCCTGTGGACAGTTACAACAGCATACACAAAGCATGAATGAACGTTTTATGATTCTATGTGTGGATTACACCTGCAAATGCACATTCTGCCATTAACCCCCAAAGCAAAATGCTCAGAAGGGCTATGTCTACACAGCAGAGCTATTTTGGGATACAAATAGCTATTCCACGCCTGTAAAATGTACCTGTTATTTTGAAGTATTTTTCAAAATAAGAGTTGCACTATTTCAGCATCCCTGGAGCCGTTGCTGCAGGAGGAGTAAGGGATGTTTCAAAATAGTGCATTATTTCAACATTTGGTGCTGTTTAGACAGCCGCAAATGCAGAAATAGCTTGTTTCGAACTACACTCAAAATAAGCTACGCATAGCACAAAGGCTACATCTACACAAGATAAATTTGATTTTTAATAAATTATATTTTAACCTTGTTCTTTTGAATTTAAATGTCCACAAACCCTCTTGAAATTCAGCCTATTGTTTTTCCGTGTCCCCTTTGCCCTATGCAGATTTGACAGTGTGAGCAGTGCATTGTGGGTACCTATCCCACTGAGCCTTAGCCCTGGAGTTGCTTGTGGGTGTTTCATGTTAGAATCTCAGAATGCAAAGCACTGTCCTAGAATTCAGAGCACCCAGTAACAGAATCCAGCCCTCCCGCAAATCCACCCAGGTTCCCTGTGCTTTGCATCCACTGCGGACATTGGCATAGCAGCAGGCAGCTGTGCCTTCAGCCCTCCCACAAACCCACCCATGTTCCCTGTGCCACGTGTCCTCTGCAGACATTTGCGTAGCAGTGGGCTGCTGTGCTATCGGCCCTGTCCACCCCTGCCCAGTTCCATCAGCTGTGCATCTGGACCTTTATATTTGCAGGCCTGGGCACTGCAGAATTCAAATTGAAATTCAAATTCTAGTTCAATCAAAAATTCATGGGCCTCCTGTGACCTTCTTCCTGCACCCCTGGATGGAGAGCAAGAGACGGAAGCAGCCATACATGGAGGGTGACCATGTAGCTTTGTGGGATACATATGGGACACTTCTGGAGGCTAATAAATTCTAATTAAAGACATGGTACTTACACACCAGCCTTTATTTGAAATTTGAAATTGCTGCCATACTCGTCCCGTAATATTGGCATTTTGTTACAGGTATTAGAGCTAACGGTATTTGCAATAACAACAGTGATGTTTCAATACTGATTGTATCTGGTAGTGTAGACGCAGCCAAACCATGTAGCTTATTTCCAGTTTAGGCTGTCACGGGCGAGGGGGAGGGGGAAGGTAAGTTTGCAGGAAAAGCGCAGTGAGGACAAGGCCGCGGGGACCTGAATTCTCTACGCCCGACAGGTGGAGTGGTGGGTGCCCAGAGCACGTTTGTGACCCAGCCGCTCCGAGGGCGCAGGGCTTTGCTTTGGGCACTTCCTTTACGACAACCTCCCGCTCCCCGCCTGCCGCTGTCTCTCAGCCGCATCTCCCGAGGCGTGCCCGGCTGCCGGCTGGCGCTCCACAGCCCCCTGCCGCCCGCTGCGGCCCCAGCTTCTGAGCCTCGCGCGTGGCCCGCCGCCGCCGGCCTCCGGCTGCCTCGCACCCCCTCCCTCGCCGGCTCAGGCACCAGGCTCCGGGCAGAGGCTTCGCCGCGGCCAGTGCGCAGGCTCGGCCGCTCCGGGCATGCGCACCGCGGTGCTGGGAGCCCGATCTGATAGGGAGCAGGGGCTGACACTACCCCCGTGTGGGCGGCGGAACGTCCCGAGGATGACGTGCGGCGTTCTCGAATCCCGTGGCTGGCTCGCTCGCTCGCCGCTGGTGCCGAAGGAAAGGGGAAAAGCAACAAGGAGGCAGGAGCAGGAGCGGCGCCATGGCGGCCCTGGAGCGGCCCGTGCCCAGTCCCGAGGCGTTCCTGGGCCAGCCCTGGGCCGCCTGGGTCCGGGAGGCCGCCCCCCCGCACGCGCACGGCGCCGCCCTCCCGCACAGTAAGGGCACCACCAGACACAGAGCCCTGCCCGGGCTCCCCATGCTGCTCCCCTCCCCCGGGTCCACACACGGAGGAGGGGACGGGGCTCGCCGCCCGGGCTGGTGGGGGGCCGCGGGGAGGCCCGCGGCTGTGCTGTCCCCCCACTGCACTAGGGGCTGCCTTCTCCCCCACACGCCAACGCACAGACCTCCGTCCCCAGGCGCGTGGGGAGGTGCGGAGTCCGCGGTACCTGCTGCCGGCACGGTACTGGGTCCCTCAGCTGGGCCAGCTGCCTGGGGTGAGGGGCAGCAGGAGGATGCTCTTGCAGGGGGCAGAGTGGCGGAAGAGAAGAAGCGCTGGGATGGGAGGGGGGCAGGAGGATGCTGTTGCCCAGGGAGGCAGGCACTGGTACTTCATGGCAAATGCAGTGACAGGGATAGTTGGGTTTTTTTTGCTGTTAAACCTATACCCATTAGCTCCTTCCCTTCTCAATAAACACATCTCCTTTGACTGGCTCCGACTTTTCTTTTCTTCTGCAGGTGTAGATCTAGAAGAAACTGGAAAAGAGGGTGGAAAAAGCAGGGAGGTTATGAGGCTTAATAAAGAAGGTAAGTGCAAACCACTGGTACACCTGTCTGTGTCCTAGTGGTTGTGAGCATGGTATGGTCTTACGATGGTATCATAACATCATGTGGATTGTTCTGTTGGGTAACCGTGAAGAATGCTTAGCAGGCTTGAATAGACACAAGCAACTGTCACTTCTGACACTATGTGTCAACTTCTTTTAAAATATAAATGTAACTGGTGTGTGTGCATAAGTGATACATGGTAAAGAATATAAGGCAATTTTAAGTCAAAGGACAATGTGACACTCTATAATGAATTTTTTTGTAAGAGGTTATCCTTTTGGTATAACATGCCCTTCACTTCAGTATGGAAGTACACATGCATACACTTGGGTTATCAACTTCAAGCAGCTTAATTCTAAAAGTTATTAGCAACTGGAAAGACAACAGTATAAGCTGTTTTTTGCTCTCGCTGGAAGATAATTGCTTTGTGGTAATATTTAAGTCAGTTCATATTCGTTCAAGTTGCATTTTGGTCTGAGATTGTTGTGAGGTGAATGTGGTTACAGATAACTATATGGATAGTTCATAGTATTACATTTTATTAAAATCAGCTAATGTGTATAACCTGAGACCAAATCTAATAAGTTGTTTGAGAAATCAGACTGCTGTTCAAAATGTTAAGTTTCCTGGTGCTGTGAATGTGAACATGCAAATACATCCCAGTGTATAGACAGTTCTAAATATGCAAGAGGCCTGTAGGCTGGTGGAAGAAACAACTTTGGTGTGGCTGCAGGCTCTCAGATCTACAGGTTTGTTTGGTAGGATTTACTCAGTTAACACTTGACTATAGTATATTATGAAATTTGTGAAGTAGTATTTGGCAGATTTTAAGGGTCACTTTGCTGATGAAATATTTAGTTTGTTATAAGATGAATGTTGTGTTTGTTTTTTTTTAAACTCATAGCCAGATCACCACCAAAAATATGTTTGGTATGAAATTGGTTCATAAGAAGCAGTCCTGCAGCCGTGAAACTTTTACATGACGTACTAAGGATGAGAGAGATCACATTATCAATAAAGGATGCTCCTGGTGTCATAACAATATATATCTTTAGAGTATCTACATCACAGAATCATGGAATGATTTTTTTATCACATTAATTTTGTGACAATGGTAATGTTGTTGGCAACTTAAATGAAAACTTTCCTTTTCCAGATGAACTTTATAACTTTGTTGTTCAAATTCAGAGGTAATTAATGTAAATCATTCATGCTTTACCATACCTTAGAAATCTGTTACTACTTTCAGATAGCAACTTGCAGGACTTTTAATCCATTTGTATAAATTAGCATGATCTGAAATATTTTTACCTTACTCATTCAATCATCCTGTTAATGTAAATTGTCATACCTTAGCCATCACTGTGTCTGAGTACCCTTTGCAAATCATGAATGAAATTTGACTCTCCCTGCTAAAGTTGGGAAAAATCTAAAGTGCCAGAGTCCAACATGCAAATATGTGGGCAATGAGATTTGTAACAGTACTTGTAGTTGTGTCCTGATCTTGGATATGCAACAAGTTTTGTATGGATTGAGAATGTTTTTGTTATGATCAAGGCTTGTGAACCTGGAATGTCTTTAGTTCAAATCCATCTTGACTTTGTGATCTCATATAATTCAGTTCGTTTCCTTATACCACAGACTACCTCCAAGCTATAAACTAGTTTATAAACAGGATTTCACAAAAATCTGAGACTTCATGTGGGTTATAATAATGTTTATTCCATGAGGCTGTCTCTAGACTGCAGGCTTCTGTCGCCAAAACTTCTGTCAGACCGCAGATCTGTTGGAGCATTCTGTCAAAATCCCTCCACGCTTCGTTCCATGTGGAAGTTGGGATGTCTTGACAGAGGGTTTTTTCAACGTTTGGCCCTGTGTGGATGGGAGAAATGTTCAAAAAGCCTCTCCCGACAGAACTGTCAGCAAATGCGTTGTGTAAATGTCAGCAATCTAGACTTAGCCTGAAAGTAAGTTATTTGTAAACATTGAAAAAATCCAGAAATCTTCATTTGATCAAATTAGCTTTTTCATAGCATATGTCTTTTGTCATGATTATAAATACCAAATGTCCCTTTTAAAATATTCATATTTTAAGTAATTGTCACTTACCAGGGATTGCTTGGCTACTTAGTCTGTATTCTATAAAGCACTCATCAGATGTTGTCTAAGTTCCTCTTATCAATGAGCAAAAATAAAACCATATAAAAACTAGCAGCATTTGTATTCCTATTTGTGCAAATGAGATAGATGAGGAAGTAATATTTGAAGAGGGGCATAACCCATGATGGATCATTTTTTGGTGGTATAATAGTATAGTATTTAAGACTCTCTTGCTCTTTATGGTCCAGTTTACGTACCTCTTTCAGCAGTAAGCAGTTATGTAAAATAGTTCCATTCATGTCACTGGAGTCTGTGTGAGTAAATGCTCACCTCTGAGAGTGAGCAGCTAAGAGTTTGACTTTAATATGTAATTCATGTAGTGCAAAAGGTGCAATGAGGCCATATTTAAAAAAAGGAGAGAGGAAAACTAGAGGGCTGGACTCGATGACCTCCTGAGGTTTCTTTCAGCCCTAGGATTCTATGAGTCTGTGAAATTAGAGAATTACTAAAGACAGCACCATGTGCTGCCCCTTGTTTTACTATTTGTATAGTGAAAGAAAAAAGTGGAGGGAAAGAATCATAAATATTTGCTTATATTTGCACGTGAACGTTCTTTGACCATGATCATAACTCCTTTATGTTTACTTTTTGTTAATGTGGTTGACTTTTACTGTTGTGTATGTTTGTGGAAAGTATATTTCAAAGATATATATTCACAGGAAAATGACATTTGAATGCATAATTATTCGTGCAAGAAAAGCTTGATTATTTATCTAATCAGGAAGCAGTATAATGTGACCTATCTCACAAATCACAGCCAATCAGTGTAGCTCAAATGGTGACTACCAAAACTTGGAGTACTGTTTGGAATTTTTACGTAGAGTCAGTGCCACCTTTTGTCAAACAAAGAGGAGTGGACACTCAGCTGGCTCGCTCCCTCCCTGCCCAGCCTCCTCCCCACCTCCACCCCAGCCAATCCCATGTCTGAGGTACCAGTATGCAGTACTGGCAAGTATCATCACAAAAAAAAGCACTGCTTAGAACTGACTAACAAATTTGAGGAAATGAGGATTTGCTTGTGGATGTTATATGTACGATATGAGACTAAATCATTGGATCACTTATTTGCTATGAAATATTCTCTAAGCTGTAATTATATGACTATGAAGTTGATGCGAAAAAATCACCATTTCTGTGATAACCTGTTATTTTAATAATTTTATATATATTATGTATATCAAATATTTTCACTTACTCTCAAGTGAATTCACATGTTGTGTAAAAAGGAGTGTCCTTTCTTATATGCATAAATCTTTAACGTTGAAAGAGATGTGTGCTTTGTTACACTGTACATGTGTTGAGATGCGTTAAGCAACTATCGGCTGATATAGCTTTACTGATTTTGCACCAGAGATGAATTTGCTACATTGGTGTTTCAGTTTAAATCTAGTGTCTCTCTGGAATCTCTGCTTTAGATTCTCTGGAACCCCATAAAATTGAAAGGGTCAAATGTTAAGGTTGATGTTATAGCCAATTTGCACTTTTCCAGTTCAAAAGATTTTAATGTTCCAGTTTGAATCTGATGAGTGCTGAAGTTTGCAACTCATCGCTTTACAGCCACATAGATAAGCAATTCATTATAGCAGAACAAGTTATAATCTATGTATCTGTTTTAAAATTTGTGTTTATCTGGATCAGCATCACATATGCCCAGTCTCTGGGTTCAAACTGGTGACTACATTTGGAGCTGGACTGCTGAAAGGATAGATAGCAAGAGGAGATATGTATCCGGGGAAGGAGTAAATTGGGTCAGAATTACAAGTATCAGGTATTTTCCCTCATATCCTCCAATATGTAATATTCGCCTGCAGGACAGTTCTGCAGATGAAGACCTCAGTAGCACTAGAGTAAAATTCATGGACAGCCTAGTCCAGGTGTTGGCAACCCAAATAGGATGAAGAGCCATTTTTTTTGAATTAGGTAAGAAGCACAATAATTCAAGAGCCGCAATGTCTATGAATATGAGACAGTCCTTTATAAATAACATCAAATCATACTTTTGTAAGCTTGGTTTTAAGAACAGTGCACACACAATGATTTATAATGTGATACATGTATACTGCAGGATGTTCACAAATTTTTTACATATTCAGTTTCCTCAAACATTACATGTGTGCTTGTACCATCTTAAAATGTGTAGTGTCCTTCAGAGCAGGAATGCTGGGAGCTTCCTTTTCCTTTACAAAATCAAGACTTTATTAGCAACACGATTAGAACACAAAGATGGTATCATATCCCACCATGCGCTGCACATAGTAAAGAAGGAGTTATCCAACATTGAGATCACATACCATTTGGTATTTAGATATAAGTTGTTTTTGTTGGGCTTTTAGATGTTCACCATTTATCAAAAATTATCCTGGGGTTGTTCTTTTTTTTTAAACTTTGCAATTATAGTGTTGGGAGCCGCAAAGAAATCCTTAAAGAGCCGCATGCGGCTCCAGAGCCCCAGGCTGCAGACCCCAGTCTAGTCATTTTTATTCTTAATATCTGCGCTGTACATAACATGAAAATGATGATTCCATTATAAGTGATTCTTGGAAATGAGGATAGGGAGACAGCAGAGGATGTTTTCAAAAGGGGATCATAGAATATAAACTTGAGTGGTGTAGGAAAAAAAATCCCAAGGAAAAGGTGGGAGGGAAAATAATCAAAAGTGGAGTAATAAGAAAAGACAAAACAAATTAGTTTGTCAGTGTTCCTTGCGAGGACGTGGTTAACCATTGGGTTGTCCGTGTTCTCACATTCACAGCCAGATCAGTTGGATATACAGTCATTTGGCTTTGTGGTGTTTTCTAGGATTCTGTCCTGACCTCCTGTGCAACACTGAGGCTCTGCTAGGGAATAAATATTGTCAAACTCTCACCTTAGCTGTGTACTATGTCATTATTGTTTATTATTATGTATTTATTTAGCTCTCTTATGGTAGTCGCCTGAGGTTTTGTCAGAACTGGGATCTAGTTATGCTGAGGATTGTACAAAATACATCTGAAGTTGTAGAGTAGGTTTCAGAAAAGCTTACATGAACGTGTGCTGTGTTTCCTCACGCCAAGGTGGGTGAAAGAGTGGATGATGATAGTGTGAATGGTGCTTTCTGCCCATAGATCTTCCAGTCAGGATTTTGGATCCTTTTAATGTATGTGTCTAAACTGTCAACTTGTTAAAAATTCTTTCAATATGTAAAAGAATTTGCTACTTTTAAACTAGAACATTTTTTTTCTTACATTCTGCATAGAAATCCTTGAGATTGCTAGATGAAAGGAATCCAGCTACAATGTTGAAAACTCCTCTTCATTTACCAGAAATCTTTTCAGACAACATAGACTCATATTCTTCTTAGTAAGTTGTTCTAGCAAAAATACATGTAAAACAAATTCTAATATAGATGTACAGTTAGATGCTTCAGGACTCAGTCCACTGATGCCGTGGAAAGATCATTATGTTGGTATAAGTTTGAGTCTGAGGATCTAAGTGGTACCTGATAATTGCCCTCAGCATTTGTGCTTGCGGGTTTACTGGTGATTGGGAAATCAACCTAATGCTCTTCAGGATAGAGATTTTGAATTTAGTGGGAAGCTGTGTGGTTTTCTGTTGGCTGATGGAATTACCATGAGATTTTTCTGTTTCACATTCTTTGTACTCATTGCAAATTATGGTAACATTTGGGGTGATGAGAAGATAAGAAAAGAAATGGGTATTCAGTGGCCTATTAGGGATCTCTTCTGTAGTGAGATCCCATTGTCAATCCTAGAGAACTGGTAAAGTGGCATGATGTTTATAGTTCTGTCTCTGTGCTTTAAGTTGCTCAGCTGATGGGATGAAAGGTTAGGAAAATATTTAACAAACCAGCTGTTTTTCCCCCACCCTTTATCCTCTTTCACAGCCATATGTGTGGTTGCCAGTTTAAGAGTATATATCCTAGTCTGATGTAATGTTTGTTTCAGGCTGTACTTGTAAACCACTTGAGCTGTTGCAGAGTGGGGCTTCATGATTCCTCAGGTCCTTTTATTCAACCAAACGTAAATTGTCTGTAGTTCATAAGCTGCCTTGATGATTATTCAGCTATTTTTTCACTTTAGCATTAGTATTTAAAGTCTTAAATAACATACACTTTGCACTCAGCCTACCTTCATAGCAATTCAGTTAGCCAGAGTTTAGAAATACGTGCTCTTACTTTGGTTTACTACTGGTTTTTGTTTTTCATAATTGTGTGTTCCAGGAACGACTCTGGGTTTTTACATTAGAACAGGCATTGTGCAGTAAGAGCAAGGACTGCAAGACAAGAGTTCTGAGTTCTTTTCACACCTCTGATGTCAAGTTTGAGCTCGATCAAGTCACTTAATCTCTCGGCTCTGCAGCTGATCGGTCATAAAATAGAAATAAGCATACTGTGATGGAGGGGCGGAGAAATGCTATGAAAGGGGCTACTGAAGTGACAAGGACGGAATGAGGGGTGGGCAGGACTCCCTATCCCAGTTTTGTGGATGGTGTTGATCTCTGGTCTGTGGTGGCTTCTGTTTTACTGTTTGCTTGTTACTTTGTTTTCATAGAGTTTAAAGCCAGATGGAACTATAAGAACATCTACTCTGACCTCCTGTGTTTTACAGGCCATCACATTTCACTGATGTACACCGATGTTGAGCCCAGTAACTCGGGTTAGAAGGAAACATTTCATTTCTGAGGAGACTAAACTATTGTGGGTCACTAGCAGAGAACAGGAGAGACAGATGCCCAGAATACAGGGCATCTGACCTAGTGGTCAAGCAGAAGTCAGGCCATATCTGATACAAGGAGGTCAGAGTCCTACACAGGCCAGAGGACAAACAGAGAGTTGCGTGCCAACAGGTAGGCAAGGTTTGGTTTTTGTTTTGTTTTTTTAATTGTTTAAGTTATGACTTAAAAATGCTGTTTTTTGTCAAAACAGGGATGGGAAAAAAGTAAGCCTATCCATTATAAAACTTGGTAGGGTAGGTCCCCAGGCGGGAGAGGAGAGCCATGGAGAGGGGTTAAGACACCATTAGCACAGTGACATGGCCGATGATCAGCAAAAAAGGAAAGTTTCTCCCTAGGGCAGGCAGGATCAGGTTACCAAATGATCAGAAGCAGGACACAAACCTGAAAGCAGAATCACAGCTCAGGAACCAGAGTCAGGCCAGGTTTGAAGTGAAGCCAGGGTGCAGGAGCAACGAAGCACAAGGTGCACAGTCCAGTCCAAAGTGGATCCTAGTTGCAAGGATGACTTTCTGTTTCTGTGCTGGAAGCAAATAGAGTCTGTAGACCACTAAGTAGAGCCTTCCAATTCTGTACATACCTGCTTTATATCTGCAGCTGTGGTTGTATTGTTCATCATCTTTGCGGGTCAGTTGCGATCTAAATTTTTGTATCCATGCAGGACTCTAACTGTCGGAACTCCTGGTGTTCTGCCACTCAGTTCTCAGGACTGGGTCTCTGTCTGAGTTCAGGTCTTGTTCTAACAGCTAGCAGATCCCTGGGAGCAGATTGGAATTTGCTAACTCCAGACAGCCAGGATTGAGGGCCTGAAGACATGCAGGCTGCGTCTACATTAGCCCAAAACTTCAAAATGGCCATGTAAATGGCCATTTCGAAGTTTACTAATGAAGCTCTGAAATACATATTCAGCGCCTCATTAGAATGCTGGCAGCCGCGGCACTTCAAAATTGATGCGGCTTGCAGCTGTGCGGCTCGTCCGGACGGTGCTCCTTTTTGAAAGAAACCCACCAACTTCAAAATCCCCTTATTCCTATCAGGAGATAGGAATAAGGGGATTTCAAAGTTGCTGGGGTCTTTTCGAAAAGGAGCCCTGTCCAGTTGAGCCGCGCAGCTGCAAGCCGTGTCAATTTCAAAGTGCCGCAGCTGCCGGCATTCTAATGAGGTGCTGAATATGTATTTGAGCGCTTCATTAGTAAACTTCGAAATGGCCATTTACGTGGCCATTTTGAAGTTTTGGGCTAGTGTAGACATAGCCACAGTGTCAGGAGATTAAATATGTGGGATATACCCAGATGACCCATGTTCCATGTTGTAGAGGAAGGTTGAAATCCCCAGGATGCCTGCCGATGTGACAGGGCGTGGGGGGTATTCATTTTCAACCCTAAATCTGATGAGTTGGCAACACAAGCCAAGCACTAAAAGAATTATTTACACACCGTAATAATAACCAGTCCATCTAGTCTCCCACCTTCAGCTCTGGTGATCCCTGATGCTTCAGAGTAAGTGGGGAAGAAGGGGAGAACAAAAATACCCCCAGCAAACCCAGAATACATCTGGCCAATTGTGCATTAGGGGAAAAAAATTTCTCCAGGGCCCTTGTCAGTGAGCAGCTGAAATTCTGAAGCATGATATTTGAGTACAGTAACTGCCTTATTTCAGAGCTAAACGTGTTCTGTTGAAGGCAATGGATAGCTTCCTGTTCTCTCCATGGCCAATAAATAGGGGATTCTTAGACTTAGAGGACCAGAAGGAACAACAACCAAGACTAACCAACCTGTCCCCTTCCCTCTTTTTAGTCAAGATGATGGATTCGTGCATGTTTTCTAGAAAGACAACTAATTTTGTTGGAAAGACTTCAAGCAATGACAAGTCCACCACCTCCCTGGCAAGGTGTTGTGATGCTTAGCTACACCCATTGTTAGGAAATTGCATTTTATTTCAAGGCTAAATTTGTTTAACTTCAACTTTCTGTCATTAAATCTTGTTATGTCTTGGTCAGTAAGATTGAAGACCCGTTGCTGTCGGATCTTTTACATTTTGAAGTGCCTGTACTCAGTGATCAAGTCACCTCTCAGCCTTCTCTTTGATAAACAAAATCGTTTGAGCTGCATAAGCTTCTTATTGTAAGACCTGTCTTCCAGATCCTTATTCATTTTTGTGGTCCTCCTTTGAACTCACTGCAGTATTTCTGTATTTTTTGTAGAGTAGATTTGAAATGGAACACAGTATTCTAGTAGTGATCTTACAAATGTTTTGTACAGAGTTAAGATTTTTTTTGCTATTTTGATTTTTGTCTTCCCCTTTTTATACATCCAAAGATGATGATAGTTATTTCAGCTACAGTATTTAATACATTGTGACTATTAAACTAGGTGATCCAGATGATTCTGTTAGAGTAATCTGTTACTGGTTGTGTGTGTCTCAGACACATCTTGAGTGTCTCCTAGGGGCTGGGTGCTTTTAGCACACCATGCACCTGCTGCAGGCTGCCAGATGACCTTGGTGGCTCTTCCATGACCATCAAGCCAAGCCAAAGTCCAAATGAACCCCTTTCAGGGTAGTAAAGAGACAGATAAATGAACAGTCTCACTGCCATTACTGTGGTCTTCAGCCCCAGGACTGAGGCCTTTAAATTCAGCCCTTTTTTGTTCTCAAAGTTCTGTCTCCTTCTTGGTCAGGCCTGCCAACTACTCCTGTTTACAACCCAGGAGCCCTATCAAAAGCATGTACTCACTGCTGGATTTCAGTTTGTTGCTGCTGCTTCCCTGTGCTTCTTCCTTTCTAGCCCCTTTTAACTTCACCCTGACTTCAGGGCTAAATATTTTAGGTCCCCAGCTTTAAGCAAATGCAGGCAGAAAGAAACAGTGGTTATCCCCAGAGCTCCTTTGGCTGGAGGGGGGAACCCTGCTTTGGGTATGTCTACACTAGAAAACTAGGTTGAATTTGTCAAGGTCAATTTTCTAGCACCCAATATTGTAAAGTCGAAGGTGCATGTCCACACTGGTAAATGAAGTCGATGGAGTATCTTTTAACATTGCTAGGTTTGACTTTGACAGCAATGCATTGTGGGTACCTATCCAACACTTCCAGCTTGCTCCGTTGCATTCTGTCCCAGTGTGTGATGGACCAGAAATGTGTCGCAGGTCATTCTGGGTGTGTATCGTGAGCATTCCACAGAGCACTTGTCTCTTTCCCCTCCCTTTGGAAAGCAATGGCAGAAAGGGCCTTCACACCCTTTTTTCATGCTCATGCAGACTCCATTGCAAAGCTAGCATGGAACACCCCCCCTGCAGCTTAACACAGTTGTGGCAGGTATTATGAGCACCTCACACATTATTCTGCAGTATGTGCAGAGGCTGAACAGCCGTGAGAGCGATGAAGACTCCAAGGAGGACATGGACATATACAAAAGGGAGACACCAAAGAAGAGGAATGGGGAGATGCTGGCTGCACTCTGTATTTTGTACACAGTGGAGCACTGGTTCTGGTACAATGAAATGAGCTCAGCCTGGTGGGATAGTATTGTTTTGCAGGCATGGGACAATAAGCAGTGGCTATAAAACTTCTGCATGCATAAAGCTGCTTCCATGGAACTTTGTGAATTGCTTTCCCCCGCCCTGAAGTGCTGCAATACCAAAATGAAACCTGCTCCGACAGTTCAGAAGTGTGTCACAATTGCTCCATGGAAGCTTGCAACACCAGAAAGCTACCCATCAGTGGGCAATCAATTCAGAGTGGGCAAATCCACAATGGGAGCTGCTGCCATCTAGGTAGCTAAGGCCATCAATAGCCTTCTGCTGTGAAAGACAGTGACTCTGGGAAATGTACAGGACATAGCGAATGGTTTTGCTGCAGTAGGGTTCACTGACTTCAGCGAGGCGATTGATGGAATGCACGTCCCTGTAGTGGCACTGGGCCGCTTTGCCACAGAGTACATAAACCTCAAGGGGTACTTCTCCATGGTGTTGCACGTGTTGATGGATCACAAGGGCCGTTTCACCAACGTAAACATGGGATGGTTGGGAAAGGTGCATAATGCATTTGTCTTTAGGAACTCTGGTCGCTTCAGAAATCTGCAGAGTGGAACTTTTTTCCCAGACCAGAAAATCACCATTGGCGTTATGGAGATGCCGGTACAGTCAAACCCTGGGTTATGTGGGGGTTGTGTTCCTCACAACCTCCATGTAACTCAAATTTCACATGAGTCAGGGAGGGGAACCCCTCCCTCCTCCTCCAAGCCCCAGGGAGCCGGGAGCCAGGTGCAGCAGAGCCTGGTTACTTTCTAGGTTCCTGCTCAGCTGGGGGGAGCCAGTACCTAGGCGCTGAGGAGCTTCCTCCCCTCCCTTTCTTCCCCGCAGTCTTCCAAGCTTAATTGCCCTTGTTTGGGGGACTCGAAAGGAATTGGTGTCATGCGCATCGGGGGTATGTGAGTGCGGGCATTTTGCCATCACAGGTGGGGGAATGTCACCCTTCTGCTCTTGGAAGAGCCCCTGGGAGTGGAAAGAGAGGCTGCCCTTGACTTTCCCCCACGCACATTAGAGTGCTGAATGGGGGGGTGGGGGGGTTAGGGAACATGGTAGGAGGGTGTGTGGTTCATCATGAGCTGCAGTGAGGTTCTGTGCTCCAGTACCAGGTACTGCAGAAGTTCTTTTTGCTTCCTCATCAGCTGCAACATCTCCTCCTGGGTCTTCAGTTCATGCTGTCTGAGTGCTCCCCTTTCTTCCCAATCGGCCCACCTCTCCTCCACGCACTTATGTCTTTGCAGGTGGCTTCCGTATGCTCTAGGAACATGTCTTCCCGTGTTTCTCTCCTGTGGATCTGTGGCAGTCTAACAGCAGTAGCGGCGCTTAGAGTGCCTGACATTGAGCGCACGGAAACAAAACATAAGTGACGGTATTAGGGAGGTACCCTGAGTGGGGGAGGATTGGGGCTGTGTTAGTGTCTGTCACCATGTGCTTCTCCTTCCTCTTCGCTGGGGCATTGCGCCTCCAGGGGCAGCGGGGAAAAAAGGGAGGGGGGCTGGGGGGAAGCATGGCAGCACAGTGGTGCTGTCAGAGCTCTGTGTCTCTCATAGTCATGGCACGTTTCTACTACCCACTCTGCTGGGACAGTGAAAATTGCCCTTCCCCTACCAGACTGAGGTAGGGAGCAGGAGGGCTGGGCATAGCAGAGCAGCTAGCGCTATCATATAGTGGATTAATGTTCTTCCCCCTGCTTCTTTCAGTGCAGAAAGAGTCACTGGGCTGCTTAGCCTAAGAACACTTGAGAAGGAATGAACGCTAACTCAGTGTGGGTGAAGGGCCAGTCATTATGCTGTACTGCTTTTTGGTACCATGACTCCAGATTACTTACTGCTGGCTTGGCGTGGAAAGGTGTCCTCCTCAGGAGGTCGTAATAAGGCAGGTGTCACCAAAAACCTTGTTAAAATGAAAGAGTACTTGTCTGAGAGCTTTATGAAGATGTGCAAGGGGGACGGGCACTCTGTCCCCAAACACATTAACAAGCTGTTCTGAGGGCCCCAGTCAATGTAGTTACAGTATCTGCCACAAATCACACCCAATTGCCTTAACCCATTTGCAGCATTATTAAAAAGAGCTCACTAGCAGTGCCATCCCTGCCATTAGAGTCCATCTATAAAATGTCCTGGGAGAAGGGGATGAGCTCCAAAGTTACAAAAAGCTCCTGGCTCTCTGTGAGATCAGCTTCTCTGTTCACCTGCTGACCATTGTCCTTCTCCTCCTCTTGCTCATCTACCACATTCTCCTTGCTCTTGCCAGAGGATTCCTGAGGAATCTCTTCAGAGGTATCCTCTGACAGGGGGGCAGTGGTTGGGTCACTCTCTAGAATTCCATGGCGTTTTTCATAGAAGTGACACGTTTATGGTGACAATCCAGAGCATCCGCTTGCTTCCTTAGTTTTATGGTATGTCTGCCTGAGCTCCTTTATTTTCACACAGCACTGGTGTACCCTGTTTTATACATGTCCTATGATAATTTTATGCATATGTCTGCATTTCTTTTGCTGCTTTGTAATTTTTCCATACAGCAGTGAGGTCCTGGATCTCCTGTGTGCTCCATGCTGGAGCTCATTTGAGATCCTGAAAATTAATGGCCAGGTATGCTGCTGAGGTGTGCTGTCTGCTCCATTCACCATGGTGGCCCAAGAGGAAATGACATTCAGATTTTCTTGGGCTGCTTCCTGCACACCTGGAGAAATAATGGAGCTGAAAGTGATGGTGATATTGGTTCACACGGGGGCACTGTGGGACACCTCCAGGGGGTGAAGAATTTTGAATTTCACAGCGCTCCATCTACACTACCCTAAGGTCGATCATGCAGAATCAAATTTGCCATTACTCCCTGTGAAATGTAGAAATAGAAAAGTTGAACTTAGGAGCCGCTGAAGTAGATGGAATGGCTCCCTGTAGTGTGGACCAGTCCCTTCCAGATGCAGCCTAAATCACCAAAATTTCAATTAATCTCCTAGTGCAGACCAAGCCTGTCTCACCTTTCTGGTCCCAGCCAGGAACTGACTTGATATGGTTTTGCAGCTTATTTTCTGTACCTGCTGGCTTTCCTGTAAGACTTCTCTAGGCACCCATGGAGGACCCGTCTTTGTTGCTCCTTTTATGGCACTTCTTGGGGCGTGGCATGTCACAGCACTATGGGGCTTCTTGTAGGGAATGTCAGAGGCCCAGTTTACCCTGTCCTACCTCTTTTCATTATATAATACTCCACCAACCACTGTCAACTGCAGACTTTTGACAGCAAAATTTTATATTATCATCTAGATTGTTGAAATCAGTACTGAATAATATTGGAACAAGTATGGCTCACAGGAGGACCAGTAGAAATGGCCCTACTCATTGATGTGTCCCTGTTTGGCATCTATAGTTGCAGATCTGTTGGCCAGTTTTTAATTCATCTACTGTTAATAATGTTGGTTTCGTATAATGGAAGTTTTTTAAATTAAAACATCATCTAGGTCAAGTGCCATGGAGAAATCCAAGCATGTTACATCAATGCATTGCTTTTATCACCCAGATCTGTAATCCTGTCAAAAATAAACAGGTTTGTTTAACAAGACCTACTTTCTACGAAATAGTGCTGACTGGCACTAGCTATATTTTCAGCTTCTAATCTTATTGATAGTGTCCTGAATAACTGTCTCATTATTTTATCCCTAATTGATGTCTGGCTAATTGATCTATAGCTTTCCTTTATCATCTATCTTTATTCAACAATCCTTATGATCTGTTCTGCCTGTTTTCTGCTGGAACCCCGCAGACTTTGTGGAGGCTGGGGCGTGGCTGATCAGCACACCCTAGTTTTTCTTACCAAACTTAATGTCTGTTACCTTCTGACAGACAGTAGAGTTTTCAAGACTCCCACAGATGTTACTTGTTCACCAGAAAGAAGAACTTCCTCTTTTGCATCTCTGAATGAGGGATACAATGCCACCAGTTGCATTTTGCAATTTTTATTGTTTCTTTCTTTCCCAAGTTCTGCTCCAGTTCTTGGCTGCTGGTTACACAAACGTTTTTGACAAAATAGTGCTAAGGTGAATCCTCAGAGGGATTTGGCAGGTCACATTTTATTCCAAAATTCTATTTTGTAAAAACAAGAATTTAAAAAACCCTTGAGAATGTGTTTATTTTATTTATTTGTATACGCATACATATAACATCACCTACAGTGTATTTGTCATTTTATAAACAGATAACTGAATGTGCTCCCTGTTCCAGGGAACTCATAGTTTAGTTGAGATGCAGACAAAACTGACAAAAACTGTATGTAACGTGCAGGTGGGAGTCAGAGGTGACCAGAACCTAAAAGGAGCCTGTGTTGAAGGCTTCATGGAAGAAGCTACTCTTGAGCCTCCATACTCTTGGTGCCTCTAATCCAGGAACACTCATATTACGGACCCTGGCAAAGAGAAGGCGGAAGAGGATCTGCAGAGGGAATGGCGGCACAGCAACAAGTGTCCCTGAGGTTTTTTTTTTCCATAGCTTCTGGTGCCATGGGGGCTGATATCTGGAAGTGGCAAGAGCTGCTGAGCCAGGTGTGCCCCCAAGAGAGTGTGGTGACAGATTAGTGCCCCACACCCTTCCCTTTCATGCCCAGATCCTGCAGTGTCCCCCCGGCCTAATTCCAGTCTGAATTTGTGCAGCTTCAACTTCCAGCCACTGGATCATGTTATGTATTTCTCTGCTAGATTTAAGAATCCATAATTAACGTTTATTCCCCATGTACGTACTTATAGACTGCAATCAAGTCATCCACGTTCCCTTAGTTAAATTAAATTGACTGAACTCTTTGAATCTGTTAGTATGAGGCATGCTTTCTAATCCTTTAATCATTCTCGTGCCTCTTCTCTGAACGCTCTCCAGTTTTTCAACATTTTTTTTGAATTGCGGAGACCAGAATGTACCCAGCGTTCTGCCTGTGGTCACATAGTGCAAAATAGGTATATGTAAAAAGGGAGGAGAAGAGAGAATGAGAGTCAGGTAGTCAGCCTCCAATCCTGTAAGTATGTCTTACATTCTTAGTGCTGAGAAACTTACATTTCTATTTAACCACTGGCCATGTCTGCATTTAGAGAAAACTTCAAAATGGCCTTGCTAATGGCCAAATCGATGAACACTAATGAGGTGCTGAAATGCATATTCAGTGCCTCATTAGCATGCCACTGGCTGCGGCACTTTGAAACTGACACTTTTCGCTCCCACGGGGCTTGTCCAGATGGGGGTCCTTAGGAGTGAAAAGCAGCAATTTCAAAGTGCTGTGGCCAATGGCATGCTAATGAGGTATTGAATATACATTTCAGCGCCTCAATAGTATTGTTCGATTTAGCCATTAGCATGGCCATTTTGAAGTTTTCTCTAAGTGTAGACATAGCCACATTTGTTTGCGTGCAAGCCCATTCAGCAAGTTATCCAGATTGTACTCTGCTTGTGACCTTTCTCTTCGTTATTTACCATTACCATAATTTTTGTGTTATTTTTAAACTTTATCACTGTTTTTTTTTTCCTCCAAGTGTTGATAAAGTATTAAATAGTGTAGGGCCAACAGTAGATCCTAGCTGGACCCTACTATCATCAGTGTTGAGTCCCCACTTATAAGTGCATCCTGAGATCTATCAGCTAGCCAATTTTGAATCCACTCGACATGGTCCATAGTAAGCTTATATTTTAGGTTTTAAATCATAAAGTGTTATACTATCAAGTTGAATGCCCTTCCATCTGTGGGCTCTACTCCACTCTTTTTCATGAGTCATGCCCTAATCTGTGTCTTTTAGGTAAGATTAAAAAGAACTACGAAGATGTGTATACAATAATAATCCTATCACCTGACCCTTTCGTTATTGTGATTTCATTCGTCCTGTTATCCCTCCCTCATCCTTTTATTATCGTAACCTCCTATTATGTCTAATTTAGGTCCTGGTACTATAAGCTACAGAATACATTCAGCTGTCATTAAAGGCTTCTTAGTGCTTTGCAGGATCCTGTTTCTGCTGCTGTTGGAACAGTGGGAGTTGTGTCATTGATAGCAGGATCAAGCCTTTGGACTGTAAATGCCTCAGGGTTTCCAAAGTACCATGCACACACATATAATGCCATAGAAATAACTCATATCGTTTTGTTAAAGTCATTTTCCTTTTACTAGTCTCTGATGTTTATGGTATAAGGAATTTTTTTAAAAAGTATTTTAATGTATCTTTGTCTTACCCACAAAAATTAATACTAGAAAACTCCCAATTTGTGACTTGATTATAGTTTTTAATTACGTAGATGGGAGGAAAGTTTCTTACGCGAGACTTTCTTTAATGTTATAGATAAAGCCATAATGAGGTCCAGTGGGTTGAAACTGACTGTGGACCAGTTTGGGCTAGAACTAAGAGAGAGAGTTTACCACCAAGTTGACTTACCATTGGAACAGGTTACTTGAAGTGTAGTAGCTTCTGTAGTACAAAACTGTATGTCAAGTCTGGATATCGTTCTAAAAAAATGTTTTACTCCCCTTGGCAAGTTATGGGCTTGATGCAGGAATTAATGGATGAAATTGCATGCGCTGTGTTATGCTGGAAATCAGACTAAATCATAATTTTCTCTTTTGGGCTGAAAACTTATGAACAAGCAAAAGAGCATGTAAGTTACACATCTCCATTTCTCCATTTGGATGTGCATATGAAAGGCGGTTTGAATCTCTGTGGTGATCTGCCTCTTTCCCCTTCGTTTTTCTGCATATTGCAGGTCCTACACATGCTTGTATTGTCTTTTGAAAACAAAGTGGATTTAGGGGTAATTTTTTTTCAAATTAGAGAGTACTGCACAGGTTCATATTTGATTCATATAATTGAGCCATTGTTTATTATCCTAGGGAAAAAAGGTAGTCATCTGCTGCAGAATCCCTTAGTCAGACTTAGATTGCTCCTAGCTTTTTGCACAGGGTGCACCTCTATGGCTGTATGCAGATGCAAACTCCAAGTCTCCCTGCCTAGACTGCAATGAAAGTTGCTCCCTATTGCAAGAGGCTGCTTCCACTCTCTCAGGAACCTACTATCAAGAATGATGCTTTAGATGGAGACCCACAAATGGGCCTGCAACCAGACCCACTGCCACATCGGGCAGATTTGGATTCATGGGAATCATACTAGAGAATGTAGGTAAAGAGTGAGTCACTTTAAGGGGTGAAAACAGGAATAAGCTGGGGTGATTTTTAAAGCGCCCTTGTGGCTTGAAATTATTCACTTGGCTGATAGCTTAGTTTCTGAACTCAGGATGCCTTTTGGGCCTAAACTGTCTTCTCATACTCCAGTGCAAAGAGGAACTGTGGTGATATTGAGAGCTTCTCTTACACTCCACCTAAACATTTAATTGGTCGGGTGAAGCAGCCCATACCAGTTTTCCTTCAGTTACTGAAACCAAGGTTATGGTTCTCTGAATTAATCAGGAGCAAACTATGCTCCCTTCCCACCACACCCAGTTATTTTATGTGACCAATGCAGAATGCGCCGCTGCTTGGTGATAAGCTGCACTCCTATGCCTATTAAAAGTTAAAGCAATACCTCTCCTTATATTTCAGATGTCTTTGTTTTTATTGGCAGTTGAGAGCCAGTGTTCAAGTTCAAGGCATCTTTCAGTCTGCGTAGACTAAGGATCGCACCCTTTGTAACTGCATTTGCAGCGTTGACTGTGGAGGCCCACATGAGAGTGACAGTCCTTGATACATCTGCTGCATATGTAGTGGGTGTCTCGCAGGTCCTTGCTGTCCTTTCTATGGGCTCACTTCTCCTCTGCCAGCTTTCTGATCTTCATCTCACCCTTCTGAAGGCCTTTGTGTAGTTCCTGCTTCCAGATGCTGTGGTCGTCTGCCAGCTCTTCCCAACTATCTGAGTCAGTGTCTACCTCCTTGAGGTCCCTCTTACAGATGTCCTTGTAGCGCAACTGGGGACATCTGGGAGGTCTTTTGCCAGAGGCTAGCTCGCTGTACAGGATGTCTTTTGGGATCCTTCCATCATTCATCCTGTGGACGTGGTCAAACCAGCGGAGCCGCCGCTGCCTGAGGAGGGTATGCATGGTTGGAATTCCAGCTTGCTCGAGGACGGCGTTGTTGGTCACTCTGTCCTTCCATGATTTCCCAAGAATGCGCCTGAGGCAGCGCAAGTGGAAGACATTCAGCCTCTTTTTCCTGGCAGGCGTACAAGGTCCAAGACTTGCTGCCATAAAGGAGGGTGCTGAGGATGCAGGCTCTGTAGACTTGCATTTTGGTGTGAGTGTACAGCTTGTTGTTGTTCCACACTGTCTTGCTAAGTCTGAACAGAGTTGTGGCTGCTTTTCCAATCCTTCTGTTTAGCTCAGACTCCAGCGACAGGGTGTCGGTGATGGTGGACCCGAGGTAAGTAAACTCGTGGACGACCTCTAGCGTGCAATGCTGATTGATGGAGGTTCATCAACGTCCTGACCAAGTACATTTGTCTTCTCTAGGCTGATGGTAGGCCCAAAGTCCTTGCATGCTTTGGAGAACTGATCCAGCAGTTTTTGAAGCTGGCCTTCTGTGTGTGTGACTACAGCAGCGTCGTCTGCGAACAGCATGTCTCTAATGAGCACTTTCCACGCCTTAGACTTAGCCTGCAGCCATGGAAGATTTAACAGTTTCTCATCAGATCTTGTGTGCAAAAAGATGCCCTCTGCTGAGGATACAAATAACATGCTTCAGGAGGAGTGCAAAGAAGATCCCAAACAACGTCCGAGCAAGGACGCATCCTTATTTGACGCCACTCCTGATGCTGAAGGCGTCTGATGATGTGCCATCATCTTGGATGGTTCCTCTCATGTCTTTGTGGAAAGACTGGATAATCTTGAGTAGCTGTGGTGGACAGCCTATCTTGTGGAGCAATTTAAACGGTCCATCCTTACTGACCGGGTTGAAAGCCTTGGTCAGGTCGACGAAGGCAACATAGAGTGGCATCTGCTGCTCTCTGCATTTCTCCTGCAGCTGCCTCAGGGAGAAGATCATGTCAATGGTAGATCTCTCAGCGCAGAATCTGCACTGGGATTCAGGATACACCCTCTCAGCGAGCTTCTGGCGTCTGCCAAGGATGACACGAGCGAACAATTTACCGGTGATACTTAGGAGGGAGATTCCACGGTAACTGTTGCAGTCACTTCTGTCTCCTTTGTTCTTATGCAAGGTTACAATGTTGGCGTCCTGCATATACTGTGGAACCTCACCCTCTCTCCAGCACAGGCACAGCAGCTCATGTAGGCGTTCCAGGAGGGTGTCAGTGGCACACCTGATTACCTCTGGTGGTATACCATCCTGGCCTGGGGCCTTTCCTACTGCAGTGCTGTCAATAGCTTTCTTCAATTCGACCACAGTTGGTTCCTGGTCCCGCTCGTCCATGACTGACAGGAGCTCAAGAGCATTGAGGGCTGTATCAACCACAGTGTTCTTTCATGAGTACAGCTCAGAGTAGTGCTCGACCCATCGCTCCATCTGTTTGGCTTTGTCAGTGATGACTTCACCAGATTTGGATTTCAGAGGTGCCATCTTGTTCTGGATGGGTCCCATTGCCTTCTTTATGCCCTCGTACATTCCCCTGAGATTACCAGAGTCAGCACAGGTCTGGATACTGCTGCATAGCTTCAGCTGGTAGTTGTTGGCACAGCGCCTAGCTGTCTGCTGTACTATTTTTCTGGCTACTCTGAGTGCTTGCTGGGTACTCTGACTTGGTGAGTGTTTGTACTCCAGAAGTGCAGCGCGCTTCTTTTCGATGGCTAAAATCATCTCATCAGAGTTAGCTTTGAACCAGTCGTTTGTGTTTCCAGCTCTTCTTCCAAACACTGACAAGGCTGTATAGTAGGTTGTGTCCCTCAGATGTTGCCATCTGGATGTCGCATCAGCGCCCCCAGGGCTGCTGCGCAGATTCTCCTCAAGGGCCTCTCTGAACATTTCAGCTTTTTCTGAATTTGCCGTCTTTCTGGCATCAGTGCAGGGCCTTCCAGTTGGTTTAGAATGGTACAGTTTCTTGGGTCTCAGCTTGAGCTTGGAGTAGACTAGCGAATGATCTGTATCGCAGACAGCACTATGGTAGTTGCATGTTAGGAGGACGTTTTTGAGGTTGTCACATCTGCTGATGACCAAGTCTAATTGGTGCCAGTATTTTGAGTGTGGGTGTCTCCATGATGCTCTGTGCTGTGGCTTGGTTTGGAAAAATGTGTTTGTGATGCACAGATTGTGGTACGTGCAAAGTTCAAGGAGACGCTGTCGTCATTCATTTTTCCCATACCGAAGTGACCTAGGCAAGAGGGCTATGAGTCACGATTGGCTCCAACTCTTGCATTGAAGTCGCCCAAAAGGTACAGTTGTTCACAAGGAGGTATTTGCACTATGGCAGCACTGAGCTTGTGATAGAACTTGTCCTTTGCTTCTGGTGTGGTATTCAGGGTTGGAGCGTAAGTGCTGAGCAGGTGGACAGGACCGGCGCAGGTTTGAAGTTTGACCTGAAGGAGTCTTTCTGATCCACCCATGACTAGTTCCACCATTTGCAAAAGGGTATTTCTGATGGCAAAGCTGACACCATGCTCCCTGGGTTCCTCTTGGGCTTTGCCTGCCAGAAGAAGGTGTAGTCCTTTTCCTTTAGGGATCCTGAAGCAGCGAGTCATGTCTCCTGCAAAGTGGCAATGTCAGCTTGGAGCATCTTCAATTCCTCGTTGATGACAGCGGTCTTTCGTGTGTTGCTGCTGTCCTGAAAATCTTCAATCAAACTGGTCAACGTAGTCCTTACATTCCAACAAGCAAGCTTGAAACTTTGATGATTTCCTTTTCTTAATAATTTTCTTGTTGGTGTGTCTGGTGCTCATTTCAGTCACTTGTCAGGTTTGGGAACCTTAAGCCTCATGCACCCAGTGAGGCAAGTGAACTGTGGCGAGACAGTGCCCTACTGGCTGGGGACTGCCCAGCTTAAGGCGGGCGGTGACTGTCCAATGAGATGCAATGATCTCTCCCACCGTTGGAAGCAACCCCTGGCGCTCGTTCTCTACGCCAGTCGAGCAAGAGCTTATAACCGGTATCTGTTGCCTCCCGTGTTGGTTCAGTGCTGTTAAGTGATGTTGGAGTACCTCTCCAGCTGCGAGCCTGGGCAATTTTTATGGAGACCCTGGGCTGCCCAGACACCAGGCCCCACCTCTCGGCACTACTGATATAGTCCAAAGGAAAGGATAATCTCTACATTTGGTACCAGCTCAGCTGCAGGAGTTGCCAGGACAGTGCCAGAAGTTGACCCAGAACCGCCTTAGGACTCCCCTCCGGATTTTCTGTCAAGGTTTACTCCCTTAGCCTTACTCCTTCCCAGGATAACCCACAAGGCAGTGGGACATCTTCCTCCGCCTTCACAGGAGTGTTGATTTGCAGCACCACACCTCCTGGTCCACCATTGAGACTGCATTAGAAGGGACAAGGAACAAGTCCCTCCGTAAGGTTGGTATGTGAAACAGACCAGACCCCCTTCATTGTGTTCCGCCTGTGAGCTGATGCAGTTGCCCGGGGATGGTGTCGCTGTAATGCACAACAGCTGCTAGGAGCCAACAGTGAGAGTTGAGTGGTGGGTGAGGACCAGTGCTTCTGTCCGCCTGAAAAGGCGCAGCTGCTGGAGAGTCAAAGGTACTACCTCTACCCCAGGCACCCCATATCCACCAAGAGAGCCAGTATTACTCCACACAATTCAAATTGAGAGCCAGTATCACTCCACACAATTCAAATTGTGGTTTAATCTTGTATCAAAATAATGGGCTTCGGACTCAGTGGGGATGCACATAGGCTTGGACTTCACTGCAGAGTTAACAGGTGGTTGGCATGTGGGTGTGAGTCCCCGGGTTAACTTAGCTTGCACATGAGCAAACCTCCCTCTGTCAGTGGAAAACTATTTACTCTCCATACTCAAGTGACTGCATCCTCACAGCAGCTGCACTCACCTATGTGTTTGGCTTGGACTGTGAAGGGCATATCCTGTGGCTCGTGGTGCTGCAGTAAACTCAGAACTTCTGTGATTCTTTCACAGTGAATTCTTGGAGTCCCTATGTGTCCTTCTTGACAAATGGTGAAAATTGTGGGAAGGCTTTGGAGCAACACTCCCACTAGTCTTTTCCGTCTATGTACAGATTTTTTCCCAATTGTGTGGAATAAATGTTATGTGCACCGAGGCATGTGGGAATGTGCACTACTAATAGAAACACAAACCTAGCTGTGGGTGCTCTGCTAATCATCTGGGTGGCATTTGAATCTCTCCTGAGTGGCTGCACAAGTGCCCAGTGTAGAGTGAACAGTGCTTTTGAGGACTATTGATGCTGCAGTGGTCGAGTGCATCCTCACTGCCAAGTGACAAGGTATTACGCAGACAGAACATGAAACCCAAGTGGTAGCCCAGCCCATTCAAAGGCTGGTCTACACTAGCTGCAGAAGATCAAACGTTTAGGTTCAATTTTTCTGGGGTGTCATTTCGGACAGAATTCTAGATTGAGTCAAGAACTAGCATATTAAACTGTTGCCAAGTTCTGTTTTGCTGCTGTGGATAGTAAAAAGGAACTGATAGAGGGCCATGCCCTCTTACAGGAGTGCGTAGAGGCACAGTGTATAAGTGGGGTCTCAGTGGATGCTGCTAGCTTTAAAAGAAATTCAGTCTCATACATGTGGTGCGTGTGGCTCTCCAGTGGGATCCATGCTGACTACAACATGTAGAAGGACAACAGTCATTAGAGGGTGGGTAACCCTTCTTTCTGCTATGTAACCAGTTGCCTCCAGGAGACGGTGCTCGAAGAAAAACACCAAATGTTGCAAAACTTGCAATCCCTACCTGCACAAGACCACATTTCATAGGTGACAATTCCATGACTGATCGGTGTCTGGAGCACGTACTGAAAAAAGTGGTGCTTATTTTCTGTTCAGTATCTTCTTAAACAATTTAGGTAATAGAGAGTATGTTTATAAAATGTGTGGATTATACCACGTTAGGAGAGGTTGCAAGTGGTTTGGAGGTTAGAATTATAATTCACAATGGTCTAGACAAATTGGAGATATAGTCTGAGGTAAATAGGATGAAGCTCCATACAAAGTACTCCATTTAGGAAAAAAACAACTTGTTGCATGCACAGAAAGTGAGAAGTGACTGTCTACAAAGGAGTGCTGCGGAAAAGGTTCTAGGAATCATAGTAGACCACAAGTTAAATATGAGTGAACAATGTAATGCTGTTCCAAAAAAACAAACATTACTCGGGGGCACGTTAACATGAGTGTCCTAAGCAAGACACGAGAAGTAATACTTCCGGTCTACTCTTTTCTTATTAGGCCTCAACTGGATTATTGTATCCCATTCTGGGTGCTACATTTCAAGAAGGATGTGGAGAAATTGGAGAAGTTCTAGAGAAGATCGAGAAAAATTATTAAAGGTCTAGAAAATGTGACCTATGAGGGATGACAGAAAGAATTAAGTTTTTTAGTTTGGAAAAGATAAGATGTAACAGATTTCAAGTACCTATAGGGTTGTAATAAGGAGAAGGGAAACAAATTATTTTCCTTAACCTTTAAGGGTAAGGGTAGGACAAGAAGCAGTGGTCTTAAATTGTAGCAAAGGAGGTTAGGTGGTACGTTAGAAAGAACGTCCTAGTTGTCAGGGTGGTTTAAACACGGGAATAAATTGCCTATAGAGGTTATGTTGCCCTTTTCTGAACTTTTTCCAATATCAAGATATCTTTTTTTGAGATAAGGCGACTACCTGTGTACACAGTATTTAAGATATAGGTGAGCCATGGCTTTATTTGGAAGTAATAAAACATTCTCTGTGTTATTCTCAATCCCTTTTAAAATGATTTCTAATATTTTTTGCTTTTTTTAACTGCTCCAGAATATTGTGTGGATGTTTTCAGAGAATATCCAAACTCTGAGGGTTTATAGCTATATTAGTCCCCATCACTCTGTATGTATAGTTGGGATTACTTTTTTAATGTGCATTACTTTGCATTTATCAATATTAAAATTAATTTTCTCTTTTGTTGCCCAATCAGTTAGTTTTTGGGTCCCTCTTCACAGTCTTCTCTGTTCTTAACGATCTTGAGCAGTTTCGAATCATCAGCAAATTTTGCCACCTTACGCCTCTTTCTTATAAACATTTATAAATAGATTGTATAGGGTTCGTCCCCGTACAGACACTAGGAGGACAGCACTAGCTACCACTCTCCATTCTGAAAACTGACCATTTCTGCCAACCCTTTGTTTCCTGTCTTTTAACCAGCTATCAAGCCACGGGAGGACATTCCCTCTTATCCCATGACAACTTACTTTACTTAAGAGCCTTTGGTGAAGGACCTTGTCAAAAGCTTTCTGGCAATCTGGCCCCATGCTTCTTGACCTCTCTCAAAGAAGTCTAGTAGATTAGTAAGGCATGAATTTCCTTTACAGAAACCATGTTAACTTTTTCATAATAAGTTTGTTCATCTGTGTGCCTGACAATTCTAATCTTTACTGTAGTTTCAGCTAATACTATTGTTAGACGTACAGGTCTGTAATTGCCGGGATCACCTTTAGAGCTCCTTTTAACGTTGGTGTCACATTAGCCATCTTCCAGTCGTTAGGCACAAAAGCTGATTTAAAGGATGAGTTACAAACCACAGTTAATAGTTCTACTATTTCACATGTGAGTTTTTAGAACTCTTTGGTGAATGCCATATGAACCCAGTGACTTGTTACTGTTAAGTTTGTCAGTTTGTTCCAAAACCTCCTCTGATGGCACCTCAACTGGGACAGTTTCTCAGATTTGTCACTTAAAAGGAATGGCTCAGGTTTGGGAAACTCCCTGACATCCTCAACCATGAAGACTTAGCAAAAAAATTATGTAGTCTCTCTGCAGTGACCTTATTGTCTTTTCATGCTCCTTTAGTATCTCAGTCATCTAGTGGCTGCATCAGTTGTTAGCAGATTTCATGCTTTTGATGTACTTAAGACCATTTTGCTGTTACTCTTTGAATTTTTGTTAGCTGTTCTTCAAACTCTTTTTTGGCCTTCCTTACTACATTTTTATACTTAACTTGACAGAGTTTATGCTCCTTTTTGTTTTCCTCATTGGGATTTAACTTCCTCTTTTCAGACAATGTCTTTCTCTCTCACTGCTTTTTATACTTGGTTGTTGAGCCATGGTAACCCTTTTTTGATTCTCTTACTGTGTGTTTAATGGGGGGTATACATTTAAGCTGGACCTCTATTGTAGTGTCTTGGAAAAGTTTCTATGCAGCTTGCAAGAATTTTTCTTTTGGCACTTTACCTTTTAATTTCTGTTTAACTAACCAACCCATTTCTGTGTAGTTCCCCTTTCTGAATTTAAATATCCTTCCAGGAGGTCCCTTCCAGTTCCAATATTCTGTGACTTATCTCTCACTGGCAGCCTGCTCCATCCCTTCCTTCCAGTGCATCCTGCCCTTCGGTTGCGTCACTGATTAACTTCTTCCTTTCCCTCTCAGTACCTCCCACTCAATCTGCCCAGGTGTTCCATGGTCCACAGGAGGCACATATTAGGGAGAGGAGTGGCAGAGGGATGCACTGGGGAAGGGGAGTGAAACAGGATGGGAAGAGGTGGGGTTAGGATGGGGCCTTGCGGGGAAGGAGTAGAGTGGGGATGAGGCCTCGAGCTCAGTGGAGGTTGCACAACCCTGAGGAATGGAGGAAGGCAGCCCATATGCCTTCTTTTACATCCACATGCTTGACAAGCTGTCAGAAAAGCTTCACATAAATACAGTTTTGCTGGCTGAGATGTGGAAATATGAGCAGTGGATCAGGAGTACTCTTGAAGGTTAAAAAAACAAAGTGAAAGGTATCATTACAGCTTGGAGTATTTTTTAATGAACACATTTATTTGACAGCACATTTCCTAAAAATATTTATTAGAACACTGCATATAATGGTGTGACGATGTCTGTTGTCTTCAAGTAAAGACAGTGTTACCCGAAACAGTAAGGTTTTAAAAAGCCCTCTTTTTGTTAGGTTTCAGTGTTGGTAATGTGCTAGTCATTGTTGACCTCCCATGGTCTTGTAAATTCCCTTGTTCAGCACCAGTCAGGTCCCGAGGGTGCCAGACAAGAGAGGTTTAACCTGTGGCAATTGAATATGTAATTATGAAGTCGCACGTGTATTTATATGAAGGCTTGCCTTTTTTTGCCTGGTGAACAATGGGAATGGAATGAGTACCGGATACAGGAAATCTAGACCCTAGCTTAATTTCCAGTACGTCCATTTATGTGCATTGATTCTGCATTTCCTCCACTAGCTTTTTGGATTTTCACTGTTGTAGTAAAATGCTCATGTATTAACTAAACTTGGTTTGACAAAAATATCAATCCTGCAAGTTGCTCTTACTTGTGAGATCTAGTGCTTTATTGTCATACAGCAGCAGGGTCTAGGATGCTTTATTTTGCAGGCACTGCAAATGATCTGCCCCTATCTGTTCCAGCATCTAAACAGTTTTTGTCCCTGGTGGGAAACCTGTGATTGACATCTGTTGTCAGTTAAGAGACTGCTGACAGGGCATCAGTGTGTAGAAGCTTCTCCCTGTTAAACTGACTAGGCACTTGTCACTTTTACTTAGTGCTATTGCAAATGCCATGTCCCTTCTAGGATTGCACATAAACTAATTATAAATGAGGAGAAGGGGTAGGGGAAAAGGCATGATACTCCACAATACTATACTGAAATTAAATCCCCCAAGTATGGATATTTTTTTCTTAAATGTAAGTGGATTGAATATATTCTACCTGTATGTAATTATTTTAAAGTATTTGTTTAAATTAGCAGAACTAGACATAAAGTTTACTGTAAGATCCAGTGAAAAATAATAGTTTAAGATATTTGTAGCTTCTTCTAGCTGATGACCTCAAAAATTTAGCTGACTGTTAGAGAATGAGACCCATGGTCTCCTTTTAACTTAAATACGTAAATATTATTTTATAGGTAGAGAAACGAAGGAATAGAGAGGGTAAATACTTGTTCAAAGTCATGCAGCAAGACTATGGTGGAAGTAAGAATATAACTCGGATCTCCCAACTTCTACTTCTATAGTTTTAGTCATTATGTGATTTGTCCCTTGGGTTATGAGTAGGAATTGGTAAAGTATGTCCAGAGTTGCTCAGAGCTTTGTATGGCAGTGTTTTCCAATTTTATTTGGCCATGGAACCCTTTTGAACTCGAAAGAATTTTGCAGAAACCCATTCCCAGGCTCTACCCTGCTTGGTCTCCAGACCTCCCCACCGCCATCTCCAGACCTCAAATCCTTGTCCCACCCCCTAACTTTACTTCTCATCCCACAAACCAGCCTTCACCCCCCATCTGCAGGCTTACTCCCTCTCAGTCCCAAACCCAAACTTGTTTGTGTGGTGGCCTGTTCCCTCCCTGGTGAGAGCAGGGAGGGCAGAAGGAAGGTTCTTGGGGAGAGGATGTTCCCCCTTTCTGGCCATACTGAAGGTCAGAAAAGTATTATGTTTATTCTTTTGTTTCATTATGTGTTTTGGCACAGTTGGGATGGCTAAGGGGAAGGGTTTATTTCGCACTGTGGCAGTTGTAACAGATAAGGGGAGATATGGTAGTAAGGCTGAGATTGGCCAGTCAAGAGGAATGAGGTTGCAACAGTTGTGTACAATTCCTTGTTCCGGTCCTGTTCCTAGCCTCAGTTATTCTGGGAACCTTCACACCTGGCTGTCATCCTTGAGGGCGCTGCTGCTGAATGCCAGGTTGGTATCTCACAAGACAACTGTCATTCATGATTTAATCCTGGATAGAGGGGCCAACTTGACTTGTATTACTGAGACCTGGCTGGAAGTGGAGGGAGGTGTTGACCTTTCCCAGTTGTGCCCAGCTGGGGTCTTCGTAAGGCATCAGCCTCCTCTTGGTGGTCAGAGGGGTGGGGTGGCAATTGTCTATCAGGATACAATCTTATTGACCAGGACCTTGGTTCAACAAAGTATTAGTTTAGAGTGCTTGTACTTGATTTTGGGTGATCAGGATAGGTTGGATGTTCTACTTGTTTATCGTCCACCTGGTTGTATGGCAGATGCTTTGCTTGAGCTGTCTGAGGTCATCTCAGACATGGTGTTGAGGACCCCAAAGCTTTTGGTCTTGGGGGACTTTAGTATTTATGCCAAAGCTGTCCTCCCTGTTGCAGCCTGAGATTTTATGGATACTATGACAATGTTAGGACTATCCCAAGGCATAACTATTGCCACGCATGTTGCAGGTCATACACTCAATTTGGTATTTTGGACTAAGGGTGGTAGAGTTCTTGGGGGAAAAAGGCAGTGATAAAACCACTACTTAAAAAGCCTTCTCTGGACCCACGTGACTTAAATAACTACTGCTAAGTTGCTAATATTCCATTCTTGGACAAGGTGCTTGAGCAGGAAGTGGCATGGCAACTACAGGAATTCTTGGAAGAAACAGGCTATTTAAATCCAATTCAGTCTGGTTTTAGTCCGGGCTTTGAAATTGAAACTGCCTTGGTCACCCTCGTAGATGACCTGCACCGGGAAATAGATGGGGGAGTGCGTCCCTGTTAATTCTCTTGTACCTCTCTGTGGCTTTTAATAACATTGACCATGGTATCCTGGAACGCCTGGAGGCGTTGAGTATCAGAGGCACTGTTTTGTAGTGGTTCCGGTCTCACCTGTCAGGATGTTTTCAGAAGGTGGAACTAGGGACTGTTGTTTGACTCCATGGCAATTGTGCTGTGGGCTCCTGCAAAGTTCCGTATTGTCTCCTATGCTGTTTATCATATACATGAAGCCACTGGGAGAAGCCGCAAGGGTTTTTGGAGGACGGAGCCACCAATATGCAGTTGATTCATTCGTGCCGTGCTGATTAGCATAGGCGATCATGGCCCTCCACCCCGTCTATTGCAAGTAATCTGGAGCATCTCCACAGTACTGCGGCAATGCAGCCATGACGTGATACTATCCAATATTTTCTCATATTGTCTACCTCATCCTCACTTTCTATTATACTTTCCTGTTGTCACTAAATTTTCAAGTGCAGACTTCCTAATTATATGGCCTATAAATTTTGCCTGCCTTGTTCTTATCCTATTTAAAGGTGTTCTTTTGCTGTTGGCTTCATTTAAGACAGACTCATTCGTCCTTTTGGCCGTCCATGAGATGCACAACATCCTTCTTAAAAACCACGTTTCTGTGGCTTCGACGTACTTCTCAACTTGTGTACTGGTAGTCCATGATTCGCATCCATGCATGAGGACAGGTTCTACATAACATCACAACACTCTTTTCCTTACCTCCAATGATAAAGATCTGTTTCATAGAATCACAGAATCATAGAACATGAGGACTGGAAGGGACCTTGAGAGTCCATCAAGTCCAGCCCCCTGCCCCAATGGCAGGACCAAGTACTGTCTAAACCATCCCTGAGAGACATCTATCTAACCTGTTCTTAAATATCTCCAGCGATGGAGATTTCACATCCTCCCTTGGCAATTTATTCCACTGTTTGACCACCCTGACAGTTAGGAACTTATTCCAAATGTCCAACCTAAACCTCCCTTGCTGCAGTTTAAGCCCGTTGCCTCTTGCTCTATCCTCAGAGGCCAAGAAGAACAAGTTTTCTCTCTCCTCCTTATGACACCCTTTTAGATACCTGAAAACCACTATCATGTCTCCCCTCAATCTTCTCTTTTCCAAACTAAACAAGCCCAATTCTTTCAGCCTTTCTTCATAGGTCACATTCTCTAGACCTTTAATCGTTCTTGTCGCTCTTTTCTGGACTCTCTCTAATTTCTCCACATCTTTCTTGAATTGCGGTGCCCAGAACTGGACACAATACTCCAGCTGAGGCCTAACCAGCTCAGAGTAGAGCGGAAGAATGACTTCTCGTGTCTTGTTCACAACACACCTGTTAATGCATCCCAGTATCATGTTTGGTTTTTTTGTTGACTCATATTTAGCTTGTGGTCCACTATAACCCCTAGATCCCTTTCTGCTGTACTCATTCCTAGACAGTCTCTCCCAATTCTGTATGTGTGAAACTGATTGTTCCTTCCCAAGTGGAGAACTTTTCATTTGTCCTTATTAAACTTCATCCTATTTACCTCAGACCATTTCCCCAATTTATCCAGATCATTTTGAATTATTACCCTATCCTCCAAAGCAGTTGCAATCCCTCCCAGCTTGGTATCATCTGCAAGCTTAATAAGTACTTAATAAGTACTTTCTATGCCAATATCTAAGTCATTGATGAAGATATTGAACAGAACTGGTCCTAACACAGACCCCTGCGGAACCCCACTTGTTATACTTTTCCAGCAGGATTGAGAACCATTAAGAACTACTCTCTGGGTACGGTTATGCACCCACCTTACAGTAGCCTCATCTAAATTGTATTAGCCTAGTTTTTTTATAAGAATGTCATGTGAGACTGTATCAAATGCTTTTCTAAAGTCTAGGTATACCACATCTACCTCTCCTCCCCATCCACAAGGCTCTTTATCCTATCAAAGATAGCTATCAGATTAGTTTGACATGATTTGTTCTTTACAAACCCATGCTGGCTGTTCCCTATCACCTTACCACCTTCCAAGTGCTTGAAGATGATTTCTTTAATTACCTGCTCCATTATCTTTCCTGACACTGAAATTAAGCTGACTGGCCTGTAGTTTCCTGGGTTGTTGTTATTCCCCTTTTTATATATGGGCACTATATTTGCCATTTTCCAGTCTTCTGGAATTTCTCCTGTCGCCCATGATTTTCCAAAGATGATAGCTAAAGGCTCAGATACCTCCTCTGTCAGCTCCTTGAGTATTCTAGGGTGCATTTCATCAGGCCCTGGTGACTTGCAGACATCTAACTTTTCTAAGTGATTTTTAACTTTTTTTTTTTTTTTAATTTCAACTTCTAACCCTACCCTTTTCCCATGAGCATTCACTATGTTGGGCATTCCTTCATCAGACTTCTCAGTGAAGACTGAAACAAAGAAGTCATTAAGCATCTCTGCCATTTCCAAGTTCCCTGTTACTGTTTCTCCCTCCTCACTGAGCAATCGCCCTACCCTGTCCCTGGTTTTCCTCTTGTTTCTAATATATTTATAAAAAGGCTTCTTGTTTCCCTTTATGCCTGTAGCTAGTTTGAGCTCATTTTGTGCCTTAGCCTTTCCAATCTTGCTCCTGCCTTCTTGTGGTGTTTGCCTGTATTCATCCTTTGTAATTTGTCCTTGTTTCCATTTTTTTATACGATTCCTTTTTTATTTTGAGATCATGCAGTATCTCCTGGTTAAGACAAGGCGGTCTTTTGCTGTATTTTCTATCTTTCCTACACAGTGGGATAGCTTGCTTTTGGGCCCTTAATAATGTCCCTTTGAAAAACTGCCAACTCTCCTCAGCTGTCTTTCCTCTCAGTTTTGCTTCCCATGGGACCTTACCTACCAGCTCTCTGAGTTTACCAAAATCTGCCCTCCTGAAAGCCATTATCTCTATTTGGCTGTTTTCCCTTCTACCCTTCCTTAGAATTGTGAACTCTATGATTTCATGATCACTTTCACCCAAGCTGCCTTCCACTTTCAAGTTCTCTACCAATTCCTCCCTATTTGTTAAAATCAAATCTAGAACAGCTTCCCCCCGGTAGCTTTTTCAAACTTTTGGGGAAAAAAAGTTGTCTCCAATACAATCCAAGAACTTGCTGGATAGTCTGTGCCCTCCTGTATTAGTTTCCCAACATATATCTGGGTAGTTGAAGTCCCCCATCACCATCAAATCCAGGGCCCTGCATGACTTTGTTAGTTGTTTAAAAAAAGCCTCATCTACCTCTTCCACCTGGCTAGGCAGCCTGTAGTAGAGTCCTAGCAGGACATCACCCTTGTTTTTTTTTTTTTTTACTCCTCTTAGTCTAACCCAGAGACTCTCAACACATCCATCTCCACCTCAGTCCAAGTGTGTACATTTTTAATATATAAGGCAACACTTCCCCCCTTTCTTCCCTGTCTATCCTTCCTAAGCAGGCTGTACCTTTCAATACCAACGTTCCAATCACATGTATTATCCCACCAAGTTTCCGTGATGCCAGCGGTGTCATAGTTGTATTTATTTATTGGCACTTCCAGTTCTTCCTGCTTATTACCCATACTTCTTGCATTTGTATACAGACATCTAAGATATTGATTTGATCTTGCCTCCCTGTTTTGCCCTGACCCTCTTTTTACTCTGACATTGTTGCCCATGCTGCCTCCCATTTCTGACCCATCTCCCAGGTTTCCATGTTCTCCACTTACCTGTGGGCTTGGCTCCCCTGCCCCCGTCGAACCTAGTTTAAAGCCCTCTTCACTAGGTTAGCCAGTCTGTGTCCAAATACGGTCTTTCCCCTCTCGAAAGGTGAACACCATCCCTGCCCAGCAGTCCTTCCTGGAATAGCATCCCGTGGTCGAGGAAGCCAAAGCCTTCCTGGAGACACCATCTTCGAAGCCAGGCATTCACCTCTAGGATGCACCTGTCTCTGCTTCATTTTCTGAAATGCTGCTTTTGCTTGAGCAATTCTGCATTTCACTTCAGTTAAACACCTACCATTGGATGTGATACAGGATCCTAAGCACTTGAATTTAGTCACTTGACAAGGAGCTGTTCCATTTGCTAGTACCTCAAATGTTGGCAGTACCTTCGTCTTCGTGATAGCCATTACTTCTATCTTCAAGATGTTCAGCTTGAGTCCCTCCGGCTTGCTTTCTTTATTGACAACATTAACCAGTTCCTGAAGATGCTTTTCACTTTCTGCTATTAAAACAGTATCATCTGCATACCTCAGGTTGTTGATGTTACATCCTTCAGTGTTTAATCCTGGCAGACCTTCTATTTTGCGCATTATTCTTTCACTGTACAAGTTATAGAGATCAGGTGAAAGAACACAACCTTATCTCGCTCATTGTTTTATCTTCACATATCTACTAAGTTTTTTTCCGAACCTGATGGCTGCTGTCTGTTCTCAGTATATGTTTTTACTTATTCTCTAATCCTTCCTATCTATATCCAGTTCTTCCAACAGTTGCCTCATTTCTTCATGTAAATGAGCCTGGTAAACAATAACACACCAAGAGTAGATTGTACAGTGAAGATCAAGAAACATCTCAACCTCTTCTGATCATTAAACCTCCAGTTTACAATGGGGAATTACCAGGCTCTGGTGGCAATGATACACCAACTATAGGAAACACAACTCATTCACTGGTCATCTTTACCTGGAATATCAAGAACAGTTCCAGGTATCAGTGGAGGATCAGCTCTTAGCAAGGACATAATTACAAACCTTTGTATGTGCAGTTGATGCCACAGCTCTTTCCATCTCTTCTGATGTTGCTGTGCATCGAGTGTCAAGGTTATAGCCATCAAGATTTCCTAGGAAGGTCTAGATTACATAGAAGACCTTTATTTTGAGACTGAAACTTCAGTGAGTCCAACAATGAACACTTCTGCATCTTGAAGGATTTAGGTATCAGTCTGGTCTTTTGGTGCATATCTACAGCTGCAAATTAAAAAATAATTAGCAGATCACAACAGCACAGAGCTCCTATGCCATGCAGTTCTCCAATGTTTTGTAGAATTGCTGAATCACATAAGAGACTGATTGTACCAAAAGGAGAGACCTCTTGTCATAAACACTTCCCTCACCTAGCTCATTAACCTCATCAGCACATCCACTTTAATGGTTTGTTTGAGGATTTGGCACATCTGTAATCTCTGGAATATTCACATGCACCACCCTCTTCATCTCCCTCATTTTGGAGAATGTATTTTCCATTTTTTCTGCATGAGAGCAAATTACATCTAACAAATTGATTTTGAAGGTTATAACTTGAGGTTACTCCATCCATTCTACCTCTTTCCATCCCTCTTCCTTGTCACGGGTGTGGGCAAGTTTCCCATGGTCCCATAAAGTTTGTTTCCAGAGACCAGTGCTGGATCTCAGTTTGATTATTTAGCTGTAGTTTACCCAAAAAGGTCTTCGGAGAGCCCAGTAAGCAGTGCAAGTGGTGTATTTCACCCATACTCCCAGAGCTCTATAGTCAGTTCTGGTTTGCAGAAAGTCATATCTCACAGTATCATTAGCTTCCATGTGGCTGAGAAGCAGAGGACTGGATAATCCTTGATACTACCGTAGCACCATCTTGAATGCGGGCCCCTGCCAGGCAGCATATCACCCAGTATGCCATGTCAGGGTGACAGATGGGTGCCTTCAGTCCCCTCAGAAGAGTCTCCAACCACTACTACCCTCCTGAGAGTGGCGGCTGGAGATCTCCTAGCTTTGGGGATTTCTTCACCTCCATCTTAGGGTGTGATTCCTTGTCTTTTTGTTGCCACAGAGACAGAATTGTTCTCCATCGCTATGCCAAGTTGGTTTGGTGTCAGAATGGAGCACAGCCTGCTGCCAGAAGTAACCAGCACCCAGTGTCCTCCCTCTGAGAGAGCCATCTCCTCGCCCAGTGGCCTGACAGGAGGGTGGGGTGGTAGGATAGCTTCCTCAGCCTTGAGTATCTCCGTGTGAATACTCTCGAGGAGTAGAGACTTTGGCAAAAAGCTGTTTTAGTGGTGTGTAAAGGATGGAAGCTGGATTGGAGAAGGTTTAGGATGGAAATGAAGGGGAGAATCTCCAGGCAATTGTAAACAGTAAGTTACTGAGTGTGGAGGTGAAAGGGAGAAGAGAGATGAGTGATCATTGGAGGGATAAATGGGATCGATGTTGTATTCTGGTTTTAATATGGAGAGTCTGCAAAGTGCTTGTAATGTGAGTGGAGAGAGCCAGAGGCGAATGAGAGGGTAAGGAGAAGAGTAAGGGAGGGGAATGCTAGTTAGCGTGAGAGATATTGGGGAAGGGAGGGAGGAAGTAGCTGAATATCATGAGAGCAGACAAGAAACTGCCATTCCAGTGACTGGTGAAAGAAGAGAATTGTGTTGGGGGAAGCCGAGGGAGAGTGAATTGAGAGCAGGGGAGTGGCCACATTGTGTCCACTTTCTCTTGAAAGTAATTGGTAAGATCCAGTTGTGGGAGAGAAGTGGTGGTAGGATGCGGGGGAAGGGCTGAGGACTGCATCAGAGGTGGAAAAGGGGACTGGGAGTATGGGTATGGAATTCAAATAAGTTGGATAGCAGAGTTGTTTAGCAAGGAAGACAAAAGAACTGGAGGAAGAGAAGATGAAATTGTGGTGGCAGAAGTGTGCCTCATGACAGGGTTTCTAGAGGAGCAACAGAGGAACAGATTTCGAGGATGAGCAGGTCTGGGGATTTGCAAGGTGAATCTTGAGATGGGAACAGTGGCAAAAGAGTCAAGGGAGGAGGAGTGAAGCATGGAGTGAATCAACAACCACACTGACAAAAAATGAAAGAGGAGAGGCTAATGAACGCATATGAGAAGTCATTGATGCTGAGGACTGGAAGTCGCAGAAGGCTAAGAACAGCCTAGGGTCAAGGAGTAGAGAGGGGCTGCTGGCCAATGGTGAAAGACTGGGGATGGTTGGAGAGAGGAAGCTCAGCAGGAGACACTAGCATTGCCAGGTCCAAGTGGACAGTCCTTGTGGTGAGTGGGTTTGTTGAACTGGGGCTGTGGATTGAATGAGAGAGAGGGCAAGGAAATGTGCAGCTAAAGGGTTTGATGGGCCATCAGCAGGGTCATGGAAGGTGGAGGTGGGAGGTTGTGAGAAGAGGAAGAGAGGGCCGGGAATTGATGGGGAGGAGTTAGGTAGCTGGTACATGACAGCAACATGAGGGGGGAGAGGAGATTTGGATGAGCATGTTCAAAAGAGAAGAAAGACTGCAAAGGGAAAGAAGGAAGAGATTAGAAGAGGCAGAAAGAGAAGAGCAAAAACTTGAAATCCCCACCACAGTCTGATGCAGGGTGGGGCGTGAAATGGGAGAGATTCCATCAGAGAGGGCTGCTGTAGAGGCCATTTCAGATTGGTCCCACAGCCGGAAGCATGAGTGAGCGAGCTAGCAAGTTGTGCAGTTCTGGATGGAAAAGATCTTTTAAAATGTGGTGCAGGTGTTCCAGAGACAGCAAGAGGAGGGGTGAGCTCAGAAAGGGTGGTGGTTGAGGCGGGAGATGGTGGCGGTGGAGAGGCGAGCAAGGGGTGAGGAGGAGGCAGAGAAAAGTACAGCACTAGCCTCTGGGCCCAGGCTGGGAGGCTTGCACCCAGATGCAGTGTAGACATGTCATAAGGAGCTAAGCCCCGTCTGGTCTGTCTCCATCTCTGCGGATGGGCGGGTGGTGGTAGGAGTGGGGGTTTTTGTGGGGGGTGGGGGGAGGCAAGTCCCTACATCAGCACTCTGGAATCCTGGTGACGCTATTTTCTTTCATGCCCTCACATTCAGATATCTGTGCTTCAAAGATTATTTTTTACCATATTCTGCTACAGTGTTTAAAAACAGTCATGTGGCAAAATGAAATGGTAAACTTAAGATTTATCACTTCCAACTGTTTCCCAAAAAATGTCTCAAGGAGACAGAATACAATAAAATCAAATTTGGATAATTTTATAAATTTGTATGATTTTGAAAATATGATTTTGAGACTATGCAGGTATTTTGCTAATTAATCTGAAGAGCACCTCTGTGAGGAAGAATATGGTTATCCCCACTTTAAAGAATAAGCAAAGGACTAATTTACAGAGAGCTTCTTTCCCAAGTCCAACTAGCAACACTGGTTGCAACCATGGTATTCCTGGGTTCTAGTTCAGTACTTAGTCCACAGATCATACTGCTTCTTTGGGATTTAGAGAAACAAGGAAACATTAATAAGCTAACTTCTGCTTCAGAGTTGCTGCCATGCTCATGCTCATTTCTGGTAGGTGAAATGAAGGACTTCTCCCATGCACATATACACGTCCATGATAAAATCTTACATCTGGTAGAGAAGAAGCAAGACCTGGTAGCTGGAATGATATTACATGGTAAGATCTTTGGAGACACAGTCTTTTTATTGCATGAATAAGGTTCCTAGCATAATAAAATCTTGCTTATATTTGATCCTTTTATGTGTAACAGTACAGAAATAATAATCAGTTGGACAGGTCACTTAAATACGTTGTGTCTCCATCTCCCCCACCTGTAGTATGATACTGATATTTGGCAAAGTTGGCAAGGTGCTTTGAGATCTTTAAGTGCACGATTAAAGCCTGAAGTACGGTGTGTCTGTGATAGACTTGCTGCTTTTCTGGGCAATACAACATCTATGCCTCTCTCTTGAAACTCTTCACTCAGTTGGGAATGTTTTCTGAACCTGAGTTTGAGATCTAGAGAACTTCAAGGGTTTTTCCATCTTTAAATAGCTTTTAGTTGTGTGACTCCAAAATTCTTATGTTGTCTTGGGAATTCAAGAAAGTATCTATTAATCTGTCTCCATTAGTGGTCAAAATCATGGATGATCATTTTTGCTTTTTGCAATAGATATATATTTTTTTTCATTTAATTGGCGTAAACTGAGCCAAAACTGTTTCTGTCAGTCAGGTCAAGGAGTTCTTTCACAATGACGACTTCCAGAATTCTCACAGTAATGTTGTGTGCTCTGAGCTACTCCAGTCTTCTTTCCATTACAAGATTGCTATTGATCAGGGAGGTTTGTGTGGCCTTCCCCTATCTCTGTAGATTTTTGGGGAGTGCTTTTCCCTCTACTGTATCTAAGAGCTTATGGTTGATGATGTTTGTGAGCTTTTATAATTTTCATAATTTATGCAATTGTGAGTCAAGTTTGTCTAGTAGGGATGCCAGAGAGGGTTGCAGGTTATCAGGATCTGTTTAATGCTGGTTTTTTGTTTTGTTTTTTGAATTCTGCTCTCAAGGGGTCTCCTGGTGCTCCTTCCACAGACTGCTTTGTCAATAAGAGTTCTGGTTGTGACTGAAGTTGATTTTGGCCTTTAGACAACCTGATGTGTCTGATCTAATTTTCGTTATTTTTTCTGAATATCCAATTTTTGCTACTGCAAGAATCTTTCACTTCACTGGGGAACCTTTACAGGCTACAAAGTAGTCTTACAAAATAATCTTATATATGTGTGCATTCACCACTTTCATTGAGTTCTGTGAGTACAGGATTAGGCCTATAATGAGCCACATCACTTGTCTCCTTTGCCAGCAATTATTTTTAATGGTTTAGTTTTTGGTTCTTTTTAATAAGAACAAATTTTCAAATTCAACATCGGTAATTTAGTAGTTCATTTCCTATTATAGTCACTGGGGCTCTGGCCCCACCAGCTCCTCCTTTCGGAATGGCTATGATAATATGGCACTTTGGAATATGCTAATGAGGCACTACCATGAATATGCAGTGCCTCACTAGCATAATGGTGGCCACATGCACTTCAAAACCACCAGTTTCGAAACACACGCTTCCTGTGTAGCCAGGGGCCCTTTGAGACAAACCTCCTGATTTTGAAAATCCCTTCTTCCCAAAACCAGATGGGAAGAAAGGGCTTTTGAAAGCAGGGGGCCATTTTGAAAGGCCCCCAGCTACATGGGCGGTGTGCATTTTGAAACCAGTGGTTTTGAAGTGCGCATGGCTACCATTATGCTAATGAGGTGCTGCATATTCATGGTAGTGCCTCATTAGCATATTCCAAGGTTCCATATTACCGTGGCCATTCCAGAAGGAGGGGCTAGTATGGCCACAACCTGGGAGTTGTACGGTTGCACCTCACTTATGCCCTTTTGTGTAATTGTCCCAATGGAATCCTACTTCTCCAGTCATTAAATTATTAGATTATATCTTCAGGCTTGCATTCTGTGAGTGTGATGAAATAGAGTGCTTCAAATTTATCATGGACAATTATTATTAGTTTTAGAATTGGAATAATACTTCTGTACTTCTTTAATATTTTAACAGTACGTTGGGGGTGGGGGCGGGTGAAGAAGTGCTTGAAATCCTACACACACACCCCATGGCTTTTTGTCTGGTACAATTTAGCAGATATGACTTCATCAGCTGTTTTGCAACAAGTTTGGTATTTTGTAAAGCTCTGTTTCCAAAAAAGGTCCTTGTAAGCTTATTGGAACATCCAGTTTTAAAGTGCTTGTAAATTATCTTGGAATGTATACAATGATTGCAAGCCAGATGTGAGAGCATTATTTCAGTAAAAATTCAGATGTATCCTGATAATGAGCAATTGGACAATAATGTCTTCTACATTTCTTACATGAAAAAGTTGTCAATAATGTAACTATATCTTTTTCTGACAGGTGGAGGTTTCTCTGTAATTTAGTTTTTGGTAGAGTTACCCAATCACTCTTGAGCTTCCCACTTGTATCTAATCTGTATGAACTAGTTGTGAATATGGGAGACAGTCATTTCAGTTTAACATTTCACTTTGAATGCAACATTGGTATCAGAAAAAATATTAAAGTGGAGTTTGATTGGTGGAGCGTGATAGCATTCTCCTTGCTGTACTTTACACTCCTAACTGAAAACTTAATCTCTCAATACATATGGCTATGTTTGTAGGTTGAAATCTCAAAGCTAACTAGAGGATTAAACCACATTCAACATCACTGAAATTAAAGCGAATTGTGTGGCTAAGTTCACTCATTGGCTTTGAAAATCACATTCGTGTTGTCCAGTGGAAAAAAATATGTAAAATAAAATGAAGAGCAACTCTGAGTTTCTCCAACTTTAAAAATTTGCAAGCAATTGCAGTTGGAATTAGCAAGTTTTGGTTCTTATTTTATAATGAAACTAGATGGTTTACCTGGTGCTGCTTGTGTCCTTACTGAATTTTTGGGTTTTTTGGAAAATAAAATGGTGGGGCGGGGGATGAGGGGTTCAGTATGCAGGCTGCCCACAGGAGAGAGGACTACCCCAGCCCTCTGTCAGCACAGCACCTCTGGGCGGGGCTAGGTGAGAAGTGCTGTCCATGGCTGCTGCAGCTCCAGTGGGCACAGCTGGGGGAAGGGGGTGCATGTCCTCCGGCTGGGATAGGTACAGATTTGTCTGCCCCCTGCAATCCCCAGCCAGAGATGAGGAGTCCAGCAAACTTTGCATTTCCTTTGGGGGAACAGCCAGCAATGTTCCTATATGAAGTGAGGCCAGCAGAAGCAGAGCTTCTCTCCCCCTACCCTCTCTAATGGGCACCGGGGGTGGGGTGGGGAGGGAGGTTTGGAGATAGGGTAACCCCAGACTGGACGAGGGCCCCCCCAGCCAGCCCCTTTCACTTGCCTGATGATTCTCGTTCTTTTCTGTGTGTCTTTATAAGGCGCAGTCCTATTTTCTGGGCACAACAAAACCCTTACCCTGATTTAAGATGTGGTAAGAGGAAGCTGCATAACAAATGGGGTGGTCCTAGCTCTTACCTTTTGGGAGGAGTTCCTGGACAAACAGGCAGGTGCACAGACAGTCTCGCACACACAGACGCTCTCAAATATGTGGTAGATTGATTAATTTGTTCCAGAAAAATAACATTTGTTTCACTCTCTTATCCCCAGGCATAAAACTAGCTTCAGATGGAGTTAAGGTTGAGAGCATAGTAGTAATGAGTGTTTAAAAATGTAAGAAGAATTTGTAATTATCCCCAAAATGGGATAATAATTGCAAATTAAGGAAATTAGGCTGAAGGTTAAACTTGCCAAAATTCAAATGTTTAAGTATGGAAATTCACAGTTAGAGCAGCCAAATAATTCTATAAAATCATGTGTTTTGTATGAGAATAGGAAGAATCCTTCTTCACATGGATAGTGTAGAAAAAGTGAATATGGAAGTGTTTAGTTATCTTTTTGCATAACATAAGAACCAAGTGTCACCCAGTGAAATGGACAGATAGTAGTTTTAAAACAAACACAAGGAAGTACTTCTTTGCTGAACTCACGGTCAGCCTGTGGAACTCAATGCCATGGAATGTTGTGAAGGCTGAAAGTATAACTTAATCTAAAAATTCAGCTAAATTTGTGAAGGAAAGCTCCACTATCAGCCGTGATGGTCAGGGGTGCCACCTACATGTGCTAAGTGTCCCCACGCCTTTCACTGCCAGAAGCTGGGGATTGAACACTCTATAATTACCTTGTGGTGTTCAATCTCTCTAAAGCATCTGGCATTGAGCACCATGAGAAAACAAGGTATTGGACTGTTGGTCTAACCCAGTATTGCATTATGTCATTTTTAGTAACTAGCAAATTTACCAAGCATGTCTCAGGTCCTTAACTCAAGGGCAAAGGTTTGTTTAATTTTCTTTTTTGGGAAAAGAAAAGGAAAATGTACATCCTTTATTTAAATTATTGTATTTGCAAAAATGTGTTATTTTTGAAGTTAATTTTATTTTGGATTTCTTAAAAAAGGGAGTCTTTAAAATTTTTCCATTTAATTTTTTAGTAAAATTTTTAAATGGGAATTCTGTCAAGTGTATTTAATTTGTCATCCCTATACATGCTTATCATTCACTGTGTTTTAACAAGTGCTGTAATCAACTTGATTTCCATTAGCATTTTCTTCTAGTTTTCAAATCTTAATCATTACTGAGCTGTGCCAAAACAAAGCAGTACTCCAAGCTTCTTCACCTTTTATCTCTTTTCTCTAAATTTGTAAAGAAGCAGTCCTATTCCGGGTTCATCCTATTTCTCTGGCTCATCTTGGTTCAATCTCTTTGAACATTTGCTTAGTTATGTCAGTTTTGAGGACCATACTTGATTTGGTGATTCTCTTTTCTGTTTGGTTTTATGAGAAGCAGTCCCCTTCCAAGAACATACTGTTTTCCTGGCACAACCAAAGCTTTGCATTAGTTCAAGTTTATAAGAAGGAGAAGCTGCATACCAAATCAAACAGATAAACTCTCTAAAATATATAGTAGATGAAGCTGACACTTTCATACCACGTGAAACCCATCCTGAAGTGACAGCAGTGTGTCCCTTGTGCCAGTATAAAGCAGAACACAAAGCAATGTTATGCAAAAACACTATGTGTAGTTGCAATCTCATTTGCAACGGTCATATATATGGTAAGGTAAAATTGTGAAACATCAAAAAAAAGTTTTTCCATTGATCTCTGTTACTGATTTGTGAAATGTGAAAATGAATCTATTCTGCAGTTCTTTGTGTGTTAAACAAAATGGCAAGAATTGTATAGGTGAGTGTCAGGAAAGTCATTTGATGTATTTGACAAAATATGACAGGCTAGAAAGTCAAATAAAATAACAATGTAATTGAGTAGTAAGCTAATTGCCAAAACCTCTTTCTTCCTTACAGTAAAAACACTCTTCTTATGTGTCAATATGTTTTTTTAAAAGGATCAGTCTCTGTTGCTGAATGATTAAACTGGTGATTTATGTGGAATTGGTTATAAATACATAGGCTGCAGCAAAACAAGTTCAAAAATTGTATTCTGACTTCACCAAGTAGGACAAGTGTATGTTTTCAAGTTTATTTCCTTTTTCTTTCTCTTGCTTCCTCAGCATTACTAGGTAAGGAAGCTCAAACTGACTCGTAGTGTGTTCTGACCCTTCATAGTAGATGTTCATAACACTTCACAGGAGAAAATACCCTTACGATCATTCTTTAATCTTTCTTAGCTAATAAAAAGCTCTCCTTTTATTATCATTGAGAAACATGTTTCAGAATTCCCCACTAATTTTACACATCTTTTTTTATAGTAAACTCTTTCATATCTAGCAGCCCAGAGTTGCTGGATATTCAAATATTCTGGATAACAGAGAGTTATACCTAGCAATGCATAACACTACTGAAAAACAAGATTAGATATTAAACAATCAAAAATGTATGGTGAGTACTTTATTTACCAGCAACAACAGTATTTGTACACAGTAAACTTATGGGCTGTGGCCACACTTGGCCAAAACTTCGAAATGGCCATGCTAATGGCCAAATCGAAGAATACTAATGAGGTACTTAAATGAATATTCAGTGCCTCATTAGCAAACTGCCAGCCGCAGCAGTTTGAAAGTACCGCTTTCAAATGTGTGGGGCTTGGCTATACGGGGGTCTTTTTGAAAGGACCCCACACATTTCGAAATCCCCTTATTCCTCTCAGCTGGCTTTAGAAAAAGGTTTATACGCAGTCCCTGGTTGTCAAGAGTCTGAATACCATTCATAATCTACAGTGCCTCAAAAACACATGAGCAGAATTTTCAACCTGCCCATATATTTTGGAGTGGACATTCACATGCACTTCTCTCTCTCATTTGTGCTATTAACTAAACAATAGTGTGCTTTTACAGTGCTCAGCTGAGAGGAATAAGGGGATTTCGAAACGTGCAAGGTCCTTTCAAAAAGGACCTCTGTGTAGCTGAGCCGCGCACATTTGAAAGCGGTACTTTCGAAGCACTGTGGATGGCAGCATGCTAATGAGGCACTGAATATTCATTTCAACGCCTCATTAGTATTCTTTGATTTGGCCATCAGCATGGCCATTTCGAAGGTTTGGCCATGTGTGGCCACAGCCATGCTGTATGTGCTGTATTTATTTGTATTTACTTTCACTACACTGTACTTATGGAAAATGTAACTAAAATTTACTTGTTGTTAAAATGACAGTTATTTGAGAGTTCCAAATGGGAGAATGCTGGATGTGAAAGAATTTACTGAAGTTGTTGCTGTATCTTCTGGTGTCTAAAAATGGATAAATCTTATCCATGCCAGGATGAAATTCCTTGAAGAAAAAGCACTCTTTTTACAGTGCTGTAGTCAGTCATTTACTTCTGTTCATATGGCCATTGATGTCTGTTGTTTACTTAATAGCACAAATGAGAGAGAAGTGGGGAAGATAATGCATGTGAATGCCCACTTCAAAATATATGGGCAGGTTGCAAATTCTGCTCGTGTATTTTTGAGGCACTGTACATTATAAATGGTATTTAGACTCTTGACAACAAGGGATTGCGTATAAACCTTTTTGTAAAGCCAGAATCGGAAACTGATCAGACTTCAGCTGCTTTGGTATCTGATGTGTGTGTTTAGTTAGCTCTCTTATTCTTTGGAGAGCAAGTATCTTTTTCAAGACACAACTGTTGTAAGATGGTATATGTCCTTGGAACCAAAGACCATTGGATACTGATAGTCTTTATGCCCTGAAGATCTACAGAGTTTGTGTACCTATTGATTTGTAGGGATGAACAGGTAAGAGTGGTCTTGGACTCAGAATGCAAACTGAATATTCATCTGCTGTGTCCGGCCCTTTTGGATGATATTTAGCATATCTTTTTGATAAAATGTGTCTTCAGCACCTGTAGTCTATGTTCTGTGCAGTGATATTTTGAATAAAATCAGGTAGTTTACTCCATATTTGACATTCTTTAATTTAGTGGGCAACGTTGTTTGAATTTTAGATCTCTTATTTTGGTTCTTTTAGAACTTATGAGAAAAGAAAAATTTACATTAACACTACCAGTTTTGCATCAGCAAACTATTACTATTGTCATTACTTATTTGTATAATGCCTTTGCAGTGGAGTAAACAGTACAGTTTAGAGTTTGAACAGATGCTGTGACAAAGGCAGTAAACAAAGAAATGCCACATTCTGTTTCCAAGCTGAAAAATTTGGGCGAAAACTGTGTAATATTTTTCTGAAGAGGGGAAAAATATTGTCTTAACTAAAACCTGCCAGCTTCTCATATATGTCATTTGTACTGCAATGACACTCAGGGCCTTACTCAGGTTTTGGACAACATTGTGCTAAAGGCTGCACAAACACTAAGGAAGACCAGGAAGTACTTGAAATCTAGGGCCCTAAATGACATGAGCACAGAGTTCAGTGTTGAACAATAAGCTAAGCACATGCCTCAGTCTTTATAGAATGAGGATCTAAAAATGCAAGCAATATATGGAGACTGCAGTAAAGGGATTTGCTAAAAGCTTTATTTGCGTCTGTTTTGTCTGCGATCACGTCTGTAATATTCAACCTTTGCGAACGTCTTCGTACCAGATGGACTTAACTAATTGGTGTAAGTTTGAAGAGGAACTAAACTGACCCTTAGGGACTGGAGGAATTGACTTATAGGCAAATGTTAGATTTCACCTCCCTACTCACCATAGCTTTGTTAAACTATTAATTGGGATAGCAGAGCATAAATTTACATATATTTGGCAGGTGTAAACACCAAGGAGGGAGCAGATTTACTGAAAATAGTACACTGTATTTAAGAATAATGGATAATTTTAAGTCATAACATCTTTAGGTTCTGTATTGTGGAGGAAAATTGCGGGAACATCCTGCTACAAATCTCAGACTGTGTAAGTGTTGGTGGCTCTCTGTGGAAGTAGTGGAAAGTGTGTCACTTAACCCACCCTTACATAAGACTGAACAAAACATTAAAGGATGTACTCGATGAAGTATTCTTTTGCTGTGAGAAGGAGAGGCTGGATGACTTGAGAAGAATTTTCTAAGTGCAATAGCCAGTCTTTCCAGTGTCTGGGTTCTTTTTTCTGCTGAAAAGTAACATGGGGGAACTTGTAAATACATGCAATAGCGGTGAGATGTAGGTATTTAAATAGTAATGCTATTGTGTTTGGTATGCTTATGTATGTATCACTTGATATGACATATCTGTGTTTTTAATACTGAGAAGTAAAATAGAACACTACTTAATGTGGCATGTGAATTTTTGTAGAGATACTGTTATAAGAACTACGATGCACTTAATGTTTTATGCAGCAAAAATAGGTTCACATATTGTTTTGTGAATGCAAGAACATCCTACTCCAAAAAGTTTTAATCTGAAAGTTTCAATCCCATAATTTATTGAACATAAACAGGCACCCATGTGGTTTGTCAATGTGCTGTGTATTGCACCATAGAGACTTTGTTTCACAACGTACGGAGAAAGGAAAGGGTGTGAATGCTTGTAAAGAATTTGTAGTTCCGAGTATTTCCGTGCTTCTTGTATTTTCAGGATTATTTGAAAGTATGTTATAAAGTTATATTTGTGGAAGAGAAAGGAAGAGGAGAGCTGTTGTTAGGAGCTTACCTGAAAGCGATATTTTGGAAGAGATTGTAAGGATGAGAGAGATCTGAGCACTTGGGATCAGGAAATCACTTCTGAAATGTGCCTCGAATTTGGAAGGCAACATGAAAAAAAGGCCCAAAGTTGTGGTCAGGAGGAAAGGTTGACAAGACATACTAGACATTGTACTTTAAATAAATAGTAGTATAAATAATATGCGTCTTTAGTAAAGAATATGAGTACCTAAGAGTTAATTATGGTCGCATCTTAGAGAAGCCAAACATTTTGAAGTAGGATCTGAAGTCACTTTGTTTTGATGCAGGGGGAGAAGTGTTCCAGAGCAAGGAAGGAGAACCACCCTAATCTATAAGTAGTCTTGAGGTGAGGAAAGACAAGAGTTGAACACGGAAGGAGTTTCACAATGAATATGAAGGTGGTCCTCTTAACACAGTCATGTGTTTACATGAGTTTGCTCTTTTATTTATTTTAAATATTAACTTTTGAGCTCGGCTGACACATTAAATACATATGTTATAAATATCAGGGGTAATACAAGGCCGAAAAAGTTTTTTCCAGTTGCTTTTATATGAATTGCTCTTTTAGCCAAGATCATGGTTGCCTTTTAACTTATGTATGTGATTTTATGCTTTTCAAAGGCTGACAGCCCCAGAGACTGAAGTTCTCTGCAAAACAGGTAAAGTACAGTGTTCAAATTAACACATACTCCATTTCAATACACCTCAACTCTGGTGTGGAGAGTTCAACTCTGGGTGAGTGAACAGCTCAGTTTCCAGGTCTGCTCAGTCCTTGGCCTTATTTAAGCCTATTAATAGCATTTTGGAATCAGGTTTGATAGTGTCTTTTTAGGAAGTAGAAACTTGAACCATGGGAACTTGACTTAGACAGTTACATTCGTACATGTAGGCCACCAAACATCTATTGTATGGTAAAAGTTGTTAGTCAGTGGGTTTAAACTGGCTACCTAGAGGTGAAAAGCTTGTATTCCATTACAAAACTCTCAGTTTTGCAAAAAATCAGGGTAAAATCTCTAGTAGGTATGATAATCACATTTTAAACAAGAGTCAAGAAGTTTTCTCTTATGGAGATAGTACCTTAATCACAAAAATGTCCAGCATATCTGAAAGGGTAGGAATTAGATGTTTTGTATATACTGCTTTGATGCTTTGTATATACTGCTTGAATATCATGGTAAAACTTTAAATATAGAGATCAAAAGTTCTTTGCTTTCTTAACAGAGTGTTTATCAGCCGTCTTTTAATAAAAAATGTAATTTTTTTTTTCAGGCCAACAAAATTTTCAGATGGTCAGCTCTCTTTGGAAAAAAAAAATCCCTCTGTATTCACTGGAGATTTTTGGGGGGGCGGTTATTATACTGAAACATAGCTGGATAAATAACTTTATATTTTTCCTGTCCACAATTTCTCCAACTCTGGAAGAATTTGGAATGAGATGTGAAAGACTCAGGATGTTGTTGTCCTGTACTGGCTTAGGGGAGAAAAGAGGTTTTCCTGATTAGGCAGCAGTAGCGGAATCATTTTCTCTTCTTTCAGATTTAGTCCATATCTAACGATAAAAGAAGAGGACAAACTAAATTGAATTTTCTATGAATTGTCTGATGGCCGAGTGGTGGAATATAAGGAAATACTGACTTTCTTCAGCAGTATTGGATATTCTGACAGCAGTAAGTAAAGGAATCCATAATAACACTTACTGAATTGGGAACACTCGTGGGTTTACATACGGACTCTCTCTGTACAGGAAAGCATGAGCGTGCTTAGCTTTTTCCAAACTGACACATATAAGGTGAGGATATTTCTTTTTCTAGAAGATGTTTTTTATTACTAATTTTCTTTGCTACAAGCATTGGTGATTGCAGACATTAGCCATTGTCTCAGGAACATTCTCATTTGAAAATTAGTCATTTTTGAACCTCGTTTAGTCATCATCTTGGTAGAGACCATCCTGAAAACATTAGGATAGAAACCCATGAAGTCTGTGTTATATTAAACTTGATTTCCAAAGAAAGAAGCGGTTCATCATTTATTATGCTTTTGTGAGATTGAGGATCCTGTTGAATAATTGTAGAAGAGTACACGTCTTTGGCTACGTCTACACATGAAGCCTACATCGAAGTAGCCTATTTCGATGTGGCGACATCGAAATAGGCTATTTCGATGAATAACGTCTACACGTCCTCCAGGGCTGGCAACGTCGACGTTCAACATCGACGTTGCGCAGCACCACATCAAAATAGGTGCTGCGAGGGAATGTCTACACGCCAAAGTAGCACACATCGAAGTAAGGGTGCCAGGAACAGCTGCAGACAGGGTCACGGGGGGACTCAACAGCAAGCCGCTCCCTTAAAGGGCCCCTCCCAGACACAGTTGCACTAAACAACACAAGATCCACAGAGCCGACAACTGGTTGCAGACCCTGTGCATGCAGCATGGATCCCCAGCTGCAGCAGCAGCAGCCAGAAGCCCTGGGCTAAGGGCTGCTGCACACAGTGACTATAGAGCCCCACAGGGGCTGGAGAGAGAGCGTCTCTCAACCCCTCAGCTGATGGCCGCCATGGAGGACCCTGCAATTTCGAAGTTGCGGGATGTGCAACGACTACACGGTCCCTACTTTGATGTTGAACGTCGAAGTAGGGTGCTATTCCCATCCCCTCATGGGGTTAAAGGCTTCGACGTCTCGCCGCCTAACGTCGATGTTAACATCGAAATAGCACCCAACACATGTAGCCGTGAGGGGCGCTATTTCGAAGTTAGTGCCGCTACTTCGAAGGAGCGTGCACGTGTAGACACGGCTTTTAAGAGTGTATGCTCAGCTTTCTACTGTCTCACCCTTGTAGACCAGAAGTTGTTGTTTTGCAGACAGAAAGGATTTCTTTGTCAGATCTTTTATGGTAAACATAATAGTCATCTTTTTCAACATGTAAGAATTGCTGTAAATTATTTGTGTTGTGATAAGTCCTATGAGTCCTGGCTACATCAAGACCCCATTGTGCTAGATATTGTAGAGACACATGGTAAATGAATACTGAAAAAGCAACCATCTAAGTAGATACAGCAGAGAAGAGAAAGTGTTGTTTCCATTTTAGAAATGAGGCATCAAGACAGAGAGATTTCCACAAGGACACTCAAATTCTGTGATGGAGCCAGCAACAGACTCCAGATTTTGCATACTATTGCCCAGGCTTAACCCAAAGACCATTTTTCTTCTCTGAAACATCAGTGTCGTTTCCAAAGCTAGTTTGAGAACGCTGTCCATGTCTTGTCTGATTGCTTAAATCTTTTATTTATTTGGTACACTATACTAGCATAAGAATTAGTGACACATGTTCTGCATTCCCATTCTATCTGAAGGTTGATGGACTTAAGATTTTTCAATTTGTGTTGATTAAGAAATGGAATAGTAAATGACACATACCTGCAATATTTTTTACTGGAATATAACCACTGCCAATACTTACATTGTGGATTTACCAAAACAGAAAATTGCCTGTACCTGCCAATTAACTACATGCTCGCCACAACAGTATCCCAACAGAACCTTCACTGAGGTTATTGGGAAAACAGGGATGAACTGGAACACAACAATAAATTTTGGAAATACCAGCCTTTCAGATGGTTAACCTGCCTCACACCTGCAGTTTTAGGAAATGGGAAACTTGATGAAAAGAGGAGCACAAATAGACAGTCTATATAGTAGGTTATGGTTATATATTACACTTTCTGATACAGTATTCACAATAGAAAAATGAACATGCCTTTGTCTAATTTTAGAATATTTTTCCATAAATGAATTTCTCAGCACATATGTGTTAACAGAGACCCCGGTTCCAAGAAGATCCATGTAGAAAATCTTTGGTAGTTTGGGATGCAGTAATATTACACTTGCATTATTAGTATATGCTTATTTCTTAAATTAAAACCTAGAGCTACTATGGCATGAGAGAGCAGATTGATGGAGGTTTGTACTATCTCTCCATGCCCTTTCAGCTACAGTCAATCTGATCTCTCCCTTCCTTCTCTACTTCTTCCATTGGCTTCTCATGTAACTGGCTTTAGTTTTTCCAGACTTTGTCAGTAGACTTAACACATCTCGAGAGATCAGTTGCATAAATTGATTCAACATGAAAAAGACTCTGATTTCCTCTAGAGTAGAACTTCTGTTTTTGATGTCTGGTTAAAGGTGAAACGTATGTATTTTAATTTCAATTTACAGAAATAAAAACCACACATTGTCTCTTAGGAAAAAATATATCACTCTTTGTAGGTATTGGTTTTTCTTTGAGCAGGGATCCCACTGTAGATGCACGTGGCCATCATGTGCACAAGACTGGGATTTGATTAGTAATGTCAGAGGCTTCCCTTGCCCCTGTACGTCCTTGTGTTCTAATACGAATGTATAAAGGGGGGTGGCCACAACCATCCCTTGGTTCCCTGGTAACTACCCAGGACAATGAAACAGACTGTAGTGAATATCTGAACTTCAGGTTCATAGCTTAGGCTAAAGATCTTTGAAACCTTCAGATCTTCAAAACTATTTCTGATTGTCTTTTGTGCCAAGAATTGACCACCGGCTGTTGTAGACCAAACTTCATTAGTTAGATCCTCATGTATAGGATTTCGTCAGTGGCAGATTCAAAAGATGCAGGCTTCCAATCCTATCTGTCCTGTAAAGAGCTAATGCCCTTGAAAGACTGACACGGTTGGTGTCTCTCTTGTCTGAAGGACTCACATATTCCAAGCAGATGCTTAATATGCTTATTCTCTGCAAATACTCATTTTCCCCTCATTGTCAGTAATATTGAGATTTTTTTCTCCTTCCTCTGCAGCATGGATCAGGTGCTGGGATTATTGGGTGTATCTCACTGAATCAGTTCCCTGCCATTGTAAGGGGCCCGTTATTCCTCACAGTCACTCAGGCATATATGTTCTCCCCATGACTGAGCAGTAAATCTGCCCCTCTGAGGCCTGTAATCACAGCCTCCAAGACCCTGATGGGGCTGTCCGATAAGTTCCAGCCACCACTGGCTTTGGTTCTGTCAACAATTTGTTAGTCATCTATATGGTACCATGGCTTTATTTGGGATATTGGGGATAGTTCACCAAAACCCCAGTCTGCTCCAATGAGAGAGAGATTGAATTCTGGCCCATTTCTCTGGAAGGGACCTCAGGAGGTCATTGAGTCTTGTCCAATCACCTTCCTTTTTTTTTTCCCCTCCCAATCTATTTGTCCCAGATCCTTGAATGACCCTCTCAAGGGCAGAACTCACAACTCTGGCAGTTAGCAGGCCAATGCTCAAACCACTGAGCTATCCCTCTTTCTCTCTCCTTATCTTTGCCAGATGAAGCACTATTTCTCTACTGTGTGACCTCAACGAGTTCCAGGAGCTCCTTGTGTAAACTTTAATCATCTCAGGGAAATCTTAAAAGCAGTCTTACATCCTATCAGGATTTCCCTCCTTATTAGTGAGGGTTTTCCCACACAGCTGAAATCCTGTGGCAGATGATAGGTTCTTCTTCGACTGTCCCCATGGGTGCTCCACATTAGGTGTCGGGCTTGCCCGGCGCCGCAGATTGGATCTTCCAAGCAGTTTCTGCTGGACCGCGCATGCACCGGTGCGCGCCGCTCCCTTGCGCGCTCCTGGCCACGTGCGCGATCCGGTCCCCGCCAGTTCCTCTTAACCGCCGTCGGCTGCAGACGGAATCCGACTAGGCTACGGCCAAGTTAGCGTATTCAATGGTTTTAATTGTTTTTCTTCAAAGTTTTCAAGTTCTTAGTCTATTGTTCAGTTAGCCAGTTGTTATTTTCAAAAAAAAAAAAAAAAAACAAACAAAAACAAGAAACAACAAGCGGGACGGCATTCAGTCCAGTCCTAGTAACAAGCGGAGCACCGGAGGCCAGGAGCCTAGGGCCATTAGCCCTCCTGCTGCAGCAGGCTATCGGAGAGGGGGAAAACAGCACAGAGAAAGTGCTAAGTACCCCATTAACAACTAAAAGACTCACCAACAATGTCCTCTTCAGGATTCAAGAAATGTGAGTCTTGCCGAGAGGCAGTGCCAGCGTCTGATGGGCACAGTCACTGCACAATGTGCCTTGGGGAGTCCCATGTCACGCAGAAATGCTCCTTGTGTGCAAAATTAACAGCCAGAGCAAGGAAGGACAGGGAGATGCGGCTTAAAATTCTGCTCTTCGACAAGGCCCTCCAGCCAGACGTGCCGGAGCGGCCGCAGCAGGAGGGACCCTCCAGAACCCATAAAAGGAAAGCTGCCTCCCTCACCCCGTCAGCGCAAAAACGGAGGAAAGTCTCCCCAGCCCGATTCCTGCTGGCAGCAACAGCGAGCGGGACGGGAGGAGCGCACAGCCCCCAGCCGCAGCAACAGCTGATCGGCGGCGGCACGGAGAGCCACGTGGAGGCTGCTCAGCCTCCGAAAATCAAACAGCCGCCCTGCACCACAGGCAGGGTGGCGGCTAAACAAGCGCCGGTACCGGCAGCACCGACCCCCGGGGAACCGGCGGTGCAGAGCGCACAGGCATGCAGCCTGCAGATACCGGAGGACACCGCCCGTGCGGCACCGCCCAGGAGCGTGCTGAGCGCGGCGCGGATGGGGCTGAGATCCCCTGCACGTCAGGGAGTGGAGCCACCCCCTCAAGGGAGGGTGAAGGCTGCACAGAAAACAAGGCACCGCAGCCCCTCTCCAGACAGGGCTGCGGAGTTGCTTTCTCTCAGCCCTCTGCTCATGCTGCAGACTCCAACTAGAAGGCAGGGGTCCGCCCTAGCCTACCCGGAGCCCCCGTCTCCATTTTTACAACCAGCCTCGCCCTGGCTGGGACCACCTTCACCCTTCCTGGGGTTTGAGCCGCTGGAGTACTATCACAAATCGCTCTCTCCAGTGTCCCAGGTCTCTCGACGATCTCGCTCCCCCAGATGCAGGGGGTATGCACCAAGGGAGTGGTCCAGGTCACCTTCCCAAGAACAGTGCCCATGCTGCCATGGTCGCCCCTATCACGCGGGGCATAGAGACCACCGGCAGTCTACCAGGGAAAGATCCCCACAGACGGTCCCGTATCCCCGAGGGCAATCGCGAACGGGGACAGAGACTCAAGTATCTCAGGGGGAACTGGTTATGGAACCCCGAGATTTTCCCTTACAAGCTTCCAGCGAGCGGATATACCATCACCAACAGGAACCGGAAGGGTCCAGAGAAGCGTATCCTAGTGGTTCCTCGCTCTCCTCCCCGGACGAGGCTACTGCCCCGGGGGACGTCCATCCTCCGGACGATCTCAAACAGTTTCAAGAGCTGTTTAAAAGGGTGGCCTTCACGCAAGGCATCCAGACAGCAGAGGTGCAAGAGACACACCATAAGCTCCTCAAAAATCTGAGACCTCCGGCCTCCTCCAAAATAGCAATACCGCTTGATGACGCAATCTTGGAGTCCGCCACTATGATATGGCAGACCCCCGCGACTATTCCGCCTGTCCACAAGAGAGCGGATAAGAAATACTTCATGCCAGCAAAGGGCATGGAGTTCTTGTTCAGCCACCCACAACCAAATTCCTTGGTGGTGGAGTCGTCGCAACAAAGATCAAAGACATCTCAATTCAAGACAGGGGGAACAGACAAAGATGCCAAGAAGCTAGAGCTGTTCAGCAGAAAGGTCTACTCCTCCTCCATCCTACTGTTGCGAATGGCAAATTACGCAGCGCATCTAGCGAACCATAATTTCAACAACTACACTAGGTTAACCTCCCTCATGGACTCGCTTCCAGAGGACAAGAAACTGGTGCTCAAGGCCATCGTGCAAGAAGGCTATGCGGCCTCGAGGACGGGAGTTCAGATCGCCCTGGATGTTGCGGACACAGCAGCACGCTCCACAGCTATGGCAGTGGTGATGCGAAGGGAGTCCTGGCTCCAGACTTCGGGTATACCGAGGGATCTGCAGGCAAAGATAGTCGATCTTCCCTTCGACTCGCAGAAGCTGTTTGCTGAATCAACTGACTCAGTCCTTCATTCCAGTAAAGACTCAAGAGCCACACTTAGGACCCTGGGGATTTACACCCCTCCATACAGAAAGAAAAAGTACTACCCTCAACAAAGACGGTACCAGTACCAGCAACAGCGCCCCCAGTACCACAGGGGTTACGAGCAAGGGCGACATCAACAGCACCAGCAGTACAGAACTCCCAGGCGACGTTCTCAACAGAGCCATGCGTCCTCGGGGCAGGGCCAAAGGCCACAAGTTTGACACACAGATCCAGGGCTGCACCATCACTACCATCGCACAAGGTCATCCGAAGCGGTTATTCCACCATCACCTCCGACCATTCTACGACCAGTGGCAAACGATCACCACAGACAAATGGGTGCCAGAGATCATAGCCACGGGGTATGCCATCCCCTTCCAGTCGCTCCCACCGCCACAACCTCCACCCAGGCCCCACCTCCAGGAGGCCTCCCACGTAGCGAGTCTCAAGCAGGAGGTAGACCATCTCATGCTCATAGGGGCAGTGGAAAGAGTGCTGGAGCAACTGCAGGGGAGAGGGTTCTACTTGAGGTACTTCCTCACGGAGGAAAAAAACAGGAGGCTGGAGGCCCATCTTAGATCTTCGAGGCCTCAACCGGTACCTGCGCAAGCAACGCTTTCTGATGATCACAATCGCCTCCATCCTTACGGCACTGGACGATGGAGATTGGTTCGCAGCCCTTGACTTACAAGACGCGTATTTTCACATAACTATCCATCTGGCTCACCGACGATTCCTCCGGTTCATGGTAGGCAAAGAACATTTTCAATACAAGATCCTACCGTTTGGCCTCTCCTCGGCCCCCAGAGTCTTCACCAAGACCTTGGCAGTGGCGTCAGCCTACCTGCACAGACAGGGGGTATTTATATTCCCGTATCTGGACGACTGCCTACTCAAAGGGGCCTCGAAGGAGGAGGTACTACGCATGATACGCGTCACAGCAGGCACGTTCTCTTCGCTTGGCCTGGTTATCAATCTGGCAAAATCAAAGAGAGACCCCACACAGGACATAGAGTTCATAGGGGCACGCATAAATTCTATTACAGTGAGAGTGTATCTACCAGAGACTCGCTTTTGGGCCATCGGCTCCCTCGTGCAAGTCATCACCTTCAGCCCTACGGTGCTGGTTCTGACGTGCTTACAGCTGCTGGGCCACACGGCAGCAGCGTCGTTCGTAGTACAGAACGCCAGGTTACACATGCGCAGCATGCAGCACTGGCTGGCGAGCGTATACAAACCGGCAGCACACACCGTTCACAGGGTGGTGTCGCCCACAACAGAGGTGCGCAAATTCCTGCAATGGTGGGTAAACCCCAAGAACTTGCTAACAGGGGTACCCTTCCACCAACCACAAATATCGGTTTTTCTTACTACAGATGCCTCCCTCATGGGGTGGGGAGCACACATGGGCGAAGAGGTGATGCAAGGGCTGTGGTCCTCAACGGAGCAGTCACTGCACATAAATATACTGGAGCTCAGAGCAGTGTTCAACGCCTGCAGACACTTTCGAGACCATATACAAGGCAAAGTAGTCGGGATCAGTACAGACAATACCTCCACCATGTTTTATATAAATCGGCAAGGAGGAGCTCGGTCCCGTGCCTTATGTGCAGAAGCAGTCCGGTTGTGGAACTGGTGCATCGCCAACAATATAACCTTGAAACCCTCGTACTTACCAGGCGCTCACAACGTGAAGGCAGCCAGCTGAGCAGGCGTTTCGCACTCACGCATGAGTGGCAGATCCGTCCCGATCTGCTACGACTGATTTTTCACGCATGGGGCTTTCCTCAGATAGACCTGTTTGCTACTCAACACAACAAGAAGTGCCCACGATTCTGCTCCAGGGCAGGACTGGGACGGGGGTCCCTGGGGGACATATTCGCGATCTCCTGGAGGGGCCCCCTGCTTTACGCTTTTCCTCCCACAGTGCTGATCCACAAAGTCTTGCAGAAAGCCAGGAGGGAAGGAGCCCGAATGATCCTGATAGTCCCAATGTGGGATCGACAGCAATGGTTCCCCTTACTCCTGCGCATGTCGGACCGTCCACCGATGCCCCTTCCGGTGGCGCCGGATCTGCTCACGCAAGCCCAGGGGTCCATAGTGTATCCGCACCCCCAAGGCCTGCGACTACAAGCGTGGTTAATCCATGGCTCAGCTCCCTAGAGAGCACATGTACGGAGGAAGTGCAGCAAGTCCTAGAAAGTAGCAGGAGGACTTCCACCAGGAAGACCTACAAGCAGAAATGGACTCGCTTCATGGCATGGTGTTCTACCAAACAGCTAGCCCCCCTTTCGGTGCCTATACCTGTAATATTAGAGTATTTACTGGACCTCAAGAGAGGAGGACTCTCACTATCCTCGTTAAAGGTCCACCTTGCCGCCATTTTGGCGTTCAGACACGAAGAAGAAGGGCACACGGTGTTCGCCCATCCCATGGTTGCCAGGTTCCTCAAAGGGTTGGTAAACCTATACCCCCCTCGGAAACCGCTTCCACCTTCGTGGAACTTGGACCTGGTGCTTAATGCGCTAACAGGACCACCGTTCGAGCCTTTGGCCACGGTTTCCCTCCGCCTCCTTACGATAAAGATGACCTTTCTTCTCGCAATCACGTCAGCTCGCAGGGTGAGCGAGCTTGCGGCAGTTATGGCAACGCCACCCTGCACTGTTTTTTCCAAGGAGGCGGTAACCATACGGCTGCATCCAGCCTTTGTTCCTAAAGTTTCTTCTGAGTTTCATATTAACGAACCTATCATTTTACCCTCGTTTTATCCAAAGCCTCATAACTCTAACAAAGAGGCGCGCCTACACCTCCTGGACGTGAGGAGGGCGCTAGCCTTCTATGTTGACAGGACCAAGTCCTTCCGGAGAACGGATAGACTCCTAGTCTCTCTCGCTCCCAAATCAAAAGGAGAAGGTCTCTCTTCGCAGAGAATCTCGAAGCACATCGTATCCTGCATAAAAATGTGCTACGAACTCAAAGAGACTCCTTTACTGGCCACGCCCAGGGCTCACTCCACTAGGGCGGTGGCGGCATCAACAGCCCTTTTCAAGGGCATTGCGCTAAAAGACATTTGCAGAGCGGTGACCTGGTCATCCTATGACACCTTCGCCAAACATTACGCCCTTCACAGGGTATTCCAAGAGGATACCCGTCTCTCAACAGCGGTCCTCTCGGGGACAAGCTGCACGTAATCCGATTACCCACCTCCTATCTTGGGTTACTGCTGAGTAGTCACCTAATGTGGAGCACCCACGGGGACACTCGAAGAAGAAAGAAAGGTTACTCACCGTAGTAACGGTGGTTCTTAGAGATGTGTCCCCGTGGGTGCTCCACTACCTGCCCATCCTCCCCGCTTCGGATCTCTGTTTAGTGTTTTTCAGGAGCATCCGAGGCGGTTGGTCAAGGAATTGGCGGGGACTGGATAGCGCACGTGGCCAGGAGCGCGCAAGGGAGCGGCGCGCACCGGCGCATGCGCGGTCCGGCAGAAACTGCTTGGAAGATCCGATCTGCGGCACCGGGCGAGCCCGACACCTAATGTGGAGCACCCACAGGGACACATCTCGAAGAACCACTGTTACTACAGTGAGTAACCTTTCTTTTAAATTTCAGCAAGGGAGGTTTAGGTTGGACATTAGGAAATTTTTCCTGACTGTCAATGTGGTTAAATACTAGAATAAATTGCCTAAGGTGGTTCTACAATCTCCATCATTGGAGATATTTGGGTAAACATCTAGCAGGGATGATATAGATGGTGCTTGGCCCTACAGTGAGGGTAGAGGACTGGACTTAATGACTTCTTGAGGTCCCTTCCAGTTCTAATATTCTATGATTCTGTGATATCAGTGGCCAAATGAGTCAAGAAGCAGTACCAGGTGTCCTTTTCAGGATTTGCATACTTCTACCCCCACCCCAATCTGGGCTCCTGAGTTGTATAAGCCATACATGAAGAGTTGAGACTCAGTAAAAAAAAAATATGCTGAACAACAAAGACTCCAAACACCTTGACTTATTATCAAACAGGTTTTTGCTTTGCAGACTCTCCTCAGTCCAGAGTGTGTTCATCAAATATCTGATGGTAATGATGGTACAGTTAAGGAAACAGAATCCACGCCTGTTCATACCTGGATGATTGGCTGATCAGGTGCAGGTCCCAGCAAGGGACCAAGACAGCCTAGAATTGCATCGTTTGTCTGTACTATCAGTAGGACTCTTTGTGAACCAGAAGAAATCCTCTTTCACGTTGTCTCAGACTGTCAAGACCTCATCTGCCAGAGAACAAGTTCCAATCTATTAGTCAGCAGAAAGGGATGACTTTTCTGTCTTTTCCAAACTATGAAGATTGCTGGGGCTCTTACCTGAAATCCCTTCAGATGTAAAGCCTGTGGTCTGAGGACAACTCGACAGTAGATGAGAATGTCTTGGAGCTCAGACCCCTGACTATTCTGCACAGCATTCCTGCCCATTCTGCAGAGCTTCACAGTGCAAATGCTGATGGACAACAAATGAAGATGAACCAAATAAACAAGCAAGGAGGTCTTCAGTCATTCCATCTTTTGCAGGAATCCATCAGGTTCTGGGAATTTGGGCTCATCATCTTTGAGTGACACCACTGGTGCTACACTTTTCAGGAGTCTGCAACAAGGTGCCAAATTTCTTGAGCAACAGTATGGTTACCAACCCAGTGTGGCATCTGTAGCAATCCATCCTAGACTCAGTATTTGGCTGTGAGGGACGATGCTCCAGAGGAGGCATAAGCTCAGGCTCTGGGCTGGGTAACTTCCTATTCTGACGGGATCCTTCCTTCATTCCTATCTCCCTCCTCTTCCACCACTGCCATAGTGTTCAATACAGTGCCAGATTATCCAGAGAGTCTTTCTCATGGCCATTACCTCAGCACACAAAGTCAGCAAGTTCCAAGCTGTAATGGTCAGGCCACCTTCTACATCTTTTTTTAGGTCAGCTAAACCTTGTAGTCCTCCCTAAGATGGTCTCAGAATTTCAGCTGAGCCAATTCCCTCTTACCAGTCATCTTTCTGAAGGTACATTCATTGCAGGAAAGAAGAAGCAATATACTTTGGACACCTCCAAAGCTCTGCTCTCCTTTGGTCTTTTATCTGAAAGACCAGGTATTTCATGCTCTCTCTGTTTTGTTTTCCTGTCTCTCTATTGTTACATCTGGCTCATTGAAAGACCAGTTGTCTCTGTGTATAAAATATGATCATGCAGTGTATTTCCACCTCCTATCAATTGGCTGGTGATGCTCTCTTTTTGAATGCCAAAATACATTCCACCAGGACATAGGTGTCATGGGGAAGGTACTACTCTGAGTTCTCCAAACTCAGCTGTGTCAAGCCACTGTCCTTTGTTGCCATGTCAGATGCCAGTTCAGGAGAGCAGTGCTTCTGTTTGACTGTCTGGCTCACAGCTGAAACACTTCACTCCTACCATCCGAGGAGGATGGTGCTTGCCAGACATCTGCAGCAGTGGTTGTGAACCAGGTTTACATGTACTCCCAGAGGTATACAGTAGTTTTCCAGGGGTTACATCTAAATATTTGTGTTTTCACAGCAGGTTGTGTAAAAATCACTGGTGAAATCAGGCACAAACTAATATTTTATACACACAATTGCTTGTTTATACTGCTCTATCTATTATACCCTGAAATAAGTACAATATTTATATTCCAATAGATTTGATCAATAATTATATGGTAAAATGAGACTGTAAGCTGTTTTCTCAGTAATAATTTCAGACATAATAAAAAAATGCTGTGACACATGCATTTTTGTGCCTGATTTTATAAGCAAGAGTTTTTTGGGGTTTGGTTTTGTTTTGTTTTTTTAAATGAGGTAAAACTTGGGCGGTATGCAAAACGAATCAGACTCCTGAAAAGGGTACAGCAATCAGCAAAGTTTGAGGGCCACTGATCTACAGGGGCATCGAAACTGACACATACACAATGAATAAACATTTACACGGGCTCTGTGGCTCTTTTAGATGATGATGTTAGTACAGATCTCATGACCTCCCTTTCTTCCAGACGTCATGGAGACCTCATCAACATGAGCTTTGACTTGAGAGGGCTGTGGCTGCCCCAACCTTAATGTCCTTGTGTGGGAACTCAGAGGCCCAGGGTGTATGTGTGTGTGCATGTGTGTGTCCGTCCCTGATGAACACTGCCAGTCAAAACTGTTTTTGAGGCACATCAGGCACATGTGCAGATTCGGCAGACTCTACACTGACTACTTCTCAAAGAATCAGTTACTGTTGGGTATGTAACCAGTCTTCATGTATGCAGATTAGTACAAAGAGATCTCCAGTCAAGGATTAGGGACCCATTGTGCTAAGAACTTTACAAATGACTGAAAGAAGACAATGTCCCAACAAGCTCAGAATCTGTGAGGATGCAACAGGTGGACGAAACACACACACAGTGAGGAGTATAATGGGGGTAGGGAATCTTTTTTCAGTCAGGAGCCGTTGGCCTGCAGAAAAATCACTTGGGATGTGGGTGGAGGCTCACTTATATTTACCTCAGGGAGTAGGACACTTTAAAAGTAAAACAAGCTTGCTGCTTACCTACCCATTGCCATTATATAGTGGCTTTCCTGGTGACATTTATCATTTTATCATCCACTAAATCTTATCTTCCCTGTTCTACCACTCGGGAAGCCAAGGCCAGGTCTACATTACAGACCTATATTGGTATAACTGCTTTGCTCAGGAGTGTGAACAATCCACACCCCAGAAAGAAGTATTTACACTGAACAAACCCTCTTCTCCCACTGACATAGCTACTGCCTCTCATAGAAATGAATTAAATATTCTGATAGAAGACACTGTACCATCAGTATAATAATGTCTTTTTTAAAGTGTTGCAGCTGCAGTGCTGTATGTGAAGACCAGCCCTGAGGTACAGCTATGAGAGTGACTTGTCAAATGTCAGAACAGAATAAAGCAGCCTTGACTGTTGCTAAGATTTTCTGTGAACATCATTTGTAGCACAGTCCTGAAGTTCCTTGTAGTTTCTCAAACTAATCCATGAATTCTTTAAAAACTAGGACTTAGTTTACCATCTTCCATGAAGCCCACAGTTAACTACACTTAGGAACTGAACTCTGAGGTATGCCTTATTGAATTGTCAGGCAATTGTCCTTTCTAGAGAGAGGAGTTAGCCTCCTCATGTTCTGGCTGAGGTATTTGTTCCATGCCTCTCTGTTGACTGTGTGTTTTTTCTAGCTTTCCCTTTTCACCAGACCTCAGGAGCTTGGCTCCAGAAGGAAGGCTAAGCATGCTAGGCTGCTGGCTGAGGCTATGTCTACACGGCAGACCTATTCCGAAGTAGGGCTGCTACACCCAAAACTGTATTTTGAAACAGAACTTCGCTATTTTGAAATGCATAGTCTCGCACAGAGCTTATTTCAAAATAACCATTTCAAAGTAGGTGCTGCTAAGACAGGGAATAGTGCCTATTCCGAAATAGCTATTTGGAAATAAATTCTGTGCTGCATCTTAACAGCACTTTTTTCAGAATAGTTGTTTCGAAATAGGTGCCACTCCTCCTGCAGTGAGGTTTACCAATTTCAAAATAACTCACGCTATTTGGAAATAGCATATGCATAGTGTAGACGACAACGAAGTTTCGAAATAACAGCTGCAATCTAAAAATAACTTGGCTGTGTGGCCAGAACCTCAGGGAACATAGCAGACATTACTGCTGTTTTACATAACATTAGTGATAGAGTGAGTAATTTGCAGAGTCCACTATGGACAATGTCACAGAGCAGCTAATCCCCATGTCCAGCTTCTTGTGCTCAGGCCCTTCTCCCTAAAACATCACCTGTTCCTGTGGGAGTTTCTGTTGGGCTCTAGGGGCAGAGGGAAATAAAACACATTTCCATGGCTTCCCTCTTGTGCAGGTTCTCGAGTATTTCTGCTTGTGAACATGCAGGGGAAATGCTGGACTCATAGGAAAACAAATTTATTTTATATGTTACAACTATTCTTAACATTCTGTCAGCTTCAGTAGTTTCAGATCTAGCTGCCTTTTCAAGATTCACACTGTTTGCTTTTTCTTTGTATCTTACACGTCTTGAAATTTGAAACTTAACCTAGTTTTGTTTCACTAGGGCACTGGTTTATCACACTTGACTATGGAGCATATTGGTGTTGCTATGGAGAAACATGGTAGGTCATGTCTTGCCGACTCTTAATTCAAGCTGCAAACTTACATTAGAGGGTTAAAAAATAGCACTTTCATAGTATTACTTATCTATATAAGTAATTGCTGTAGTTGCCATAGGAATTTTGTAATTGCTAATGGAAGAAGTGTGATATATACTCTTCATTAAGATGTGGTGCACAGCATAAAAAATTGTGAGCCTCTGCCCTGTGGATTTGCAGGTTGCATTTTGGTGTTGCCAGCATAATAACTGCAATCCCCTGACCCCTGAAACCCTTCCATGTAGGAAGGGGTAACAGTAACTTAAAATTTGTCACAGGTAGTATCCTATTGCAACCCAGGTCCCTGCCAGGGCTTTAAATAGCTCCCTTCTGGCTTTTTGCTGCAACTCAGCCAGTTCTTGCCGGAGCTGCGCACCAGGGCACACCCGCTTACTTTCATCTCTGCATGTAGGCTAATGCAGTAAGTAGTTGTTTTTTGCTCTGCTTGTCTCTTCCTCCTCCTCCTCCTCCTCCTCCAGGAGGATGCAAAAATAAAATGATAAAATATAACATCGTTAACATTTTAACCATAGTTAAAATTTTCATATTTACCTCATGGCAATTCACCTACAAAATACAAAGGACACAAAGCAAATGTGAATTAGCAGACCTAGACACCCACCTGGGCTCCTTCCAATATGTGTACTGTATTTTAGGTTGCTATAGCAGTTCTGGTGCTGCTTTGGTACCATCAACTCCACTCAGGAGAGCTAAAATAGGAGGATTATTAATTGAGGGATGCATCAAAACTGCAGACATGCAAGGGAGCCAGGATGTAAAACTTTACCAGTCTAGTTTCACTGTTGAAATTAAATAGAATGTAAAAAGTAAAGAATCATAAGAAAGCTAGCATTAAAAAAAATCAGTTGTGCAATAGAAGATGTTGGTAAAAGGCATTATTTAAAATGTGTTACGTGACACAGTAGGAATTAATAGCTTTGATGACTGCTAATTTTGACCATTCAATGATATGTTTATTTCTAGAAGGCTGTTCTTTGGAGCCAAGTGTTTCTGTGTGTTCTACAGAGATGTATGTAATACAAAATCTTTATTATGAACTCCAGTATACTTGGGAAGCTGGGGTATAGAAGACTTTTTGTCAATGTTAGTTATTTATATTTTACTGGCAAAGGTTAAGAAATGAATTTTTCAGGCCTATCTCACTTAGGGCCTGATTCATCTCTCACTGAAGTCAGTGGAAATACTTCAGTTGATTTTAATTGTGCTTTAATTGGGCCCTAAAGCTGTATATTGAGTTTCTTGGCTTTGCACCTTTGTACTATTTGGAAGGAACATTTTTGCTAAAGAGGAAGAATAAGAGCTGAATTTTTATCTGCAAACAATTAGATAAAAGTATGCAGTACAGTAACGCCTTTTGATGACTATATACATGTAATAAATGTCATTGGTTCTCAAAATCTACCAGAGATACCCATTGGCTGGACCTGTTCTGAATTATGTGTTTATGGCCCACTAGATACATTCAGTTTGTGTGAAATATCATCTTTCATTTTTTAAAAAACTAAATTTTCTAGCCTAGGTGGCTACAGAGAGAACTTTTGAGACAAGAACCAAGTGTAAAGTGAAGTCCATTGTGATGGTCTGAATCTGCAACACAGCTTTCTTCTGGAGGGGTGAGGGGATAAAGATGGGGGGATGCAACATGTAAGTAAAAATTGAGGGATTGACAAAGAGGAGAGAAATGCGGGGGGAGAAAAGAAACTAAGAGCAGACTTAGCAGTAGCCAAAACAGAAGCAGATTTTCTTGCCATGTGACAATAAGAGACAGAGTAAATAATAAGTTTCATTAGTATGTAAATGTTATATTCTCCCATTAATCTCTATGTACATTTCCTGCTCGGATCAGATCAGCCGAGACCGACTCCTTTCCACGTATGCTAGCAACTGTATCCACATTGATCAACTAAAGCATAACTCTTCTTTGAGAGATTTCAATTAAACATATAGGTGTTTATGAGCTACAGGTGTCGCCACCCAGGCTCCTCACTACTGGTTAAGATTATACCAGGACTTAGGGCAATTCATCCATATTCCTCGGGTATGGATTTTTTTAACGCCCCCTGAACTACTGTAGTTGGGTGGATCTGATTTTCTAATGTTGACCAGCCCTTTGTTCTTTTGTTGAAAAGTTATTTGCCCTTGGCTTTCTTCTCCTTAACTACTTGTGTGTTAACTTACATTGTCTTTGGTACTTGTGCAACCCACACACGTAGGGGTGTGGTTTGCTATCCCATGTAGTAGTACCTAGACCACTTACACAGAGTCTTCTCTACAGCCTAAGCTTCTGGCTTTTAGCTCAATCTGTAGAGACACCTGCACTAAGCACTAGAGGTCCCAGCTTCCAGTCTGCCTGTGGGCAATTACACTTGGCTTGGAGTTTTCGTTATTTTGTTAGCACTCAAAAGGCTGCAAGCAAACTTTGTGTACCAGCTGTATGAATGCCAAGTCTCTGACCTGAAGATGATGACCTTGTTCTGATTTTTTCCCTTGGGCCATCTCAGTGTCCCGTTGTGTTGGCTTTCTCATGTGGCTTCCATCTTGCTCTACATGGTTTGTTTAGAAAGGAAACTAGCTTACACTTGATTAAAATGCAGCTGTCTGAGGTTGGGACTTTCAAAAGCACTTGGCATTTAAGTGACTCAGAAGCACAGATTATATTGAGTTTTGCAGGGATTTGAATTCCCAAGTCAAACAAGGGCTTTTGAAAATCACACCCATTGTCTTTCCATTTACCACAACTAACATTTCACCATTTGAATTACCTGATTACTATGTCCCCTTCGAAGTCAGGGTAAGCGTAGACACAGCCTCTGCTTTCTATTCAGGGAGCAGCTACACTTGCTTATATAAAGCGTAGTTGCCTTTGTATTGTGTTTCAGGTTTCAGTCCATTTCTCAATTAATCTTAATCTTAGGTACCAAAAGGGGTTTTTCTCTGACACGATTGTTGTTCTAGAGTGGGTGAGAATACAGCCAACAGATTTGTAGCCCTAGAGTATTTTAAATCTCTAACTAGAGCTGGGTGGGCCAAGTTGATGGATGTTTTTCGGCATACTTATCAATGCAACATTTTTGTCGGTTTCACTTTGATATTGACTTATTAAACATGACCAAAATTAATTTTAGAATATAATTTACTAAATGTTCAGTGGAACACTTACTACATAAAGTGGAATTTATGTTTACAATGGATGGGGAACATGATTCCTGTAAGATAGAATGCAACTTTTCTAGCAGTCAGCAGTGTGAGTGATGTCCTTTTGGTGCTATGATCTCCTTAGCTGTGCAGTGGAGAGATCATTCCTGAGTTTTTCTATACAATTACATGTAACTGGTTATGTATGTTGTGTTTTACAAGTAGAGACAGAACTTCAAACAAGGCGTGTGACTGATTGTTACTACATATAATCCTTGCTTTGTATCTGTGTTGTGATGAAAAGTTAAAAATTATATCTGAAATCTGCAGTAGTTTGAATGTTCATGACACACGCCAAAGGCAATACATTTTCTTTGTTTTCTGTCATTCCTGTGTTCTAAAGCAGCTTTTAATAAAGTAAAGTTTTGCAAAATTGGATCATGTTATGGATACTGCTGTCATACTGTCTGCAAATATTACTAATATAAGAACTATAAGCAGAAGAATTCCCTAGTACAGTAAGACTTATTCTCTGAAAAAGGCAATAAAGCATATTCATAAAAATATAGATATTATAACATTATTCTATAAAAATCTGTATTTCTGCAGTTAATTTCTACCATCCCTTCTTCTCGCCTAACTTTTCCCAGACTCGTGTGAGTATGACACATGATCATATGTCGGACAATATTATATGCTTTCACTCAAATATTTAGTTTTCAAATGCAGTCTGTGGTCAAATATAAATATGCTCTACAGCAGTTGTGGTAAATTACCAGATTATACAGATATATTAGTAGGTAAAAGATTTACTTCCCCATTAGATAGTCATAAGACAGCTAGATTTGGTCAAAGTATTTGTATTAAGAACTGTGGTTTGTCAAAATATGCCAGTTTTCATGTTATCAGTGGTATTTTAGGTGCTGAATGTCTCCAGAATGAAGCTGGCTACCACCTCTGTGGTGGTACCAAGTATCAGTTAGGTTCTGGTCAAGCCATAGTTGGAACTGCATGGAATAAACAGTAATGTGAGAGGAAGCTGGTAACATGCTTAGCCCTTCGAGCCAATCTATGTGCCTGTAGTACCACAGCAAGGTCCATGGCAATTTCTGTTGCCACGAGGAGAGCATCCTGCCAAATCTTTAGGCATCTCAAAGGAAGTTTTGACACTCATTGAAGATTTTGCCTTCTAAGGCTGTGAGCCGTTTCGTGTGAAACTGGGTGACATTCAGACTCCCAGTCTGCTCATTGGTTGCTTTGTAGCGTGGCTGAGCTGAGCTGATTGTTTGCACTGGCAGCTCCTTCCATACCTCCATTCCATCCACAGGCTCTGTGTGTGCCATCCTCCTTTGTTTGAGAGAAGCACTGTCTCCCAATCTCTGCCATTCCACGGGCTCTTTGTGACCCTCATTTCTGTCGCATCCCATACTAGGCTCACCCCACTCAACACCCCTGGTTGGGGTTCTGTCTGCCTCCTTTTCCCGCCTGCCATAGCAAGTTCCCCCCCCCCCCCAATTTCATTGCATGCCAGGGACTCTCTGTGCACCTGCTTTCATCGCTTCCTTCCATGTGAGGGACTCCCCTTCCTCTGCCTCTTCCTCCCCATAGCAGGGTCCTCCAGTCCCACCACCCAGTTTTTTCCCTCTTCCCCTCCCCCATTGTTCTTTTACTTTATTTTAGACATAATTCTGGCTGTCAATATGTTAAACTCTCTGTTAGGAGGACAGGCAGTGAGTAGATGAGGATATCGTTAAGCTGAGGCATAAAAGGTGCCGTCAGCCAGCTGTTTGACCCACAGGGTACTGTAAAACTACTTGAAGGTTTGTCTGCACTAGAAAGAAGGCTTGGGGCTCCAGTTAACCCCAGTTTTTCCCTTCTCAGTTTTCCAATTTTTCTCAGAAGTCAATAGGATTCTGGCCACAGAGCCTAGACCCTTTTCTGAACATTTGCAATGGATTAGATGCAGTGTTTGAAAAGTATCAAGTTACATACACACAGAGAGATGCCATTGAGATGAGCATAAGGCTTTCAAAAGCTTGGCTAGCAGCTGCCAAAAGGAAACGGAAGGCTTCGGTCTTGTTCCAGACACAGAGCATGGCCAAGTGCTTTTCTCTATTAAAGAAATATCCTGACTTTTGGCAAACACGGTGTCACAACTGAGGGTTGAGTTTTCTGTGGTTGTGGTTGAAGAATAGTTGGGAATCAGGCCAGGTCAAATACCAGCAGGTCAGAGTCCTCAGCAAACAAAGGAGAAAACTAGGAGACAGGCAGGGACAGGTTCCCAGGACTTAAGCAGCAGAAGCAGATACTGCTTAGGAAACTGCCTGAGCCAGGGAGATAGCAGTTGCAGGAACAACTTCCTGTTCCTGTGCTGGGGTTCATAAAGACACTAAGAGCCAATCAGGTCTACCAGTATTTTGCCAATCAGATTTCAGGCATGGAGTTCTCTGTCAGGGTTCGGCTTCTATACTGGCACCTGCTTACAGGGCACTAGACAGAACACTGTAACATAATAACTTCTAAGACCACTGTTGATCAGAATAAGAGGGGTAGCTGAGTTAGTCTGTATCTTCAAAAACAAGACGTCCTGTGGCACCTTACAGACTAATAGGTATTTTGGAGCGTAAGCTTTGTAAGATCCGCTTTCGTCTTTACCCACAAAAGCTTATGCTCCAAAATATCTGTTAGTCTAAACTTCTTGTTTTTGTTGATCAGAGTGACCTGTGGTCGCTGACGTGGTTATTTGTGGCAAATATGGTCATTTAAATTTAAAAAAAGGAACATTCCTATTCACAATAGACCACCGGACTATGTAGACTATACCACATGTCGCCTCACCCACCTTGTCTTGCTAATAGCCTGGGACCATCTCAGGTATTCCAACACTGGAAACGTTCAATGTTTGTCAAGCATGTTTCCCAACTTTGGTGCCATTGTAGGCCGAGGACTGTTCTGTCTCTTTCCTCTGCACTTTTCTCCATTTCTGCAATCTCAGTACTATAAAAATTACCAATGGTGCTATGTACTAACAATAGCCTCCTTATTCCACAGTTTTCTTCCCCAATATTGTAGGTGGTAAAAATGCAATTGCTTCTCTGAAGCTGTGACCTGGTCTGGTTTCTAATTCTGTCATGTCTTTGGATAGATTCTTGGATTATTAACACCTTCTGGTTTTCAACCATTTCTCACAGCTAGTCTTCCACTAACACAAGTCCCAGAACTGGGTATGTTTTGAAGTTCTAGTCTACAGTATGTATTCTAAATCTTGAAAAAGTTTAAAGAATTTCAAATGGTGACAAAATGTAATTTTTTAATATTATATCTGTATCTTTTTATTTGCCAAGTGATAAATCAATGTGTGTGGCTCTGTTTTTTATAGTGCTTAGAATTGTAGGCATGTTTGTTCCGGGATATTAGAGAAATAAGGCGAAAGAAGTCTGACCTCATATGTTTTAGATAGACACACTTTTGTGGTTACACACCCTTCTTCACCTCTGGGGAAACTTAATCAGAGTGTCCCAGCTAAATACAAGGTGCAACAGTATGTTTAGCGTAAGTAGTTAATACATATTTCAAGGAATCATGCAAAGTGGTCCATTAATTTCCCTCCAGACACAAGGCAGGAAAAGGAGGCTGTCAGAGGGGGAAGTGGTTAGTGAGGTATAGATTATTATAATAAGCCATACATCACAGTACATATGTTCTGTCCGTGGTTTTTAATGTCTAGCAAAGTTATGAATTAAAGCTCCTGGTATTGTCTTTTGAACTTAGTGCTCAGGTTTCTTTTGAGGGTGAGGGCTGACAGGTCAAATATAGTATGATCACCCTTTGAAAAGTGTTCTCACACAGCTGGTGCAAGTTCTTCAGTTTTTATCATTTTCCTGTGTAAGTTCATTTGAGAGCATAGTGATTGTCTGGTTTCTTTTATGTAGTGGCTGTTGAAGCATTTAGTACTCTGAATGAAGTATGCCACATGTTGTGATAGGCATATGAAGGGCATAAGGAGCTTGAAAGTTGTGTTGTGGAGGGTGTTCAACTTTGTAGCAGTGGAGGCAAGTCTGCAGCTTGTGAATCAACTGTTCTGCCAGCGTCTGATTTGACTTTGATTTAGTGTATCCTGATCTGTCAGGAGCTTTCTTCTGCTGATGAGCTTGGAAGAGTGATGTAAGAATAAGAAAAAACTTTCTCCCTCCTCCCCAACTCTGATCAACTTTCAAACAAGGCTGAAACATTTCATGAATGTTATGAAATGGATGGTAATTGAGCTGTGCGCTTGTGCCAGTTTTGGTGAGGGAATCTCTCACCAAAGTGAAGTCCTGACAGTGGGAATCTACAAGTGGAGAATCAGTAGCGGAACCTTGGTATAGCATTGCTCTATCTGGATTGCAGTGCAAAGTGTTTTTAAGATCAATAACTTCGTCCTCAGGCTAAAACAGGAGGAATGGCCTCCAGAGGTCATAAAACTATGTAACAGTATTAAACCTCAGAATAAAATAAAATGGCCTGCCCAATTGCTCTCTTTAGTCAAGCAGTAAAACTAATAACTGTGAAGAGGAATAGGGCTTAGCATGTAATGTTGGTCCCATCTGTAACTAGTTAGGGTGTTAAATTACAACAAGGTTTCTTTATAATGTGGACAGGGCCTAACTCTGTCTCTGTAACAAGGCTAAAACCTTGGAAAGTATAAGACTCTAGCAAGGTTAAGGGGCCATGCTTCAGTCACATCTGAACTATAACTTTGGCCATGTTGTAACCAGATCTCATGGCTTTGTAATGGAAGTGCAGAAGGGAGCTTCTGCTTTCTGCTGCATCCCGGCTTTTAGCTTGTCATCTTGATTTATCACTGAGGGGTCTGTGCCTATCCCAGATTCTGGTTAAGAATAGTGGAGTACAGAGCTCTTTTGGAGACCACTGACATTGCTCTTTTATAGACTCATGGAGCAACTGCTCTGTTCTCTTTCATCCCATGCTCTCCCAGAGACTTCAAAATGCTTTGAACTAGAAAAATGATAGTAGTTCTAGGCTCTGAGTTCTGGGTTTTCCACATGGCAGCGCAGAACATGATATAATTTTTAATGAAAATTTACCACTGTAGCATACACTACCATTATCAAGAAACAACAAAACATCTTTGGGAATATATTAATTCACCTCCATGCTTAAATAAAAAAACTTATAAGACTGGTAGGCATGTTACAAATTAATATCTGAACAGTCATCTGTTGATCATTCTCAGCAGCTCCTTTCAGTGTTTCAGAGCCTTTTAATCTGTGTGGTGGTCCTGTGCTATGAGATTATTTTAATGTTTAATTTAATTTAAGTAAATGAAGTTTGTGTTTTAAATTGCAATGCACTGCTGAATTGAGCTCTCTTTAAAGGAATCTGCATCAGAAATAGCATTTACAAGCTTTCTGGCAGATCTTTCAGATGCAGTAAGCAGTCGTAAAGCTCCATTATTTGACATCTTTCACTAAGTGATGGACCTGTCCTGAGGAATTGTGTGGACCACAGTTGATGTTGTTGATGCTAGGATAGAATCTACCCTGCCCTACCTAAATGGCCCTTCATCTTCATCTTCAGTTTTTGGATTTTTTTCTAAACATGAGAAAACGATCAGTTGTTTTTACAAAAAGTAGAAATGTTAATAAAACTGGATATTTTATGGGTAAATATTGAGGTTTGTGTTGGAGGTGGGAGAAAAGAGGAAAAAAGCTATACATAGAAAAAACTGAGTATTGAAAATAAAAAGCCGTTTAATGCTTTGGTTTATTTCACATTACCAAGATGTATACATACGTGTGTGTATGTATCTCTTCCAGTACACTTACTTTAATGGACACACTCACATTTGTACTCAGACATGGCTATGTCAATAATAAATTAGACTATGTAATGTAATGTATTGGTTTGTCTTAACATAGTATTTTCATATACTTGAGCAGTCCTAATTTGGGTGAGAATTGATAAAAAGAAATAGTAGCTTTTGTAAAATCTGTGAATGTTTTCAGTAAAAATCAATAAAAGGGAAATGGAAGGGCCTCCTTACCGAACACTGATGGATTTCATGAAGATTCCCAGCTAGTCAATGGAGATTGCTACTTTGGAAACCTTGGTTCCCCCCTCTCTAATTCTGAAAAAGTAGAATCTGCTAATACAGGTTGAACCTCTAATGTCTGTTACTCTTTGGTCCAGCATCATCCATCGACCATGGATGTTGCTGGACCAGAGAGCCATGGAGTCCTGAGAGTTGGGGGCTGGGAGAGGGGGGACAGCAGTGTCCAGCCACAACACCTAGCCCCCAGTGCAGTGTGCCCCTTCCCTAGCTCAAGCTGCAGGCCACAGCTCTCTGGCTCTGCCGCAATCTGCTGCTCTCTGTCCCTGGCTGCAGTATACTACTCTCCAGCCCTGGCGGCCCTAGGGAGCTGCCTCCTGCAGCGTGACTGGAGAGCAGTGAGCCACAGCCAGGGCTGGGGAGCAGTGGCTCAGGGTGGGGCCAGGAAGCAACAGCCAGGGCCAGGAAATGGCAAGTGACTGAGAGAGGAGCCTGGGAATAGGGCCAGAGGCCAGCATGGCATTGACCGCCTCTGGTCTGGGACCACTCAAGTCCCAAAGATGCTGGACCAGGGATGTGGAACCTGTAGAGTCTACAGAGAGCCAAGTTGTTACATCATGAGCACCTGCAGAACTCATAAAAACAACAAGAAGTCCTGTGGCATCTTATAGACTAACATATTTTGGAGCATAAACTTTCATGGGCAAAGACAGGCTCCATCAGATGCAGTGTCCATGTACGTGCAATGCATCTGACAAAGCGGGTCTTTGCCCACAAAAGCTTATGCTCCAAAGTATCTGTTAGTCTATAAGGTGCTACAGGACTTCTCGTTGTTTTTGCAGATATGGACTAACACAGCTACCTCTCTGATGCAGAACTCGTGCTTCCTGAGATGGGAAGGACTTATAAGTATTTCATTTTGTCAGTCTTTTCACAGTGTGGGACTGTTCCTTACCACATGTTCTTGAGGGCTTTGTTCAGTGCTATGTTTATTTCCAAGAACTATTAGCGAGGGGTGCTGCTTCTTGTATTCTGATTGTCAGAATGATATGTTCTGTCCACAGCTTTTATAAAAGATTATAGAACTAGGTCTTTGCCAGCTGTGATTCTGATAGCATACCATCAACACTGCCCTTGCAGAGAATATTATGTATTTCTTGTTTTTACAAATATTATACTAGTCATCCTACAGCATCTTTTATTTCTTTTTAATTAATTCTTAACGCATAACTTCTAATACTTATATATATTTTTTAACTTTCCCACAGATATGCACTTATATGGCCATTATCCAGCTCATGACGATTTCTATCTAGTAGTGTGCAATATCTGCAATCAGGTAGTCAAGCCACAGGTTTTCCAGTCGCACTGCGGTAAGTGAAAATTTTCATTCCTGGATTACAGTGCCAGATCAGTGTACAGTTCTCATAAGAAACACTGCATATAATCATGGCAGAGGCATTGTGCAAAGGTAAACCTCTTGTCGTTATGTATGCTTTCAGTACACAGCATCACAAATGCCTGAAAACAGGTCTGAGCTTCTTGTAGGGAAAATTTAAAAAAAAATTGTCCCAGAAGGTAGACTTCTCAAATTGAACCTGTTATAACAAATTGGATACGACTGATAACTAGATGCTAAATAGACTAAAACTATTATGACGCAACCTTGAAATGGTCTCTGTCAAACGTTGAGCAGTTGGGTCTCTTAAGCCATGTCTACATGGCAGAGCTATCCCAAAACAGTTATTCCACGTCTTTGAAATGCGCCCATTATTTCAAAATATTTTTCAAAATAATGGGCATGCTATTTTGGCATCCCTGTACTTCTCCTTGCAGGAGGAGTAAGATGTGCTTTGAAATAGCGCATTATTTTGACATTTGGCGCTGTTTAGACAGAGCCAAATGTCAAAGTAGCCTATTTTGAAATAAATTTGAAATAAGATGCGCAATTTATGTAGTGTGAATTGCATATTTTAATTTGAATTTAGGGTGCCGTTTAGACGTAGCCTTTAGGAATTACTTTAGAGAAAAAACTATTAACCATAAAACAGAAGGTAAGATCTTAAGAGTTTGTATTGAGAGAGTTTGAAATGAAAGCTTTTCAGTTGGAAGTCACACGTATACAGCAAAAGTTTTAATAATTCTCAGAGTTGTAGAAAGGTGCAATTTTTTCGAAATTAGCCTGCCAATGGCAAGGTTAGAAAACGTACCCTTATTCTGATATCTGAGGGCTGGGAAAAGAAAGAGCTCATTCTGTTTGAAAAGCATTTTTGTATTTCACATTAGCAAGCTGCTTTGGGGCATTTCTTGCAAATCTTCATCTTGAGTTCTAGTCTCATAGTTTTATTTATCCAGTGTTCTGATCTGTACAAATAAAAGGGAATAGCAGGGATTAGCCAGGACACTCAGCAGATGAGCTTTCATGAAAGATTCGTACATTTTTCTCTGAAAATTTCAACTTAATCAGGTTAGTGTTTGAGAGAGGATTGCAGAACAATGCAAAGTGGCTAATAGTGAAGGAGGGATTGGCGAAAATGTATCAGAAAGCAAAACAAGGTAACCTAGCTGGATTTTACTTTTTTCTTTTGCAAACAAAGTTCATAGATCCTGTGTATTGTTCGTTCTTGGATGCAGGAAGCGATTCAGTAAGTGGAACTCTGCAGCAGAACTGCAGAACAGGAAATGTAAAAAGCAGTAAGTCCACTTTGGAGGAGCGCTTACTAGAATTTAACTACAGAAATCCATCTGTGTAAGACCAACAGGAAGCAATTGAAGTCACATTACAGGCAGTTAGGTGCCACAGATCAGGATGGTAGGCTCGTACCAAAACAGTTGTGTAACAAAGCATAGTACAAGCAACGAAGGGTCCTGTGGCACTTTATAGACTAACAGAAAAGTTTTGAGCATGAGCTTTCGTGAGTACAGACTCGCTTCATCAGGTGCTGGTATTTCCATGACCACATCTGATGAAGTGAGTCTGTGCTCACGAAAGCTCATGCTCAAAACTTTTCTGTTAGTCTATAAGGTGCCACAGGACCGTTTGTTGCTGTTACAGATCCAGACTAACACAGCTACCCCTCCGATACAAAGCATAGTATGCGAATGTTGCATTGAGTATCTTGTGAAAAGGACAAGATCTGAAACCATGAGATTCCTGGGTCTCCAGTACCAACATCCTAAAAATTCAATACCTGGGTAAGCGAATTATTTTCAGCGACCCAATTGCAGTATTGTTAACTAGCAATTTTTCTTGAGCAAAAATACATGCTCCCTACCTCATTGCCTCCAGCCTATGTTATATAGCCACTGATTAAATGGATACATTAACTGTAAGCACTTCATCAGTGTATTAATAAACGCCTGATGCAGGCAAACAATTGTGTGTGCTGGAGAACTGCTACCCAAGAATAATGAAAAATTACTAGGGGACCATATCTCCCTGTCCCAAAGCCCCGGGGAAGCTGCAGCCGCCAACACTCCCTAGAGCCCTGGGGGAGCCACAGCTGCCGTTGATCCCCCAGAGCCCTGGGCAAGCAGCAGCTGCCTGCAATCCTCTGGAGTCCTGGGGAAGCCACAGTTGCCGTCTTTCCCCCAGGGAAGCAGCAGCCCCCATCAATCCCTGGGAGTCCCGGGAAGCAGCAGCTACTGACAATCCGCTGGAGTCCTGGGGAAGTGGCAGCTACCCATGCTTCCCCTGCTTCCCAGGCACTCAGGGAAGTGACTCCCACCAGTAGCTGGTGGAAGAGGGAGGCGGGGACACAGCCCAAATACAGGATGATGAGTCCCTTTTAAAAAAATAAGTTGGGAAATCTTTTTGGCATCCCAAATATGGGACCGTCCCGCCCAGTATGGGATGGATGGTCACCCTAAAAATTACTTGCTCTGGCATGCTGTGCTTTAGCCATGACATGTTGGCCTGGAGTAAATATGAAAGATGGTCCTCTTTCTGTGAAGTGTGACATGCATGATCCCTGTTAATCATAAACAAACCCCAGGATCAATAATAATTTCTCCATCTGATCACTGAAGTTTCAACAGAATTATGCATGCAGCAGTTTCTGAAAGGAACTTAATATAAATAGCTTAAATCTCATCTCATCTGTCACTAGCATTAGCCTGCATGTTGGAGACAACAGACACAGATTAAGAAGATTTTTTTGCTAAGCAAGAAGTAGCATTCTCTCTTTTCCCTATTAAGATCTGAGTGACGTACGTGGGGAAATGCTATGTGTTCTTTCCAACATGGGTGCATCAAACTGTATGGGAAAATGTCAGAGATTGAACAAGGGAGGACTCTAATAGTAACTAAAGTACTTTCAGATCAAAAACTACTTTAAAATTCTTGAAATTAGTACAGGGGATATTTAAGTATACCATATTATCCGTGCAGAAAGCATGTATGAACCTCAGCATAAAAGAAAACATTTATCATTGCATGGCAATATGCACAGGTTTTTATTTATGCCTGAGAGTATCTATCTTATGGAAATACAGCACATTGAGTTCATTAATAAGGGATGTAAACTATTGCAGGCAATTGTAAATGGAAATTAGCAGAGCCAAGAGGGAATTTGAACAGATACTGGTAGGCAAACCACAAGGAACTATTTAAATATACCAGAAGCAGGAAATCTACAAGAAGGTCAGTAAATGTCCTGGATTACCATGGAGTAAAAGAGAATCCAGGGAAAGTTAGGGACAGTGCAGAGAACCTACTTTGTTGTTGTCTCTGCAGTCACTGCAGGGGAATTTTGAATGGTGTCTGCCCAGGCCTATTCTTTGTAGATAAAGATGAGTCAGTGTAAGAAACTGAACCGACAAAAGATGCTTGGGCCAGATGTTTCGTGTTCAAGAATTCTGAAGAAATTGAAGATTGAACTGGCTGAGCTGCTAACAAAAATTATATATAATTATAATCAAGTATGATAACAGAGGACAGAGTTATCTAATCTTTCTTTTAAGAAGGTGATAGGCGGCATGGTGCTTGAAAGTACAGACTTTGAACCTATTATCTAACAGTAGTAGGTAAATTAATTGAAATAACCATTAAAAAGAATTATAAAACTTCTTGCATGAATAAGTGAACAAAAAGCAACAAAGCTTTATATAAAGGAGTTTTCCACCAATTCTTTTTGAATGATTTAAGGCCAACAACAAGATGATTGACAAAGTGAGGATGGTCTTGTGGTTAAGGCACAAGATTGGCACTCATGCTATTTTATTCACTTCCCTGCTTCTGAGGTCTCTGTGGACAAGTCACTTAAAAAGACTGTCATCCGTAGAGCAGCCCTGTGATGCACTGACATATTATCCTGACTTTACAGATTGGTAACTGAGGCAAAGTTTAATATTTGGAGGTGGTCTGATAGTATCTCTCTAGATTCTCATTCTTTCCTAATCTGTTGATTTTTAGAAAATTAAATTTAGTCCCTGACAAGATGCCCCAAGATTTCCTAATACCAGTATTTACTTTGTTAATCATTGGGACAATGATGTGAAGTTGGCAGAATTTGCAGATGACACGATTAGTTAGATAAGCCAACTAAAGGATGAGGAATTCCAAAGAGACCTGAAGCTAGGCAAACAAACAGCATAAAGGCACATGAAATTCACTGTAGATAAGTGCAAAAATGATGCACATTGAAAGGGGTAATTTGCACTCATAGTGCACATTGGATTCTAATTAAATTAGTGCTTCTGCTGAGTGCTGTGTGTCACTATGCATCGCTCAATAAAAAAATTCTTCTCCGGGTGCAGCAGTGATTTAAAAAGCAACACAATTAATCTCTGTTATAAAAAACAGTGAGACTATAGAAATATTATATCATTATCTAACTTGACAACATGTCCTCACATAGAATACTATACTCAGTTCTGTACACCTACATTTCAGGAATGATATAAATGAAATATTGTGGAACGTTCCTACACAAAGGCAACAGATACACAGCTCAATGTGAAGATTTGCATGGGAGAAGACACTAAAAATGTTAGGATTAGTTTGTTTACAGAGGAAGCACATAAAAAATGTGGTGGGTTAGAAATATGTCTAGTTGGTGGCATGGAGAGGCAGTAAGAAAATTAAGAACAAATTTAAAACTTATAAAAGAACTCTTTCCCACAAGGCATACTAAACATGTGGCACTCATTGCCACAGGGTGTTATTTAGGCCAGGAGTTTAGGTACAATTCACAAAAGAGTTGGACATGTACTAGGTATGCATTTACACTAACTAGGATTAAATTGAATATAAAATCTCATGTGATTAGATGTGACGTCTACTAATTATTTGGGGCTAGGAAGAGTCTTTTCTGAAGGGCATTTTAAAGCAAAATTGTCCATTATATGGGGGTTTACACTTTCTGCTGAAGTATCTGATACTGGCTACTGTCAAACAGGAAATTGAAATAGATGGACCATTGGTCTTTTCTTGTGTGGTAAATATTTACCCGTTTTAATCATTACTTTATTTTGAGTTCTGGAAAGCCTTGGAACTAATTTGCTGAATCAGGTTTGTTCAATTGCAGTATGTAGCAGTGTCTGCTGTGTTCTACTCTGTGAATTCCAACGCTGAACACCTCATGAGGATACTTTATGCTGTTCATTTGAGTTTGAAACATAGGGACTTACTTGAGCTACAGCGGTAAAGGTGTGAAGGAGACAGAGAAAGGGAGAAACAGACTACCACAGAGGCCACTGCTATTTTCTCATTTCAGTATGCAGGGAAGATAAGCCAGCAGAGTGTTGGTGTCTAATTTTTGCCTTTTTTATCCTTACTCCTCCTCCACACTAACTGATGGACATCTGTGTAATTTAAATCCTGAATAGGTGTTTTCCATCACTAATTTTCTCATCTGTGGATTCATTTGAGCATTTATTTTTAATTGTACTTTTAGATTGTCATATGACCACCTGGAAACACCCCATCCTTTTCACTTGGTGGAAAAACTCACCTTAAATATATTCTCTTTTGCATTTTTATTTAAAAATCTTAATTGTTCTTAAATGTTGGTAACTATAAATTTGTTTTCAAATATTATTTAAAGGCATTACTATAATGTTAAATTCAGAGAGTGAAAAGGGAAGGTCAATTATAGTTAAGGTGTTTAATTTTCTCTGGTATTTCTGGATTTCTTTGAGTCTCTGTTACAGCTTATCTGTGTTCTTTTTGCCACTTACTATAAGATTTGCCTTCTGTTACTGACACAGAAACTGTGTCTAGGTTGGGATTCTCACCAGGCTTCTTCTTGGTGGGTGTTTGTTCTATTTTCCCTCTTCACTATAATTTTAAATATTAAATATCAGGGGAACTCATAGTTGCAGGGGTTAAAGATTTCACCAGACCGTGATGTGGTTAGACATAAGACATATGGAGAGGAAAGTATCTCTGAATGAAAGAATGTGTGTGAAGCTAAAAGATAACTGAAACAATAATAGATTTGGCTTTTATTGAGAAATGCGTAATAGCTTCATAACTGAAATATATTTTTGCTTAGTTTGCTCTTCAGTTTCAGTAGTCCATAGACTGAGGCGCGTGCTTGTTTTGCTCTGAATCCGTTTCCAAGTGGCAACCTATCAGTCAGAATCTGACATCAATCCAAGGATTGAACCTGGTGTCTGTTTGTGAATACTGGTGTCCTGAATATTGAGTGTGTTATGCTACTGCACTGAGTTATCCAGCTTTAGATATTTAAAATGATTTAATCTGTTTACATAATACCCATGAATAATCTGGTATTGCAAACACATAGTGTGACTGCTTCTGCCCAGTTTCACCTGACATGTCTGCCTACTGGTGAGGCTGATAATGTAGTTCCATGCACATTGCCATATGGAAGAGAGAAGTTCGAGACTGATCTCTAGGGTCTTACATGCTCACTTGGGGACTACAGAGTGCTCCCTGTGGTCCGGGAGAGTGGGGAGAGAGTGTATCATGTTCTCAATACACTCTCCTGTTTTTGTAGATGATTTTAAAAAGCTAGTAATCCAGAGTGTGACAGGTTTGTCCACATATCTTCCATTTATAGGAATCCTGTTCATTTGCCCCATATTAAATAAGATTTGATTCTTGTAGTTCTCCACTAGATGTCTTTCTCTCCTCTCCCCCTTGGAAAATACCTTTTGGTATTCCCGTGTTATGTTGCCTGTTCGTTACAGTGCTCTGCCAGTTTTAAGTATTAGAAAATGGGGATTGTACTAGAAAACTAAAGAAAAATAGATGTATTTAAAATAATGAAATGATGACCATAGCAATAACAGCCCTTTATATTAGTCTTTTGATTTTAAATAAAAGTCTCTTGTGACAGATGGCAGTGGAGCCATGAATAACAAGCAGAATATATTTATAAAAAGAGGAGGACTTGTCAGACCAATTTTATTGTTTTTTATTATAAAGCGAGCTTAGTGTATGAAGGGAAAGTGATAGATGTAAAATTTCTGGAATTTAGTAAATCATATGATATGTCTCCAAATCTCATATTCAGAACTGACTGAATTAATTTAATAGGGTTATAAATGGTGAAGTATCATATCTGAGGATATGTGGAGTAAGGAAAGGCTCAGTTTGGATTAGAAATGGTCTAGAACAGGGTTAGCACCTTTTCCGAGTCAGAACACAGAAATCTTTTTGATTTCTATGCACAGTTAAAGTGCCAATGATACTTTTTAAAGTCACTAATAGTCCTACTTACAACAGCTTCGTTAATAAATTCAGATACAGAGACGTACCATTTAGGTGGTGGTTAGCTGGTCTTTTGTAAGCCACAGGCAGCATGGCTTTGACGTAGCACCTGGTTGCATGGGGGAGAAGGGTTCCCACCTCACATGCCAATGAAAATCGGCTCACATGCCACTCTTGGCACCCACACCAGGGGTTGCTGACTTCTGGTCTAGAAGAAGGAATAGCTAGAAAATTAAGTCTGTAGATGTTATTTCTTTACAGAGGAGTAGTTCCTTCCCTTAAAAGATTTCCATGAATTTTATAGATGTTGAGGGGCAGAGAGGTAAAGTGGCATGCCCAAGGTTGCAGAGGAAGCCTGGTGCATAGCTCCAGACAGGGCAGTTCCCATGCATTTCAATTCTGTGCTGCAACTGCAAGAATGCCCTTTCTCTAAATGGAGGTTGTGAAGACAAAAATAATAAAGGGAACCCAAAGAGATTGGAGAGGTGGGCAGAAAATAAAATGAACCTCAACTTGGCAAAAAAGCAAGCTAATGCATGTGAGAAAAATTAAATTGAAGCACAGATACTCCACGGGAGAAAGAAGTTTAGAAAGCAGTAAAGTAATGAAAGAATTTGGATTATCACTATGGGGGGAAATGAGAGATAAGTTTGTAAAACTTTGTGAAGATGTATACTATGAATACACAGTGAGTTGTTCCATATATCCACATCTCAGGTGTGGCAACCCCTGAAAATATTAAAGCTTTTTAGTAAACTTGGTATCATAAATGTATTGATTCACTGCAGGCTGCTCAAAGTAGAGCAACACAGTGTTTTAGGGAGTTGAGGGAGCCAGTTTGAGAAAATATTGAGTTAAGTATATTTTGCTTGGCTAAGCAGTAAGGGTGGTAGTGATGTATCAGAGACAGGATGAGACATGATGGTGGTGTTTTACTGCAGGTTAGATCTGTAGGGCTGAAGTGGTGTAGCGCTGGTTGTTAAATTGGGGCAGAGGGAAAGTAAAATTTATGGCAGAGACATATTGGACGTATATTGGGCAGCCTTCAAACTCTCTCAGGCAAAGAGTTAATGGGCACAAAACAGACATCAAAACATTCCTTATCCACTAACCAGTTAGTCTACATTTTAATGGAGTGGGCCATTCTGTTAATAACTTAAGAGTTTGCGTCTTATTAAAGAAGACTTTTCAGTCTGCTTTGGAAAGAGAAACTGCTGAACTCTGTTTCATATTCAAATTTGACACATTAACACGTGGTTTGAACTGGGATGCAAACTTTCTGGGACATTATAGGGGCTCTTTTGCATACTTGGCTTAATCTAATTCTCGACTACCCCGCCCCCTGCTCTCTGATTTGCTCAGCTTGATAATTTTTTTCTGATTTGTCAACCTTGATTACCAGGTTGGTTCTCTATGCCTTAAATATTCAGTCTGTTCTGGTATGGCTATGGTCTGAAAAAGTGGGTCTGTCCCACAAAAGCTCACCTAATAAATTATTTTGTTAGTCTTTAAAGTGCTACATGACTGCTTTTTTGTTTTTATGGCACCCCTTTTAATGATTGTAAGAATCTAAATAATATATAAATAATATATAAATACAAATATATTTGTAGACTGTAAACACCACAGATGAACATGAAATGGTGGCATACTTAGGAATTAATAAACTGAAATCAAGAAAGCAAAATGTAGGCAGGCAAACTATCAAGAAAATACTTTCCAACAGTGAGATCAGAGGCTGTGAAGTTGTTTCCAGGGAAGAGATGGAAGTCCCATTTCTTGGGTAATTACAACATTAATAAAACAAAATATTAGTAAAGTGTACAGTAGAGAACAGTTCTCCTTTGGCTGAGATGGACTAAATGACCTAGGGTGTTTTCTCCATTATTTACTTCTGTGGTATGGTTTTATTGCATTGCGCTTCCTAGCTGCAAGGTGATTTTACAATAGACCTCTAATTTGGGGGCAGAGATTCTCGTTATATAAGACTGTAATGACAGGTCAGGGAGATCACACACACCTGATTTGTCACTGTCTGATAATGAAAGCTATGACTGGCATACCTGTTTATCCACAACAGGTGTGTAGGGGATAATATTTCATTTGGTCTCTTTGCTGTAGAAACATAACTTGAAAAATATCTAGGACACCATGCTGTTGTCTAGAATATAAAACTCCCTTTCAAACAATGATGTATGTCCCTAAAAGAGATTGTATTCTTAATGCTTGTAAGATTTAGCTGTTTGGCAGAGTGATGGTGGTAGAGTAGAATTTAATGAACTGTGATTCAAAGGAAGAATAATTAGGTATAAAATGAAGGAATAATAGTTCACTCTTCATACATGAGCTAGAACTATGATTCTCAATTGACTTTTGAGGTACCAGAGCCCCTTCCCCAGACTCCTTGCTGCAGCCCTGGCTCTGCTCCCTGTAAGGGCACTCAAACCCAAGGGTGGGTATGGTGATGTTTCATTATAGTATTTAGGGCTGTTTCTTCTTCTTGTTGGAAGCAACTAGCCCTCTCACCCACCCTCACCCCTTGGCTTGATTGTCAATCGAGCAGAGCTCCAGATATCCAGACCTCATTGTCTTCTGGCTTGCCTCCCATAGAATGCCACTAAGGTGTCACCTGACCAGCTCAGAAGTAATTACCTTGTAAGGGGAGGAACAAGTCAGAAGCAGGAAGATGCTCTCCAGGAGAGACTGTATGGTGGTGTGCTGTGGGGAAACTGAGGTCCAAAACCAACTCCAGGGCAGAGTTGGCCATGATGGGTGCAGGGCAGTGTACGCACTGCAGTGAACTTAAGGGGCAAGCTGCGAGAGAACACAGGTGGCAGCTGCTGTAGGGGCATGCAAGACCAGAGCTGGAGCACAGGATCTAGGAAAAGACCCGAGGAACAGCCTGAATGTGGCCACCAGAAGCCTTCCCAGATGTTCCCCTAGGAGGAACCCACTCATCAGGGCAGCCCCAAACACGGTAGTAGCTTCACATTTTTGTGCATCATTATGGGCACACACAAATTTTCTGCCGAAACCCAGTGCTGTGTGGGGTTTTGGTGCATGCATGACTTGGCATCTCCTGGCCCACTCTCTGGGATGGACGGTCTTGAGATTTCCCTGGATGCTGGCCCTGCCAGAGACAGTGATGGAAGGAAGGAGCCTGCCAGCCAGGCCGTTGGGGAGCTGAATGATCCCACCAGGGTCTGGTTCTCTGCACGGTGTCAGGAGCAAAACCCACCCCATCTGTGGAATGCAGAGGAGCAGTGGGGCTGGGAAAGGAAGGTGAATGGGCACAGCAGGGAGGGGACATTGAGAGGGGAAGTATGGGTGGGCAGCAGAGGTTACACTGGCCGCTTCCAGCCCCAACTCACCAATCACTGCAGCAAGTAGCCAGTGCTGGGCAGAGATGAGATGGAGTGGAGGGGTCCTGCTGGCCAAGAGGAGGCACTGAAGCACTGACGGTGCTGACCAGCAGACGGAGCCACCAGTCCTGCCTGCGGCAACTGTGCCCAGCCCCCAACCTAGCACTCCCAATCCCATCATCAGTTACTGGACACCGCCTCCCCTCTCCCCCCCACACTCACCATTTGGTGGGTAGTCAGATGGCAAGCAAGGGTCCAGACAGCAGCAAGAGCAACCAGTACCAGTGGGAGAGGATGGGAGAGGAGAGAAAGAAAATACAGGACAATTGGCCAATTTAAATTTAAAAAGTTAGGAACACCTGCAGGAGGGCTTATATGTGGGACTGACCCCTTAAAAACAGGACATCTGGTCACCCTATGTCTAACCTGGCTTTTTTTTATATTTTTTTAACTTTATGTATTCTGGGAACTTTGGCATATATTAGGGATGGAGGAGTGGGGGTGCATTTGGCCACTGTTTTTCATTTCATTTACTTTAAATTTGGAACCACAGATGTAATTTCTCCCTATGGGAGAACGACTAAGGTGGTGAAATCTGCTCCTGCTGAGGCATTGGGCTGGAAAGAAGCCCTCCCACCAACAGCTCTTGCCTGTAGTTGGAATGCAGGCGAGATCAGTGGGGTGTTTATTGTCACTATGTCTGCAGTACCCCAGACTGCATGACCCCTTTATCTTTGTTGGCGCCTGTTGAAGCTCTTCCTCACTCTGGCACTTTGGGTGTAGAATGCAGGGGGCTGCATGAGACTTTAAAAATACCTTGCCACAAAAGGCTTTGTGTTAAAACTCTCCAAGATCACAGATCATGGTGCCTTGGACTGGTACCACTGCCACCACCCAACTGCACGACCCATTTGAAATCCCAGGAAAACACACTTCGAATTCCTTTCTGTGAGGCCCCCTCATGCTGTTTGAACCCTCCATCTGGAGAGAGCTTGAGAACTCTAATTTCTCATAGTAGTGTCGATGTGCAGTCTTACGCACTTGCATGCAGAACCTCCCGCCTTGTAGGCCACAGGAATCCAATCGTGGTTTTAAAAGGGTGATTTTTATCAACAAAAAAAGAAAACACTCTTGGTGAAACATTACTTAGTTGCCAGATATTATAGAGCGACTGAAAAAAGGGATTTAAAAACATAAAGAATTGCTACTGAGGGGCTGGGCTTTGAAAGTTGCAAAGTAACAGAGCAGTTACAGCAACGAAGGGTCCTATGACACCTTATAGACTAACAGAAAAGTTTAGAGCATGAGCTTTCGTGAGTTAACTCACTTCTTCAGATGCTCAGCACAAAGAAATCCAACAAACTCAGAAATAAAGAACAGAACAGGATAACGTCTGATTAAACAGTCCCTGTTCCCTCATATCTCTCATTTCAAGGCTTAGTCCTTCCCTTCCTAACTGTTCCTTTCAGGGACTCTGCACTGGCCGCACCATAGGAACAGCAAGGGCTGCTGCTTCCAATTCAAAACCCCACACTCTGTTTCCTTTGGCTTTCCTGTCCTCCTGCCAATCACATCCTGATTCCCTGGCATCCATGGGGACTCTCTAGGACCCACAGTCTACAGTGTGGGGGCAACTGCAAATAGTGAGTGGGCCTCAGCAACCTGTTACCCTTTGAAGCTCCCGTTGTGGTCCCGCAGCCCCTAATCTATCCTCCTCCTCCATGCACCTCTTGTGCACTGGGGCTGCAGAGCCCTGCAGTTATCTGCTCCTCCCCGCTCCCTTTCAGTGCACCAAATACCTGATACATGCTCTGTCCTTGTTCCTCCCCACTGCCAGAGCTGGAGTGCCATGAATAGACTGAGTTTAAAGCATCATAGTTTCAGCTAGTGTTTGATGGCATAACTGTTGCTTTTGGAGAATTAGAAAAGAATCACAGGTAGATAGTGAATTATAAGCAGGGCTGGTGACATCAGCTATTATTAAAGTTACATAACACTCCCCATTATAAGTCCGATTTAAGATAACGTGTATAAGTACAAGTAGTCTAAATTAAAGTTGCACAGATAATCTCAATTTTGGCATTTCCTAGCTTTTGAATGCTTGGCTTTGCAAACTTAATGTTCCTTTAATCGAGTTATAGTTTTACAAAAGTCAGTGCAAGCTTCAATTTTAAGAGCAGAATCCCACTGAAATCTATCTTTACATTGGTTTAAAATTTAATCACCTGCTATGTTTTACGTACACTTTTTTCCAAATAATTGATATCTAAAAAATTTGGGAAACCCTGATATACAGCAATCTGTGGATGACTGATTGTAAAGGCTACTTTAGGTGGGATTTTTAGTTCATGAGGCATTGTTTCACTTGAATTCAATAACCACTTTAGGCATTTGATGCTGGAAAAATCTTACTTTTAAAGCTCACTTTTTGCAGGGAAAGGAGGATGAGTGGTATAAGTTGCAATCTGCATTCTGCAGCATTGTCACAGTGATGTATGACTGTGGGCTAATGGCTTGGGGCATCAATCAACAGACAAGTGAAAACATTTTACGTGGTGTTTTAATTTGACTTAGCTTTGTGTTTTAACTGTGGTCAGATCAATTGTACACTGATATACACCTGCATGTTTGCCAAATTTGGCAGTGGTACCCTAGCATGCTATTGGAATTACTATTGGGCTCAGCTGCTGTTTGCAGAGGCAATTTGAGAGGGAGAAGGGAAAGACGCTATTTTTGTTCTTGGCTAAGGACAATAGAAAATATTAACTCATTGCTGTTCTTTAACAATGTTTATATAACTTCCTAATGCCAAATGCATGTAGTTGGAATGTTGAAAACAGAGTTAATTTTGTGAGACTCTTCAAATGAACAAGAAAGTCATAGTTAGAGATGACTCTGTGAGACGGGAGGAACAAGCCTGGTGCAGAAAAGCAGTGAAAAGTCATTTTTTGTGGTTGATTAGCTAGATTTCTTGAGTTAGAGAGAAGAGTGCACCACATAACTCAGATATGCAGACAGTGTAAAGCTGGAGGAGAGATCACTGATATTTGGCAGATAGTGTTAAAACAACATGATTAGTAAATTATACAACTGAATTATTGGGTGATTTTTAAAGTACTTTTGACCTCATAGATGAGACTAGTCTATTCTTTTTCGAGTGCTTGTTTATATCCGTTCCATTCTAGATATGTGCACACCACATGCAGAGTTATTGTAATTTTTTGCCTTCGCTATATCAGTGGAGTGCTATGCTTATTCACCAGTATATCAGGCACCCCTGGCCCTATGCTCTCTCCGTTCTTTCTTACTACATGTAATGATTGGTTGGAGTGCCTGCCCCTTGCCTTGCAAAAGGATAGTGGTTTTTGCAGGTTGATAGTACTGAGTTAGTGTTTATGTGTTTAGGTTGTCATGTTATGTTATGTTAGAGTCCCAGCAGGGACTTTACCCCAGGATGGGACATTGTCCGATTCCTGGGTTTCAAGCTTTGTTCATCCTGCAGCTGGCGTCTAAAGTGCTTGGGAGAGTCACAGGTAAGCAATAAGTCTCCAATTTGTTAAAATTCTCTGCCCCGAACTCAAGAAGATCAGGACATTGTTTGAAGGATCTCTGCACGGAGGCTGCGCTTCATCCAGCGTCAGAGCTTTCCCACTCTGACGCTGCACCTAGCACCTCAGAGTCAGTGAGGAGCACAGCACTGAGCTCCATCCAGCACTGCTCCTCTTCACTGGCGCCTAAGACGCACCTCAGAGCCAGTCTCCCCAGAACCAAGCGATGAGGGGCGAGGAGCATTGGGAATAGGACCCAGTTTGGGCAGCCGGGCTTACCTGGATTTCTGCACCTGGCTACCGCAGTTGCCACTCCCCCCCGCCCACCTCCCGGATCTGCCTGTGATTCCTGGAAGCAGTAGGAAACCCCTGCATCTAATTGTGCTTTTGACACATGGGACCCTCCAGGAAGCTGAGGACCCAAGAGTCCTTCCAGCAACACTGGCACCACATACAGCACTTCTTATGGCTCAGGTCTCCCAGTCAAAAGGCAAGCCAACCATGGGAGCACCTCAGACAGCAGTGGAACACCATCGGTCCCCAGATTAGGGTGTTCCCCAAGTCTGCAATCCCAGTCTCCAGTCAGGCCAGAGCAGGTGGCTAGCACTAGACTCATGGCCTCCACCACCGTGGCACCGGTTGTCTTCAGCAAAGCATCAGTCTCTATGTATTCAGCACAGACCCTCTCACCAGGTGATCAATCCCTATGGCACAGTTCTGTCAGCACAAAGACACGCCCCCCCACACACACACACTGGTACAGGACTACTCTACTGCCATACTGATTTCTGTGCCACCCACCTTTGCAGTCAAGGCACCTGTTCCCTGCACCTAGGGTCATCTGCCAGTTACAAGCATGTGCATCCCCATCTTGGTCATGGGGAGGGAGCTCATCAGGGTGAGAGTGGGACCTTAGCCCTTCACTACAGCAATAGTGACCATCATGGGTACCAGAAACTGGCTCAGCAGCTGCAGTTTTTGGTAGCAGAGCCAGTCGTCAGCCCAGTGGCCCTGTTGGAGTGTGTGGGGCATGCCAGTGTGAGGCTGATGCCCTTCTCACGTTTTCTCCCTGACTGCTCCCCACAAATTCAACCCTGGACTCAGTGCACAGGACAGATTCTGATTCTGAGGTAGAGGAGCAGGCACCCACCCCAAAGGAGCTCTCCTCTGCAGGGGATAATGACCCAGGCCCTCCCCCTGTGGCACTAGGCATGTCTTCATTGCCTGACAAGGCAGTAGAGAGGCCCTCACTACTTCAGAGGGTAGCATCCATCTTGGGCTTTGAGGTGGATGAGCTGGTGGAATGGCTGGACAACTCTTTGATATTTTATCCCTGGAAGCCCCATTATGTGGCACTGCTTGTCCATGATAGGTATGAAAAATAGCAAAAGCCTTGTGTCAGACTCCTCCTTCTGTTCTTCCTGCCTCCAAATGGGCAGAAAAGAAATATTTGGTCCAAGCTAAGTGTTTTGAATATTTGTGTAGCCATCTGTCCCCAGGGTTGCTATATGTGTTGGCAGCCAGTGAGAGGGATAGGCAAAGGCAGGTAAGTTCCACAGCAAAGAACAAAGATGCTAGGTCCTGCTGGGGCATAAAGTTTATTTGACCTCTAGCCTTTGGTTTCAAATACTGAACCATCAAGCCTTGTCAGGGAGATACAATTTTAATCTGTGGAACTCGCTTAAAAAGTTTAAAGACTCCTTGCTTCCAGACGTGAGCCAGGAGTTCACTACCATTCTGAAAGTGGTGAGAGGCTCTCTCCGGAAGGCCTGAGACATGGCTGATTCAGTGACCAGGATCATTGCCTTAGTTGTAGTAATGAGGCACAGTCTATCCCAGGAAATGAAGTCCTCTATCCAGGACCTTCCATACATAAGAACGGCCATTCTGGGTCAGACCAAAGGTCCATCCAGTCCAGTAGCCTGTCTGCTGACAGTGGCCAGTGCCAGGTGCCCCAAAGGGGGTGGACCGAAGACAACGATCAACTGATTTGTCTCCTGCGATCCATCTCCAGCCTCTGACAATCAGAGGCCAGGGACACCATTCCTACCCCTGAGTAATAGCCTTTTATGGATCTAACCTCCATGAATTTATCTAGCTCTTTATTAAATTCTGTTATAGCCATAGCCTTCACAGTCTCCTCTGGCAAGGAGTTCCACAGGTTAACTATGCACTGAGCGAAGAAGAACTTTTTTTATTAGTTTTAAACCTGCTATCCATTCATTTCATTTGGTGTCCTCTAGTTCTTGTATTATGGGCACAAGTAAATAACTTCTTATTCACCCTCTCCACACCATTCATAATTTTATATACCTTTATCATGTCCCCCCATTCGAGAGTAATGGGCTCTTTTTGGAGCACCTTTTGGAGCCCAGCAGGCTCAAGACAATTCTGGCTTCAACAGATCTCTATTTGGAGCTGTGCCGTTGTTAATTCGAAGCCTACCTCCGTTCATGCTGCTTGTGAGTGGAATTGGTGTGAGCAAGCACTTGAAAAAACAGTTACCTAATTCTCATAACTATTGTTCTTTGAGATATGTTGTCCATTCCATTACTTGCCCTACCTGTAGGAGTTGCCAGCAAGAAGAAATTGAGCGGACTTAGGGCCAACAGCACTTCACTTGTCAGAGCATGAGCATGGCATTCCAGAACATGCCTAAGTTAGCCCTGAGGATACCACTAAGGGAAAGTTAACACTACAAAATAAGGTCAAATTTATCAAAATTGAATCTGTAACATAGGATTTTATAAAGTCGAAGTTGTCTGCACATGCCCACAAAGTCATCTTAGTGCATCCCAACTAATCACCAAAGTTCGACTGTTTCAGCAGGGCGTTGTGGGAACCTATTCCACCGTTCCCTGAGCCCCACTGCATTCGGGGTTTTTTTGCTGCTGCCTTATCATCAAAAATTCCCCACAAGTGGTTGTGGGATCATGATGTCATCTTGCCACACTGCATTGCCCTCAAAACAAATGGCCATTTTTCAGAAGTCTCTTTCCCCGATGAGATATTGTTTGAGTTGTCTGCATTATGGACCTTTTAATCAAATGTGCCCTCAAACCACCTCCCAACATCTTCTCAGACTGCATTGCCCTCATTCCCCTCCCTTTGAATCCAAATAGCCAATTTTCAGAAGGAAATTAGGAAAAGTGTGGAATCCTAGAGGGCATTGGTGTCCAGTGGTTAGTATTGCTCAGAAGAAGAGAAGGAAAAGACAGAGTGCCTCACTTTCTAGTGGTTAGTGGTTAGTCTCTCTTCTCCCATTGAAAATCAGTGGTCCCCTGGGGAAAGAAAACCTTTCACTGGGCAGGGCAGGGAGCTGCCAGCCCCACCTCTTGGGGTGTCTGTTCTCTAGTTGTCTGTACCATACTAACAGGAACGTCAGTGGTCCCCTGGGGGAAAGAGCACCTTTAGAATTCTGTACAGGAGCCAAAGGGATTGGTAAAGGTGCTCAGGCGACAGTTATCTATAAGCATTTCAGGAAACTTAGAAATTTTCTTACATTCAGTGGGGCTGGGCAGCAAGTCGGGGAGCTGTCAATCCCACTTATTATGGCGTCTGTTCCACCCCCCCCACCCCCCCACGTGAAATGCAGCAAACAGGACACTGCAGAGACTGTGCGGCTGCCCTGAGCCGCATGCTTTGGGTAGTGGGAGTGGAGGGGGAGGCTCAGCCCACAATGCAGCTTTGGCCAGGGCTGGCTGGCCTGCCCCCTAAAACCTCTGGAGCCCGTGGCTCCAGAGAGTTTCTTGTTAGCATGGTGCAGGCACCAGACTCCCCCCCGACACCCGGTGACAGCCAGCCCCCAAAAATCTTTGCTGCCTGTGGAACCGTCACCATGTGCAAGCCAGGAAATGCTGCTGTCTGGAAGCATGGTCCACATTGCACCACAGGCACATTTTTATTGGGCTGGGGGCTAGCCATGTGGTGTGGTTGGGTGGGGGATTGACCGCCAACTGCATGGTGCCTGTGGGGGAAGGGGGCTGCATACAAATGTGACCTGCAGAAAAGAAGTTTTTCTCAGCCTCTCATACAAGCATGACCCCCAGAGCCTAGCCACCACACGGTGTGGTGGGGCAGGAGGTAGCCTGTCACTGGCAGGGGGTGGGGGGGAAGAATAGCCACATGGTGAGGTGGGAGCTAGACCTCCATCTGCAAGGTGCCCGTGGGAGAGTGGGGCCTCCACGTACAAATGTGTAGTGGTGCAAAAAGTATCTCAGCCTCTCCTGCTATATCCTGTGCACGGAAGACGCCTTCACCCAGCACAGGACATGATGCCCCACATTCTCATGCACTGGACTTGATGACCTCTTGACATTCCTTCTAGTTCTAGTATTTTATGATTCTCTGTCCACAGCTGGAGAAGTCTCTAAATCTCAGGAATTGGGGCGTTCCAGTCTATGCACATTGGTGTATCTCCATCTCCTTCCAAAGCACCTCTAATTTTCCAATTGCCCACAGTGTTCAGACGTTCCACGTTCCAATAGATAGCACATGTTAGTTGTAATTTTCTTTCGGTAGCCAACTTATCGATCCAACCCGATCGTTCGATTGGTATTGCGGACCTTGTTTATCCAGGCTATGTCTGAGCCGGCATCTTTTATCATTTAGTTGTACTGGCACCAGATTTCATGTGTATTGTTGTTTGACAGTCAGCACATTGACACTCAAATGTGTATATTCAGAAGCATGTTGTACAGATGAGAGACATGGGTGATAACGAAAGATTCTAAAAGAAGAATATTGACATTCAAAAGGAGTTGTTATAGAAGGATTCTGAGAATATGATGGATGCAGAAGGTCACCAGTGAGGAATTCTATAGAAAGATACAGCGCATGAGAACCTGCTGCAGAAGGTTATAAAATGGAAGCTGCAACTATTTGGGCATATTTGCAGAATGAAAGATGAACAAAAAATCAAGACCCTGGTATTTGGCATAATGGACGGTTCGAATAGGAGAAGCAGACCCCACAGAGAATGGATAGATGATATATTAGATTGGTGCGGAGCCAGTCTACAGAAACTAAGCCACTCCACACTGGACAGGGAAAGATGGAAGGAAATAGTGAGAGAGGCATCAGACACCAATGAACGCTGAGCCCACGGTTGTTGATGAGTCTATGCACATGAAGTGAGGCTATGTCCACACTAGACATAACAGTCAATGGCTGACATACTATTTTAGCTACACCAGTGTTGTAAAATCGACTTTTCAGCTGTCAACTTCCATGCCTGCCTTCACGCAGTGTTGATGGGAGTGCTCCTTCCATCGACTTTCCTTAATCCTTGGAGCTCATGAGGAGTTACTGGGTCAAGGCTGACCCCAGAAAGCACCGGTTTTTGTGCTTGCACAAAATGGTGCACGAGAAGATTGACCCGGAGTGGGTCGATTTTTCAAAGATAATGTAAATGTAGGCTAACTGGGAGAGGGTAAGGTGTGTGGCAGTGGGCTCAGTAGTTCACACTCTATGCATGCCATAAAGTTCAGATTTTATATATAATATATTTTTTCCCTCTGTCTGCCTCAGTCATGTCTTATCGTTTCTGAGCTACCTTCCAATAAATCCTTTAGGTGTAGCAATCTCAAGGTTACATGCTCCGAGTCCATTAATACTCCAGATGTTCATAATTCTAATACAGCTACAAAACCAAGTCATATGTAAATATGCACAAGTTAAGGTGTTGTATTAATGAATTTAAATCCTTAATTATAAAAGTCTTTTAATTTAGAGGTAAGGTTGGTCAAGTGTATGTCCCACCAAAACAGTTTCTTAGTCTAGAGGATCCCAGCTTGTCTCCATCCCTGACTCTCATGTTCTCTGAGGAGTAGAGCAGCAAATGAGGTAAGTTGGTCTGGCAGTATCCAAAACTGGAATTAGTTGTCAGAACTTGGCAGCTGTCATCTACTCTTGGCATAGATGACTTCATTAATGCTAAATCAGGAGAAATGACTTTAATTGCTGAATTTCAGATATGGCCTGTGTCTCTGATGTTAAAACAAAATATGTAGATATGAAGTTTGTAGTTTAGTGATCTATTTAGAGCAGAATTTCTCTGAGTAGAAGCTATATTACACTTCAGGGTTTTATTTCAAAGTTCTAACATCAAAATAAGTTATTTCTAAAAAGAGCATTCACATTGCAAGAGCATTTCAAAACTGAGCTTTCACACTAGAGAGTCCAGTTTCAAAATAAGAGTAATGATGGCCTCCCTAGAGGCCAATTAAGTCATAATTACCTCTGCTTAGTACACACTGTCAGTTTTGAAATTGAAAGGTGGGGGGTGAAATTGCTCATTTTGGTGGAGTTACTAGTTCGAGTAAAATGCCCTGTTCCAAGATGATAAGCTTTGTGGTGTGGACGCAAAGTTTTTGTTTTTGTTTTTCACCAGCAAAAAAGGTTTTTTTCCTCAATAACACCCACCACCACCATGCAGTGTAGACAAGCCTGAAGAATGTTAAATTGTTAGCTCAGCAAAAGGCACTAAATGTTTTACTAAATAGCTTTTATGTGGGAAAGTAGTGGAGTCACTAAACTACAGCACCATAATAAACTGAGTTCCAATAAAGACAACCGTAAAATATTTCAAGCAGGTAGGGTAGCATAAATGCACAAATAGGTGATAACCATACCAGCTAGGCAGTATCACTGGCATGGGACCAAGGTTAAAGTAAGCAGTATGTTAAATGACACTCCCATATGGCACACATGAAGTCTTGTTTAATGCAAGTTCTTGTATGAAACTAAACTATTAATGTTAATATATATGTTTCACCTAGTTGCAGTTCAACAAAAGGTTGGTTTCTTGTTCTAGCCAGTAGTTAATGTCAATTATGGTGTGAAAGAGAAACAAGTTTTCATTTTTTTTAACTGAAACTGATTTTAATCTCATTTCATTTTAAGCAGAATGTTTTCATTAGCGAAACAGCTGCAGTATGTGAAACAATGACATAAGATCGGAAAAAATATTTAGATTCTGTCACTGAAGAGTTTGGAAAAAATTGTGCATCTAGAATTTACTTATTAGATAACCTTGGTTAATTGGGGGTAGGGTATTAAAACTGATATTAATATTAAGTAGTTTTGAGTGTGTGGAATTAATAGAAACACAGGTAAAATTAATTATTCCTCTCTCTTTCTGTGTGCTCCACCAACGGTGTCATCCAGGCCTATTCATCATGTCATGTCTTGACTTCTGCAGCTTTCTTCTCTTTGGCCATTCCAAAAGCAAACTTGTTCCACTCAAGTTCATTCAAAACACCACTGCTGAGGACATCTTCTTGGTTTGTTACTGTGTTGCCCCCACTGTGTATCCCTTTGTTCCACACATGCAACACCAGCAACTTTTTTTACCTCTGGGGTACTGCATGAGTTGATTCAAGGCAACTAACCCTAAGGTATTGCCTGCCTGCTCTGCCAAAGATTTGCCTTTCAACTTTTTTTTTCCCCCTTAAGGCACCTTCATGCTTTGTGCCAGGCTCCCCATTTAAAACAAAAAAAAACCCATCCCATTCAAATCCTTTCTTTGAACTTAGGGGAACCTCTTCCTTTCTGAAAGGCATAGGCGGAGTGGAAAACCAGCACCAATATGTAAGAGATTTTGGTGTAATCACAATAAGGTCTTCAAAGAGAAACTAACATGATAGCTAAAATGAATACTATTGAATTTATGTTAGAAGGATGAAATAATGTGTCAGCTTTGGAAAAATTTAGACCTGTTGTGGCAAACGTTTTTGTTAGACTATTCAAGGTATTTCCTCTGGTAACACATGTTCTGCCAAACCTATTTTTCTTAAACAAAAATTTTTAAAGAATCAAAATATATTCTGGGGCAACATTCCCTCCAATTTTTCCATCCATGTGTGAAATGAATTTTATGTGCACCGCCAGTAGAAACATATGCTGCTGGCTGTTGGCACAGCATTAATCAGCTGGTGTCATTTGAATCTCTCCTGGGTGGTCATGCAAATGTTCAGCTTACAGGGAATGCTGCCCAAGGGCCAGTTTTTGAAGCATTGCAAAGTCAGAAGTCAATTTCTAAACTTTGTGAATTAGATTTGATGAATACACTGGTTTGGGCCCTCAAATAATGTGTATCTGCATAGCCAGTTAGTTGAGAATCTGGAACAGTGTGTATTCTGTGTCACCGAAACAAATGAATCCACGAACTCTACCATTTAATTTATATTTGTAAATCCCACCCTTCGTATGTTATTCCTCACAGAGGTTGAGGGAGAAAGGTAAAAAAGGATATGGAACTAGAAAGATGTTTGTTTTATCTTCACTCTGGTGTTCTGCATGTGTTTATTATGTTCCCCTTGCTTTCATAGGTGTGTTTTCTTTTTAGATTGTAAACTTTGAGGTGGGGGTTGTATTTTCTAATGTGGTTGTACAGCACTCATCTCAACAGAAAACAGTCTGCAAGCTAAGAGTACAATAAAGGGTAAATGGTCCTGGATTGCAAGCAACTCTGTCCTGTTGCAAAACCAACACAATAAAGGTCTTCAGGTTTGTTTATTCAAAAGTATGCCTTGTATTTGCATTGAAATGGTGTCACATTCAGGCTGCGTTTACACTGAGTCGTCTTGCTGGCAGCTTGATGCAGATGAGTAGTCTCAAAGATGCGAATGGTCACTCATTTGCATATTTGCATGAGATCACCCTGCTAGCAGAGGCTACTGCGAGCCGCAAACAAGCAGTGTAGATGCAGTTCTTCTGGCAAAAACCGCCTTTTCCAGCAGTCACTTATGCCTGGGAAAAAATCAGAGATAAAGGGCTGCTGAGAAAAGGGGATTTTGCCAGCTGAACTATGTCTGCACTGCTTGTTTTCTGCCGGCAGGGTGATCTTATGTGAATATGCAAATTGTGCATGTGAAAATGCAAATAAGCAGTCATGCATTTTTGAGACCGCTCATTTGCATCAAGCTGCCGGCAGCACAGCTCAGTGTAGGCATAGCCTCAGTGTAATTTTCAGTAAGAATGTTCACATCACTTTTCATTGTTCCTTATTAACAATTTTGTAGTCAAGTGTACTTGCGTACATTTAATGCTTACAGACTTGGTAATTCTTACTGCTAGCAGTAAACATGTTATGTAATTATGGATGATTGTGAAACAGGAAGGAGTTTAGAACTTCACCTAATTTAAAAAGGAAGACAATAGTTCAGTGACTGTATTGCCATTAGTGCTGCTTCAGGCGCATCCTTGGAATATCATGGAAGGACAGAGTGACCAACACCGCCTTCCTCGAGCAAGCTGGAATCCCAACCATGCACACCCTCCTCAGGAAGTGTCGGCTCCGCTGGCTTGGCCACGTCCACAGGATGAATGATGGAAGGATTCCAAAAGACATCCTGTATGGTGAGCTAGCCTCTGGCAAAAGACCTCCTGGATGCCCCCATTTGCGCTACAAAGATGTCTGCAAGAGAGACCTCAGAGAGGTAGACATCGAGCTGGACAACTGGGAAGAACTAGCAGATGACCGCAGCAGATGGAGGCAGGGGTTTCACAAGGGCCTTCAGAAGGGTGAGATGAGGATCAGACAGCTAGCAGAGGAGAAGCGAGCGCACAGAAAGCACTCTAAGGACTTGCCAGACACCCACCACATCTGCAAGAGATGCAGCAAGGACTGTCACTCTCGTGTGGGTCTTCATAGTCACAGTAGACGCTGTAGATGAAGCCCTCAATTGAAACTATAAAGGGCGCGATCCATAGTCTATGCAGACTGAAGGATGCCTCTCTAGTCTATATGCATTTAGTAGAAATCACAATTTAGAACATGAACTTGAGAAATCTCTGTTTAGAAACATCCTTATATGGTCCTAGGTTTTACTCTCAATCACTTGACACCATGTGAATTCACTTGGTTGCTGTCTATGCTGATTGCAGAATTGTCATCAATATGTTAACACAAATCTTCAAGATGTAGTTTTTTTAGTTTTTTAGTAAAGACAAGCCTTAGAGGCCACTGTGCAGATAGCAGTTCCTTCACCATCCCTACTCAACCTATGTTTGAGTTCCTGTGTACAAACTAATCCTAGAAATTTGGAAGAAGACATAGTGGCAGAACTAGTTTCTCAAATATGTGGTGGAAGGTAGACTTGACTCGTAAATCTATCATCACTATTTAGCTGGAGATTTTGAAGATTTCCAGAAGTCTCTGCCAAAAGGTCTAGTATAGGTAGGCAACATACTAACACTCCCACCAAGCATTTTTCTAGTAATTTCAGGGGAACTGTTTGCCTGCAATGGTAGCAGACCTGCCCTTTCACAGAGTGTGTCTTCACTATTCAAAGTTTTGGAGAGGGACGCTGAATCAGACATTTGAAGGCCAAAAAGAGACCCTTCAGTTCTGCTGAAAGTTTTACAAGAGGAGCTATGCACGTTACACAGCCATGCCTTTGGGAACTCTGGAGACCTGCGTTCTCTGTAAGAAAAGGTCTTTCTTTGTTCTTACATAAAGGTGAAATCAGAATTCATGCAAGTTCATCTGCCTTTCATCATGTCAGAGAAAAACATCTGCCATTATTCTAAAAATTTAAACAAAATAAAGTGAGCCAGATTGTTACTTGTAAGTTTTTAAAATAGATCCAACAGTGTGTTCCTGTTTGCCCTCCTCATCCCATAGGAAGATACATCACTCCCAGATACACACCAGATATAAAAACAGACTGCATATGATAGGTGAAATTAGGCTTGATCATACCAGTGTATTTATATAGAGTCCAATATTAACTGCGTGGCATGACTTATTGTATTCTAATAAGCATTTGACCACAGCAGTTGCTTCTGTTTTTCACCCACTTTCCCCCAGTCCTTGAATTTACAGTTTCCCCCATCCATTTATTTTAATTTTTTATTCTGTTTATTTGAGAAAGACCTTACTTTTAATCCTGCCTGTACCATTTCTTATTGTGCATCCTTGGGCAAACCATTTAAGTCTTTCTGCCCTTCTGTAGGCAAAACTGAATGTATTTTCAAAGTGCTCTGGAAAATTAAAGCATGGTGCAAATTATATGCTTGGGTTTTTTTCAAAGTTGGAACTGTATTTCTGTCCTTGTGGTCTTTTACATCTCTTCTCCACTTATTTGTATGCTCCTTGTTCATTCTCTCTCTCTCTCTCTCTCTCTCTCTCTCTCTCTTCCCTGGTTGCTTTGTTTATCCTTCCATCACCCAAACTTTTTAATAGAATACTGTTCTGTACTATAAACTTTAACCAGAACAAAATTAACTGTAATCATTAGACTTCACTGTGCATTTCCAGAAACGCTAAAGATTGGAGTGCCTTATGAATCCACTTTAGGAGGAAAGTGGGAGTAGCAGTTGTATCAGTGAAATCCTGAAGGAAGCAAAATCTGCACAATACCACTTATTTTTAAATCCTTGATTCACTGTAACTGTTCCAGCCACATTAGTCAAATTGTTGTGCATTCAGTCTGCGCCTGCAAGATTCACACCATTCCTTAGATTCGTAAACTAGCAGAAAGCTGATCTTTGAGATATTATAAAATCAAATACCACGTCTCCATCTCCTAGCTACAAGTAATGTGTCTCAGAACAAAGGAGGGTAGCCCTACTGTATGCACTATATGTGCTGCAAACTACAGCATAATTCTTTTTTTTCAGATTTATGATGGAAATAGCACTTCTTTGATTTAATGACCTCACATTAAAGCTTGTGCTATAAGTTGAAGTCTCTGTGAAGGACTTATGTCAGTGCACCTCCAATTAAAGTGAAAGGGGATCATCCTGGTAACACTTCATTGAAGTGTTGGAAAATAAAGAAACATTAACCTCTGCAACTACTGTTTTTCCTCTTGTGTTTTGTAGTAGTAAGAGTAGTAGTGTTTGTGTTTTGTAGTAGTAAGACATTTTTGGAGATGACATTTGACAGCTCTCGTTGGGTATTTAAGAAATGTACATAACGATTAAGTGTGCCTGATAGTTAACATCAATTTCTTTATCCCCCCTTTTCCCCGTTCTTACATTAGCCACTGAACTGCATTGGATTTGATTTCAGGCACTTAAGCAAATGCTGATCCAGTGAAATAGAAAATTATAAAAGAAATTATATGTTAATACTGAAGTCCTGCTTCTCTCTCAGTACCTGTACTAATCTGTAACAGCAGGGGAAAGATTAGCACTCTGAATAATACCCTTTTCTTAGAAACAGTTCAAATTGTCACTACATGACAGTGTAATTATTTGTATTTGTGCCTTTTATTTCCTTATAACAATAGTGACTGCTAGAGCAGACCTCACCTGGCAGGTAAAGGTCTTTCACTTTTGGCACTCAGCTTTCCAGTTGGTCATAAATTGTCAGGCAACTCCCCCTTTCTGTAGTTATCATAGCTGTTTAGTGCTGAATACCTGGAAGTAACTAGAAGTAGCTGCTTTTTAACAACTGTGGAGCTAATTCTTCAAGTTTTTTGTTGTTGTCTTTCTCGCACTAGTAGTACTTTGGCTAAGGATTGTCCAGAATCTGTGTTATTAACAAGTGATTTTTATATGAAATAAAAAAAGACTTGGGAATAATTTTTTTTAAAAAAGCCGTTAAATCTAGTGAGAAAATTGTTCAACTTTTTTTAAAGATTTTGCATTGAGATTGAGTTCTTTTCCATGATAGATAAACCATGGGAAAAAAATATTCTGAACCCTTAACATTAGTTACTTAAATGAATCTGGAACTTTGAATTAATATTCAACACTGGTAGCTGTTGTTTTCCTCACAAAAATAGTTTAAATTCATTAAAGTGATTTTAACAGACTGCGTTGATGGCCAAAAAAACAAAAAGCTGTTAAATGTAATCCACATTATGTTAAAGACGTGTAGAGTGCGTCATGTTAGTTTAAGGCCTGGTCCATACTAGGGGAGAAGGCCAACCTAAAATACACAACTCCAGCTGTGAGAATGGCATAGCTGGAGTCGACATATCTTAGGTCGAATTTCTCTATCATCCCCATAGTGGGAGGTTGATGGGAGAAACTCTCCAATCAACTTCTCTTATTCCTTGTGACTGTCGGAAGTACTGGCATCAACAGGGGTGCCCTCAGCATTTGATTTAGTAGATCTATACTCGACCCGCTAAATCAAACCCCAGAAGATTTAACTTTGGTGCATCAACCGGGCGATAAGTGTAAGCAAAGCCCTAAGACTAGGTTTGTGTTGCTCAACTCTTTAGCCTGCAGGCATGTGAAATTGCAGTAAATTACAAAGTATTGCACTGCAGCTCCCCCATGTGGACATTGCAGGCACAAACTAAAATTCCTTCATGTTGACATAACCCTTCTCAGGAATGACTAGTGTCACACCAACTGGGAACCTCTCGTTTACATTACTGCCGCCACAAAGGGGAGTTACAGTGCAGTGCTTTGCACACTGCAGTTCATACCCCCTACTCCATACTGTGGGGCAGTGAAGACAAGCCGTAAGTTGGTGAAATAAGTGTGAACAGGTGAATTGATTACCAAATTAATACATTGTTATACTATTGAGTTTCATATGTAGTCGTTATAGTGTGCAATACCCATCATGCTAAAAATTTTCATAGAACTGTGTTATTTCAGTTTCATTGTTTTGGCAGTAGTTGTATGTATTTTTTATTTTTAAACTTCGTAAAGGTTTCCTGATTTCTGCTTCTGTACTACGTTATCTTGACATACTCTCTTAAAAATGTAATTTGTTCCGTGTCTTTGGAATGTTGTTAGAAATGTACTCTATTGTGTCTTTTAATGCAAACGCATTATTTCAACATGTATATTTTAATGTATAGCAACATTATACAGGGAAAAAAACCACCACTAATGCAGTGTGGAAGATGGGGAACCAAAGCTGCATAATACTCCAAAGCAAGCATCCTGGATTTTGTGGGACTTATAAATAAATATAAATAAACAAACACTTTGGGTATTACATTCTGGAAATTCTGTGGCAGTTATCTAAATAAAACTGAGGTTTTTAAGTGAGCCAAGTATGAAAATAACTAAAGGAGTCATTACAGTAGCCCCGGTTCATTTTAAATTTATTTAGTCCCTACACTCTCAGTAAGCAAAATATATTTTAAAAGATGCACCGCAGAAGTTGTTGAGATGGTGAACTGGGAATCAACAGCAGTAGGGAGGAAAGAAGGTGAGGGGTTTTTGCTGTTTAGAAAGTTGTCAGAGGCAGTTTGGGACTGGGAAATAATCACAGTTATATGTTTCTGCTAAGATATCAGGAATGAAATACAGGAAACTCTTTCATATCAGGCAGCCACAGGACCGGGAGGATGCTGGATATTCAAATATTCTGGATAAGAGAGGGGTATACCTAGCAATGCATAACACTAAAGAAAAATAAGAATAGATATTAAGAAACAAACAAAAATATATGTAGAGTACTTTATTCTCCAACAACCGTAATATTGTACACTGTAAACTTACACTATATTTGCTGTATTTATTGTATTTCACTATATTGTACTTATGGAAAATATAACTCAAATTTACTTACGGTTAACATGCTGGTTATTTGAGAGTTCCAGATGAAAGAATGCTGGATACGAAAGAGTTTACTGTGTTTAAGAGTTAAAATTTAAATTGTTGTCATTATGCCTTAGAGTTAACCTCACTGAGATGAACATTACTGTTCAGCTCTCTCATGGCTGCTGTTGGCTGTGTGAATGCTCAGAAATACAGTGGTTTAAAATAGATTGAGTTTTCACAGGATGCTGATATATATGGGTCTTTTGTTTTCATTTTTTGTTGTGTGTGTAACCATAACTAGTAACTTTTTTTTTTTTAACTTGAAAGTTTACATTCTAGGGTCACTTCTGTGGCAAGTGATAGATTGTGTTGTGGAATATGCTGGGCCTTGCCAGTAATATCGTAATTTAAGGTGCCATTGTGAAGTGACAAACAGACCGTAATAGAGCTCTGGTACAGAAGTGCTTTGGCAGCCTTGATCTGTTCATTCTCTGTCTCAGCCTTCATTTTTTTTTTTTTTTAATATAAATGAAGCCAGTTCTGTTGTGGGCATGTAGGTAGTGGGATAAAGTTTTGCTCTCCTTTCTTTCAGAAATCTTTGAATCAATATTCTTAAGTTTGATTGTGATCCAAAAGTTGAAATTAGCGATGTAGAAATCTGATTTTACTGCACCATGTTTACCATGTGAAAGTTTTAGTTAATAAAGACCTCTGGCTTATTTTCGTTGTTATCAACATTTATGGTACAAGGTAGCTCATTGATGTTAGATCATTTTTGTTTGTAGTTGATATGTTTTAAAATATCACCACAAATCGAAGGACTGTTTGTTATACTAATATTGAAAGATCAATTTTGGTCTTGCCCAGTACATTCTCACAGGGTAGGGATTTTTTCTTATTGTGGGCATCTTGCTCTTTGAGCAGCTGTAAGAATGTTGCTCACATTATATTGTCATTACCTTCTTCATGAGCTTTTCCAGTGTGCATTCCTCACACTGCAGTGACAGAATGGTATGATTGTAAGATAGGTAAGTAAATCTATTTCCATCTGGGGTTTTGGTTTAATATCCAAGCTGGTATCCCTAGTTACACGCAGTCTTTACTACAACAAGGTTATAAAGAATTTATTTGGGGAGTGCTGTTGGCCTCTCAGATGAAAGAGCTGAACGGGAGTGGGATTACTCTTGATTTAAGAGCAATATTCTGCCCTTCTATACTGATTCAGATTTGGATATTTTCTTGCTGGTTGAAGTCAGAATTTATACTAAAGCCTCTGCAGACTACTCCAGATGTACAAGATAAAGAAATCTACTTTGTCACTTAGTGTTTAGCATCTGCAGCAAATGTGTTATGCTTATATCCAGGCTTGCTACAAAGGGCATGTGGAGAATGCATGCCATCTTTCTTTATCAGCAGTACAGAGCTCTAAAAAGTGCTCTTAAAATGCTTTTGTGTAGACAAACTGCAGTTCTTTATAGCATCTTGTGAAAACTAGCATGAAACTTCAATGACCAGAGTGAACAAGATGCAAGGAATCTCAGGCTATGTCTAGATGGTGGGCGCCTTTTCAGAATATGAAGGTCTACACACACAATGTGCTTTTTCAAATTCCTTTTGAAAGAATGCAGCACATCTTCCAGAGGCCGTCTTCCTCTCCCAGATGAGAACGAGCACCTTTTTTTGAAAGAGCAGTCCTCATGGCACCAAATTTATCGGTCCTTGGCCCGCTCTTTTGAAAGAGCAGAGGCTGTGTGGACACTATCTTTCAAAAGAGCGTATTGCTCTTTTGATCCACTTTTTTGTGTGTGGACGTGTTCTTTCGAAAGAAGATCTTCCAGAAGATCATCTTTCGAAAGAGCACTGTAGTGTAGATGCAGCCCATGTGTATGTGCTCTGGGATCACCCACATGACTATGCCTGGTCAACTGGTCCCTTGAAACCACAGTATGGTATGACCAGTCTTAAAGAAGCCATTTGGTAAGGGATTTGCCAAAAGAAATGAAGATTAGAAAGAAAGCATCAACAAGGATCACCAAATTAACTGAAATCTCTTGCATTTATAACCGAATTAGCCAGTTTTTTTCAGAATGAAATAAGTAAAAGTAGGGAATCACAGGTGAGGGAAAACCAAATAAGCTGACTTCAGAAGGTATAGTGCACCGGGCAGGTGGTTTGTCATACTGACCTGTGATCACCCAGGTGTCTGTGTCTTCTCACCTGGCCCTCCAGCCTCTGTCTTCCCCCACCCCATCCTTGAATCCAGAAACACTATCCCTGAAAATATTACAGGAGCAATGCAAAGCTTGAAGACAGAGAAGGATAGAAAGGGTGAGGAAAAAAGACATGTTTGATGTAGAATTTTTGGCTTCCCACTGCACTATACAGACATGTTCAGCATGAGGGATAGAGCTCATCAAATTTCCACATGCATGGGTGGATGTGTAGTGTAGGGTTGTCAGTTGAAGGGCCAGCTGAAATGGTCCCTTCAGTGTTGATCAGGTGGGGGGACCATCCCCCTGAAATCTTTGGTGCTGGGAGCAGACCCCCCCCTGTCCCCAGCAGCAGCAGGCCCCCAAAAATCTTTCCTGACTTTGGACCATTCACCGTGCGCAAGCCAGGACATGATGCTCCCTGACAGCATGGTCCACACTAAACAGCAGGCATGTCCTTTTATTAGGGTGGGAGCTACCCACATGATGTGGTTCGGCACAGGAAAGACCCCAATTGCATGTTGCCTGTGAGGGAGAGAGGGGCTACCCCTGTACAAATGTAAACCACAGAAAAGAAGATTCTTGGCCTCTCACACAAACATGACCCTCAGAACCACATGGGGCACTGGGGCAGGGGCTGGTCCCAGAGCTGACAAAAAAAATCCAAGTGCTCAGCTTACAGAGGGAGAAACAGAGCCATGAACTCTATGTTGGGGCTATTTTTAATGGGTAGATGTGCTCACCACGCCGATAGCAAAGAAAGAAGTTTCTCAGACTCTTAAAAGCGTGATCCCACAAACTGGCTCCCACAGGCTTCCTGGCACCAAATTCTACTTTGTGCACTTCCTGTTACCTAATTTGTGTGCACCTAGAGAGCAGCAGAGATGGAAGCAGCCGGAGTGGACAACTGTGGGGTATTGTGGGCTATGTGCAGGACACCTCTGGAAGCTAATAAAAAGACATGGTGTTTCCATACTAGCCTTAATTCGAACGTTTAAATTCTAACAATGCTACGTCATGTTGCTTCTCACCGTCTTATATCAGCTTTAGTGCTCCCTAAAATCAGCCTAAGGGTATTTGCAGTGAAGAAAGTGACATTGTAAAATCGAGCTAACTGCCTTAAATTCAGCTTTATCCTGTAGTGTAGACAGAGCCCAAGTCACCTGAATAATTTTATGACCGGAGCAAAACCATTAAACCCAAGGATACTACTTGTGTGCTTAAGTGTCTGCAGGACTGGTATTCTCATTTGTAAGCTGTTCAGAACAGCACTAGTTTCTTTCACGTGCATTTGTATAGTGCCTAGTGCAGGGGCATCCTGATCTGAATTGGTGCTGTTGCAGTATAAATACTAAATAATAATAAGAGAAGTCTGGGGGAAAATGTGACCAGTCTCCTAACCTATTTAAGTGCAAAAAAAATGGAAACATTTTTTCCATTAAGAAAACATCATGCTCAACTTAAATTGCTCAAAAATCTCAAATTTTCTGAAAGGCCCTCTTTAAAAACCTTCATTTTGTTTATTAAAATAATTTTTTTGGTGGGTGGGAAGAAGGGTGCTTTCGAAATCGGGGCATTCTTTCCAAGGAACCCTGGCTACACGGCTCTTTTTGTTTGAAGTCAGCACTTCCAATGGGCTGGGTGGTGGTCATTATGCAAATGAGGTGCTGAATAGTCATATCAGTGCCTTATTTGCATTTTTGAACAACTGTAATTTACATGCCTCTTCCGAAAGGGAGGTGTATTGCAGCCCGGGCCATAGAGTCTATTTCAGAATAGAGCCATTGGACTCTCAATGGCTTATTTCAAAATAGGCTTCATTCCCTGTTTTATAACAGCACCTATTCTTCATAGAATGAGGTTTGCCAATTTTGAAATAAGCTGACTGCTATTGCTGAGTGCGCATGAAAGTGTGGGGAGCAAAAAGGGGTGTTGCTAATGTGTTACAGATTGTTGTAATAAGCAATAAGTTGAGAGTCTTTCTTCAGTGGATGCCATGGGAGTATCTCATGACTTCTCAAGTGCTTCATAAGAGTGAAGATTGTGTGTTTGAGAAATTCCTTTGCTAAACCTATATCCTGGCCTTTCTGACATCTTGTTGCCAGACGGCTTTAACTAAAATCCACAGCTAAGTGGATATCTTTGGTACTGTGTTTTAGGCTTCGTCTACACTGAGAGATTAGGTCGAATTTAGGTGACTTAGAAAATGTTTGCAATACCCGGAAGATCAACCTGGTTAGCTTCCCGCACACCAGTTGCTCAAATGGTGTGCATAGGGGTTCTGTTCAGGCCTCTCAGCCTTCCCTGTCTCTTGGGACAGACACCTCAGACTTGGGTGATGCCTGGGAATAAATAAATACTTTTCTCTGCCACTTCTGGGACTACATTGTCTTAGCACAAACATTCTTTGTTCCAATCACACCTGGCCCAGAATGATCCCACAGGTTCTGCATCTGAAAATTCTTTCTTGCTAATGAGGTTTTTTTCCTTTGATCGAGACCATAGACTGATCTGTCATAAGCACGATGTCTCACTTAGGAGTTGGTCTAGCATTATGTGTTACTTTAAGGTAATATGCCCAGGTTAGGCCTCTTTGGGTATGTCTACACTGGAATAAAAGACCCATGCCTGGTTCAAATCAGCTGACTCAGGCTCTCAGGACTTGGGTTAGAAGTCTGTAAAATTGCTGTGTGGATGTTCGGACATGAACAGCCCCTCAGCCCAAGCCCCACAAGACTGAGTTAGCTGACCTAGGCCAGTCACAGACATTTAACTGCTGCATAAACAAGATTTCGGTATTTCTACATTGCAATGTAATTCTAGGTTTAATGGGACTCAAGTCAGCTGAGTCTGGGTTAGAGAACACAGGGCTTGAGAATCTATGCTGATTTTTATCCTTACATTAAGAAATACCTAACAAAGGCTGAAACCTAACACTGTGGTTTCCACATAGCAAAACATAGATTGATGTCAAAACAACCATAGCCCAGAATCCTTGGCATTCCCCTGAAATGTGGCCTCTTCAGCCCTTTGATCATGGTGCGTTCTGGGAAAATTTGACCATGCAACTGAACATTAGAGGAAGTTTGAACAGCCTGTCAACACATCCAACCACATGGTCATTTTGGTCTGTTTGCTGTCATCTGTCAGAGGAGGAGCCTTTTGGAGAACTATTCTTGCTTCATTTTCACTCCTGTGTCAGGAAACAGGCAGGGCTTTCATGAGATGCTGGTGGACATTTTGATGTTATTTTCTAACTCACCAAAGGCACCTGACAGTTTCTAATGGAAGAGGAGGACGACTCCGGCATGGCAGACCTGAACTGTCTGATTCTGCGCGTGACGCCTTGTACAACTGCTATTGTCCCTAAATAACGTGGCAGTGCTGGAACAGGATCACAAGCACAAACTGGTAGCATCACATGGTCCTGCAGACCTTGGGATGACAAATAGTGGGTCACAAACATTGGTACAAAGAAAGCTTCATTTCTGGAGTTTTATGAGCAACTTTCCACAGCTCTCCTGCGAACCTCAGAGGTAAATTTGTGTCATCTTGTCTAGCACTCGGAAAGTTTAATGATACCAGAGTGTTTTGCTGTTTGCGAATTCTGTATCCAGGTTGGGTCACTATTCCCACCAAATGACATTGACATAAATAATTACTTTCCCCACCATTTTCTTGGGGGACCCTGAATACCTTTTTGCTGTTGCTTATGAAACTGTACCTTGATTTCAGAGGCCCTGGCAGAAGCTGTTTTAATTGCACTGTGTGCAGACGTATAATAGTTGTTGAATGTGCTTTAGGCAGATTGAAATCCCAGTGGAGATGTCTATAGACCCATTTTCATGCCCGCGTCATCAGTACTGTTGGCATTACTGTCCTTTTGCTGTGCTCTTCATGATCTTTGAGAAGCCAGAGATGAGCCATTTCCTTCTTAATGGACCCAGGACAGCCCGGGTCCAGTGAACAAGTATACTCAGGCAGAATGTGCACCTGTCAAAACCAAAGCTGCATGTACCCAGACAACAGAAGTCAGGGGTGCTTTGCATGGCTTAGTGTAAGAGGGAGAATTGTATCTTTATGAATGTACTGGAGTCGGAGTGAGAAATGGGCTTCCTTGTGTGAAGAGGGCATTTTAGTGCTTGGGGGGCTTGATTGATGTGACATATTTATCAAAGGAACATTGGAGCTGAGTTGCAGTATGGATTGAAGTAAGGAAGTGATTTGAATCATGGGATGATGTTTACAACTGTAGTAATGAACAGTGTTTTGGCTACTAATTCCTGTTTGTCTCCTCTCGTATATTTACCTTTATTATTTCAATGTATGATGTGATGTGGTGATAGCAAAACATTTTTTAATTAAAATAAAAATCTTTATAAACTTGTTTTTAGATAAGTACAACATTAATCCATTCTCTGGTGGGCCAGCTACCATTACCTCACCAGTGTCAATAGAACCTTAACAAATTAGAACAAAAGGTGTGAAAAGGTGCAGTGAACCCATGTGCGAGACAGAAAGCCTACCAATGCATGTTCCGTGGTCCTCCCATTCCTCTTTCCCTGTTTGCTGCTAGTTTGATTCCCAGGGAAGAGGAGGATTAGGAGGCATCCATGGGAAAGAAAGCAATATGGAGAGCTACTTGGAGCAAAGCTGAACTGCCCACCCATTTATGGGGCCTTGATTGCATTGGCTACCCTGCCATGGAGTTTTCCATGGTGTTTCTGGGTACAAGAAACTCAGACCATAGTATGGGCAATGCATCAGAAGCTGCTTCTGTTATGGCCATTGATGTTATCAGCCCTGCAGACCATTCTCTCTGCTGAGCTCTTTCTTCCTCCTTTAGCTGCTTTTCCTGTTCCAGGAACTGTGAAGCAAGTGCCTACTCCTGCGCTGAAACCCTCTTGCCCTGCCTTTCCTCTAGCTGCAAGTCCCTCTGTCTGTGATGTTGGGCCTGCTTATTGGTCCTGGTCAGAACTTCAACCATTAATTCATCACAGAAACTCTTGCTTTTGGAATGATCAGTGAAGATGCAGTGATCCAGGTTCTGCTGCAGTGTGGCCAAGGTCTGGACATAACATCAATAAAGGTCAGGGGGTCTGTAATAGGACAAGATACAGAGGGTTACCGCTTCAGTATCTCAGTACAGGAGCGCAAAAAAATCCTTGTGGAATTTCAAGGACATAAAATGGTACTTTTTCCAATAGAACCTCTGTATATTATGATCACAGGCACTTGTTGGACGTTGCTGTGTTACAGCAAAAGAGCTCCAGAGACCAAGTTAAAATAAAAATTTGGAGTTGTTCTGTATTTCCTAGAAATTGCAGAAGTACTTGGGTTGGGGGAGGGAGTTACTATCTCTCCGTGACTGTGCTACAAAAGCTTTTTCTGTCATTTCAGTACTTGCACGTTTTGGAGAACATAAAAGTTGTTGTGGTGCTCAGGCAAAGGGAGATGTTATTCCACGCAGTTGGTGGGAAACCTGTAGTGCGTGCAACTCAAATGTGCATAGTGACTGTACAGCACATCTGTGTGTAGTGGGCTTTTCAGCTACCCTTCCCTGAAATGTGACTTCCTATCTCGAGTTCCTGCTTCAGGAATGTTTTGCCGCTGTCAGCACCCAAAACTGGGTTAGAATTTGTGAGGGAATCAACAGGGCAGTGTGTTAGCTTTCCTGTAGCCTATCCTGTTAAGGCTGCGTGCAAACAGCTATCCGTTTACTTCTCCCCTCTTTCTCCGCCACATTTGGGGGGTAAAAAAAAATCTAATCTCTGTCAAATTTAGCACAAATTATTTTGTCATCTGTGGGCTACATTGACTTCTTCTAACTGAAATGGACTAGATTGGTAATTGGAAAACAGATTCACCTTCTTTCACCAAGAAGAATTGTCTCTGTTTCCTGAGAATTGACTGGAGGTTGTTGACATAGAGAGGACAAAGCAAGTTAGCTCATGGGTTTATGAGATTATTTTGGAGAATTCCCAATTCAGGTCATGGGGGGCTGTGTCTACACTGCAAAAGAATAGGATTTGAATCCTGGATCCTAGCTTCACTCAGACTCGAAATCTCCAGCCCATCAGGACCCAGGGTCCAACCCTAAGTCTGAGATTCGTGTGTACATCAGAAGGCAAGTAAGCTGGACTTAGTTTGCAGTTTAGACCTACTTTATTATCAAGGAGAACCCTCATCATCTCCATTTCTGTTGGATGGCTGTTTCTGAGTAAAACGAGACCTCTCATCTTTAATAAACTTTTCAAATTGAAATAGAGAATTCTTCTCTGTTCCTTCAGATACTGTACGTTTGGGAGATTTGTGTGCTGATCAGTTGAGACATATCCAAGATGTCGTTTTAAGTATAAATGGATCAGAAGCAAGTCAATACACCTCTTCTGTTGGCTGCTGTATTGAGCTTGCTTGTTCTCATTTTGAACTCTTTCTCTAACCCATGAATGATTTGGAGCTGACGTGAGATGGAACTAGAGCCACCAATTAAATTTCAGTTTGTGGGGTTTACATGTTCCATCACAGGTGTAAAATTATACGTTTTGAATTTACCTGTTTTAAGTTCAGTGGATGTCAGTTGTGCGATGCTTTCTTCTGCTGCTAGTCAGAAGAGTACTGTGCAGTCCCCAACAGCATTCCCACGTGGGGACTGGTGATTGCTGCTTCCTCACAAAGAGCTGTGGTGCAGAAGAGGCCAGCTGACATCTTCTGAGATATATATTTTTAATGCAGTGACACCATCTGAACACTTATAAGGGGGGAAAAAAATATCACAAACAAATTTCATAACAGAACAGCCTTGGCCTGTGCGTTTGCAGAACACCTGAGATAATGGAGCCCTCATCCTGACTCAGGCTTCTGATGCAATTGTGTAATACAAAAAATAGCAAAATCCCAGAACTTAATGTTTTAGCCACCGGATATGTCATACGTATTTATAGCGTCAGAAACTCTGCGGATAAGATTCTTAAAAATTATCCATGTAAATGGTTAACATTTGCTTTATATTTGCTATTTGCTCTGGGGAAAATACTGAAGTGCTTGCTCGGTTCTCTGTTTTGATGCAGGCAAACTCCCTTCAAAGGCATTGTAGGCTTGCCTGAATAATCATTGAGTGACAACCTAGCAAGGACCTCAGGATTAAGACCCTTATGTATTGCTTGGTGAGGTGGAAATGAGTGTGTTAAAACAGTAGTGAATGTTTATCATATAACTGCTCTCTTGTTTACTTCCTTCTTTGTACTCAACATTGTCAGAATTTCTCATGGTATAGTATTTTACATTGATTGCTTATGTAGATCCAGTAGGGAGAGTTCACAGCATTGTTTTGTCTGCTTTAAAATGTCTCTCTTTCATAGGGGTGATTGTGCTAGATTTTTAACATATCTAGAGTCTGAAGGGTATTTTGCAACAGACTGGAAGAAGCACATGGTCTTCTCTATTCTGGGCACATAATTCTCATTATCATTAATGGGAAAATCTGCCCAGAGATGAATGGGAGAATGTCACAGAAATATTTTTAAACTGGATCCAAATTTGGGCCTAAGTTGTTTTGAGAGTCTCCTGTCTGTTTGCTCTCTGCTGACTAGAAAGAATGACATTGGAATGAAGAGTCTGGAATGGTTCAGCTGTGCACATGTGTTTGAATCCTGTTCACTTTGGCTCTTTTGCTCAGTGTGGCAGTAAAACAACTTTGTGCTAAATGGCGAATTATGCTAGTCTGCATGTACAGGCATAAAGAGAACGATCCCTAAGGCTGCAGAAATCTGTAGTGTCTAAGTGGAGTTCCTGAAGAAGGGCTGCAATCCATGTGAACAGAGAAACTGTCCTGTCGGTAAGGACTCATGCAAAGGCCATAATCTAGGCCATGAGAATCACGGGGGGTTGGGTGGAGGGTGAAATTCCTTGAAAGAGTCAGTGCCATAATAGCAGAACCTCTTGAGGGATGATCTTCGATTATGTCTTCATCCCATGCTCTGGCTCCTTTATGCCAGGTAACTGGTCTCTCTAAGCCATTGATATAACCAAGGAGAATTCTCACAGAGCAAAGATGGAGGGGAGAAAGGTGTAGGCTTTCTCACAAGGACTCGCTCACAAGTCTGGTATGGGGATCATGCAAGGCCACAGAACATAGCACTTGGAGAGTACAAGCAATGCTGCAGCTTGAGAGAGACTCCCATAACTTAGACCAGTTGGTTTGCAGCTTGTGCCCTGAGGGCTGCTTGCTGCCCTATGAGCACACACTGGTGGCCAGTGGGACATCCTCAGAGCCATACAAATAGTGTTTGTGTGTGTGTGTGTATCGTGTGGATGCAGCCTACATAACTCTCAGAGGTGCATATGTGGCCCACAGACACAAATAGGTTGAGAACCTCAGACTTAGATTCTCCAGGGCTGTCTCAGGTGTTGGTGGGCAATAATTTTTGTGGAGGGGCCACTCCATGAATGTTGGTACTGGTCACAGGCTGGTTCTGGGTCCCCTCCTAAAGGTGTGGGGATTTGGGCAGAAGTGGTGGGGCTGAGGGCTACAGAGAGGCAAAGCGTATGTGTAAAGTGTGATAGAAAAACACTTTATGTGAGAGAGACTTTGTGACACAGACTGTGTGCTGCAGTGTATATGGTTCAGTGGCTGTGGCACAGATGGTGTATGTGTGACAGTATGTGTGTATACTGGCTGCTGCTGAGTAAATTGTTGAGAGAAGTCACCTTCTGTCCCTTTAAGGGAAATCTGTCCTGCTCTGTTGTCTCCCCTCTTTCCTGCTCTGCACTCCTGAGTCACTTACTGCCATGCTTCAGACTGGAGCAGCTCTACTGTCTCTCTCTCTCCCTGTTCCCTGCTCTGCAGAGATGGGAAACAGGGGAACACCTTGACTTTAGCATTTCCCACTACCCGCTCCCCATCTCCAAAGCTAGCAGAAGAATCCTGGGAGCAGCTTGGCTGCAGATGGAACATGGTTGGGGGAGGGGCAACAGAAAAATGCTGCTGGATGTAAGCCTGCGGGCTCTGCTACTCAGCTGGGTGAGACACAGAGAAATGCTTGGCAGCCAAATCTGGCCCCCAGGGATGATTTTTGCCCACCCCTGATCTAAAGTATACTGATTACCAGCTCAGCCATCAGAACTGCTTACAATTAGGAGAGAAAAGGGTGGCTTAAAGCCTGCGTATTACCTTCTTCCCTCTAGTTAATAGTTTGTGCTGTGCCTCGTGGTGTATGTCTTCACTGCTACCGTAGGTATGTCGGCCTGCTAAACCCAGGGTTGTGAGTTCAGTCCTTGAGGAGGACATTTAGGAGTTTGACACAAATAGAGTAAATAAGAAAATCTGTCGGCGATGGTGCTTGATCCTTCCAAGAGGGCAAGGGACTGGACTTGATGACTTCCAAGGTCCCTTCCAGTCATATGAGATGTGTATCTCCATATATTATATTATATTGTATAATTTAGCTGGCATAGGTAATAGTAGTATAGACATGATAATCCAGGCTACCAATCTGAGTAGACACCTGGAATAATCTCTCCAGCAGCTGTGATCAAGCTTTTGCCACAAGAACATGCCTATACCACTAAAACTTCACAGGTATTGTTACCTTCATAAAATCAATTAGAGCCAGAGCAGATATGCAGAAACATACAGACCTTCACTTTGCAAGAATACATATTCTTAAGGACACACAACGAAGAGTCTCATCGCCATTACTGTTCTTGGATAACAATTTTCATAAAGGTTGAAATCCTCTCTTAAAACAGGTCTTAGTAACTCAGTATTTTACAACATTGTGAATGAACTAATGAAAAAAAGATTACTTTGTATATGAGGCAGGATTTCAGAGAAGACAACAGTTCAGTGATCCATTGCTTAATTTTATATTGCTCGTGAAAATAACATCTTTAATTCCTTTAAAAATGAGATTAGTTACAATCTCAAACCAGGAAATGCCTCAGTTGATCTTGCGTATTTAATTTGTACTTTGACCCTTTGTATGCCTGCCATCTCATTGTCGCTAACTAGCTGATGACATTATTGTTCAAACACTATAATATACTAATTTTCCTGATGCTTTCAGGCTGGTCTGCATTAGCAAGGAGCTAAACTCTGATGTTCACCAGCATATCACACATTGCATGGCCTGTGTGGACCCGGCTGGTACACACAAAAAGTTCCATCATGCATGTCTATATAGTTCCATTTCTTCGATCAAGCAAAGATCTAACAAAATCCAATGGCTAGAATTTGAAACTTAGCAAATTCAGGCTTAAATAGGCACAAAACTGGGGAAGGAAAGTTGAAATTTATGACTTAGATGACTAAGGATAGAGTGCATGTAGTACTTCATCAAGGCAGGCAATGTGAAGCATAGATGGCATAGAGTTAGTCTCTACAATTTAAATACTTCATTGTTAAGCTGTAATATGAATATGAAGGTGAATGTTGTGAGACTGTGAAGGACATTTGGTGCAAATGGAGGGAATTGACAGGAAAGGTCTTCAGTAAAATTATGCCAAGTGAACTAAAGAACAAAGTGGGTAACACCATGATTAAGGTAGCCATGACATATGGGGTGGAATGTAGGCTGCTGAAGGAGAATGAACCACTACTTCATAGTGCTAAAATAATAATGCTGGGTCAGGTACGAGCTGGCAGGTTGCTCAGTGAAACAGTCTGGGCCATGATTCAGGTGGCCCTCATGGAAAAACTAAGGGAGTATCCACTGAGGTGATCAGGCCACAGGAGACAATGACATGCGAGATACGTTGGTCAAAGAGTACATGTAGCCTCAGAACAAGTACCGCAAAGGAAGACCCTGATAGTTTGAATCACTGAAAGAGGACAGAAAGAAGGTTGATGTCAGCTTGGAAGACACTCCACAAGAATGCTTGGAGCCAAAAGACAAGAACCGCCAACCCCACATAATAGGAAGAAGTGAAGACAAAGAACAGTAACTTGGAAACTTAGTACAGCAATAATATCACACTGAAGAAGATGTCTTGGGCCGTATTTGCTCAAACTTTAGAAATGCTGAACCTTAGTTTACTTAATGGTTTCAGTCCTTAACTGTTGCAAACAGTTATTCTAGCTTTAATATAACTATTTTCTCTTTATTTTCTGCCTGCTACATAAATTTAGTTGGATATTGAGTAGTCACAAGAGGAGGAGGAGGTAGAAACATTTTATTCCTTTGCCCGAAACTATTCCTTTTCTGTTTCTGCTGCAGGTCTCTTTGGAAGACCTGGGAACTGGGAACTTTTTCAGTGCTATACAGTTGGAATTTTTTGAATGTTTAACAGCAATCGTTCATCTGAATTGTCCAGCTGGTGTTAGAATCAAGTAGATGCTAAAGTTAATATTTTCCCTTTTCCATTCTCAATTTCTCTTCTTTATTACTTGAAATATCACACGCCTCCTGGTTCTGCAGTAGGATTCTAGCTCTTCGTAGCATTACACAAAATTAACAGAAGAAACCATTTGTTTCCTTTTATATTTTATCATTCTGTTTGCAGAAACATCTCAAATGTGCTAAACTCTAAATACAAATCAGGAATAGTTCCTGCCCCCAAAAATGCAAATAAGAGGAATAGTCCTCCCCTCTTTCTTCCAGGAGCTACTCTGAAGTCCAGGGACACGTCTGTGCTGCAATCAAAGGTGTGATTGCAAACAGAGGTTGGTACACCTGCACTAGATTTTATCTAGCTAGTGCAGTTAAGAAGACATGATGACTCAGGCTTCAGCAGATGATGGCAATGCAGCCGTGTACCCACAGTCCTCAGAGTGTCTGTACAGCCCATGCTGAAGCCCATGACATAAACATCTTCACCAAATTAAGCTGTATAAGCTAAACTTAGACTGTGTGGTTACACCAATCCATGTTGCTGTCACACCTTTTTTTATATTGTGGGCATATGCTGTGAGTTAAAAGTTCCATAGTCTGAACAGGTATGAATCTCAAGAAACCTGCAGTTACAGCTGAGTAACTTCCTCTTTCTAATTAAACCTCATTCCCCTTTCTGAGGAGGTATAAAAGTGTTAGTATCCCAGTATCACAGATGAGAAAATAAATAACTGCCCCACCATCATACAGCAAATACCCATTACACCAAAGCTAGGTCTTCTGGCTCACCAGCCAAATGCGTTATATTGCCACCCATGCAAATCATTCAGCCTTTTTGTGTTAATTTTTGCTTGTCTCTCAAGTGAGCTTGTTAGCAATGCTTTGCTCTTTCATCTTGAGAGATCAAGGCATGTCCCAAATGGGGTAAGCCTGAGCAGTGCCATTTTACAGACAGCATAATTAAGCACATTGATTTTTGAAGCAATGATTTTTGTCATTGCAGGAACTGTCCTTATCTTTCTTTGCATTGTGTTTTTGACACATTTGTTCATTGTTATTACCATTGTACTTCTGTCGTCTCTGGTCTTTTTAGTTTGCTTAAATAGCAGTCATAAAATAACTTACATGAAGAGCACCAGGTTGACCCAATAACAAAAGAATTTGTAATTCAAGTTATCGAAAGCTACTCTTCCCTTGTAGCTAGAGGTACCCCACCAATATTGCTGCCTCTCAGTCAACAACAGTTTGCCAATAAAAACACCTCGCAGAATTCCAAGAAGAAAATGTGTGCACGTTCCCTGATTCTTGCCAATAAAGCCCTACAAAAAACCTTGTAATTAAATTTGGCCTTGTGCAAAAATGTTTGCTTAATTATGGTGTGCTACTTATTAGCATAATTAAGTGGGAGGGGAAAGGGCCAGGGTAGTCCACAATCTTCAGACAAATTTGTCCCAAATGATATCTCTTCTTCTAATTAATAGAAGCTTCAGAGAACGCCTGCAGTAGTTCAGTCCAATATTCATGATAATAAATATGACCATAGTTTTTTCATTCATTATTTAAGAATAATCTCACCTACCACTGAAATGTATCCACTTCTGGGATGGAACATAACTGTTTATAACAGGTTTGTCTTGACTGTAGTTGAATACCACCTTATCCAGCTGAGACTACAGAAACTTGTAGGTCAGAAGATTGCAGTGACTTAATCAAAGCATCTCTACTCTTTCAGTAAATGCTGCAGGATTATTAACTGATCCCTGTTTGCAATTTCATTCTCATGTTTAACAAAAAGATAAGATATGTCGTGCCTCCTGGTGCTATGCTGGGGTGTACATTATTATTCCATTAGCTGCTTTCCAATCAGAAAAGGATAACTCTACAATATCACTATCTCTGACTGATGTCTTGGAAAGTATGCCCTACCACTTTAGTCACCCGAGTTTTTCCTTGCAGATATCCTCCTTTCTATAGCCTCCTTTCTAGGCAATCCTAGGAAATATATGCTAAGCTGGTGGTGTTCTTGGCACTATATTTTTAAAGGAATTTTGCTCTTTCCAGTAATTTAGTGGTGATAATCCAGATGTTTTATCTATTGTCTTTTGTAGAGTTATCCTGGCAAAACATCTGCATTGTTGCATAAATAAAATGTGCTCCAAGCAAGCTCCTGGTTGCTCCTGTTAACTACTGAAAAACATCTCACACAGCCCCTGCCTCAAGAAAAAGTGAATAAACAAATAAAAAAAACTTTATCTACGAAAGTGTGTGTTCGTTACTCCTCCTGCTTTTAATTTTGCACTTTGTTTCAATCTTACTTAGTTATTTGACTTGTATAAGCAGTTTCTTTTAAAAAAGCAGCTCTTTTCAAAGTGCTTGTTGTTCTTGGCACTGGGTCAGTTCTGGTGTCCAACTGGTAGGACCTGAAAGTTGTTGTTTAACAAGTGCCTGTAGTCAAAACGGTTGGTGTATGCTAGTACTGATCTGGTATTTGTCGTAGCAGGTCATCTGCCTGATTTCTAACACATGCAGAATACCTAATCACTTTGCTGTATTTCTCTGACGGCGTCCGTGGTAATGTGAATCATTTCACGTTCCAAAAGTACAACATGTTTACAATCGTCGTAGAATCAGATTACGTTGGCAGCCCGTTCCTCTCTGTAAGTGGTTTCACTTTACATTTCATCTTCTAACAGGAAATTTTGCAGAATTTTGATGATCCTACTTTATTTATAGTCATTTTTGGAAACAGAGTTGTTTTAGCTGCTTTATTTTAGGAAGTAGAATTTGTATCTGTTGCACATAAAGAAACGTACAGCACAGAGACTGTTTTGCACTTAATAATTAATTTCTAGATTTCATTGGACTTAGTCCGGAGTGTGTACTTCCGGCACTGTTTTTTATCAGAAACAACAGAACTTTTCTTTGATTTGGCTGTTTATTTCCTTTGTCAGCTTACAAGAAGGATCAAAATGAAACTGACTGTGCCATTTCCTTTACAGCACACAGTATAAGGGTGGATACAGTTTGCGGATATTGTTTCCAAACTTTTCAACTGGACTTGGAACAGTTATGTTATCAAACTATCACTGGTAAAGTTATCCTTGCATCCTCCAGCACTCTGCTTTGGTTTGTTGACATCAAATCTGAGTTTATTTTTATCTAGCCTCATATATTTGCTTTCATCGTTAGGGTTTTTTTTTATTTTATTTTATTTTGTTTTTAGATTGTTGCTTCAAAATGAAAGTGCTTACAAAGTGATTATAAGCTCTGGTTATGAAGCAACTGCCAGTTATTGCAAGATGACACACTCTGCCATTACCTCAGTTGTCAGTTTTCTGGCTTCCTATCTAGAATTGTTTTGGGGGAGGGAGGTTGGTGGTTGTTTTAGTTACAACTTATGCCAAGAATGTTTTCAAACTTTGACCTGGTAGTATTGCATTCTAGAAGGTTTCATATAATGTTTACTGAAATTGTAGGTTATAAATTGCTCAGCTTTTCACAATGAATAGATGTGTAATTAAAATCAGATCTTAGAACTCGGAGAAACAATATTTTTCGTACAGAATTATCATGAGTAAGTAGCGTATTCATCTGTGTAATAACAGTTTGATAGACCAGAATCGCATTGTCAATAAGATATAGCACCTCACTGAACCACTGGTTAAATATTTTAAACAAAAATAGATAAATAGTTTTTATACAATGCAGAAGGCCATCTGATTTTTTCAGTCTGACCTGTTATAAATAATTTCTGTAGTGGTAAATGGGAAAATTCAGCAGTCTTGCTGTATTGTAACTTTTTATTATTATCTAGTAAACTTGTTAGTCTTTAAGGTGCTACAGGGCTGCTTGTTGTTTGTATTGTAACTATTTACTGCCAGCAGAATATTTTAATGCATTTTTGAACAATTCAGTTCTGCTTCTCCTAATGAACTCTAATATAGAACTATGGACCCAAGTGTTGAGTTTACTGAATTATTCGTGAACTAAATTTAGAATGAATATGCCATTTCCACTTTCTTTAGTCAATTGCCCTTTTACATGACTTTTTGAGGTTTAAAATCTTGCGACTGAAAAGTTTAAAAAAATACTTGAAGTTTTTGGTTTAGGCTCCGTCTACACAGGAAGTTAAATCAGGGTAGACTACAAATGTGTTTAAACATGACTATTGCTGGCAGGTTTCTAGCATGTTTTCTCTGACTGTACACTGGAATTTTTTTTTGGCCTGAGAATTACTTCCAGCCAATACAAAAAAAGACAGAGGTTTATCATTTGGTAACGATGTTTGCTCGACTCTCCCGCCCAGCCAGAACTAGCCGTTTCTGAGCCTTCCCCTCTTGACAAATCACAACATTTTATGATCTTGTATCTCTTATCGGTGCCCAAGAAACTGTTCTGAGAACTGAATCTTTTGTCTTTTTCCTGGAATTATTTGCGTTAATAGAGATAAGCATTTTGGTTGAAAGAAGGTTTTCATCAATGTGAATACTGTGAAAGAAACATATACTTGTGTTTTCAGTTTCCCTGGGTTAAAAGAAATTAGGTTTTAACATGAAAATACAATCTGTTTAGCATTCAGTAAAATCACTTTAGGATCCAACTTTTTAACCTAGTAAAATATGACCAGTTGACACAACTCATTAGAATTAATGGTGACGGAGGGATAGCCATGTTAGTCTGTATTCTACCAAAACAAAAAAGCAGTCAGATCTGAAGAAGTGGGTCTCTCGCACAAAAGCTCATCACCTAATAAATTATTTTGTTAGTCTTCAAAGTGCTACATGACTGCTTTTTTGTTTTCATTAGAATTAATGAGTATGAACAGAATACATTTGGGTTTGTCTCCTCTGTTTTTCAGAAATTATCTCAGATTTTATCATAGGAGTGGAGTCATCGGAAACCTAGAGATAAGGCATTTTCAGAGGCTTCCAACTTTGAACTTGATGCCTTTTTGCTCCCCTTTCTAAATGACACTGGTCTGACCCAATCTGAGTTTCTTGGCCTTCAAAACATCATGCATTTGAATTTGCTTATGCTTTTTCTGTGGGGGTGAAATTGAGGGGAAAGGATTTTAGTCTTCAGTTTTTGTGGGTTAGAAAGTCTGTATGGACTGTCATTATGTCAATATGAATATTGTTTTTTTTTTAATTGCAGATTTGTGTAAGCACATAGGTTAAGCATGTGCTAGTGGTAAAAATAAATTGCCTCTCATTTCACTTGGTAAATTGAAACTCATTCACAACTGACCAGGAAGTTAATATATTGCCTTTCCTTCAGAACAGTTGCTGTTATTTTCCAAAGACCAGCCAATAAAGTTCCTGTGGAATTAGTAAAGTTGTTCAGAGACCAGATCTTGAGGACTTGAGCTGTTGAAGAGAGAGGCCTTGGGAAAAGTAGAGGATTGTATCACACAGTGTATATGAAAGAGGGCTGGAAACTCAGTCTTGAGTCTTGAACAGTTTCACTGGAGATTCAGTGATCATCCAGTCTTGCTCCCCCAAAGTAGGATAAAGACATCATATCTGGTGTGCACAAAAAAACCTGATTTGGCTGGAATAATTGGTTTATATCCATGTTTCCATAGGACAGAGAGAGTTTGCTGGAACAGTTTAATGATTATTTGCAGTGCTGCTCAGAAAGGGGAAACATCATATAGCAATAAAACTAACTTAGATCCTGGTCATAAAATATTAAGTAAAACAACCTTCAAGTTGTTTGTTATATTTTCTTTTTCTTTTTTTTAATGCATTTATTGTTAATCTAGTGGGAGAAAGTTAAACTCTATTCTCAAAGATGCATGCTGATGTTAACTCTTTGGCTGAAGACACCAAACTTTGTTGGTGTGAAGTCAGTTGCTACAGTGTGGATTAGCTGAAACCCACAGGCAGATACAAATGTATTAGTGCTGTATAAAGGGTTGCAGCTCTGTGATCTCTGCTGTGTTCGATCTGTGAGATCACAAATGTTTGTGGATTTGACAATAGCTCTGTTATAAAATAATTGCTATATGCTTATTTATTTCTGGGGAATGCGACCATATCAATTTGCAAACACTCCAGTAAATTTGCAATGTTGTATCCCAAATTTTATACCTACACAGGTGAACAGGGGTGTGTGTGTGTAACAGTGCAAGGTATCTACAATAATTACACCACCAATTAAATTTAGCATTTTAATTACTTGTATTGATTTGTCAGAGGCACATATTTAGCAAAGCTCTAAAGGATTTTTTTAAATAAAAACAGAAGTGTATGTGCTGATATGACTAGGTGCAGGTACTGGGATTATATTATTTAGTGTAAAGAGGTAGAACATTATTTTCAACAGAATGTGTATAAATTCACTTGCACTAGTGTGCCTAATTTACATATACATTTCCCACAGGGGCATGTAGAATTACCATTGGCTAGTTACATCCTTACTGGATATTTGTGTGTGAAAATGCCTAACATAAGAGTACAAATTATAAGTGCATTTTTTTGTGCAGTTGACATTTTTCTTTTTTCCATCCTTTTTATAGCATAGGTATTGGTTAAATCCTGAATTTCAGCTGAGGCCATGTAATATTTGTGGTAATTCTCAAAGTACCTCCTTAAAATGTAGAAGGTTATTTATAGCCATGTTTTATTTCAGAGAGGTAGCCGTGTTAGTCTGTATCCATAAAACCAACTTGAAGTCCTGTGGCACCTTATAGACAAACAGATTTTTTGGAGCATAAGCTTTTGTGGGTGAAGACCCACTTCATCATGCATGACTACATGCATCTGATGAAGTGGGTCTTTGCCTATGAAAACTTATGCTCCAAATAATCTGTTGGTCTATAAGGTGCCACAGGACTTCTCCATGTTTTGTTTGCAGGTATTCAAAGATATGGAAGGAAATGCCAGGTATAGCTGTCAATTCTGATCACAAGAGTGTCAACCATTCTGTTATGCTTTAGGTGAAGCATTAAGATTATCCTACCAATCTTACCTCCCTCCCCCAAACACATACATGTTCCAACAAGTGTAGAATAAACTATTCTGTATTAACATTGTGCACTTTATTTCTGACATGACACGTAAGTTGAAAGTTCCAATGTGAATGTGTAGTTTTGCTGTTGGGAATTAATTCACTGGGAAAGTTTTCAAAGGAACAAATTGGACTTGCTTGAGTGAAAATTACATATGAGGACTACATAAAAAATGTAAAGCTTCTGTTTGTAGGACTCTAAAATACTGATCATCTTAAATCATCTGTAAACCTGTCTTTTTTCCACAAGACTAAATTTAATTGCCTGTAAGCAGGGTAGATTGTCCCTAACTACTACAGGTTAGACCTCCCTGGTTCATCATCCTCTGGACTTGGTTGGTCCCAAATGAGGGAATTTACTGGACCAGGGGACAGGGGTGTTAAAGTGTAATTAGTTAACTGATATAGCTGGAGCAGTCCTCCTGCCGTGGACCAGGACTGCTCCTGCCCGACTGGGGCATCCTTGCCCTGCAGCATGCCCAGGGCCAGCACAGACAGGGGTTGCTCCAGCCTGGTTGGAGTGTGCCCAGCTCATGACGCTTTCTGTCTTCCTACCATGCTCCCACCTGTTTAATTGGTTAACCCTATTGTTTAACTGTTTAACTAACTAAACAGGATTTAACATCCCTATGAGAGGAGGTCCCCTTGCCACCAGCCCTCTGACAGTTCCAGCTCTAATTCGGATTCCAGTTCATCCCTCATTGCACGCCACCATTTAGAGTTCAACGTTTAGTTTCCAAGCAGTGCATGGACTATGGTCTGTTGTAGCTATTATTTTATTTGTTGCTTCTTCGGTGGAGGGCAGTGCCATTGGTTATAAGAAAATAGCAGTACTGATGACATTTAGGAATTTGTCTTGCTTCTGACTAAAATCAATAATAAAATTCCCTTAAATTCTGTGAGAGCAGGATTGGGCCCTTGCAAGACAGAGTGAGTGTGGGAAAACATGTGGAACAAATTATTTGTCATTCTTGTTACAAGCCTAAATTAGTCTAGATTAATCTTCCTGACAGTTGTGGATTTGTACTTGGGCATACACCAGCCGAAGTATTTTCATGTTTTTGACCCTCTTCTAGAAATGTGTGATTTCTGAAATAATAAAACCAGAGAATATAACTCTTCATATGCACAATTAGTCATTCAAATGCAAATCATTTGGTTTGTGCTCCTTTTTGAATAGGCTTTTGGTTAAAGGAATGGCATTGGATAGCAGTGCAAAAAATTATGTTGGATTTTTCATTTGAGTCTCCTTATATGAGGAGACGTGAACTATTTTCCTGTATTCTGAGCCAAAACTTAGTTTACATGTTCTCAGCACAGAAGCAAATTATTCTACACGGGGAAGTTGTGGGATTTCCAGCTTTGGAAACTTTTAAGAGCAGGTTAGACAAACACCTCTCAGGGATGGTCTGGATGGTGCTGGGTCCTGCAATGAGTGCAGGGAACTGGACTTCATGACTTCTTGGGGTTCCTTACAGTTCTTTTCAGGTCCACTGACAAGTGGGGAAAAGGGGAGAGTTGCCTCCTAGACTACTGATTAAAAGTGACTGGGGATCCCAGCCACTGCGTACGGGACTGGTGGTGGTGGCCATGGCCGGTAGTGTTCCCTCTGATTTTTTCCATACACTGGCAGAATAAATTTTGTGGGCACCCAGTTGTGTGGATGTTCTCCACCAATAGAAATGTATGCTGCCTGCTGTGAGCACTCTGCTAGTTGAACGGGCAGCACCTGATTCTCTCCTGGACAGGTGCCCAAGTGGTCATCTTACAAGGAACACTGGTGTCCAGAGCCCCAGACCTTTTAAATTTTCCCTGGAGCAATATGTGGCATGCTCCAGGATGTGCTGAGGATTGGCTGCCTCCAGCACTGCCCCCTCTACCCAAAACCATGCCCCATCCAAGAGCATGGAGCCACCCCTGCCCCAACTTGACCAGGTGCCCTGCGTGGGGTGAGGAAATGTAAAAGCAACCTCTTCATATTATTTTAGTGGTCATAATGGTGCTCAGAGAGAGAAACTGTGGCTGAGCAGCAAGAGTTTGGGCTTGAGAGCCTAAAGATGTAAGTTCTGTTGCTGTCACTGAGCTGGTGCATAACTGTGGGCTAGTCATTAGGGATGGGAATGTCCCTTCTGAGTAAATTACACGGAGCTACTGATAATGAGAACTCTTGTTGCATGTTCCTCCTCACTGCATAACACTCAGCCCCCTCACCTTTTCCTTTGTGCTACATCTCTGATCTTCACCCAGCTCCAGCTGGTTGTGCCAAAACGAATCCTGGAGTCTGGCAAATTACTTTTCACTTCCTGGTCAGCCAGCAAGTGCTGGCAGGCTGCTTTTCAGCAGAAAACTGCTCTGGCTGGAAGGCTCCCATCAGCCTTACCCTCTGCTACTGCAAGTGCATGGTTTCTGCTTTGGGGATGAGTGAGGGCTTAGGAGCAGGCAGCACAAGGAGTTAACTCACTGTGAGGTGGCAGACCAAGGAAGAGGATAATTTCCATCAAGGAAAAGAAAGGACCTGTCAGAACTTAATGCTGACAACAGATCCAATACAGAACCTCTTCTCAGGAACCGGCCACCTGTGTGTGCTATAACTTCATCTAGAATCCAACTTTGAGTTTGCAATGTCATGATTACAGGGTTAGCTTCACCTCTGTTCTCAGAGTACATCCGTATAGGTCTCAGGCCTTCTGCATTTACCTCTCCTGAGATATGAAATTCTGCAGTTCTCCCACTATTAAAGTGGGCCCTGGGCTGCAGCACCTTCTGTACCATCTGTTGAACCCTATACATCCAACTAGGTTCAGAACCTGTAGTTCTTCCTTTCAGGAGTCTTTAACCAGTGATGTACAGTGGTCAGACAGATGTCTTAAACCAAAGTCTTGTTAAATCTGAAAAGTAAGAATAAAGTTTTTAGAAAGGAAAAAAAATGTTCTTAAACTGTCTTTCATGCATGTCTAACTGGAGCCCTACTATCCTGCAATGAGGACTAGGCAGACCTAACTTCTTCAGCCACTCCAGAGTGGGTCCTCAGCATCAGGCTGAACAGCTCGCCAACCACTGTCTAACTTCTGGATAATGTTTTCCTAACTGTTGTATAGCCCTTTTGCCCTTCTGCACCCGGCATTGGCCCCACAATGCAAACAATTCTTTGTAACTTGGCTGGAGTCTGGAGGTAGATGCTTCGCTGTCAATGGTTTGGGTGTTATCTCTTAATAACTCTGTACTGTTTTATAGAGAGGTGGTTTATCTTGAGCCAATCTTTGTTCTTTCCATTTGTTTTCGTTGCAGCCCTTAATTAAACTAAACCAACATATTCATTGAGTAAACATTCCAATAACTAGGTCACATACATTATATTCATAAATTATTACAAAGCAGCCTCATGTCCATCTCAAGTAGGTGCCTTAAGAAATTAGTAGATCCTTAGGTGAGTCATCTGAAAACTGAGCAGTTTATTAAGGATTAACATCTCAGTGCCTCCATTTCCTCTTTGTTACTAAAAATTAGGTACAGTAATATTTGCTTGCTGTTCTTTATAAATATGTTGACAATTTCTCAACAATGTGTTTGAAATGCTTTGCGATCTCCTGATAAAATGTCAAGTGAGTGTTAAGTATTGCTATTTAGCACTCTTCTAGTGTTTTATAATCTTCAGAGCACTGTACAGAGGTGTTTTTCTGTTTTAATATTTACCCGTTGGTATTCTGACTAATTTCAATAATAATAAACTAGTGTAATGCGGTGTGCTGAAAGCTTCATGAATTCAACCGTGAATGGTAGAATTTAATCTTTTCTGACTGTTTTTGTTCAATTTTTTTGCCTGCAAAAATGCTTTAACGTTTATTCTTTGTCCATTGCAGAACGAAGACACAGTTCAGTGTGCAAATCTTCCCCATCTCCAGCTTCTCCACCCTCCAATGCCAGGACGTCACTAGTACAAATTAAACAGAAGTCTTGTATCAGTGGCCATAATCCTGTCAACTCAAAGCCATTCAAAACGCCCAAAGACAATCTACTTACCTCCAGTAGCAAACAGCACACAGTCTTTTCTTCAAAAGTATCAAGGGATAAACCATGGTAAGTACCATTCCAGGGGGTAGCTAAATTGTCTGCCCATGTTTGTGTGTTTTTAAAAAGCCTGTATATCTCATGGTCCTCTGCAGAATATATGTGTTCTTCTCTTCTGAATATATAAGCTAAGCCCATGGTTTTCTACTGGGGGGAAATGGGGAAGAGAGAGAGAGAGAATGCCCAGTTGCGTAAGGATAGATTGGTAAAAAGACAAAGAGGAAAGAGGCAGATTGAAAGTTCACTGCCCTGACGTATCATGAGAAGTTGACTTCTCTGAGGTATGGAACAAGTGAAATGATTTTTTTCAATTTGGTAAGTTAGATCCATTGAGCATGTGCACCATCTGAAATCACTTAGGCAACCCTTAGAATTAATATGCTTAATAGTAAGGCTAGGATTTTCATTAGTGCTCAGTGTTGGCTTAATTAGAGTAATGAGAGTTTGTCACCTGCTCCCCTACCACTTTTGGACGCCAGTTACCACTGAACCTCATTATTTAAGTGTTAGTATCCTCCATGGTCTGCAAGACATCATAGGGCAAAGTACAGTCTGTGAAAATCCCCCTTCTAGTCTTTTTCGGCACGAAAGGTATTGTATATGCATTTAGGCATAAATGTTAATGTTATGCTTAATGTTACACTGTCTGTTTCACAAACTAATTGAGCACAGTGCAGTTGTGAGAATATAAATGCAGGATGAATTTGTATTTTATGTATTAAGACACTGTCTTATCTTCCTAAAACGGAGAGACTTTAACACCAGATTACAAAGGGAGGCATCTGAACTGGAGTTTATTCTCAAGTTCGATACTTTGCGCCTAGGTCTCAGTAGAGATAGCAGTTACCTTACACATTTCAAGGACCATTTCCCCACCTTTGATACTTGTAGTGATCTCAGGCAAGTCACTTAATTTAATAGACACAGTAAGAAATTTTCTTCCCCACCCTTCACTTTTCTTCCTCTCCTTCTGTCTTATATAGCTGATTTGTCAGTTTTCTTCTCATTTTTTTCTTTCATTCTGTTAAACTCTCCTTTTGCCAGTTTACTTTCATCAGAATTTCCAGATCGGAAGAACTGGGTCTGTCCCACAAAAACTCATCACCTACTAAATTATTTTGTTAGTCTCTAAAGTGCTACATGACGCTGTTTTGTTTTTTCTTCGGGTACATAGAAGGACACTTTTGTGATTAAGGCCTCTGACCAAAGACAGCTGGGTTGAGTTTTTGTCTTTTAGATTTACTGATGCAGCAGCTGGCAGGGTGCATCCCACTGTGGACACATACACAAGCTAGCACACTTAACAAAGAGCAATACAGCTGCAGCAGCTAGGGTTAGCCTCCTGAGTTCATACCTGGGGTTAGGCAGAATGGTAATTGGAATCTAAGTCCAAGCCTGTGCTTGTGCCAGTCAACCACGCTGCTGTGTTGACCCCATTGGCTCAAGCAGACCTAGTGTGCCTGTCTACCCACACTGGAAGGCACTCTACTAGCTGCTGTCTGAACATACTCTTACACAGGATTTTTTATGGGACTCCAAGCAAATAATTTGATCTCTCTGGGCCTCAGTTCTCCAAATGTAAACTTAAGAAGGTAGTAACTTCCTTTTTCTTTCTCTTTGTCCTGCCTACTTCCATGTTAAATTCCTTGGGACAAAAGCCTTTCTTACTATGTTTAGCTGTAGTATCGAGAGTAATAATGTCCTGATTTAGTTTGGAGACTCTGGGTGCTATTGTTACACAAATAATAATGAATAATTAAACTCAGTTTTTCTGTCTGTTACACAAATCATTTGTGCAGTATGACAAAGCACATCAGCCCATCCAAATCACTTTAAAAATACCAGGTCACATTTTTCTCTCTGATACACGGTGAGTGATTCCCTGTAACTCCCTTTTGAGTCAGGACCTCCAGATGAGAAACACTGGTCTCCCCCCATGAAATTTGCATTATGTAGGTTAAAGCACATAAAAGGCCAGATTTCCCCGGAGGACACCGGATTTCACAGTCCGTGATGCATTTTTGATGGCTGTAAATTTGACAGCCCTAATTACGGGAAGTCAGAGGTTTGTGGCTCTAGTGGGGAGCGATCAGCCCTAGGTTTTGTGGAGTTAAGACATTTTCCTGTTAAAAAAAACCCTGACTGCAGTTAGTAATGGAGCCCAGGTCCTCCCACTTTACTGGGTTCCAGCTCAGGACCCTTGTTGGGAACAGCCAGAATCAGTCCTCCTCAGTCTCTTGCCACTCCCTCAGCTGTTACCTACTTCTCCTGTTAAGCTGTTACTACCTGATTCCCAGCCTTCCATCCTCCTTTCCCCTTTTTGCAGTGTTGGTTTGTCTGACAACTTCTCACCAGTCTGCAGAGGGGACCCTCTTTCTGCAATGCCTCCACATCTCTGGCAGCTGACTTGCCCTCCTCCCATGAAGCCTTTGTATCTTTATAGCTACTTTCGTAAGGGCTGCCTGTCAGTTGTTTGATTAACTGTTTGGCTGTCAGCAGTCAACTGGCAGAGGTGTATATGACAAAACACTTGGTAGCCATAATTCATATCCTTCACAGTGCCAGCAAATGGCCTTCTGTAAATCAATTCAGGCCAGTGCAGAACAGCATGCACACCAGTGTGTGTTCATCTGGCTGGCTTGTATTTGGAAAGTTGTAAACCAAAACTAACACTTCTACCAAAGCAAAACAGGAAATATTTACTGAAGACAGAGTAGGTAAATCGGTTTATTTAATGAATGAGTGAGTAGCATTTGATAAGCTAGGCCTTCTATCTAAAAAGCTACCAATGGGTTCATTGACTAATCCTCACAACATTTCTGTGCGGTGGTACGGAAATGTCATATAATTTCATTTTACAGATGGAAAAACTGAGACATACTGAAGTTAAAGAATTTGCTCAGTATCACATAACAAGCCAGTAACTGAGGGTTAGAACTCCTCAGAACTTTTTTCCCAGATCACACTGCTTTTACACACACACACACACACACTCACTCTCTCTCTCTCTCTCTCCTCCCCCCCATTTAAACACTGGTATTCCTATGTATGTTCCAGCAAATTGCAAGCTCCAGAGAAATAAGAAGTGATTTTTCTTTTTACTTGGAACTCAGGAAAGAAGGCCTGATTATACAGTACTAGATACTGAATATTCAGTAGATGGCTTCAGCTTTCCTGAGGAGAAATTATTCATACAGATTTGAAGGTTAGACTGGACCATTTACCGTATTCACCTCCTGCATATAACACAGGCCATAAAATGTCAACCAATCCTGGATCCAGTGGATGACTTGTGATTGAACAAGTGATAGCTTGTAAAAATAACTGTCCAGTCAAAAACATAAAAATAGTTCTAAAAAATAACTTTCAGTAATTGTAAAGCAATCACCAGTCTCTTGTGAGTGGACCCAACTGCTTGGTCCAATGAGCTTTCTAATCACTTGAATCTGATCCAAGTCTCATCACTGTTACTAGCTGTGGAGCCGTAATGCATGCTCCTAGGCTCTGACTTCTTATATAACCCTTCCTTGGGATATGGGTCACTATTGCACAGCGGCAGTAGATGTCTAGATGTCTGAGACCTCCAGAATCCCTCACTCACTCACACATGTTCTGTCAGAGTTCCACCTACTACCACAAGAGGAGAATGGAGCACAGGGTTAGCAGAAGAGATGCTTAAGCAGAGATGTAAGTCTTCAAGTGACCGAGAGTTACAGGTCTTTGAAAACAGCAAAAGTTCTGATCTCTTCCCTCTTCTGATCTCACTCTTCTTGTGAGATTGAGGATTGTTAGGCTACATCTAGACTGAAGGCGTTTTTGTTGACAAAACGGCTGGGCTTTTTTGTCCCCCAGGTTCACACCCCCACCATGTTTTGAGGATCCCCACCCCATGTCCCAAGCCCCCCATCACCAAGTTCAGAGTCCCCCTGCCCCACATCAGAGGCCCTCCCACAAGTTCAGAGGCCCCACGATCACTCCACAGTCCCAACCACCATCCCTCCCCCAACACACACACTTTTTGGTGAATAGGTAAAAATATCCGGTGTTTTTGTTCACTACACAGATGAGTGGGTTTATTATTCTGGGGTCAGGGAGAGGCAAAGCAGGGTCATGATGGGAATGGGCTAGGTGGTTTTATTATTCTGGAGTTGGGGAGGGGCAAAGGTGGGGTCATGATGGGGATAGGCTAGGGCTGTGGACCTGCCCCCCCGGTGGGGAGGGGCCCTAGGGAGGGTTGCTGGGGTCCTTGGAAGAAGCTCTCCCTCAGGGCTTCCTGGCTCCATACTCCATCCTGATGGGCCTGGTGGATGGCCACTGTGCTTGTAGGCTTGCCCCTCGCAGCCAGTGTCCCTACCCCTTGACAGTGTTGTGCAGGGTACAACAAGCTGCCACAACCTCAGGGATGTTCAACTCCCTCGTATCGAGGTTTGTCAGCAGGCACCTGAACTGTGCCTTGAGGTGCCCAAAGATGCACCGGCCTGCATCTTGGTATGGTTCAGGCACTCATTGAATTGTTCCCTGCTGGGGTCCAGCTGTCTGGTATATGGTTTCATCAGCCATGGCATGACTGGCATCTGCAAGTCTTCAACTGCCAGCTCACGGCGGGGGACAAATATGCCTGTCTCCAGCTTCTGGCATGGGGTGGAATTGCGGAACACATGGGCGTCATGCGCCCTGCCCAAGCACCCAACATAAATGTCCGTGAACTGTCCACAGTGGTTGACCAGGGCCTGCAGCACCACGGAGAAGTAGTCCTCCTTGTTGATAATGAGTTTCTATAGTTCAAAATGCTCTTCGGCCAACTCCTTTAACTCTTAATCTGAAGTTATCTGCTCCATCAGATTTTAAAATATTTAACTTTTGGAGCTGCTATTTAATATTCTGTGGCAGTTACTGCTGGAATGGGAAGTGTTTGATGATCCTAATAGGATGTGAAAACACCATTCAGCTTCTTTCTAAATGCCGAATAGAGTATTTAACTTTTGCCTTTTCTGAATTATTGACAATATTTTTGTGTTATGGTTGACAGCTTTACTCTTGTTTTCTAATACTGTAGTATTGGAAGGTCTTTACATGAACAGTTAGCAGGTGGTACAAGGGATGTGAATGTACCCCACACTGTCCTGTCACAGACTACCTGGACTCTGCTGGCACTCATTAATATTTCATTAATGTGCTTTGTTCAAGTACTATTTTAGAGCATGTTACTACAGTAAGGCCCAAGCTCCCCTCGGGTTTAGAGCTCTGCTTGTTTCACAAACATAAAATAAATTATGGGTGATGCCCGAAAAAAACTTTATAATCTGGACTGTAACATGTGGGTAAAGGTCTCAGTGCAAGTGAATGAGGAAGAACAAGTGTGGTGGTAGTAAAAAGGCAGGACTGTAAATAATAGCTAGCTGCATGATTTTCTGACATCGCAGTTTTCTTTTACGTACATGAATCAGAAGTGTTTAATGAATCACTAATCATCTGTCAGTGTAGCCATCTTTCTTCGCCACTTTATTGCGGGTATTGAGGTACAGCTGTGTCTTAAGAAGGAATTTGTGGGATAACCAAAGTAGTGGTTCTTCTCTCCAAATACTTAAATTATATTTTCAAAAAGCATCTTTTAAAAATAGAATTTTCCAAGAAGAGGCTTTATCTACCTGCTTTTTAGAATGTCTACTTCAGCAGGATGTCAGATATTTTCTTTTGTTCAGTTTCAGGAACATTAACAATTAAAATTTAGAGATCTCTAGCATAGGGAATTGGGCTCTGTGCTAGTATATAGAAATTTTGGCTGGATTCTTGGTCATATATCCCAGGGCCTCACAAGGGCCCAAAAAAGAATTGGTTCGTACCTTATCTTGGCAAGTTCTACAGTATTGGGGAATAAAATGGTGTACAAAAATAATCCTCTGGATTCTGAATTAGAAGTGGAAGGTCTCCTAGTGAAAAGTATTTCCAAATGTTGGGAAATAATTTTTTTACATAGACATATAGATTTTAAACCCAGAAGGAGCAATTAGCCTGTCCTCTTACACAGCACTGAGCAAAGAACTTAACATTCTAATTACTATCTAAATAGTTCCTAAAGTCTTTGACAATAAAGGTTTTATTTTTTTCCATTTCTTCTTTCCACATTAGGAAAAAAATACTGTCCTAAGTTAGTAGCTAGAAAGTTCTTGAGACATGGTACATAGTAATTGATCGTTTCTCTGCTTCTACGTACCAATGTACGTGCATGGTATGTGCAGAAAAACCATGGGAGTGTTGTAGATTCTCTCCTCATGACAGAGACTTAGGGCATGCCTACACCATGAACTATTGCCAATGCAAGTTACATTAGCATAAAGTTTCCATACTTAGTACGGTACTTGTGTGTGTGCATTTGGTTCCTTGCTACGGCACTGCGCATACTCATCATGCATGCTTGTGTCACTATGCAGATGGCACACCATATGTAGGTTACCATCATCCAGCACCGTGTTTGGGAAAAGTTTTGGTAAGGCAGAATTAGTTCACACAGGGGTAACAGAGAGCCCCTGGGGTCAACTTCCCATCAGGGAATTCTCTATCCTGGAAAGTCATCTGCCTCCGATAACTTCTGTAGCTTTTAAAAAATCCCATGTAGCCGTGCAGCCCACCTCCCTGTCTTCCATCTCTGACAGAAGCATTGAGCCTGCAGTGCTCTATGCTATTGTCATGAACATTGCAAGTAAAGGAAGCATGATCATCTGTTATTTGCAGAGCCACAAGAACAAAATCAGTGGGAAACAATGAAATTGTTAAGGACTGATTGCTGTCTGACATAATGAGAACTAATTAAAGGTTGTTGGTGTTATTCATGGAGCAGTTGTACTTGATGAAGTTTTGCTTCTGGGAGCTGAGAAATGAGCAGTGACTGGTAGGATCACATAATGCAGACTTAAGATGATGAGAATTGGCTACAAAACTTTTGGATGTGCATCCCTTCATTTGTATTCCAAGCTTGCCGTAGCCCTCCAGTATTGGGACACCAAAATGAGAGCTGTGCTGACTGTGGAGAGGTGTGTGGCAATTGTCCTTTGGAAGCTTGCCACAGTGGATTGCTACTGATAAATGAGACTCATTTGGAGTTCGAAAATCCACTGTGAGGACCATTGTCATAGACGCGTGCCAGGCTATTAACCATCTCCTGCTGCTATGTGTGATTCTGACACTCTATGCATCATATTATAGAACTGGAAGGGACTTTGAGAGATCATCAAGTCCAGTCCCCTGCCCTCACAGCAGGACCTACTACCATCCCTGATAGACTTTTTTTCTTTTTTTAAATCTAACCTGCCCTAGACCCTTGCAAGGCTCCTCCAGGATTGAGTTCACAACCCTGGGTTTACAAAGCCAGTGCTTTAACCACTGAATTATTCTGGCAACACGCAGGACACTGTGGATGGATTTGCAAGCAGTGGGGTTCCCAAACTGAGGATGTGTCATAGCACTCCTCTCACAAGTTTCTCTTGAGGCCCAATTGCCACAGAGTACATGAATAGAAAGGGCTACTTTTCTCTGGTTATTCAAGCATTGATTGTTCACCAGGACACTTCAACAATATTGTTCTCTGGTCAGGGAATGTGCGTGATGCTCACATCTATAAGAACATGTGGCTGTTCAGAAGGCTAAAGCAGGGCATTTCTTTCCCAACTGGCTGGTTACCATTGGTGATATTGAAGTGTCAATAGTGATTCTGGGGAATCAGTCTAGTGCTTGCTCCCCTGGTTTCTGAAGACATATACCAGCCACTTCAGTAGCAGCAAGGAAGTATTCAGCTACTAGCTCAGCAGGTGTGGAACAGTTGAATATGTTCTTTGTAAACTGTAGAATTGCTTGTGTGTATTTACAAGATTGGATTCCAGTGGAAAATATTATCCCAATGGTTATAGATGCCTGCTGTGTCCTGCATAATATCAGTGAAGCAAAAGCGGAAAAGATGCATGTGAGTGAAATAGAAGAAGCTGTCAGCCGAGTTTGAAATGCCAAACAAACAGGTTATTAAAAGAGTTAAGTGTGAAGCTATGGTGCTCAGAGAGACTTTAAAAGAGCACTTAAGCAGTGAGCCATAGTGAACAGTGGTATACTGTGCTCTATCTGGCCATACTGATTTGGGGCCTATGAAACATAATGTGGTGGTTGGTGTAACTTGACTTAACCTTTGTTCTCCAGCTGGAGCATGAGCCATCTACAAGCCTCCTCCCCTTCACTCTGTGTCAAGATAAAACCGTAAGCCAATTCCAGAAGTACCCTAGTTGTTGTCCTTCAATCTCAGTAGAACTTCTCCATGTTGTCTGAAGTCTTCCTCTTTTGCTTTTTCCTTGCGGCTTCCATATGAAACCTGGATGGACTATGCTGGATGATGGTTTTCTGAGAATGTGGCCTAGCCATCACCATTTTCTTCTCTTGATTTGAACATCAAGTGGTTCCTGTCCTGTTCTGTTCCAGTTTTCCTCATTTGTGGTGAAGTCTTGCCATTTGATGCAAATAATATACCTCAAGCATCTGTTTATGAATGTGTGTAGCTTGTGATTTGAAGACTTTTAGTATGCCAGGTCTCGCATCCATAGAAGAGCACGCTCTTCACATTTGTGTTGAAGATCCTAAGTTTCATCTTTGTAGATATTATTTGTGAACTCCATATGGGATGGAGAGTCTTGAATGAAGCTGTTGCTTTCCCTATCCTGGCATTGATATCCTTCTCTGTTCCTCCATCTGTGCCCATAATCCTCTCCAAGTTGGTAAACTGCTCCACATCTTCCAGGTATCTTCCTATCCTTGAAAAAAATAAAAGTTACAGAAACGTCTACAAAGAAACCTACAACTACACAAGTCTTGGGAGGAGTTGGCAATCTGCACCGATTGAGTATGAAGCATGAGAGGAAAAGCCAAAAGGAAGCTGACCCACAGATGACCCTTCTCTCATCCAGGACAACCACCCCGTTTGGTACAGGGAACTTTTGGCTCGTATATCAAGCAGGGAAGACAGCACAGATTGCAGTGGACATTAAACAGTACAAGTTTGCAGTTTTGGGCTTGTGTGAGACAAGATGGACACAATCTGGGCAGGTACGCCTCGCAACAGGTGTAACCCTCATCTACTCAGGACATGAAGAAGGGGGTTCACCACCCACAGCAGCTTGGGCTTGATGTTATCAAGAGAGGCATGTGGTGCTTTAATGAAATGGACAGCAGTATCATCATGCATCATCACAACCAGATTCTACACCAAAGTGCAGAAGGTATTGATTATGCAATATTATGCACCAACCAACGAAACAATTGAGGAATGTAAAGCAGACTTCTATGAGAAATTACAAAGTGTTGTGAACTAGAAAGCAAAGAAGGATATCTTGATTTTGATGGGCAACTTCAATGTGAAAATTGGAAGCATAAATACAGGCTGAGAACAGATCATGGGAAAAGAAGGGCTAAGTAACATGCGTGAAAACTGACAGCGCTTCAGTGACTTGTGTTGCTTTAACAGTTTGGTGATAGATGGTAGTGTTTTTCCACATGAAAGGATCCATAAAGTCACTTGGGTTTCACCAGACCATCAGTCAGAAAACCAGATTGATCACATTTATATCAGCAGTTCTTTCAGAAGATGGATGCAGGATGTCCATACTTGAAGAGGAGCAGATGTAGGTTCAGACCACCCTCTGGTCACAATAAAACTAAGTTCAAGCTGAAGAGGTACACCACAAAAGTGACTAAGCCAGGATTGAGATTCAACACTGAGCAGCTGAAGGATATGGTTTCCAAGTGGAGCTGTCCAACAGATATGCACTTCTGACAAACCTTGTCCTGGAAGATGCTATGATGGAACAAATTTGAGAAGACACCAAAACAGCCAGGCGGCTGGTGTACACCTATAAATATAACAAAGGCAGTGCACCTATTAATTTTTTGATGCATGCTGTACATTTATGATTATTATGCTGTATTTTTTTTCCTCTGATCCTATGAGTGGTCGCATGGTACAATAACAAGTAAGTGGGTGCTTTTAGTGCTGTTAGGAATTCTGAATCATATATCATGAATTATTTTCCAAACAATACGGTTTTGATTAACAAAAATACTGCAGAAAATTCTGTGAAAGTTAAAAGTAAATAAATTTAAACCTAATAAATTTATGGAATAGAGGTTAAGAAGGGGTAAGAACATTTAGCAACACCTACTGCAACTGTGGCCCTTTCAGGCCAGTGTACGTGAAGCTGTGGTTGTTCCTAATGTCCTGAGGTGTGGAGTGGAAGGAGAGTGTTGAGGAGGCATGCAGGGAAGTGCCATAGTGGAGTTCCCTGTGCACCAAAAAGGGATGCAGACCTGTCATTGTTGAATCTGTAGGTCCTCAAGAAGCTGCAGGAATTTGCTGCTGGAGAAACCCCATTGTGTCCTGGTGCATCTTTCTCTCATTTTGCCGATGTGATTCCTCCTGGGTCTTCCTCTGTCTGTTCTTCCCTTTGTACATTTTAGAATATTATATTCTTGCCTGGTGCAGCTCTGGTTTGCAGGATCTGTCTGAATATGTCCTCCCAAGTTGTCTTCTCTCTGCTCCTTATCTGGCTCAGGCATTCTGCAAGTGTGGAAGTGGAGTCCCATTAAGGCCCCAATGGCAGCAGCTACAGATGAAACACACAGAAGTAACATTGTCAGTATAATCATAATGGAAAACCAAAGTTAAAGATTCAGAACTCCTCCCCCCTACTTCTCATGTTTTTCAAATAAGATTAACGTGAACACTTCTGCTTGGAATTGCTTGTTCACTAACTTTCAGCTACAGCCCTGGTGATTATGGTCTGTCACAAGCAAGGGAAATATAACAGTCTTATGAATGATGTTGTTTGAAGTGAACTCATTTAGAAGGTATGTGGTCATCTGCATGGTAGCTTTTTCAGGCGGTGACTGCAGAAGCTGCAAAGCTGAGACCAACCAAAATTTTTTTTAATTTATTGGTTGATTGTGAAAACTAACAGGGACACCCACTTGGGCCTTGAAGACAGGAAAGGTTCCAGTTTCTGGGACACACTGTTGCAAGAAATATGTATGGCTAATAGAGAAGCCCAAAAAGAACTAATTGAAGATACTCTCTTGCTTTCTCAAGGCAGTTTTTGTCATGGGGAGGCCATTTTTTCTCAAGTAGTACTGAGGAAGGGTTGTTCATTACTGTTCTGTGCATGATAACATTGCAAAGGTCCAGAGATATAAGGTATGATAACTACTCCCAGTACATTACACACAGTGGAGATGGAAACTACAGGCCAGGGGTCTTGTAAGAGCTTGTTCTAAGTGAATAAAAACAGCATTATCAAGCCAGTAGGTAGGAAAGATCCACCACACTTACTCCTCAATCTCTGTTCCTCGTGAAAAGGCAGAAAGAGAAACAAGTTAATTTTGATACTTTCAGGTGGGAGCAGGGAGCCCTGTTTAATTTGAAAAAGGAATAGCTGTAGTGCAGGTAATACAGACAAGGGACATTTCCCGGGAAGGTGAAATGGTAATTTGGTAAGATAAAAAATCAAATTGGGTTGACCCACTTTGCTTTTAACACATTTACTTGGAAAAGTTTAGTAGGTAACTGATGATAAAACACATGAAATTGAATAAATATTGCAAGATATGTGGTAAAACTGTTTCGAAGAGTTTACATTTCAAAGCTGCATGTAGCATAAAATTCTTGCACAAAGTCTAGTTTGTAGCGCCAGGGCAGGGGTGGGGAAATCTCCAGCCCGCGGTCTGGACCCAGACTGTGGCTTGTCTGGATCTGGACCCCAAGGCGTGGGGCTCTACTTCATAGCATCCAGCCCAGGGTGGATGACAGGTTTGGAGGCCTAAATCTCGTAGGCTGGATGAGGCAAGCTGCAGCTGGATCCAGACCTCTAGCTCTACTGGGAGCCGAGGACGCAGGAAACAGCTCTGGGCTCCGCTGCCACATGCTCCTGCTCCCCCAGCCAGGGAAAGAAAAGAGGACTAGCAGCAGCCTTGGAAGCATTGCCCAGAAACTTCATAGTACTGCCCTGATTGACCAAAATTCCAGCCAATAAGAGCAGAGGAGGGCAGTGCCCTGGGAGCGGAGGGAGGAGACACAGAGCCATGTTTGTCTGGGGTGCTGCCCAGATAATCTTCACCCTGCCACCCTTGCTCAGACCCAGCATCCCTCAAAACCCACTCCCATCCATTAACCACTAAACCACATTTTATGCACTGTTTTGGGAGTTACATGAAAACTACTGACCAACTGAAAAGTGTAGAAGAACAAATAACAAATGATTGCAGGAGAGGTTTAAGATTATTTGTAGATATTTTGAGATGTTTCAAAAATGAAGTTTTTATTAATTGTACAAAATGAGAGTAAAAGGTTTTGAGATGAGTCTGGGATTTAAGAATAAAGCCAGAGGTGACTAACAAAAATAATAAAATTGTGAGATTATATCATCCAGAAATGATTTAATGGTAAAACCTGAAGAAAAGGAGATGATAAAAATATAATGGTCTACAAATATCTGAGAAGAATTGAAGTAGAGGGATTATTTGTATTTTAGAATAGCATGACAAGGAACAATGACTTGGAACTAAAAGACAATTTACATAAAATAATATTGAAAGAGAAGTTTCTTAACTGTTAAAGCAATATGTCAAGGGAATAATCTATTTAAGAAGTGCCAGCAGTTGATGTTTAGGTATAGATTAGATTATATGAGAAAATAGCACAGATGGGAAATGCTTTCTGTTTCATGCATGAAGATGCAGTAAGTAGGTTCTTGTCTGCGCAGTTCTTATGGGTAATCTACTAAAAGTACAGTAAACTGATTTGGGGCCATAAATATCTTGAAAAGAGATATGTGCTAACTGAAACTAGGGAAAGCATGAAAGTTACAGGTGCTCTAGAATAAGTGTTTGTTTGGTGGTAAGAGAAACTTCATCTTCAAACGTATACAGAAAGGAAGCAGCATTACTCGAGAACAATACTAGATCCTGCATTTGAGTCCTACAGGAATTAACCACTTGTGTGTGTGTGTGTATTTTAATTTAATTGATTATTTTTTATTTTGATTATTTCTAATGAATCATAGATTTTAAGACCAGATAGGAACTCATTCTTTCATCTAGTGTGATCTTCTGTTTATCACAGACTATTACATTTCACTTGATTTGCCCCTTCACTGAGCCCAATAATCTGTGTTCATCTAAAGCATCGTTTTTATTTGGCTTCAGCACATCTTGCAGAAAGGCATCCAGTCTTGATTTGAAGACATGAAAAGATGTCTCCATTATGTCCCTTGGAAGTTCATTCCAATGAACGTACACTCTCACTGGTTTTTGGAAGAACAAAAAAAAAAAAAAAAGGCCTAATTTTTAATTTGTCTGGCTTCAGATTCCAGCTGTTGGTTCTTGTTACATCTCTCTCCACTAGTTTAAAGAGTTTTTCAGTACTGAGTATTTTCTCCCTGTGTAGGTATTGTTGTACAAATTATAACAACAGAGAGGGAGCTGTGCTAGTCTATATACTATCAAAACAAAAAGCAGTCAAGTAGCACTTTAAAGACTAGCAAAATAATTTATTAGGCAAGCTTTCATGGGACAGACCCACTTCTTCAGAAAATTCCCATCCCGGCTCAAACCATGTGTTAATGTGCCCAATTTGAATATAAAAGACAACTCGGCTGTTTCCCTTTGAATAGCCGTGTGAAAATTTTTTTTCAGTAACACGAATACTCTTAAGTCATTAACAGAACTACCCATTCCATTAAAATGTTGACTAACTGGTTTGTGGATCTGGAGTGAAATTTTCTGAGTCACTATAGGGGCTCGTCTGCATACTTGGCTTAATCTAATTCTTGACCTTCCCCCACACCTCCACTCTCTGATTTGCTCACCTTGATCATTTTTTTCTGATTTGTCCTCCTTGATTACTGTTTTTGATTCTCTGTGCCTTAAATACTGAGTCTGTTCTGGTATGGCTGTGGTCTGAAGAAGTGGGTCTGTCCCACGAAAGCTCGCCTAATAAATTATTTTGCTAGTCTTTAAAGTGCTACTTGACTGCTTTTTGTTTTGGTATTATAATAAAGTCATCTCAGTCCTCTTATTATTAAACTAAACATAGTAAGCCCTTTATGTTTCTTAAGACATTTTCTCCAGCCTCTAATAATTTTTGTGGTTCTCTTTTGCACCCTCTCCAATTTTCCAATATCCTTTTTAAAATGTGGACACTGCAAGCAGACACTCGAATACTGGTCTCAACACTTGTCACAGGGTTCCCATGCTTTATGAAAATTGCTTCTGAATATGAAATATAAGTAACACAAAGATGTCTTATATAGAATGGGGCATGTAACATGTCATTGTTAGAGTTATAATCCGCAGAATCTGTATGTCCCATTTTTGTGAGTGTGTCATTCTTGTATGTGAAGTTAGACATGTGAAGTGTGAATCAGATTTTAATTCTAAGTTTGCTCATAAGGACCATTAGTGATACTTTTTAAACGTAATGGCTCTGTGATCAAGTCAATGACCTGTGAAAGGTTATGCTTTTCCTGTAAACCCACACTGTAGTTGGTCCTAGAAAGACAGGTGACTATGCCATCTTGTACTGAGCTCCATTGTGAATGTGGTACTTTTTCATGGGGGTGGGGAAATTGAACAAAGTGTTCCCTTACTGGGGAGAAAGTCTATTTAAGGAATGGGAAGCAGTCTTTAGCTGGCCTTTGAAACTGCCTCTCCCTCCCTAAGAGCATACACACATAATCATGGAACACTAGAACTGAAAGGGACCTTGAGAGGTCATTGAGTCCAATCCCCTGCCCTCATGGCAAGACCAAGCACCATGTACACCATCTCTGATAGATGTCTGTCTAGCGTGCTCTTAAATATCTACAGAGGTGGAGATTCCACAACCTCCCTAGGAAATTTATTCCAGTATTTAACTGTGCTGACAATTTGGAAGTTTTTCATAATGTCTAACCTAAACCTCCCTTGCTGCAGTTTAAGCCCATTGCTTCTTGTCTCATCTTCAGAGGCCAAAAAGAACAATTTTTCTCCCTCCTCATTGTATCCCTCCTTTAGGTACTTGAAAACTGCTATCTTGTCCTCTCTGTCTTCTCTTTTCTAAACTAGACAAGCCCAGGTCTTTCAGGCTTCCCTCATAGTTCATGTTCTCTAGCGCTTTAATCGTGCTTGTTGCTCTTCTCTGGATCTTCTCCAATTTCTCCATCTTTCTTGAAATGTGCTGCCCAGAACTGGACACAACTGAAGCCTAATCAGTGGTGAGCAAAGTAGAAGAATGACTTCTTGTGTCTTACAACACAACACATGAGGATGCCTGAACACAAAGGACTCTAAAGAGCTCTGGAAAAAGCTGTGGACCCAGACCAAAGTAAAGATCAACTCTGACTTGAAGCATTTTACCTGAGATGATGACAACTGTTTAGGCTAAGAATTTCCATGAAACATACTTCTTAGTATACTAGAATTAACCTGGCATCTTTTATTTATTTTAACTTAAGTAACTCTGATCTATCAGTTTTCCCTTGCAATCTTAAATCTTAGTTTTTATACTTAATAAAAAGTGTATTTTATATATTTATTATCAAGCCCAGTGTAAATAATTGCTACCTATCAGGGAGCAACCATTGTACATTTCTCTCTTTCACTGATAAAAGGGTGGACATCTTTATGAGCTTTCTCTTTGTTAACTTTTTACTGAGTAAAATAAATTTATTTGGGTTTTTGGTCCTCTTTGGGAGCTGTGTTCTTGGGTACTGAGCCTTTGTAGATGACCCCTCCCAGATCTGAGCTGGTTCATTGTCTGTGTTTCTCTGCTGGCAGGGGGAGAGACAGTAACCCCAACTCTGTGCCTTGGCTCCAGTTGACCAGAGCTGCTTGCTCAGCAGGACAGGGTGGTGAGGACCCCTAGAGGGCAGTACGGAAACCGACAGTGGCTTGATCAGCATGCCAGGGAACAAACCCATGGGGATTTCTGTAATCCAGCCTACACACCACTGTCATATACAAGAGGTAAAATAACCTCCCTGATCCTAGTCGCTGTCACTTGTTTATACATCCAAAAATCACATTAACCTTTTCCACCCCTGTATGGCACAAGGACCTTATGCTGAGTTTTGATCCCTTAATCTTTTTGGCTACATCTGCACTAGCCCAAATCTTCAAAATGGCCATGCAAATGGCCATTTTGAAGATTACTAATGAGGTGCTGAAATACCTATTCAGCGCCTCATTAGCATGCCGGAAGCCGTGGCACTTCAAAATTGAACAGATAGGAGTAAGGGGATTTTGAAGTTGATGGGGTCCTTTCGGAAAGGAGCTTTGTCTGGAAGAGCTGCGTGGCAGCAAGCCGCAGCAATTTCAAAGTGCCGTGGCCACCAGCATGCTAATGAGGCGCTGAACATGTATTTCAGCACCTCATTAGTAATCTTCTAAATGGCCATTTGCATGGCCATTTCGAAGATTTGGGCTAGTGTAGACATGGCCTTTCAGTCATTGCTTTGTGGGATATAGTTCCACATTCTGTAGATATTGCCTGTATTCCTAGTTCTTAGATCTGTGTGGCTGTACTAAAAACAATGTTGTTTCAATGGGCTGAGCTTCTTAAGTGGTCCAGAGAATTCTGCATGGCCGCTCAGTCATCATTTATCATTGTGCCATTTGTAAATTCTACCAACAGTTGCATTGTCCTTCCAGATCATTGATGAAAATGCTAAATAGTATCAGTTAGCCAGTTCTTTGTCATTTAGTGTGTTTTAGTGATATTTTGCAGTGCTGTTTTTCAATTAAGATTGTTCAGCACAGAATGAATTTCTCTTGTTTGTTGACTTCAGGACCTACCCAGTTCCAAATGAGGAAATCTGTTGTACTGTAGGCAGGGAAGCTATAAAAATTCAGTGTAAATGTTTGGGCTTGGGCTGCAGTCCAGGCTCTGAGGCCCACAAATCAGGAAGATCTCAAAGTCCTGCATTATAATTTTACAGCCTTGGAGCCCGCGTTCATTGGGCCCAAGTCAGCTGACTCAAGGTCAGAGATTCGGAGCCTTGAGGTATTTTTAATCATAATATAAACATACCTGAAGAGAAGTCGGGTGGGTAGAGACCTGCACTTGAAGCAGCACCTTACAGAGCAGGTCACAAAGTCCACCCAGACTCTCTGGGGACCACCTCAGTTCACCAGGCCCTCAAAGAGTGCCTGAACTGCTGTGAGCTGGGGCTTCACAACCAGATGTTGATTCCTCACCCAGGAGGAAGGGAGATAGTTCTCCTGTCTCTGGTCCTATAAGGAAGAACCACCTACAAAATGGACTGAGGCTATTCCAGAGCTTAGCAATATTCCTTCTCCCTGACTAGAAGTGCAGACCAACACTGTGAGTATTCAATACTCTGGATAGAGCTGGACAATCTACTCACTTTCCAATACTGAGGCAAGTTCACATGCATGTTGTGCTGTCAACTCCAGTACCACCCAGAGGGCACCCGTTGAGTTTCTGCACTACCAGTATATCAGACAGCAGCAGACTTGCCTAGAAAGCTTTCTCCTAGGACTGCATATTTTGACAAGTGGAAGCATTTTTCTCTTTGGTCTCTAGCTCTGGGAATCCAGCCAAAGCAAGCATGCATTCAAGACGTTTTGGATTATCTGTAGCATTTTAAGTCATCAGGTCTGTCTCTCAGCTCCTGGAGGGGCCGCTTAACAAGGATATTGACATGCCACAGTTTTAAGTGAAAACAATTTTTTCTGACTCCCTGGTGTGTAGATTTATTTTCAAGGCCTTGTGGGCCTCCAAGTCCTCAGTCATATCAAATCTTTGTCTCTTATTTGGATCTTTTGGAGGATCAGGTGGTTTCCATGCAGACTGTCTCCAGATGGACTACTTCCTGTATTATAACAGCATATGGCATAGTACAGTCTACATCTCTTCAAAGACCAGTGGCTCATTCAAATTGGATCCCAACAATTTACGTCATGTTCCTGAGTGATGTTCTGTGTTTGATATTTGCAGAGCGGCCACCTTCAGTTCATAGAAGCAAACTTTGGCAGGCAGTTCTGCAAATGTTCTTTAGCTGCACCCCTTTCTGATACTGGTTGTAGGTCACCTTAGTGGAACACATGTCTGCAACCAATCAAAGGGGGAAAAAAACAGAATTGAAGCTGTTTTTCTTTGAGACCTGGGAGCAAATGTAGATTCTACGGCCCTTTTTCCATCACTCCTTATCAGAGTTGCACTGAAGGGAGTCATGGCAATATCGTCCCTTCATCTAGGGAAGAGGCTATAGAAGCAGACAATAAGAGCTGATAAGCAAAGTTCTCATACTCTGAAGCACACTGGAGTGGAATACTGCATCTGTGCCCACATCTCAAACAACGGTTCCTGTACAGGTAAATAATATTTTCCATAAATCTGTTGACCAGCACAAATCATATTCTTATTCTTTAATTCTTTGTCAGGTGCGTTTGATATCAGCTCTTCCATTACTTTGCTCAGGGCAGCCAACCTATGTTAATCGTTTTTGAACATTGTCATGGTATTAACGCTCTTGCATTCTTGTGGCTTTGTCCTAGTATCCCAAGATGTGTTAATTTTGAACATGAGAAGGGCCAGAGATCTCTTCAGCCAACTCTTTTAGGACTCTTGAATGTCAGGTGTCCGGGCATGCTAATTTAAAAAATATTTACTGCCCGTAAATGTTGTTTTACATCTTTTTTGGTTATTAATCAGCTGGAAAGTGCTTCATCCTTAGGGATAAGTGTACATAATCCTGCTTCTTTCCAAATACAGAATAGAAATATTTATTAAGCACTTTTGTCTTTTCTGCGTCATTATTAACAATTCTACTAATGGCTCAACACCCTGGTTGGCGTTTCTTTTGATACTAATACACTGCAAACACTCCTTGCCTTTAGTTCTGCCAACTGTGGATTTTTCCTGATGTCTTTAGTTTCCCTTGCTGACTTTCTAGACTTCATAACACGTTATTTATATCAATCACTTTAAAATTTTGTTCTGTTGTATTTTTTTGAGATATAGAAGGGCCAATTTTTCTAATTACTGCCTTTACTTAACTACTGAACTAGTAATGGACTTTTAGCCTAAGTTGTTCTCGTCCTGGTTTGTGAAATCATGGCTTTTTGGCCTTTTAAGAAACTCTTCTTAAAGAACTGCAATTTTCTTTCATCTTTTTCTTTTTTAATTTTTCCTCAGGTTTGGAAAATTAACCTTTTTGAAGTATAGTAAACTCTTGTATGTCCAGCAGCCCCGGGACTGGGAGGATGCCAAATATTCAAATATTCTGGATAGTAGAGAGTTAGACCTAGCAATGCATAACACTAAAGAAAAACATTATATATTAACAAACAAAAATGTATGCAGAGTACTTTATCAACAACAGTAGTATTATACACTGTAAACTTACACTGTATGTGCTGTATTTATTTTTATTTGCTTTCACTATACTGTTCTTATGGAAAACATTACTAAAATTTACTTATGGTTAAAATGCTGGTTATTTGAGACTTCCAGATGATAGAGCACCAGCTATGAAAGAGTTTACTGCACCAAGTATATCCATTATTGACTGGGGCTTTCCTTTTTTTTTTTTCTTTTGCTCATATTGAATATAGTAAGTCATGATTGTATTTCTTTCTCCTTCACCTCCAAATTTATACAGTGAAAAAGTAGGGCAGTTGATTAATCACAGTTAACTCACATGATTAACTAAAAACATTAATTGTGCTTATAGATATTAATCATAATTAATTGGACTGTTAAATAATAGAATTCCAGTTGAGTTTTATTACATATTCTGGATGTTTTCCTACATTTGCAGAAATAACTATTTGAGTTACAAAACAATAAAAAATGTAAAGTACTCACTTTATATTATTTTTATTACACATATTTGCACTGTAAAATTAAAACAGAAATGGTATTTTTCAGTTTACTTCACATAAGTACTGTAGAGCAATCTCTGTTTTGTGAAAGTGCAACTTACAAACATAGAGTTTTTGTTACATAATTGCTCTCAAAAACAAAACAGTGTAAAGCTTTACCACCTACAGGTTCACTCATTCCTAACTCTTGTTCTGCCAGTTGTTCAGAGAAACAAATTCGTTTACCTTTATAGGAAATAATGCTGCTCTCTTCTTGTTTAGAAGGTCATTTGAAAGTGAGAATAGTCGGTTACCTGGCAGTTTTGTAGCTGGTGTTGCAAAGGTTTACATGCCAGATATACTGAAGATTAATAAGCCTCTTCATGCATTGACCACTGTTGCAGAGGACATGCTGCAGTTCTGATGATGCTCATGTAAATAATGTGGTAATTAAATTTGTGACTGAACTCGTTGGAGGAGAATTGCACATCTCCTATTCTATTTACCCATATTCTGCCATATATTTCATATTAAAGCAGTCTTGGGCGAAGAACTAACATATGTTATTCATTTTATGAATACTTCCACTTCAAATGTCATAAAAAGCAAAGATGATGCCAACGTGAAATTTCTGAAAATACCTACTGCACTCAACCTAGGGTTCAAGAATCTGAAGTACGTTCCAAAATCTGAGAGAGATGTGGTACACAGCATACTTTGGGAAGTCTTAAAAGAACAGCATTCTCATGCAGAAACTATAGAACCCAAACCATGAAAAAAGATAATCAACTTCAGCTTGTGGCAGCTGATGAAAATGAACATGCCTGGGTCTGCTCTGTTTTGGGCTGTTCTTGAGCAGTACCCATCATCAGCTTAGATGCATGTCCTCTGGAATGGTGGTTGAAGCATGAAGAGATATATAAAGCTAGTGAAAAAGATGAGACACCATGTTTATCGGTGATCTCTTGAAGAAAAACTATAGCTTTCTGATCCCTGAACAACCAACAGCTTCATGCTCGGTTATTGATTTAATCATTCTGTGTCATAATGAGTTACAAAATAATTACTTTGTGTTGAATGCAATGCCTTTTGTGTTAGAAAACTATGTAATTATAGTTTATTAATTGTAATTTTTGAAACTCTAGTAATGTTTTACTTATGACCATGAGAGACGTGCAGCATGTCTCCAAAATTATAGTCCCTCATAACATCGCAAGTTTTCTTTTCAAACATTACAGACAGTAGGATTATGTCTAGACTAGAGGGATTTGCATGAGAAGTTTTTGTCAGAATATATCTTCCAACAAAACTTCTATTGACAGATTACAGCCAGTCCTCAGGGCGGATCAGAAGAGTAACCCCCTCTGTCGACAGAGTGTGGCCGGACTGCATGGCCGCTCTGTTGGCAAAATGGCCAAGCAGAAGTATAGCAAACAGGGTTGCCTGCTGTCCTTGGGGCCCTTTGTGTCAACAGAAGGCCCCCTGGAACATCCAGACCGGCTTTTTGTTGACAGATCTCTGTCAACAGGGACATCCTTCCTCCTGGCTAGTAAGGTACAGCTGTCAATGGAACACCCTTGGGAATCTGGACACTCCTCAGGTTTTTTCAACAAAAAGGATGTTTTGCTGACAAAAACCTCTTGTCTAGACATACCGTAGATGTTTGAGGAGTAACTCATCCTGTTTTCTTGTTTGATTAGGTGCTCTGAAACTGACCCAAGCCTGTACCCTCTGCTGGGCTTTCTTAATATGCTCATTGGTCCATATGCATTCAAAACTCTTTAATTCTGAGTTATAAATCTAAAAAAAGTTAAGTTCTCAGCCACTGTTCTTGTTTCACTCCCATTACTTTTAAGAGGTAAATAAAGAAACCAGTTTGGGAGAATGCTTTTGCCCCTTTTATACCTGTATAAAAATAAAAACATCTTTAAGGATTATTCAGCCTTATTTTACATGATAAAAACTATAGTAAACCCTCAAGTTATGCAGGGGTTGCATTCCTACAACCCCCGCATCACTCAAATTTTTGTGTAAGTCAAGGGGAGAGAGGAACCAGGGGGCAGCCTGGCTCCCCTCTCTTTGCCATTTGCAGAACCTGGGAAACTGACCAGGCTGATCAGTTTCTGGTGTTCTGCAAGTAACAGGGAGAGGAAAACCAGGCTGTCTCTTGGATCCAAGCTTCCCACCCTTTAGGGTCAGTTCCCCTGGTCCTGCAAGCAGCAGGGAGCTGGGAACCAGGCAGCAGCCTAGCTCCTGGCTCCCCTCCCCTTGCAGAGCCCAGAAACTGATCAGGGCAGCAGTCCTGGTCACTTTCCTGGCTCCAGCCAGTGGAGGGGAGCCAGGAATTGGGGGCAGTCTGACTCCCAGCTCTCCTCCACTCCTTGGAGCCAGGCAACTAACCAGGGCTGCTGCCCTGCTCGGTTTCCTGGCTCTGCAAGTGGAGAGGGACTGGGAAACCACTCCTGTTAGGAGCAACAAGAGTCAGGCTGCTGCCCCTGACAGGAATGGTTTCCTTCTCCTGTCAGGGCTGACAGTCACATTAACCCAAGATGTGCAGTGTCTCTCAAGGGTTAGCTGTACTTGACTCTGTTTTAAATTGCCCGTGATTTCCTGTGTTCTTATATGATTGTAGTTCAGTCATCTGTAAGAAGACTATAGCTTTTCTCCCAGAAGTCACTTTTGTATAAATAGTGATTTCTGTTTTCACTGAATAAATTCAGGAGGTTGGAGAAAGGAACACACACAGAGGGCCAACTTCGATGCAGCGTAGAAGTGAGACTATAGCAGGTAAAGAAGGTATAGGTGATATGCTTGAGCACAAGTCCCTTGTAACTTGCACTGGTTTCACACACCTATTGAATACAGAGAATGTATAGATTACACTACAGTTTTTCCCGTTTTCAAACCACTTACATCAGATTTTCCACTTCAGAATTTAGCCCTCTGTGATGAGACATCTAATTAATATCAGACCTAAATATTGCTTTTCTGCATGATTATTTTTTGATTTGGCACATGTATTATTTAGCCAAATCTCAAGCCTCTCGGTGCTTTTGCCATATTAAAGCCTGCAGTGGGACTGATAAAACAAAAATATACCTAACTCTTCAAAACCTGGGAGAGGAGAGGTGAACGTGCTCCAGTCATGGACCCCTGTCCTTCAGTCACACATTCCAGCTTTCTACTCACCTTCTGCAAAAGCCTGGAGAAACACAGGTTTTGCATCATGCTCTGAAGTTTGATGGACTTTTGGACTATTTTGGACCAGTGTTCCAAAGTTCACAGCCCTTCACAGAAAATGCCTTTTCAAACTAAGGGAATGTCAGCCTTGGCACCTTTGCCAGCTGCAGCAATGCGGCAGGGGAAGAGGCAGTTTCTCAAACTGGTAAGTCCTAAGTCATTCGGTGTTTTGTATGAAAAATCCAATATCTTGAACTCCAAAGTCAAGAAGGGCTCCTGCATGTCCTGCAGCACTGGCAGCTTATGCTCCTGGCAAAAATACTGTACGTAACAGACATATGCTAGCATGTTTCCGTTTCTGTATTGATTCAGTAGGAGATGTATATGTAGCCATATAAACTCTTTTTGACTATCTACGCCATTGTGAACATTTGCTGCCATCTCGAAATATATGCAGTGATAATAGCGTCCTTAGTTAATACATTTGATTTGTGCTTCAAAGGAAACATTTAATAAAATTATGCTAAGGAGAACTTAGAGCTGTTTCCATCCAGTTAATGCATTTTTTCTTTAACTGGTGTGTATATACAATTTAAAGTTCTGTAAGACAATGACTAAACAACTTCTTACACTCTGACTCATCCTAAGTTTATCTGTCTGGCATGGTCTGTTGTTTTAGCAGCTGGTTATCTTAGGGATTCAGAGTAGAGGCTAGCTCAGTCTGTAGTACCCAGTAGTGCAGGGGTTCAGTATTTTTTTTCTTTCTGAGGCCCCTCTCAACATACTAAAAATTCTGGGTCCCCATGGAGTTTGAGGGTGCCGCTTCAGGCCAGGGATAAGACCTTTGGGCATGGGCATAGTTTGACTTCTATTGGGCAGAGGCCCAAGGACCAGCTCTGCACAACAGGTCCAGGGAGGGAGCTCCACCTCTTGATTCACTTCATCAGGCCATCCACCTGTCTAGGGCTGGGTGCCACTGGCTAGGCCTGGAGCTGCCTGGACACCTTTGACTGGTTGCATGAGGAGTCTAAAAGGATTCAAAGCAGAGGAGCAGCCCCAGGCCTGGGCACCAGCAGCATATGGAGGAATGCCATGGCTGCCCACTCCATGGCGTCACCAGCCTGAGGAGCAGCTGCGCCTCACAGCTTGGCTCCATCTTCCTGCTTAGGAGCTAGCTGGGGGAGAGGAGGAGATGGGGGGGTGGTGAAGTTGCCCCAAGAACTTCCCTATTTTGGGGTAAGGCACTGCAGTTTGGGAAGGCAACACCTTTGTGCCTCAAAACTCTGCCCATGGGCTCAAGGTTTCTGTCTGTGGTGATGGAGCTCCTGGCTGTGAAGCGGGGCAGAGCTTGGAATTTCAGCCCTACTCTGCTCCTGGCTGCAAGTGGGACGAGGGGGGCACTGGGGCTCAGCGCACAAGCTTCCTTTTTCAGCCCCACAGGTCGCAGGACTTCAGTCCCATGGGAGGCACTGTTGCTCTGGGCACCAGCTTCCAGCAGCAGGGCTCCACAAACCCCATGAAAGAGCTCTTAGACCCTCTGAGAACCACTGCATTAATGGATAGCTAATGTGATGCTGATTTTTTTAAGACGTCTCCAGAGGAGGTCCTAGCAATTAGAGGCCAGTAAGGTTAACTTCAATACCAGGCAAACAGACTGGGTCTGACTGCAGAAAACAACAGAATTATCAGACATACAGAGGAACACAGCATCTCGGGGAAGGGTTAACATGGCTTTTGTAAAGGAAAATCATACTTCACCAATTCATTGGAATTCTCTGAGAGGCATGAAGCATGTGGCAAGGGATCCAGTGGATATAGTATAATTTGACTTTCAGACTGGCTTTGGCTCTTAAGTAAAGTAAGCTATTGTGGGGTAAGAGGGAACATTCTCTCCTGTATCAGTAACTGTTTACAAGGTAGAAAATAAAAGGTAGGAATAGATTGTCAGTTTTCACAGTGGAGAGAGGTAAATATCAGGGTCTCCCAAGATTCTTCACTGGGACAGGTGCTGAACAGCATATTCAGAAATGATCTGGGAAGAGGGGCAAACAGTAAGATGCTAAAGTTTGCAGATGGTACAGAATTATTCAAGATTGTTAAGTCCAAAAATGACTGCAATGAGTTAATAAAAGGAGTTCGCAAAACTGAGTGACTGGCAAGAAAATGGCAGATGAAATTGTGTTGATAAATGCAAAACTAAGCACATTGGTAAACGTAATCCCAGCTGCACATACAAAGGGGTGGATCTAGCAGCTGTTGACTCCAGTATCTTATTCTTAAGTGATATTGTGGTTAGTTCTTGGCAACCATCAGCTCGTTGTTCAATGTCAGTCAAAAAAGCTAACAAAATGTTAGGAGCTATTAGGAAAGGGATAAATAATAAGAAAATATTGTAATGTTCCTATATAAATCCGAGGCTATGCCCACACCTTGAATACTGCATGCAGTTATGACTGCCCCATCTGCAAACAGATGCATTAGAATTGGAGATAATACAGAGAGGAGCAGTAAAAAGATTAAGGGTATGGAACAGCTTCCATGTGAGGAGAGCTTAAGTGATTGGCCCAAAGTAGAGCAGGGCTCAAAAAAGCGGTAAGATGATGTAGGACACATCCATCAAAGGTGGTCAGATACTCAGTACTTTACTCCCTACACCTCTGACTGCCAAAGCTGGGAACGGACACCAGGGCAAATTACCTCATTCTCTTCATGAATCAGCCACTGTTGAAAGGCAGGATACTGGGCTCAATGGATCGTTGGTCTGATCCAGTATGACCGTTTTTGTGTTCTTGGCCACGCAAACAAATGGTGAGAAAATAGCAGAAGTGATGTGCTTTCTGGTTAAGGTTTGGTCTGTTCATATTTAGGAACAGCCCATGAATTTCAAGGACGGTTTGTTTTCTCAGTGTGGAGTGATGCCCTGACAGTATCACCAGAGAATTTGTATGTCATCTGGATATGGATTTGCTGAAGTAGTAGTTAAGCACATCCTGTGTGGCACAAGAAATACCTCAGAAAGGGTGTGAGAAGGAGGGAACAACAAATATGTTTTCATTGTGGCCTTTTAACAAGACTTGGATTTAAAGCACTGTGCCTTTTTCTCATCTGTTGGATTGGTTATCCTGGGGAAGGCCTGAGCTGGGGGTTAGAAGCTGGCCAGCAATATGAGGATGGATGTTGGATGGAGAAAAAGTGTGTTTGCGCTGTCTCTCTGCTCATCTGCATGTCAGCTAGTAAAGTCAAAGCATTTTAGGGCTAAAATAAACTTTTTATATTCAACTTTAAAAAATATGGCTTCTATCCTTTGTATTGACTTGAGAATGTTACCTTTGTTAATGTCATAAATGTACTGTTAAAAAGGTCAAATTATATAGTGCTCATTATTGCTGAGCTTATTCTAGAAAGGAAAAAATAAGCTAATTTTTTAATTCTTAAAATTGTGTTAAAATGTATTCAGAGATCTGCTAAACTCATCAGAGTTTGTAGTATATTTAATGGGAAGATGTTAAAGTTGTCAAGTTCAAAATGTGACCTCTTTCCTGCTAGACCCCAAAAGGCTGATAACCTTTTGGGACCCTTCTAAGCAATCGAATGTTTTATAGATTTTTATTAATTAATGTTGAGATTGCTAATAGCAAAGCACACAATCATGGTGAACACTATACAGCAAAAAAAAAAAGGTAAAATAAAATCTTTATAAAAAAACCTTATTTTAAATTTCAAGCTTCAAAAGAAGAATTATAAATAGTGGGGAAAATTGATTTTAAAAAAGGAAAATACATACCTTGCTGACCCATATAACTGATTCTGAAAAATCCTTGCTTTCAAAAATGGCAAGTTATGTCACTGGACAAAATGTAACATATTTGCAAAGTATCTCATTTTTAGTCTGGTCCCAGGATGTTATAGGACTTAATCCAGAAGTTCATATGTAACTGTGTATAATTCATAATAAAATACAGCGGTAAAAGAAAACGGTAAATCCTGTGGTATAGAAAAAACAACTTGAAGACTCTTTCTTTGGTTTTTGCAGTGTTCCTGTTCCTGTAGTCAGTCTAGAGAAAATTCCTAACCTAGTGAAGGCAGATGGTGCCAATGTTAAAATGAATTCTACAACCACTACCACCATCACCTCCTCCTCAGCCTCTTCATCCACCATACCTGCTCCAACTTTGGTAAATTCTGCTTTGACATCTAAGTCAGTGCCACCATCACCAGAAAAGCTTCTGAACGGCAAAGGAATTCTAGCTCCTTCAATAGACAAGAAACACCAAAACGGCACTAAAAGCAGTAACAAGCCTTACAAAAGACTTTCAGGTGAGTGATGTCACAGTGTGCCTTTTGAGATACTCAGTCATTCTTCATTAATAATTTTTGCAGCTGAGGAGTCAGGTATTGTATTATGCAGTAGCATTTACTGTAGAATGCTGTTTTTAATATGCCTAGTTAACCTTCAAGCCCTTGCCATATGGATAACATATATCCTACTGAAATACAGGTTTTGGCTTAGAATTAACCTCTGGGTGGTTAGTTCTTTGTCCTATAAAGTGTAGAATATCTAAGGATTGAATGCAGTAAAATAAAAAGCAACAGGCTCTGTCTCTTTAGTTTATTTTTAGACCTACTTTACAAATTTTCTACAGACTAGAGTAGTAATGATCAACTTACCAAGATTTAGTGATGTTTTCACATCACTCTGATTGAATTCTTGAGATTTGAAGCATTAATATGAATATTGTAGCTGAGAACCCGTGTTGACTGATGACTGTAACTCATAAAGTTGTAAAATACCCAGAAATCCCTGAGAAGTTAAATGTTGGCCAATAGCAGACTGCAAATCACAGTGATGACTGAATCTGATGATATTTGAAACAGAAAAAAGTTCTCTGGCCTGCTTATAGCTGTTTCTATCACTTCACACTAACTCAGCAGACACTGTAGGCCTTCTGAGTGATTTTGGGGCTTATTGTGCGTGATCAGTTTTTGACTTATATATGGGTTTTATTGTGCTGGGAGAAGTCTGTGGATTTGTTGGGGGTGGAAAACAAGAGGTGTATGCCCTGGCAAGGGACTGTATGAGCTTAAGATGGTGGCATGTGCTGGTTGTATTGTATAAGTAGTGCCAATTTGTGCGAGTGGCTGTTGGACGCATGGGCATGGCAGTTGCGCCACATAAAATTTATGCAGTGTCTCTCATTCAGCCAATGAAAATGTGTGTGCAAATTAGCAATAGAGTAAGCATGATGATTGGAGGAGTTACATCTGGTATCACAGTGGTCTGGGACTCTTGATTTGACATAGATACACGCTCTAGTTGTATTCTGCGTGCTTGTCATTTGTAAAAATCAGAATAGCTGAGAACTTAAAAACTTGACAATAACAGACTGCAAAACTCAGTGATGATTCACCTTGGGGACGACAGAAAAGCTCTCCTGTTTCCAGCTGCAGCCACCACTTTGCACTAATTCAAAAGGCACTTTAGGCTTAGAATGACTGAGTGACATTCCTGGACTCTTGTTATACCCATGTGGTTAGTTCAACAGGGAAACATAACTTCTTTCATTTGCAAGGCATCCATTGGCTATGCTGTTAGTGTCTCTTTCATGTTCAACACCATGCCTGTACTAATGAATGGGTTTTTAAAGGGTTTTTGTATGTGGATCCAGTTTGTTAGTTGTATAGTTGTGCAATATAGCTAATCTTACTCTCTGAAAACAGTTACCCATTTTGCATTGATAATCCTTTAAAAGGGACAAAAAATTTAGGGTACAGGCTGTTTGCAACATTCAGTTTTTAATGTTGGTAAAAAGGCAGCACAGATACAGTAAACCCTCAAAGTGCAAATCAAAATAGTGCCTAACTCACATTAACATGAGTTAAGTGCAAATCAAAACTACCCCCCCTCCAATCCCCCAGCTCCCCCAACTGGGCTGCAAGCAGCTGTGTGCTCCCCAGCTGGGAGAAGCCAGAGGCCACATGGCTGCCCGCGCGCGCGCACACGCACACGCACACGCACACGCACTCTCTCTCTCTCTCTCTCCCACCAGCTGGGGAAGCTGGCATCTGGAGCCAGCCGCTGTACTACTTCTCCCAGCCAGGGGAAGTGGGTGGCTGGAACAGCAGCAGAGCACTGCTGTTCCCAGGCTTCCCCCAGCTGATGGGGAGCAGCAGAGCTCTGCAGAGGCTCCACCTGCCCACTCCCCCAGCCAGAGGAATTCCAGGGATCTCCCCAACCTCTCCCCCCACCCCATTTTATGCATGATTTAATTTACGTGGCAGTTGCCCAGGATGCAGCCTCCATGTAAATTGGGGGATTACTGTACAACCATCATCCTCATCTGATGGGAAGTCACCTCTCACACTGTAAATAATTTGGAAGTTTTTATTTTAAACATCAGGAAATACTATAGGTTGAACCTCGCTCGTCCGGCAGTCTGGGGACCTGACCAGTGCCGGATGAGAGAATTTTCCAGATAATGGGAAGTTGGTATTGTCTAGCAGTATTACTAACACTTCCACTGCTTACTGGGCTCTTAAAAGACATTTAGAGGTAAATTACAGCTAAATAACAGCACAGAACACTGAGAGCCAGGACTGGTGGCTGTGAGCAAACTTCATGGGGCCACAGGAGACTTGGCCACACCCATGGTAAGTGGTCATCCAGCTAATGATAATCATGCTGGATTGCAGATGTTGCCGGATGAGAGAGTTTGGGATTAGAGAGGTTCAACCTATAGACAGATTTACAGGAAGACACCAGCATTTAGGCAAAACTTGCTTCTAATTTTCTCTTCCCCCACGGGTGAAGAGGGCTACACGTATGCACATCCACACAGAGGGCAAAACTGGCATCTGGTTTCTCTTAATGGTGAGGAGGAGGAAGGATATGGGGAGGCTGCACAAGCTGTGGTCATAACCTGCACAGTTTTATCTGTGATGGGAAAGCAGAATAGACTGTCTGGTGTTGTTTTTTTGTTTTTTTTTAAGTTAGTGTTTATCGCCTCATTAAAATGGCTTCACTCCAAAACAGTGCAAGGTGTGTTTGCTAAGACTGTGTGTACTGTGGAACGAGGGCATTGTGCCAACGTCATTAGTATGGTGTCGTCTTTCTCAGGTAGTTAAAGGTGGCACACAGCAAAACTTTTGTCCCAAAATTTTGCAGTTGGCCATACCAAAATTCAGCAAAGCTAGACATATGTAGTGTAAACCAATCCTTTATCTTTTTAACCTAAAGTTTCATTGACTAGGATCTAATTTATGCAGTGCATTATGTTCTGACAGAAAACCCCTGAAGATACCGGTAGAAAGAATAGTTTCAGAAAACATTAACATTTTGAACAGCTTAACTTCAAAAATCTTTTTAATCGCTCTTCTCTGGGCAATGGGAGCTTGACTTCAGTGCATTGTTAGCTCAAGCTGTATTTCAAGTTTTTCCCCTAAATCAGGGGTAGGTGACTTGCCTGGATCCAGACCCCAAGGCTGGGGACTCCCCTCCCCAAAATCTGGCTCACAGCAATGTAGGGAGCCCTGACCCTTGTGGGCCGGATCAAGCAAGCTGCAGCCGGAGCTGGCCAATGGGCCCTTCTGGGGGAGGAAGTACAGGAAGCAGTTCCACATGGTGCTGCTGCCATTCCCCCAGCCAAGGAAAGGGGAGAGGGAGTGACAGCGCTGCCCAGAGGCCTTATCCTGCCACTCTTACTGGCTGGAATTCCAGCCAATCAGAGCAGTGGAGGGCAGTGCCTGGGTGGCGGCAGGGAGCCCAGAGCCATGTGCATTGGGGGTGCTACACAAGTAAGCTGCACTCTCTCCCACCAAACTCCCTATTACCCACACAAATTTATTTAGCCCTTCCACACTTCAGGGACACACACACCTTTACCCAATTCCTAGGGCTCAGGGTGTAACATCCTGCGGGTGTGCAGGGTCTTTGCCACAGAAAAAGCCTTACATGGTAATATTCCTACTCTCTGTTTATTGACAATTACCGAGTATGCAGAATACATGCTACGCACACAGCATCATGCTCACCAAACCTGATAAAGGCAAGCAGACTTCCCATGTTGACCAGACAAAGTCAGTCTCTCTGAATGCTGGTTGCTTCCCCTCACCATCGTGCTGAGGAATTCTGGGAGCACAGGTCTTAGCTGTGTCTAGCAGGTGAGTTCTTCTCTCAAATCGTCATCATCTTCTTCTTCCTACCTTTCTTTCCCTTTCCTTCCTGCTGTTTTCCTTCTTGGACCGCACTTAATATAGTAGAACTTGAGTCCTGCTTAGCTATACCGTGACCAATTATTTTAGTATTGTTTTACTAACCAGTCGTAACCTACTGTAACAGAATTCCCTAACCAATCATATCCCACCACCTTAGTTGATTTACACCTAGCAAAATTAATTCTACAGCAGACAGAAATAATTACAAACCAGACAGAGCTTATACAGACAACCAATAGGAAAGTGAAGACAGTCGTCAGAGCATGAAGATTCCATAACCTCAATTATTGGTAAGTAGTTTCTTGCCAGGCAAAATGTTGTTACGTAAGTTTTCTCTACCCAATTTGAGATCTGGTTTTTTGTCTGGTGTCAGTGAGTGCCCTTAGGACAACTCTCCTTCTTAATAGCCTGGTGTGGCCCTATTGTAATGAAATTTAGATAGCATATGGGTATGTGACTCCCAGCTTTTCAGCTAATGGCTGCTGCTCTTCCATCTGACTGTAGAGGAAGGCTTTTCTATATGGTTATAGAAAACACATATTTGTTCTTCTTCGAGTGTCCCCATGGGTGCTCCACATTAGGTGTCGGGCTCGCCCGGCGCCGCAGATCGGATCTTCCAAGCAGTTTCTGCCGGACCGCGCATGCGCCGGTGCGCGCCACTCCCCCGCGTGCTCCTGGCCACGTGCACGATCTGGTCCCCGCCAGTTCCTCTTAACAGCTGTCGGCTGCAGACGGAATCCGACTAGGCTACGGCCAAGTTAGCGTATTCAATGGTTTTAACTGTTTTTCTTTAAAGTTTTCAAGTTCTTAGGCTACTGTTAAGTTAGCCAGTTGTTATTTTCAAAAAAAAAAAAAAGAAACAACAAGCGGGACGGAATTCAGTCCAGTCCTAGTAACAAGCGGAGCACCAGAGGCCAGGAGCCTAGGGCCATTAGCCCTCCTGCCGCGGCAGGCTATCAGAGAGGGGGAAAACAGCACAGAGAAGGTGCTAAGTACCCCATTAACAACTGAAAGACTCACCAACAATGTCCTCTTCAGGATTCAAGGAATGTGAGTCTTGCCGAGAGGCAATGCCAGCGTCTGATGGGCACAGTCACTGCATAAGGTGCCTGGGGGAGTCCCATGTCACGCAGAAATGCTCCTTGTGTGCAAAATTAACAGCCAGAGCAAGGAAGGACAGGGAGATGCGGCTTAAAATGCTGCTCTTCGACAAGGCCCTCCAGCCAGACATGCCGGAGCGGCCGCAGCAGGAGGGACCCTCCGGGGCCCATAAAAGGAAAGCTGCCTCCCTCACCCCATCACCACAAAAACGGAGGAAAGTCTCCCCAGCCCGATCCCTGCCGGCAGCAACAGCGAGCGAGACGGGAGGAGCGCACAGCCCCCAGCCGCAGCAACAGCTGATCAGCAGCGGCACGGAGAGCCACGTGGAGGCTGCTCAGCCTCCGATAATCAAACAGCCGCCCCACACCGCAGGCAGGGCGGCGGCTAAACAAGCGCTGGTACCAGCGGCACCGCAAGCAGCGGCACCAACCCCCGGGGAACCGGCGGTGCAGAGCGCGCAGGCACGCAGCCTGCAGGCACTGGAGGACACCGCCCGTGCGGCACCACCCATAAGCGTGCCGAGCACGGCGCGGATGGGGCCGAGATCCCCTACACGTCAGGGGGCGGAGCCACCCCCTCAAGGGAGGGGGAAGGCTGCACACAAAACAAGGCACCGCAGCCCCTCTCCAGACAGGGCTGCAGAGTTGCTTTCTCTCAGCCCTCCGCTCATGCTGCAGACTCCAACTAGAAGGCAGGGGTCCCCCCTAGCCTAGCCAGAGCCCCCGTCTCCATTTTTACAACCAGCCTCGCCCTGGCTGGGACCACCTTCACCCTTCCTGGGGTTTGAGCCGCTGGAGTACTATCACAAATCGCTCTCTCCAGTGTCCCAGGTCTCTCAACGATCTCGCTCCCCCAGACGCAGAGGGTATGCACCAAGGGAGTGGTCTAGGTCACCTTCCCAAGAACAGTGCCCATGCTGCCATGGTCGCCCCTATCATGCGGGGCATAGACACCACTGGCAATCTACCAGGGAAAGATCCCCACAGACGGTCCTGTATCCCCGAGGGCAATCGCGAACGGGGACAGAGACTCAAGTATCTTAGGGGGAACTGGTTATGGAACCCCGAGATTTTTCCGTTGCAAGCTTCCAGCGAGTGGATGTACCATCATCAACAGGAACCGGAAGGGTCCAGAGAGGCGTACCCTAGTGGTTCCTTGCTCTCCTCCCTGGACGAGGCTATGGCCCCGGGGGACGTCCATCCTGCGGATGATCTCAAACAGTTCCAAGAGCTGTTTAAGAGGGTGGCCTTCACGCAAGGCATCCAGACAGCAAAGGTGCAAGAGAAACACCATAAGCTCCTCAAAAATCTGAGACCTCCGGCCTCCTCCAAAATAGCAATACCGCTTGATGACGCAATCTTGGAGTCCGCCACTATGATATGGCAGACCTCTGCGACTATTCCGCCTGTCCACAAGAGAGCGGATAAAAAAAAAAAAAATACTTCGTGCCAGCAAAGGGCATGGAGTTCCTGTTCAGACACTCACAACCAAATTCCTTGGTGGTGGAGTCGTGGCAACAAAGATCAAAGACATCTCAATTCAAGACAGGGGGAACAGACAAAGATGCCAAGAAGCTAGAGCTGTTCGGCAGAAAGGTCTACTCCTCCTCCACTCTACTGTTGCAAATGGCAAATTACGCAGCGCATCTAGCGAACCATAATTTCGACAACTACACTAGGTTAACCTCCCTCATGGACTCGCTTCCAGAGGGCAAGAAACCGGTGCTCAAGGCCATCGTGCAAGAAGGCTACGCGGCCTCGAGGACGGGAGTTCAGATCGCCCTGGATGTTGCGGACACAGCAGCACGCTCCACAGCTACGGCAGTGGTGATGCGAAGGGAGTCCTGGCTCCAGACTTCGGGAATACCGAGGGACCTGCAGGCAAAGATCGTCGATCTTCCCTTCGACTCGCAGAAGCTGTTTGCTGAATCAACTGACTCGGTCCTTCATTCCAGTAAAGATTCAAGAGCCACACTTAGGACCCTGGGGATTTACACCCCTCCATACAGAAAGAAAAAGTACTACCCTCAACAAAGACGGTACCAGTACCAGCAACAGCGTCCCCAGTACCACAGGGGTTACGAGCAAGGGCGACATCAACAGCACCAGCAGTACAGAACTCCCAGGCGACGTTCCCAACAGAGCCATGCGTCCTCGAGGCAGGGCCAAAGGCCACAAGTTTGACACACAGATCCAGGGCTGCGCCATCACTACCATCGCACAAGGTCATCCGAAGCGGTTATTCCACCATCGCCTCCGACCATTCTATGACCAGTGGCAAAGGATCACCACAGACAAATGGGTGCTGGAGATCATAGCCACGGGGTACGCCCTCCCCTTCCAGTCGCTCCCACCGCCACGACCTCCACCCAGGCCCCACCTCCAGGAGGCCCCCCACGTAGCGAGGCTCAAGCAGGAGGTAGACCATCTCATGCTCATAGGGGCAGTGGAAAGAGTGCCGGAGCAACTACAAGGGAGAGGGTCCTACTCGAGGTACTTCCTAATGGAGAAAAAGACAGGAGGCTGGAGGCCCATCTTAGATCTTCGAGGCCTCAACCGGTACCTGCACAAGCAACGCTTTAGGATGATCACAATCACCTCCATCCTTACGGCACTAGACGATGGAGATTGGTTCGCAGCCCTCGACTTACAAGACACGTATTTTCACATAACTATCCATCCGGCTCACCGACGATTTCTCCAGTTCATGGTAGGCAAAGAACATTTTCAATACAAGGTCCTACCGTTTGGCCTCTCCTCGGCCCCCAGAGTCTTCACCAAGACCTTGGCAGTGGTGTCAGCCTACCTGCACAGACGGGGTATTTATATTCCCGTATCTGGACGACTGCCTACTCAAAGGGGCCTCGAAGGAGGAGGTACTACGCATGATACGCATCACAGCAGGCACGTTCTTTTCGCTCGGCCTGGTTATCAATCCGGCAAAATGAAAGATAGACCCCACACAGGACATAGAGTTCATAGGGGCACGCATAAATTCTATTACAGCGAGAGTGTATCTACCAGAGACACGCTTTCGGGCCATCAGCTCCCTCGTGCAAGTCATCACCTTCAGCCCTACGGTGCCGGTTCTGACATGCTTACAGCTTCTGGGCCACATGGCAGCAGCGACGTTCGTAGTACAGAACGCCAGGTTACACATGCGCAGCATGCAGCACTGGCTGGCGAGCGTATACAAACCAGCAGCACACACCGTTCACAGGGTGGTGTCGCCCACAACAGAGGTGCGCAAATCCCTGCAATGGTGGGTAAACCCCAAGAACCTGCTAACAGGGGTACCCTTCCACCAACCACAAATATCGGTTTTTCTTACTACAGATGCCTCCCTCATAGGGTGGGGAGCACACATGGGCAAAGAGGTGACGCAAGGGCTGTGGTCCTCCACGGAGCAATCACTGCACATAAATATACTGGAGCTCAGAGCAGTGTTCAACGCCTGCAGACACTTTAGAGACCATATACAAGGCAAAGTAGTCGGATCAGTACAGACAATACCTCCACCATGTTTTATATAAATCGGCAAGGAGGAGCTCGGTCCCGTGCCTTATGTGCAGAAGCAGTCCGGTTGTGGAACTGGTGCATCGCCAACAGTATAACCTTGAAAGCCTCGTACTTACCAGGTGCTCACAATGTGAAGGCAGACCAGCTGAGCAGGCGTTTCGCACTCACGCACGAGTGGCAGATCCATCCCGATCTGCTACGACCGATTTTTCACTCATGGGGTTTTCCCCAGATAGACCTGTTTGCTACTCAACACAACAAGAAGTGCCCATGATTCTGCTCCAGGGCAGGACTGGGATGGGGGTCCCTGGGGGACGCATTCGCGATCTCCTGGAGGGGCCCCCTGCTTTACGCTTTCCCTCCCACAGTGCTCATCCACAAAGTCTTGCAGAAAGCCAGGAGGGAAGGAGCCCGAATGATCCTGATAGTCCCAACGTGGGATTGACAGCAATGGTTCCCCCTACTCCTGCGCATGTCAGACCGGCCACCGATGCCCCTTCCGGTGGCGCCGGATCTGCTCACGCAAGCCCAGGGGTCCATAGTGCATCCACACCCCCAAGGCCTGCGACTACAAGCGTGGTTAATCCATGGCTCAGCTCCCTAGAGAGCACATGTACGGAGGAAGTGCAGCAAGTCCTAGAAAGTAGCAGGAGGACTTCCACCAGGAAGACCTACAAGCAGAAATGGACTCGCTTCATGGCATGGTGTTCTACCAAACAGCTAGCCCCCCTTTCGGTGCCTATGCCTGTGATATTAGAGTATTTACAGGACCTCAAGAGAGGAGGACTCTCACTATCCTCGTTAAAGGTCCACCTTGCCGCCTTTTCGGCGTTCAGACACGAAGAGGAAGGGCACACGGTGTTCGCCCATCCCATGGTTACCAGGTTCCTCAAAGGGTTGGTAAACCTATACCCCCCTCGGAAATCGCTTTCACCTTCGTGGAACTTGCACCTGGTGCTTAATGTGATAACGGGACCACCGTTCGAGCCTTTGGCCACGGTTTCCCTCCGCCTCCTTACGATAAAGACGACCTTTCTTCTCGCAATCACGTCAGCTCGCAGGGTGAGCGAGCTTGCGGCAGTTATGGCAATGCCACCCTGCACTGTTTTTTCCAAGGAGGCGGTAACCATACGGCTGCATCCAGCCTTTGTTCCTAAAGTTTCTTCTGAGTTTCATATTAACGAACCTATCGTTTTACCCTCGTTTTATCCAAAGCCTCATAACTCTAACAAAGAGGCGCGCCTATACCTCCTGGACGTGAGGAGGGCGCTAGCCTTCTATATAGACAGGACCAAGTCCTTCCGGAAAACGGATGGACTCCTAGTCTCTCTCGCTCCCAAATCGAAAGGAGAAGGTCTCTCTTCGCAGAGAATCTCGAAGCACATTGTATCCTGCATAAAAATGTGCTACGAACTCAAAAAGACTCCTTTAGTGGCCACGCCCAGGGCTCATTCCACTAGGGCGGTGGTGGCATCAACAGCCTTTTTCAAGGGCGTTGCGCTAAAAGACATTTGCAGAGCGGCAACCTGGTCATCCTATGACACCTTCGCCAAACATTATGCCCTTCACAGGGTATTCCAAGAGGATACCCGTCTCTCGACAGCGGTCCTCTCGGGGACAAGCTGCACGTAATCCGATTACCCACCTCCTATCTTGGGTTACTGCTGGGTAGTCACCTAATGTGGAGCACCCACGGGGACACTCGAAGAAGAAAGAAAGGTTACTCACCGTAGTAACGGTGGTTCTTCGAGATGTGTCCCCGTGAGTGCTCCACTACCCGCCCATCCTCCCCGCTTCGGATCTCTGTTTAGTGTTTTGCAGGAGCATCCGAGGCAGTTGGTCAAGGAACTGGCGGGGACCGGATCGTGCACGTGGCCAGGAGCGTGCAAGGGAGCGGCGCACACCGGCGCATGCACGGTCCGGCAGAAACTGCTTGGAAGATCCGATCTGCGGCTCCGGGCGAGCCCGACACCTAATGTGGAGCACCCACGGGGACACATCTCGAAGAACCACTGTTACTACGGTGAGTAACCTTTCTTTATACTGTTACACACCATCCCACCTGCTTCCTGCATCCTTCTTTTTCCCAGACTCCACACCCCAAACTGTCCTGCACCCTTCCTCCCACCCAGAGCCCAGTCTGCTCTTGCAACTTCCTCCCCTACCCACTCCTGGTCAGACCCTCACCCCCAGCCTGCTCCTGTTCCCCTACTCAGAACCCCCCTGTAGCCAACCAGGCTCGGGTTCCCCAGAGACGAGGCTGCACCCAGAAGGAGAGTGCTATATTTGGTTTATTGAAAGCGCGTGACACCCGCGACGGGAGCCCCGGAGACGCCGCAGTCACCCATGGGGGGAAACCCGACGCGCCGGAGCTTCGCTCGGGGAGAGGCTCTGTAACAGGCCTCCTAACACTAGCTGATAAAGCTGAGCTCATTAACATAAGATTGCCTAAAATTGCCTATGCATTTCTTATCACTATCTCTTGTGGCCTACTGCCAGTGTAGCCTTGAAATCTTGGCAAGCGCGGCTTATTCTGCAGCTGTTCCCATGGCAGTTTGCAGCTTTCACCTTGCACAGACTGGTCTGTTTAGATTCTCCTGAGGATTCACAGAGGGGTCGATCTGCTCTCATGAGACCGTTACAAAGTCTTCTCGCACCCTACACCCCCTCCTGCCCAGACCCCCCAGTTTCCTGCCCACTCCTGCACCCTCCCTCCTACCCAGACCCCACATTCCAAGCCCACTTCCTGGAAGTCCCCTCCCACACTGAACCCCTCCTCTTTGACCGCACCCCAGAGCTTAGAGGGACTTGGAAAGTATGCTAGTCTGCCCCCACCACACCCCAGGCTCTGGGGCCAGTGTGTGAGGGGAATGAGGGGAGTGCCCTTTTGTGTTGGTTTTTCAGTTGAGGACCTCGTCGGTGAGGGATTGTTTTGTTTTGGGCCTTTGGGCGGGGCTGGTTGTGGGTTTGTGGAGGTTTTTGTTTTTGTTTTTCCGGTTTCTCACTTGTCTGGACCCCGACTGATTTGCCTGTGGGTCAGCAGCCCCCAACCGAAAATGGTTCCCCTCCTCTGCCCTACATAAAGGACAGTAACACATATCTGTAGTTCAAGTTAAATGGTGCTTTACCTGCGACCTAGCTGTCCTGTAAGGGGGCTGGATTGATGCTCCTGAGCTGCTGATGCTCAAGCTGGTAATGCAGTGGGGAGGGGAAGGTGGGCAGCAGCTCAGGACTCCTCTGCTAACCAGACCACTCTGTGTAGTTGGAGTGTTGTTTTGTGCTGTGATTGGTCTCACCCCGCTCACACTTGCCCTAGGCTAGCTCCAGTAGGACAACTCCAGTGTGCTAAATCAAGTGAACTCTTCCAGTGATGATGAGCGCTGGGTTCTGGGCTTAGTCCCTGAGCGACCGGCCTTTCTGCGACGTTGTACAACCCAATGTTTGGTTATAAATATTTACTATATATGCAAGAGTCCTTAGGGTGAATCTCTGTTCTGAAGAGGTCATCACACTCTCAGGCCTTCTTCCATATTGCTTAACTAGAGCCACGGTGATGCTAGGGCAGTTTCACATGGCACTAACTCAGCAGTCCACCATATCTGCCAATATAGGAACATTTTCTTTGGGGGCGGGATGGGGGGACATATCTCCAAATTGGCTAGGAGATGTTTTAAGCAAGTTCTCCATCTGCACAGTTGGTTTCTGATCATTTTTGTGGCCTGAGCTAAAGCAAATGATTCTTTGGTATGTACCTAGGACTCGCTATACGTGTTTTACCCACAAAGTGGACAGGGGGAATTTTTAAGCTTGTTTGTCTCTTGATGTCTAGGTGGAGCCAGTTCTTTGTGGTTTTCAGTCCTGGCAACAGGCTTAAACTGGTTTACATCAGTTTTACTTCCTTCTCAGAACCCTGCTCTCTCTCTCTCTGCCTTACATCCTTGAGTGAGGCTGAAGTTCTTTCAGCAGCTGAAGGCTGGCTCTGGATGAGGGTGGTCAGTGAAGCTGCCCAGACTGGACTTGATGACCTCTGAAGGTCCCTTCCAGCTCTATGAGAGAGGTGTCTCTCCATTTATTTATTTAACATGGAAAAAAATAACCTTGTGCAATTCCAACCATTTATGGCCAGAGCTGGAGAACGGGAAGCCTCAGCTAAATAAAACTGCCTGCTAATTTGCAAGCTGTGGCTATAGGCTATGGACTTCAATCCCTCCTTTCCATTCTGCAAAGACTGCAGTGTTCCCCTAAAACACCCACTATAGTTGCTTTAGAGGAATGCTTGTACTCTCCCATTTTGGAGGATCAACATGTCAGCCCTGCAGCATGCCTGGCCAGTGCCAATGCAGATTTGTGGCAGTCCAAGGTCACTTTTACAGCTGGAGCTTTGACCTGACATCATGGATCCTGGGAATCCAAGAGCTCTGTTTTTATCATTGGTTTTCAAGAAGGCAGTGATCTTTTGTTTGAGATGTGGACTTTACCATGGAGCTATATGTGGTGTACCTGGCTACCCTTGGAAAGGAAATGTGGTTTACCTGCTTACTTACCAGTGTTCCTTGCAAGGAGTATTATTATTTCATTGCTCTGTAGGCCACATGGGCTTCCAGTTTTTCTGGCTGCAAATCAGGAGTTTGGTTTACGTCTCTAAAGTCCTGCATAGTTTGGGAGCTGGCTGTTTTGGGAGCTCGCTGTTTTAGGAACTGCCTGTTTCCTCATACTCCGTCCATGTAGTTCTGAGCTGTCAGATTTGATTTTCTGACAGTTCCAGTTTTGTGTGTTCCTGAGGCTGGAGGGCTAGTGTTTTTAGTGGAATACTCTTGGGTGTTGAATTGGCTTCCATGTTGGTTCCACACAGTCAGATGTGGGCATTTGGAACATTGTCTGTCTGCTCTGGCTTTTTCCCTGGAGGTGTGTCTGAGTTTCTCTTGTGGTTCTTAGTTACAATTTTGTCAGTATACCTTGTTTTAAATTTGGGGAGGAAAGTTTATTGTGTAAGTGAGCCTAGAGCAATGTTTTATTAGCAGGTAAGAGCTTAACTTGAATGAGTGACTCATACAATTGGCTTGTGAACATACATTTTAAGATACTGTTTCTGTGGTTTCATCTTTTTTACTGTACACTCAAGGGCTACAGCAGAGTCGCCAACTCAGGACAGATTTCATTGCCATTGTAGTTTTCCAATGCTGGTGATGCGGACACTTGCTCTGGAATGCCTGCCTCTTCCTGCCATGTCCCTTTATCCAGTGATCAAAAACTTAAATACTTAATACACTTACTACCAACAGATATGTGGAACACAGTTCTCAGATCTGTTGGTTGCTACAGCATCTATAAGCAAATGTTGTCTATTTACTGAAAGTAGTGGGAGTCAGAAATTATATTCTGCTTCCAGCTCTGCCACTGACATGCAGCTGACCTGAAGCAACTCCCCTAATGTCATTGTGTGCCTCAGTTTACCCATCTGTAAAATGGATAGTAACTTATACCTACCTCAACCAGGATGTTGAGATTTACTGCTTTTAAAGCATTTTTGGATCTTAAAAGTGTTCTCTATATTGAAAGTAGTGGCATTCTAAAAATTGCATAGTTGTATGAACATAGAATTGAGGAATTTGGTAAAGAACAGAGCTGTTTTTTTCCATTATTTGTGAGACAGTGGAATACAAAAAACTATGCATATCAAAATAATGGGGTGGAGGGCATAAACTAACTGTGTTAATGTTTTTGTAACAGTGCTATAGTATAAAACAAAAACCTATTTTATACGTAAATTGTAGATGAAAGATACAAAATTAAAAACAGTATTAGAATAGGTAAATCTAGTACATTTAGCATTAAATATACTAAAATGTTTCAGGTGATGTTTCTTATTGTTAGTAATATTCAGAACTCAGGTATGTTCTTCCCCTTTTCAAAATGGGTTACAAACTTTAAGTAAGCGTCTCGGTGACCCCATGAACTAGGAAAATAAGAATTATTAACCCCATTTTTAGAAATGATGAAGAAGGGACAGACTTAAGCCAAATCTTTCAAATGTAGCTGATAATTTTCGATGATTCAAATTTTTAATGCCTACCTGGAGATACTGTTGGCCTGATTCTTCAGAGGTTGTGTGTGCCTGCTACTCCCAAATGAAGTAACGCAGAGCTGCAGCAAAGACTCAGTAGGTTTCTTAAGCTGGGTACCCAAAGATTTGAGACACTGAAAATCAATGGCCATATATAGAAAGTTTTTGCCTTAGTGGCCACAGTGGTAGTCATACAGTTGGACCTCAAAGTTGCACACTGACCAGTCAACTACATATCTCATTTGGAACCCAGAAGTATAGAATCAAACCGAAGAAGAGCCCAAAAGAAAAAAAAAAGACAAATACAGTATAATACTGTATTAAATGTATACTACTACACAAATAAAGGGACAGCAGCATTTTTCTTCTGCATAATGAAGCTTCAAAGCTGTATTGAGTCACTGTTCAACTGTAAACTTTTGAAAGAACAACCCATAACATTTGCTTAGAGATATGAACATTTCAGCGTATGAACCACATCCATTGCCAGCTTCATAACTCTGAGGTTCTACTGTTGTTGGAATTTAACGAAAATTCTTGGCTTAGTCTGCTATTTGGACTCTCCTGTCAAGCCCCACTCTCTTGTTTGTATCTCTGAATGCACTAATGACACAATGTCCTTAACTACTACTCGCAAAAGATCTTTTGCCAAGTGTTCTCTAACGTAATAGCAGGTACTCTGAATTCTGTGAATGAAATCATGCTTTTACTGATGGGAACCATGTGTAGGGAAAGGAGAGAACAGTATTGTCTCAGCCATGCATGTGGTACAAGAGATGCTTAGCTGGTGTAGATTCACGATGTTTCAAATTGGGCCTGGGTAAATAACCAGGCACAGCTTATTGCAGTCCCTTACAAAACACGTATTTTCTAGGAAGCAAGTTTAATTGACCCATCTTTTTAAAAACATGTATTTTGAGACACTTTTTTCTTTTCTTTTCTTCCCAAACAGAAAGAGAATTTGACCCAAATAAACACTGTGGAGTACTGGATCCTGAAACAAAGAAACCTTGCACAAGATCACTCACCTGCAAGGTACTTTTCTCAGAAGATAAAATATCAGATGCTTTGTTGTAGTTTAAAATCCCACCACGGTAATGTGAGAGGTCATACCTGCTCCTGTCTTACAGACAATGGGTATGGTATTCAGACACTGTTCACAGGTAATTCTTGCTAAAGTAATTCTATCTGTTTCTTTGATGAATCAGAGCATCTACATCATTCCACTGATATTTTTGACAAAGGTTTTCCTTGTCATTTGTGATATGAAGGGCATTACACTTTCTTTATATGCATTCAGTAGTGTTGCTTGAAACACCTGATTTGCGGTTAATATATGCATCAGAGCTGTTACATGTTCTACTTGTAGTTGAGATGAAATTCATTTTCTTTTAAATAATTTGAGAGCTGCTTACATGGCTGAAAAAACAGTGTAAAACACAGTATGGAAACACCTGTATCTACTGCTGTTGGTCTGTAGGGGAGAACAGGGCAATGTGCTTGACTATCTACCTTTATATGTATTTATACGTATGCCAGTCTAACCAGACCTAATTATTTATTGTAGATTCAGAGCTGCGATTACTGTGTTCTGTAGAATTTAAGTAATATTATTGGGATACTATTTCCTGTCTTGGAAAAGGTACATGGATAGTTTCTGTTACGAAAACTGTCCCTAAAGATAATTTTAAGGTAAATTGGTCACATCCTGAGAATAATTATTTGAATGTATCAAGAGCAAGGTGGAATAAAACCTTTTTATTGCCATCACTGTACTAAAGTTGTTCTAAGTGGAGTTGTGTTTCAGACATTTCCAGCATATGGAAACAATTTTATACACAAATTCTCTTTAACCACCTTATTTTTAGACTCATTCACTTAACCATCGACGAGCAGTTCCAGGCCGCAGAAAACAGTTTGACATCCTTCTAGCTGAACACAAAGCTCGATCCAGAGAAAAGGACGTTGCAAAAGACAAGGAGCATCCACAGGCTATAAGGGAACCCCATCAGAACCATCCCACACCTGTACAGGATTCTTTGTCAGGATCTTCACTGACCTCTGGGCAAGAACCTAAAGTAACAATTCATGCAAAAGCTAGACTACCCAATTCTGTACTTCCTAGGTGAGCAATCATCTTGAACGCATGAATACTGTAGTGTGAAACTTCTATAGCAAACGTCACTCTGTCGTGTGTACAGGTAATGCTATATTTGTGCCACCCTTGTATGGAGTGTTCCATAATCAAATATTAATATAGGGCCCCTCTCAGGAGCCGGAAATAGGTGACACTAAAGGTGGTATTTAAAATCACGGGGGTCTGACTGGAGCAGGGGAGCTTGACTGTCAGTCACAGAGTATCTGACTATTCCAGCTAAAATGGCCAGTAGAAGAGAGCAAAGTTAGGATTCAAAAGAGGCTCACAAATGGGTTTTAGAATCATTTTTTGAGTGAATCAGGGCAACTCATGTCTCTTGCTTAAGGTAAGTGGCACCTTCATTCACAAATAGACCCTGTTCACCTTACTGGGACTGCTTGCACAGGGAGGTCCACTTCACCGTAAATCAAGTGATCAGCATCTGGCCCTTAGAACTCGTCATTCAGGCTGTCTGGCTGTAGCTCATCATTTCTTCTTCAGGTCTCCTTTGCAACCGCAAGGGCTAAAAACGCTTACCCAGAACAGAAACCCAAATTCTAAAGAAGCTGACGAATCTTGCTGCCAGCTCTGGCACCCTGAGAGCTCTGCTAATGAGCTGGGTGGCTGCCCAATCATGCAGCTTACAGGGAACACTGGTGGATGAGGTCAGTCAAACCGGGCTGAACCATGCTTCTTTTTTAGTATTTTATATTTCACTGCTTCTGAGAGGCCTCATTCAGGATGGGCTCCCAGTTACATGGTATCATACAAACACATACAACGATAGTGTCCAGACCTCAAAGAGCAGCACGCCCTCTAAAATAAGCAAGTGGCATATGAAGGGTGCAGGAATTTAGGTACAAAGAAAGATACGGAATTTTTGTGTCCATGTCTGCACTCGCCACTTCAGAAGTTATGCTGACTGAAATAAATACCTGTGGCTCCTTTCTGCTCCTCAAGCCATCAGTAAGGGGCTGATCCGGGCAGATGATGCTGACATCAGAGAGGGGCGACAACAAGGAGATGTGCAGAGAGGCAGGGAATGTCAGAGTTTTGAAGAGATGTAAAGGCTTACGCTTATGGTGGTGAAAGCCCACAGAGGTTAAAAAGAAAGCTGAAGTGGTCAGAAAAGGTGAGGAAGATGAGCTTAGCAGTTATGGTTTAGGTAGTTCTAGAACATAAGTACTCATTTCTGTTGGAGTGCCTGCATGTACCTTTAGTGACTATTAGCGCTTCTTGTTAGGGTCTGACGAAGCAGGTGTTTCCCTACGAAAGCTTATGCTCCAAAATATCTGTTAGTCTGTAAGGTGCTACAGGACTTCTTGTTGTCATTCAGTGTAGTTAGAGATATAAGCAACTCCGTGAATTTCTATAAAACAGAGGCAAATTGGCTGCAACTAGTGACATGGGGGGTGGACTGCTTCCTGTTACCTCATAATTTTCATCAACTCCAAAGTAATTTTAGAGAAAAATGTGTCCAGTACTGTTTTTATTGTAAGCACTCAACAAATATGCTAAGATGGTTGCTTCTCTAAATCTACATTTGGTCTCTGGGTTGGTGCAAATGGGACTTCTCCAAATCAGAGAATACAAAACTGAGAGAGAAAAAATTTACCAGTAAATTCATTTGACTAGAGAAGAAGTGACAAAATCAGGCTGCTAGTTACCACCATTTGTTTCCCTCTGCCTTCAAACTAGCATACATGCACACTTGTCCACATAAGGTACAAGTGTTCACTATGGGCATATCTATACCTACCACAAAATCAGTGCTGTGGCAGTCAATCCCCCGGAGTTGATTTAGCAGGTCCAGTGAAGACCCATTAAATTGACTGCCATTTGCTGTCTTGTTGACTTCAATATGCCACCAGAACAAGAAGTGTAAGGGGAGTCAGTATGAGAGTTTTCTCCATCAGATCCCTACACTGGAGACCTCAGAGCAACTTGACCTAAGGTACATCACCTCTAGCTATGGAATTCAGATAGCTGGATTTGTGTACCTTAGGTCAACATTACCTGTACCTGCTCTACCTCTGTGACTTCCGCCAACAATTATTTTTAAGCTGTTTTTGAAGCATGTATATTTGTTGCCAAAGAAGGCACTACCAGGCACAGGTGGAGAGGTTGTTGTGGGAGGAGAAGCTAGCATAAAGCCTGATTTGTTCTGGACAGTACTGATTTGATTTTCATAAAGTTTTAGAGAAAGGTCAGCTAAAGATGCCTACTGGGAAAATCCTACTGTGTACAGCTATCTAGTTTTACTTAACTACCTAGAAATAAACAAAGTCAGGCATATTATACCATTTACTAAGCTAATTGACCTTCTGGTAGGAATTTCATAGTAAACAAAATTGCAAAACTGGACTTTTGGTTTTTTGGCAAGTAGCAGAGTAATCGTTCCCTGTGACAGCCTTTTGGTTTCTCTGCCATTTACTGTTTGTGGTTTTATTCAACTAAAATTTCTTTGCCTTTCATAGCTCTTAAACTGGTCCTTTTTTGAGCCCCATCCAACTTAAATTGCATGGTGAAAGGCTGAATTGTAAAAGTGATTTAATTAAAAAAAAATCTGCTTAATTACACCACGTCATTTGTATGCTGCTTACGCTGTTTTTTCTTGTGCCATTTACTTTGGAGCTTGAAGGGATGTTGTGCCCTACAGTTTGGTTTTTGGCAAGCTGATTATGGAGCTTCTTCCAAACATTGAGACTGTAAATCTTTTTTCTCCTCTTAGACCACCATCTGCAAATAGTGTAACCAGCAACAGTTCTTCAAACCACAGTGGCTATGTGCTAGAGCCACCACTGCCTTCCATGGGAGGAGATTTAACCGGTAGATTGTCCAGTGATGAAGGAGAAGTGGAGGGGGCTGAAGAATCGGAGAAATTAGACTGTCATTTTTCTGGACACCATCCAAGACCTCTTGGGGTAGGTTTGTCTTCTTAAAGCACTGCTGCTCCTACTGTTTACGCAGTGGTGTGTGTGGCATTCTACAGGTGTGTAAGAAATAAGGAGCCTGTGTTCTAAAACATTTGGTCTAAGTAACACAAATATATCTGATCAGGATGGAAGACAGTGATGGGTAAAGAAGGAAGGGAGAGACAAGATGGTGCATGTGACATTAATATTTGCAAAATTTTGGGCAAAATAAAAGGTCAGTTGCAGGGGAAAAAGAAAAGTTTTAGGTTGAGAATTCCCTTTCACCAACATCAGTATAAACCAAAAGTAATTCTCTTGTAATGAGCTGTTATGCTTGTGTGAAACTGGCATGAGAGAACAGTTAACCTTTATTATTTTAGGAAGAGCTAACCTCTTAGGTTAAATAAGAGCATGTAAATCTCATTGAAAATCTCATAGCAACAAAAAAGCTACCAAGTAATTAAATTGCCGTATATTCTTAGAGTATGTGTAGTCTCCATTGGAGCAGTAACACTTCAGAAGTGCTATTTTAATGAGTGTACTTGTAGATTGAACTCATTGCCTTATTATTCATTCTGAAAATGGAGTGTCCTCTCCTGAGTGCAGCTTAACCCATCTGCTCTGGTAGCCGTCTGCCTTAAGTGTATGCAAATCTGGCTGCACCTGTTGTCTTTTTCCTCTAGTGGCTCTAAATTTTATTGTTACTCACAAGTGCAGCCATTTGGCACCAGCACTGAAGAGTGTATCTGTACAGTGAAAGCAGTAATCAGAGAATTCTTAAACTCCTGAGCAGACAGCTCTTGTAAAAATCAAGATGGAAGTTTTCATCAATTTATTTTCTATACAGTTTGTGCAATTAGAGAATGCGCTTATGTATCACACCATAATAATGCACTGAAACAGTATAGTGACTGCAGCATAATCAAGGCCAGGGGTCGGCAACCAAAATAGTAAGAAGAGACAATTTTTCAAATTCAGTAAAAAACTCAGTAATTCAAGAGCCACAATTGCATGTAAATATGAAATGGTCAAACCATACATTTTGTGATCCCTGTTCTCAGAACAGCGCACATAATGATCTATAATGCAACGCATGTTTACTTTAGGATGTTCATGCACTTTTTACATATTCTGTTTCCTCGCACTTTACGTGTGTGTGTGTGTGTGTGTGTGGGCGTGCACCACTATCTTCTGGACTTTCAATCTTACCTACTTTAATTATGCCAATTTTACTTCACATTTAATTTCCATTTTCCTTCTTAAAATGCATGTTGCCCTTCTCAGCAGGTATGCCGCAAGCTTCCTTTTCCTTTTCAAAATCAAGGTATAGATACGGTATCATAGCCCACAATACACTGCACATATTAGAGGGAATTATCAGATATGATTTGCTTTTTAGATATGAGTTGTTCATTGTTGGGCTTTTAAACATTCACAATTTATGAAAAATAATCAGGAAGGTTGTTTGTGTTCTTTTTTGTTTTGTAAAAACTGTACAGTTATAGTGTTGGGAGCCACAAAGAAGTCCTTAAAGAATTGCATGTGGCTCTGGAGCTGCAGGTTGCAGACCCTGGGTGTAAGCCTCAGACTTTAATGTACATAATTTCCATTGAAGGAAAGAGAGATTTTACCTGTTCTTGTGGACTGGGCACATAGATACCCCCAAAATAGCAATAAGTAGACAGACTAAAAGCATGGTAAGTTTTCAGTGATACCCTTTCTGTGACTTTTTTTTTTTTTAAACTTGTCCCCAAATCTAGAGCAAATACATCCTGTCAGGTGTCTCCTGTAGAATTTCCAGAGGGAGGTGGTGTCCGCAAGTCAGGCAAGCTGAGAGAAAGGGGTATCGTGCAGGACATACTGATGGCAGCACTTTTTCTTCTCTTCCTGACATGTCAAATATTCAGTTCCTTCATGAAGTGGTTTATTGAGGACAGTGCTACAGATCTGCCTTGTCTTTAGGAAGATTTTTATTCTTGCGTAATCATAGACTCACAGACAGTTACGATTGGAGGAGACTTCAGGAGGTCATCCAGTCCAATCCCCTATTCAAAGTAGGAACAACTCCAAATAAATTATCTAGACAGGGCTTTAAGGCAAGCCTTAAAAACCTCTAAGGATGGAGGTTCACCACCTGCCTGGGCAACCCATACCAGTGCTTCACCACTCTCCAAGTGAAATATTTCCCTATTGCAACTTCTTATTCAATCATCTGCCACCACTGAGATTAGCAGCTCCCATCCTTGAGGTAGCTGAAAGCAGTTACCAAATGCCTCCTCATTCTTCTCTTATGAAGGCTAAATAAACCCAATTTCCTCAGGCTCTTCTCATAAGTCGTGTCCCCCCAGGCCTCTTTCCAGTTTGGCCACATCCTTTTTCATCAGCTTCAACCAGAAGGGAATAATCACTTCCCCCAGTCTGCTGGCAGTGTTCCTATTTATGCAGCCAAGTATACTTTTAGCCTACTTGGCAGCAAGGGCACATTGTTGACTCATATCCAGCCTCCATCCACTGCTATCCCCAAGTTCTTTCCTGCAGAACTGCTGCTTAGCCAGTCAGTCCCTAGCTAGGAGATAACCTGTAGCAGTGCATGGGATTTTTCTGTCCTAAGTTCAGGACTCTGCAATTGTCCTTGTTGAACCTCGTCAGATTTCTTTTGGTCCAGTCCTCCAATTTGTCTAGGTCAGTCTCATCCCTATCCATGCCCTCCAGCATATCTTCCACTCCCTCCCAATGAATTATGGGATTTAACATGCATGGAATGTTATAGCTGATTGAATTGTGTTATCAGGGATTACTTTTGCTAACACTGCAGCTCAGGATTTACATGTTGTGTGAAAGAGAGAGTACAGTTCTGGTATTAGTATCTAGCCCTTAACATACCCAGGTAAGTTGTGTCCCCAACAACAAACTGAAATGCTAAACATACATCATGCAGGAATGTAACTGGAGATATTTTCCTATGTTCATAGTTGATATATTTGTAGTGTGCAGGTAAATGTGTGCGTGTGGGTGGTGTATAAAAACATAAAGGTGGTATTCTATACATTTTGTACTAATTTATTAATCTGTTAGCAAAATTAAAATATCTTTTTTCTTTCAGTTTTGTTCATTTGGTAGTCGCTTAATGGGACGAGGGTACTATATATTTGACAGACGATGGGACCATTTTCGATTCGCACTAAACTCCATGGTAGAAAAACACTTGAATTCACAGATGTGGAAGTAAGTGAGAAATTTGCACCATATGGGGTTTTTTTTATTCTTTTATAATAGTTAATGCTTACAGTGTTCTAAATTAACAACTTTCCTGATAGGCTTTTATAAAAGTAACCTCTCATATTCGGTAGTATTGGTTATGGGAATACAATTTTATTCTTTGTGCTCAAGAAATACAACTAGCCTTTAGGAGCTTACAGCAGAACAAAATAATTTTTAGTCTCATTCAGAAGCAGATTTCTATTTGGTGGCTACTGCTGATCTTAAAAAAAGAGTGCCAGATGTAGGTTCCTTGTCCCTTTCTACTGCTAGGGTAGCGTAGTTCCATTAGCCTTCTTACTGCTGATGTGTCTTGCTGTACCACGCATTTCCCCAAATATTTCAGGCTGCTTCATGCAGATGTGCAATTTACTGCTATTGAAGTACGAAAGCTTGGCTTGGCTGACTTACCTTGTAGCCTGGAAGAAATTAGGCTGTTGTGCTGGGAGACAGAGTTTGCAAACAATGGGCTTGTTGCCCCAGGTATTAGTTTCTTGCATAGCTCAGGTGAGGAGATAGCAAGTGTTTCTCATCTCCCAGTAAAAATGAAAAAGCAGTCATGTAGCACTTGAAAGACTAACAAAATAATTTATTAGGTGATGAGTATTCATGGGACAGACCCACTTCTTCAGATGTGTAGCCTTACTAGAACAGACTCAATATATAAAGCACAGAGGTCCAAAACTTATCAAGGTTGGCAAATCAGATAGAAAAGCAGAAAGAGAGGGGTGTGTGGTGGGGAAATTAAGTGTTAGGTCAAACATCAGAGTACATGGAAGAGTCCTTATAATGGGTCAGGTAATTGCTGTCCCTGTTCAAAGCACGTGTTAATGTGTCGAATTTGAATATGAATGTTAGTTCTGAACATTCTCGCTGTAGACGGCTGTTAAAGTCTCTTTTCTGCAGAACACAAACTCTTAGGTCTTTAACAGAATGGTCCACTCCATTAAAGTGCTGGCTGTCAGGTTTGTGTATATGGAGATTTTTGATGTCTGCTCTATGTCCATTTATTCTTTGGCAAAGAGTGTTTGCAGTTTGCCCGATATATATAGTGTGTGGGCATTGCTTGTGCATGATGGTATATATGACATTAGCTGAGGAACAGCAGAATGTGCCCCTGATTCTGTAATTAACTTGGTTAGGTCCAGTGATAGTATCTGCAGAATAGATATGTGGACAAAGTTGGCAAGGGGCTTGTTGCAAGGAAAAGTTCCGGGATTAGTAGTATTGTGGTATAGTCTGTGGTTGCTGGTGAGAATCATCATAAGGTTAGGAGGTGGTCTGTAAGAAAGAACGGGCCTGTCACCTAGGGCCTTCTGGAGTGTGGCATCATGATTTAGGATAGGGTGTAGGTCGTTAATGATGCGTTGCAGTGGTTTGAGTTGGGGGCTGTAGGTAATAGTGAGTGGTGTTCTGTTGTTGGCCTTTTTGGGCCTATTTTGGAGGAGTTGATTTCTGTGTATTCATCTAGCCCTGTTGATTTGTTTCTTTACTTCTCCCGGTGGATAATTTAAACCTTGAGTCTGTTAATCCCTGAAGGGTGTAAACACACCGACCCTAAAAAGTTACATCAGAGAGGCTGATACAGTGGAGTGTATTTCTGAGGAGAAATTGAATGAATTTAAGAAAGCTAAACTTTAGGCTGAATGGTAGGAAAAGGCCATGTAATAGTTTCTGAGGAGCAGTGACAGAATCCCAATTTCTTGGGACATTCAAGGTGAGGCTAGATAAAGCAATAGAACATAATAGAGTTGGCTGAATAGAAAAAATGCGATATATACAGCTACTTTCACTGCTAATTATTAAATAATGTATCCTCCAAATAGTATTCCACTAACTAGAGCTGATTAAATAACACAAAAATTGATGAGTTATTCAACAAAAATCAGTGAAATTCATCAAATAGCTGTTTGACTAATCCTAGCCCTAAAATGGGCTGTAGCGACAGTCCTGTACTGATGGAATGATGGATTGTGTGACCTAGTAGGTCCTTTTCATTTCTAACTGTACTGGTGCTGTGCTTCACCACTCAGAAACTGGCTATGTGCCCTCTTTGATCTGGCCTGTAAATTCAGGTTAACATTGAACCGTCCCACTAATCCAGCTTTATTTATTGGAAAGAAAAGCAAGTTTAATATTTTAAACATTATGTTCAGAAGTTGTCATGATTCAGCTTTTCTCTGGGTATTTTGTAAGGTAAGAAAGTAACTGTGAAACTAAATTTGTAATGAAATTATTCACTTTTTCCATGCCAGTCATGATTTTAGAGACATCTATCATACTCCCCTTTAGTCTGCTCTTTTCTAAGCTGAAAAGTCCCAGTCGTTTTAATCTCTCTTCGCATGGCACCCGTTTCAAACCCGAGTCCCTTTTGTTTCCCTTTTCTGAACCTTTTTCAAAGACCATATATCTTTTTTGAGATGAAGCAACTACATCTGTACACAGTATTCAAGATGTGGGCATGCTATAGATTTATTTAGATGCAATTTTAATGATTCCTAACGTTGGCTTTTTTGACTGCTGCAATACATTGAGTGGATGTTTTCAGAGAACTGTCCATAATTACTCCGAGCTCTCTCTGAGTGGTTGTAGCTAAACTAGTCCCCATCATTTTGTATGTATAGTTGGGATTATTTTTCTGGTGTATATTACTTTACATTTATCAGTATTAAATTTCATTTGCCATTTTGTTGCCCAGTCCCTTAGTTTTGTGATTACCTTTTGAAGCTGTTCACAGTCTGCTTTGTTCTTAATTATCTTGAGCAGTTTCGTATCATTTGCAAATTTTGCCATCTCAGTGTTTACCCCTTTCTCCAGATCATTTATAAATAGATTGAATAGGACTTGTCCCAATATGGGCCATTGGGGGACACCACTAGTTACCTCTCTCCATTCTGAAAACTGACCATTTATTCCCATCCTTTGTTTCCTGTCTTCTAATCAGTTATCAGACCATGAGAGGACCTTCCCTCTTATCCCATGAAAAATTACTTTGCTTAAGAGCCTTTGATGAGGGACCTTGTAAAGGCTTTCTGGAACTCTAAATACACTATGGTTGCTGGATTCCCTTGTTCACATGCTTATTGACCCCCCTCCCATCCTACCACCCTGCCAAAAAAAACCCTAGTAAACTAGTAAAGCATGATTTCCGTTTACAGAAGCCAGGTTGAGTTTGCCCCCAAAATTATGTTCATCTGTGAGTCTGACAATTTTATTCTTTACTGTAGTTTCAACTAATTTGTTCAGTATTGGCATTAGAACTACTGTTCTGCAATTGCCAGGATTACTTCTAGAGTCTTTTTTAAATATTGGTATTACATTAGCAGTCTTTCAGTCAATAGGTAGAGCAGCTGATTTAAAGAATAGTTTACAAACCATAGCTTATAGTTTCACAATTTCACATTTGAGTTCCTTTATAACTCTTGGGTGAATGCAATCAGGTCTCATTGATTTGTTACTGTTAAGTTGATCAGTTTATTTCAAAACCACCTGTAATGACACCTCAATCTTGGACAGTTGCTCAGATTCATCACCTAAAAAGAATGATTTAGAACTGTGCTTTGGGAAAATATAATTTAAGAACCATGCTTATCAAATTCGTATAGTTAATAAAGTGTGTGTGCATGTTTAGTTTAGGTTGTGTCTCAAAGCTCCTGACATTAAAACAGTGGGTTTAAAAAAAGAAAGACATTTTAAACTGACACAAAATGCACAACAGAATCTGTGGTATTGGCGTTATCATTTATGTGGCCACTAGGGGTAGTATTCCGAATTTGAATGTTTGCTTTCTTATAGTTTGGTACATCTAGGAAAACTCTTCCTATCTGCACTGCTCAAATTGAATCTATCAGATTGAATGAAAAATTGAAAAAACCCTGAACCTCAAAGTTTTCTCTCTTTCGTATTTAGGAAAATTCCTCCTGCGGCAGACAGCCCTATGCCTTCTCCAGCAGCACATATCACCACCCCTTTTCCAGCATCGGTTTTACAGCCTTTCAGCAACCCCAATACAGTGTATATTCCTTCAACACCCATCAGCTCAAGAATCACTTCTTCTTACATAATGACATCAGCCATGTTATCTAACACCGCCTTTGTGACAGCGTCGGATACAAATTCCATTGTGTCACACACCACAACTTTTCCTCACATGGCTGCAAGTCTCAGTATCATGGACTCAACTTTTAAGGCACCATCAGCTGTGTCACCAGTGCCAGCAGTCATCCCTTCCCCATCCCACAAACCATCCAAAACAAAAGCCAGCAAATCGTCAAAAGTCAAAGACCTGTCATCTCGTAGCGAGGAGTCTTCGAGTAACAAAAAGAAAAAGTCACAGTCTTCTTCCTCTTCATTAACTTTGCAGACGTCCTCCTCATCTTCATTTTCAGGGTCCCACAAAAAGAACTGTGTCCTGAACTCTAGTTCAACTTTGAACTCCTATCAGGCCACACCTTCGTATAACAGTATGTCTGTACACAATACAAACAATGGAACAAGCCCACTCAGTGCCAAATCGGAGCCCTCAGGACGGACTTCATTAGCAAGTAGCTCAGCGGACTCAGTGAAACACATGAGCATGGTAGTAAGCAGTATTGACTCCTCTAATTTGTCCGTATCCTCCTTTGTGCACCATTCAGGGGACCATTCCCTGGCAGCACATAATGCAGTGTCTTCTCTACCCCTTTCTTTTGACAAATCAGAAGGGAAAAAACGTAAAAACTCTAGTACTGGTAGCAAAGCCTATAGTAAAATTACTAAAATGCCTGGTATGAATAGTGTTCACAAAAAGAGCACTGCCAACCTATTATCTACGGTGCCAGATCCTCCAAACAGCTCACTCCCTCGACAGGTAAGAGATTCTTCCAGTTATTTCGCTGAAAGTCTGTTTGCCTCATTTGCCACATATTGAATTGTGCAGGAACCAGTTTCACGGTTAACTCAAACTCCGTTTTTCATCTTCAGAGTTACTGGTCAGGTGCTGCAAAAAAGTTCTTGAATTTGTTTTGAAGCTGGTATGGCAGGGAGGTTTGTGTGCACAAAGCACCTTTGTGATATTTTATTCAAGTGTTTTTGTTTCACAGGTAATAACTGTTTTAATGCAACTATCTAACTAGCCATTTACGTTGCAGAAATCAAATCTGGGGGGAAGGATGGGGAAAGACTTTAATTTCTGGTCTTTGTTCATGGCTTGGTATGGTGTATGCAAATTCAGTAGTTTACGTATGTCAGTCTAGCTCAGTTTGGCCCATCACCACACAGGTTTCTTTATGTTTCTTTAGTTTGTTTGGTTTCTTTATGTGTAGATGTTTTGGTTTTGGAGTGTTTGTTGTTTTGGGGGTTTTTTTCATTGGGAGCCCTGTGTGGCGGTGTGGGGGAGGGGTTGCATGTGAAATAAAGTCCTGCTCCTGAGAAGCAGAGTGTTCCGGTCACTGCCATGGACTTAGTGGCTGTTTTGTGCTCTCAGCGTCTTTCTCATTCCAGACCTAAACCAAACTCATTTTCCTTTTTGAACAATTGTTCTTCCACTCTTTTAGGGGTTTGGCTCCAAAATGAATTGTTCAGAGAGTCGGAATGACATCAGTTCTGTGAGTTAGGATCCCCTTTATTAGACAACAGTCCTTACTCTGGAGTACAGTAGCTTTTGGATTGGTGGACTCAGTGAAGTGAATAGAACAGACTTAATTTACAGTTGGAACCAGGAAAATGGAAGTTTGCTTTACATGTGGATTTCTTGTAAAAACCCTTCAAATTTGTTTTTATTAATCATTTTATAATGGTTAAATTGTATGCGTTACACACACATCACATTGCCTCAGCTGTAAAATGGCAGCATCATCACCGTCTTTAAAATTATAGTACAGTAAGGTTGCAGAGTATGCGAACTCAGAGTACATGACCCTGCTCTCACACGACTGACCCCGTTTCCTATCGTAAACCCTGTAGCGCGATTTTCCAATTGTGCTTAACTTGATCCCCCAGCCCTGGCTCAACCCCACTGGCTCTGCATGGCCCGGACTAAGCCCCCCACCACCAGCTCAGCTCCCCCCGCCAGCTCCACTCACCACCCACACATAGCTCCTGCTCACCCCCCACCCCTGCCTCTGGCTCTAGCTCCCCACCCCTGAGGCGAGACTCTGACTCAACTTCCTTGGTCCACATTCAACACCTCTTGCCGGCTCACTGCCCATGTGCGGCTTTGGCTCACCTGCCACCCACACCTCTGGTTCACCACCCTTTGTGGGTGGCTCCAGTTCACCCTCCCCCCGGCCCTGGTTTAAACCTACCATGTGCGGCTCCACTTCAAACCCCTCACATGTGGCCCGTTTCCATACTCCTGCCCATGTTTAAATCCCCTGTGCGCGACTCTGGTTCAACACCCCCAATTCAACACCTCCACCCCCAGTTCGACCCCCCTCCACCAGCTCACCACCCACGCCCACCTCTGGCTTAACCCCCTGCCATGGCCCAGCTCACCGCCCGCCCACAGCTCTGACTAACCTGCTACCCGCACCTCCTGACTCTGGCTCATCAACCCTTGCACATGGCTCCTGTTCGCCCTCCACTCCCCGCCCCAGTTTAAACCCACCATGCGTGACTTCAATTCAAACCTCTCACACATGGCCCCGTTTCCATCCTCCCGCCCCGGTTTAAACTCCCATGCGCAGCTCCAGTTCAAACCCCTCCACCCCCAGTTCACCCCCCCCACCATTTCACTACGTGCGCCCTGGCTCACTGCCCGAGAGGGGCTCTGACTCACCACCCCACATGCAGCTCCAGCTTAACACCACCCCCTCTCCCCTGCAGCCCTAGCCCACCCCAGCCTTATTCCCCGCACCCACCTCCCATGGCCCCAACCCACCGCCAGGCTTAACCTTCCCCATCTGCCCCCCCACGCCAGGACTTATCTTTCTGCTGCTTCCCTGGATGCAGAACATGTGTTACGCTGGGGGAAAAAGCCGGACCCCCACTTACGCGAAATCCAGGTTACGCGAGGGTGCGTGGAACGGAACCCTTGCGTACTCTGAGACCTGACTGTACAAGTTGTACTTCTCTAGTCTGGCACTTTCTCATCTGGCGACATCCATAATTTAGCATGATTGTAGTTAGCTGGGCAACCACTTATGGATGTGGCCACGTTTGCCAAGGCCCCATAAAGTTTACTGCCACCAGTCTTGGCTAGCAGTGTTCTGTGCTGTTATTTAGCTGTAATATACTCATAAATGTCATCTAAGAGCTCAGTGAGCAGTGGAAGTGTTAATAATGCTGCTAGACAATACTGACCTCCTGTGATTGGGCAAATTCTCTCGTTTGACACCAGTCAGGTCCCAAGGGTGCCAGACTAGAGAGGTCCAACCTGTATTTCTCTTTTTTGGGGGGTCGGGGGGTGAAGGGTCAGAAGCTTTTCTCTTCTTTTGTTTGTATTGAAGCAACAGTTTGGCCACTTGTGGACCCCCCTGATTCTCTTGCCTAATCCGAAGTAGGAAAACTTAAGTCACAGTAAGAATAAATTCATCTTAACCACAGTTCTGTGCACCGTTCCTGGCTGTTTACCAGCACAGTTTCCACCTTGAACGCTCCTGGGTGCCACAGCCTATATGTAGCACAGGTTCCACCAGAGGGCCCCAAAGCAACAGAGCTTCCAGGAAGGCCATTTCATTGTCATTGAATGTTCCTGCAGCCAAAGCAGAGGTGTGTGAGGCAATTTCCAAAGCACCTGTACTGAGCAGTTGGTTATTGTTTTAATGCGTACATGCTCAGAGCACTGAGTTTGGTGCAGTTTTTTAAATATCTAAATAGAAACAAAACAAAGTTATTACAAGGCCCCCGTCTAGCTCTAGATGGGGAATTGCCATTAGAGGTGGAGCTTTGAGATCCTTGGAGAAAATGGCACCATAAAAGGGTGGTAAAATATTTATTATGATTTATTATTTTGTGCTGGTAACATGCCCAGCTCTACGCAATGCATACAGAGCTACTCCCTACCAGGAGAGGTTTCACTGTAGGACAGCAGTTTTCAGGCTGTGGTCTTCTGACCCCTAGGTATCTACAGATGATGTCTGTGGTTTCCAAAGGAATCTGCACCTCTGTTTGAGATTGTTTTGGGGTCTGCAAAAAAGAAAAGATTGAAAGCCTCTACTTTAGGAATTAGAGAGAGAGGTAGAAGTCAGGGCACATTGCAGAACCCTGAGATGGGGATCGCTTTGTGTGTGTTAAACAAAAACTCTCAGTCCATATGGACACAGCAGAAGTGGAGGCAACTTGAATGAAGAGAGGCCGAGGTGGGAAATAAGTCTGGGAAGGACATTCTGTACATAGGAGCAGCACAGAAGTGGGAATGGGAAAAGATGAGGAATGGAGCTTTCAGACTGGTGGAGGGGACAGGGTAAAGAGTGCTAAGGGAAGGCACCATCAGTTATTTTCTCTCTGCTGGTACCAGTAGAGATACAAAAATTACATAGCATATGTAGAGGGCATTTATTTTGTCTCTTTCAGAAGCATAATGTTTGGCATTTTTTGTTGGTTTTTTTTTCCAGTAGTGGTTGATTGCATGGCTTAGTTAGTTGTTTCTGTCCATGTGGCCTGAGTTTAACTTCATCCACAGACAGTCATCCTCTAAATCAGCCTTAATTATCCATCTCCATGCCAGAACTTTTGAAATATGTGCCCCAAAAATGACTAAGATGCCTTGGATACAAGAAATATTTATATCTGAAAAGGGAGGAAAGTCAGACTGTAGATGGTGACATTATGGAATACTGGCGCATGTAAGATCTTGGTAGCAGGGACTTCTGCCTGAGAGTCAGTAAGTAGTGTGGTTTGGAAATGAGGGGGAGAGGGTTGGACTTGGGAAATCCTGAGTTCTGATCCCAGCTCTCTCTCAATTGGTGCATGGCTTGCACTTTCACTTGTGCTGCAATTGCCTAACACAGTGGTTCTCAAGCAGGGCTACCCCTGGGTGTAGATGGAGATCTTCTGGAGGGATATCTACTCGTCCAACTGTTTGTCTACTTTTACAACAGGCTACATGAAAAGCACTAGCAAAGTCTTTACAAACTAAAATTTCATACAGGTAAAATGACTAAGTATGCAGTTCAGTTCTGGGGCTCTTTTCTATTTTTCTGTAAGATTTTATCAGCAACTAGCTTTTAAGTGAGATGAAACTTGGGGTACACAAGACAAACCAGACTTCTGAAAGGTCTAAAAGTCTAGAAAGGTTTAAAAGCACTGAACCTAAGATGTCAAATGGAGATAATGCTTAACTACCTCCCTAGAGTGTTGTAAGAATTCGCTGATATTTGTACAGTGCTTTGAATATGTGAAGCACTGTTGAAGTAAATTATTATTGTGAAGCACTATGCATGAGGCATAGGGCATGTCTTATCTGAACATTTGTAAATATAAGACTGATATTTGCTGATAAACTTCCCTAGAGTAAAAGAGTAAATATATGGAAAACACCTTTTAGGAACATGGGTATTTAAGCATCATACAATACTTACAGAAGTTCCATTTGGAAACACTGCCCTGGGAACTAAGTGCTGTGCAGGTGTTTATGATGGAGGTGTGATGAAGTTTGTGGACCTCCTAAAGACAGTGCACATTACTTACTGCCCATATTTATGTTACAGACAAATCTAAACTTGTAACTACCTAAATGGCGCAACTCAACAATTTTATTAGCATCATGTGTGACTGTGCGAAGAGCTGGGGATGATGGTTTTTGTTTGAAATGTTCAAAGCCAGTTGGAAGCATTGAATGTTGCTGGGATATGTTCTTCCACAGGTTAACCTTAGTGGGACTCATACTGCTGTTCCCTGCTGTAGAGTTGGCATGTTGGGGTCTCCCCTTAGCAGCAGGGCACCAGAAGGCTCAGGTGACTGGGGATAGGACTGTGGAGCTGTACACCTCTATCTCAAATCCAGCCCATAGAAGCAGTAGCTGAAAGCTTTACCTTTTGTTGCCTGTCAAATAGACCAGTTTGTGAGTGGAATATGTCAATAACTGGCCTCACTCTAATTCCAATGTAAAGTTGGCCCAGTCATCAAAAAAGCACCACCATGATTTGAACCCTGTTATTAACTATCTCATTGCTGTGACTCTGAATTACCCTCCCACTCCAGGTCAGAGTTAGGGTCTACCAGCAATGCAGTGTGAGGAGGCTCAGGCTACTACAACCTGTTCTGATTATACACCCAGGGATTCCCACTCGTGTGTTATCACATTCTCAGGAGCACTAAATGAATGGGAGCCAAAAGCCTGGGTTCTACTCCCAGATGTGCCACTGACTTACCCTTTTCTGTGTGTGTTTCCTCATCTGTAACGGGGTGAAGGTGGGAGAGTAATGATCACTCACCATTGTAAAGACCTCTAATGCTTACCAATGAAAAGGGCTATATAAGTTCAAAGCGTTATTAACTGAGTTGTGGGGGGGAGAGCGAGGGAGGAGTAGAGTTTAAAAAATGTAAACAGACCCTAGTTTAGTTGGAAAATTGACTATCATAAATTTTCGTCATCATTTTCTTGATCGTATCCTATAACTCCCTGCTATGGACTTGACATGATGATGCCATCCGTGTCTTGAAGAGCATTTACATAGCTGCAGTACTCTGTAAACAACCCCTAGGTCACGTTACTAGGGCACTCATGTACAGCCCCTGCTTGCAAACAGACGGCTGAAAGAGGAATGGGCTTCATGAAGCTTAGCTTATGCCCTCAGTGAATGTAAGTGGCAGGCACTTTTGGGAAGGCCTGTTACCACACATCAGCCTGAAAGGGAGAGACTTTGTTTTGGAAAACATGTGGCTAGAAGCACTGCCATTGAGCCAAAACACCCCTGAAAAGAAAGGTCAGTGTCATAAATAGGTGGGAACGGGGCAAAGGCCAAGCCCTGCTAAATGTGTGCAGTGGACAAATATCAAAACACAGGGCCTGAGGGAAAAGCAAAAGCACCATGAAGTTCGTAAAAATCCATCCCAGTTCTGACCAACCCACACCCTCGCAAATCCCTTCTGCAGCAAGGGCAACAGTCGTTGATCTTCAGTGTGAGTCTCAATCCTCTCTGGAGAGAGACCTTTGCGTCTTCCCCAGTGAATGATATAACATTGAGAAGGTTGGACATTGAAATAAGCAGTTCCAAATATCTTCCTGAGCCACACACAGGCACCAATCTTGGGTGAACAGATATGATCCCTGCCACCGCAGAGGAAATACCCCTGAGGCACAGTGTTGCTCAGTTCTGTGTGACTGTAGCTGGCTGTCCACTGCACTGCTGAGGCACTATAGAAAATCCTAACAGATAAAATACTGGCAACCTGGCAATCCCTGGGATGTGCAACAAACAATTCTGTAACAATATTTTGACTAAACTGTATTGTAATGCAGTGAACCCTTGAAATGCATCAACGCAAGTTAAGGGCAACTCGGAATCCCACTTCTCCTGGCCCTGCATGGCCCCGATTCGTACCCCACCCCTCCCCAGCCTGCTCACCACTTGCACACAGCTCTGGCTTCCACCTCTCCCCCGCACCCGGTTCTGGCTCCAGCTTACCACCCTTCACGCACAGCTCTTGGCTTAACCTGCCCCCTGGCCCCAGTTCAAACACCCCGCCTGCCAGCTCACCACCCCAGCACAGGCTCCAGCTCAACCTCCCTCCCCGGTTCAACCCCCCTGCTCGTGGCTCCAGCTCTGGTTCACACCCCTCTCCCACCCAGCCCCAGTTCAAAACCCCCATGGCCCGGCTCTCTCCCTACTTGGTTCCTGCTCAATTCCACCCCTGACCCCCCCCCGCAGCTCCAATCCACCCCAGGCTTAACTCCCACAGCCCTCTCCCACAGCCCCAACCCACCGCTAGGCTTAACTCTCCCCAACTCCCCGACCCCCGTCTCCCGCCCCAGGACTTACCTTTCAAAGGAGCTGCAGGTGCTCCTGCTGCTTCCCCGACTGCCAAACATGCATTCCACTGGGGAAAAGCGCCCCCCAACTTATGTGAAATTTGGGCAATGCAAGGGAAGGTGGGAACACAACCCTCACGTAAATTGAGGCACTACTGTACGTGTCCACATATTACATTGCACTGGCCCTCAAAGCAACTCTGTACTCCAGTAAATCCATCTCACTGCAAAGTTACACTGCTGATATTAGATCCTCTGCACTGTTTCTGGAGGCTTTATGCTGCCCTAATCAAGTCCCTGGTGACTCTCTTTGTATAAAAGAGACTTAAAATGGTGTAATTGCATGTGGCCAGCTCTACGCCACCTGCTCTGAGCCTCCAATACCCAAGAAAAATGTGTACCAGGCTGGGGGTGGGTGGGCTGAGCAAGGTGTGCTCTACTGATTCCCCAGACACCTGTGCTGTTATGCCAGACTCTAAACTGGGACCAGGCAACTGCAGGATACGAGGAAGCAGAAGAGTGGCAGCGAGCCACTTTTCTGCCCTGCTCTGTCCCCAGCCTGCACCAAACACAGCTCATTTGGATACAAGGATCAGGTTTGTAACCTGTCATCTCTTAGCTGTGTTTACCCCAGGCTGTCGTCTCTCTCTCTCTCTCTCTCTCTCTCTCTCTCACACACAGAGAGAGAGAGAGAGAGAGAGAGACCATTTGAAAATAACTACCAGCGTCAGAGTTATGCGGAAAGCACACGACAGATACAGTAGTGAAATAGAATCCGTAACTCAGCCCAGGTACTGTAAGGCTCTGTGTAATATAGCTCACAGTCCCCAGTTATGGCGTACAAGGAGAAGAGCTTTTAAACCTTTTCCAATACTTTGTATAAACAGCCATTCTAACATATTTTGTACAAAAACCTGCCCTGCCATTAAACAACCCTAGAGGAAGGCAGAAGGAAGCACTGCCTGCTGGGCGTGCTCATAACAGTGTTTCTTAAACCACGTTCTGTGAATAATTCGCAGGTGTTCTGTGAGCGTTTGGAAAAATAATTCAAAGTTTTACTATAAATAACCATTTTACGATGATAATAGTAATGGAAAATACTGAGACATAATTTTATTTCTACATCTCGCGCCACGGCATGGTTGACTAACATTTTGCGAGCCTTCCCTCTCCTCTAATCTTCCCCTCGCTATATGGCCCTGTAGCACCTACCAACGAAGTACCGTGCACACGTTATACAGGTGTGGCGGCTACAATATCAGCTGCGTCAGCCAACGCGCATGTGTGGAGCATTAAAAATACTATTTTTTGGTGTTCTGTGGTCTCAAAAAGTTTAAGAAACGCTGCTGACGCCACTTAGTGCTGGCAGAATGTTCGGTGTGTAGAAAAAAGCACATAGGTGTTCCTCTCCTGAAGTGCCATGCAAACTCCCTGTTCATTAGACCAACATGTTAATCTGGTTATACCTTCCTGTGCACTATAAAAGTGTCAATCTGATTGAAAAACACTGTCCTCCCTTTTTCCTCTGACCAGCTACCAGTGGGAAGGATTTCCTCTGAATCACTAAACTGTACTACTGAGTACAGGGAAATGTACATCTAGAGGGGAACAACAAATGTGACACAGAGGTCTCTGAACAGGGGAGACGTCTAACATATCAGTGAGAAATAGCTGAAAAGAAGCAATTGTAAATGTGAGACTAACACATACTTCATGTCCATAAAATGTCTAAAATCCTGAACGATACAATATAAAGGGTGCAACAAACCTAGTTATGGAGATAACAGGTGCAGAATGCAAACTGAAGCAAAAAAACAAAGACAGGAACTTAAGAGAAGTTGGGAAGCCTTGCTCTGTGCAGCATGTAATTAATATGTAGAATAAGCTGTACTCAAGACTGCAGTAAAAGCTGCAACCTTGATTAAACTTTGAAAGAATTTTGTTAGACATGATCTTAGAGAAACAGTGTAAACATTAAACTAGGGGCATGCAAAATAGGTAACTCCATTCTAATAGTTAATGATGAAATCAAAGTAGTCTAAGGCTGCGTCTACACTATGAGATAATATCAATTTTAAGTCGTTTAGCCCAATCTTTACAAGTGCCTGTCTTTGTTATAAATTCCATTAGTTTGATGTATGGTGCACTCAAATTGACATAATATCAATATCATAATGTTGTAGTCACCTGATGGGTGTAGTGTTCAGTTCGAATTTAAAATTCCAAAGGAAGGGTAGTGAGGAAACGCCATGTCTTTAAATTGAATCCGTTAGCCTCCAGACATGTCCCGTATGTGCCCCATAGTGCCCCCCAGTTCTTCGCTCTGGCCCATTCCATCTCCACTGCTCTCAGAAGTGGAGGAATTAGGCAACAGGAAGACTCACAGTTCAGCACCTGGAAGCCAGTGGCTGTAGAGTCATGAGAGGCTGAAAAATCTTCTTTCTTTTTCTTTGCTAGTAGCACAGCTGTGGGGTCTGTGGTTCTGTGCGTACCCCTTCTAGCTGCCTTTTTTTCTGTGCTGCCTGACACCCGGCGCTGCACCCGCACACCATGTGGCAGCTAAGCTGTGGGTGGGGGTCTTGCTTGTCTGATAGGATGAGAAACTTCTTTTCAGACATGTGCCTGTTGTCCTGCCCCCCACATCACCTTCTTGCACTCCCCGAGAGGCACCACACAGTCTGGAACTTTCCCTTGCCCAGCCTCATCACATGGCTTGACCCCAAACCCGTAGAAGGACATGCTGCCCAAGGTGCCGGGCAGCTTGCGCACGGTGAGGGTCTGTACCCAGCCGGGGGAAGTGTCCCTAGTTGGTCATGATTTTTGGGCGACAGAAGAAGCTACTTTGTTACTAGTGTGGCTGTCCTCTCAGAGGTAATTTTTGGATGGGCTTTAGCCAAAGGCCAGGCTACAGTCGAGGGACTTTTAGCCGCCACGGGGAAGTCTCCCTCGGCAATCGTGATTTTCAGGTGCTGGCTGTAGTCTGGGGTCTTTTAGCTGCCCGGGGGGCAGTCTCCATTGGCAGTGACAGTTTTTCAGGGCTGGCTGTAGTTATGGGGTCTGTCGACTGTGGGGGAAGTCTCCCTCGGCAGTCACGATTTTTGGGTAAGGGAAGAAAAAACTTTGTCACTAGCGTGGCTGTCCTCTCAAAGGAAATTTTTATGTAGCCTATATCCAAAGGCCAAGGGGATGGCTGTAGTTGAGTCTTTCAGCCACCCAGAGGAAGTCTCCCTTGGTGGTCACGATTTTCAGGCGCTGGCTGTATCCAGGGGTCATTTAACCACCCCAAGCTGAAGACAATGTAGTAGCTGTACAATTACCACAGTTCTCCAAGTAAGGCTTGCAGCAAGGAACAGTCTTATTCTGGGGCGTCTTTTCTGACAGGTTCAAGCCTGGCTGTAGTCTAGGGTCTTTTAGCTGCCTGGAGGGAGTGTCCCCCGGTGGACATGATTTTTGGGGCTGGCTATAGTCTGGGGTCTTTTAGCCACCTGAGCCATAACTGTTTCGATGATTCGTTGCAGTGTCAGTGTAGCACCCATATCTACTTTAACAAATTCTTGTTCTCAGGCGTGTCTTTGCCAGGACATCTAAATCTAGATCCAAGCCTGCAAAGATCTAGTGTTTTTGCATTCCTTTTTCAAAACCTGTCAGTTAGGAAACCCAAAATCTTTTTTCTAACCATTCCTAAGCGCTTTACTTCCCTTCCCCTCCCCTCCCCGCAATTATAAAAAGCACATCTCTTATAAAGGCAAGACACACCTCATCTGCAAAAAGGGACGTTTGTTTAACATGGGCAGGGGAAAGAGGGGAATTAAATGTCGGAAGATGTCGTCAAATACCCACCTCTACTTGCAGGGCATTTTTTTCCCATTCTGCACCAGTGAAAATAGCCAGAATGCTACAGGGCTCATGGAACTGTGGGAGAGGTTCCCACAATACACTGCTGCAGCAGTTGATTTAAGCTACTTGTGTGTGGCAGCAATAAATCGATTTTTGTGGGGAGCATATGGGAATGTGAGGATGCTCAAAATCGAATTGATAAAACACAGCATTAATAAATGTTAGAAAATCGATTTTAGCTCGTACTGTAGACACAGCCTAAGTGTCCCCCTCCATGGAATTTAGATGTGAGTGAGTATAAAACAGCACTTCCCATGTGCTGCTTCTAGGGCTGTAGATTCCAGGGCTGGGTACTGGAGGCTGACGAAACACAATGCAGAATTTAAGGAAGTTTGAGGTCAGGAATCTAAGGGACTGCTCAGGACTCAGCAGCTGGAGGCATTTACAATGTGTCCGCTAGTTTGAGACGCTGCAATAGATTAGCTGCAGCCCAGTGCATCCATTTGAAATCAGCTTGTAGCCCAGAAGTCAAAGCGAGTTCACTACAGAGCGGGACAGATCAGTTGTTTTCCTGCCCTTTATGTACTCTGTGAAATGTAAAGGCATTTTCCTGCCTTTAGAAGGGTCAGTGAGATCACTAGGATTCTATCTAAAGAAACTTTGCTTTTCAATAGCCAATAGCAATGTTGCCTGTGAAAATAATGAGGAGTCCTGTGGCACCTTGAAGATTAACAAGTTTATTTGGGCATAAGCTTTCATGGGTTGCAGTCACATGCATCAACAAAAGCTTATGCCCAGATAAATTTGTTAGTCTTTAGGGTCTCACAGAACTCTTAGGCCAGTTCTACATTAAAGGGGAAGGTTGAATCAAGATATGCAACTCTAGCTACATTAATTACATAGTTGGAGTCAGCATACCTTAATTCAAGCTTCTGTACCATCTCCACTTCCCTTATTCCTCGTGAGGAGCAGGAGTACCAGTGCCGACAGGGGCACTCTGTGAATTCAGTTTCGCACATCCCTACCAGGCACACTACATCAAACTCCAGAGGATCGACCACAGGCATGTCAGTATCTGTAGTGAACATGTGCCCTTAGCCTGTTTCAGCAAAAACAACGAACATGGCACTCCTCTGAGAATGTTACCTGTGTTTTCTAAATAAATGTAAAACAACACTGTTTTCAGCGTGGAAAAAAAAACAGGCTTCCCATGTGTCTGACAACCACGTGCCTTTCAATACTATTCAATTGATGTCTTTCAGATTGGAAAAAATAGCAGTGTAGCTTTGTCACAGTCCAGTCCTTCAAGTACATCAAACGCAGTACACAACAGACAAGTAAGTGTTTGGTTGTTGGGTTTTTTTTTTTTAAAGCTAAAGTGCACTTAAGCAGTCAAATATCAAGTAATGTTTAAATGATTTTGTATATTACGGTATATTTTAAGATTTGTCCTCTGCAGTTTGAATCCTCATTTATAAAATATTTTATTCCCTCCCCCCCCCGTAAGATTCTTTTTTGCCATTTTTCCCTCCCAAACTATATATAAATGGTGAGTTGTCTGCATATTGTTGGCCACCCACACCACTGCCCAGTTTGTCGTTTGCCTGGTCAGCTGTTTCTGATATGGTGAAAAATCCACCAGCAGGAGTTGAAACAGTGTTTTACACATAAAACGCACTGCAAAAGAAAACTGACTGGGCTCAGACTGTTAGAACTGAAGAGAGGAGGAGAGAGAAATATTGCAGAGGAGACAAGGGCTCATCTACAGAAGGAAGTTGACCAGCTCAGCCATACAAACTTCTCTGAATCTGACTCCTTCCCACATCATGGCTACTTCTACACTACAGCGATCCTTTGAAAGAAGTTTTTCCGAAGATCTCTTCCAAAAAAACTTCTTTCAAAGCAGCACATCCGCACACACAAATGTGGATTAAAAAAATCAATCTGATCTTTCGATAGAGAGCACCCCCGCACTTTCGAAAGGATGGGCCAGCGATTGGAAAATCCAGCGCCGTAAGGACTGCTCTTTCCAAAAAAGGTGCTCTTGCTCATCTGGAAGAGGAAGAGGGCCACCAGAAAAGGTGCTGCGTTCTTCAGATTTAATAGAGAAATCATGCGTTTTGTGTGTGTAGATGCTCCACGGGCTTTTTTGGAAAAAACTCACTAGTGTAGACATAGCCCATCAGACTCTGCTATCCCTGATTATCATATAGTTTGCTGAAACAACTACCTTGTTGTGTTTCTATAATTCAACTTGTTTATGAGGGTAGGTTGTTAGCCTGTTGCTCTACCTGTAGGATGCATGAACTGCTTTTCATTGAGTCCCTACCCTTCGACATGTCCAGCTTGGATGGCCCTACCAGGGGCTAAACTCCCACCAGCCTTGCACTGAGTGACCTTCCCACTGTATCAAGTCCCAAGAGAAGGACAAGTTTCCCCCATAATTATTCCCCATCTAGACAATCTACTTCAGAATAGATGTGACTTTATTCAGAAGTAAGTATTCCACTCGCAAAACAGTCAGTGCCAGTTAATTTTCCTCCTGCTGGTAAGGGAAGAGAGAAATAAACCACAGAAATAGTGATATGTCTAATGCTGACAGCTTGTACCATTTTCTACCATTGACAACAGTCTGAATTGCTATAATTTAGAAATGAACTGGCAAAATATGACCTACAATAAAACAGTTTTTCCCCCCTTACTTGCTGATTTAAAGGTGTTTGTGTACATGGAGGAACAACTACATTTAATAATGGATTGGAAAATCTCTCCTGGCACACTGACATTTCATTTTGAGAGAGTACCATCCAAATGCCAACAGCAGTCAAGGGTGAAAACTGTTACGAGGCATAATACTGAGTTTTGGTTGATTTAAAAGGCAGTTTGTGTTTTGTTCTTTCCTCGTCAGCATCATCTATACACAACTCCAGGAATACAGCTTGTTAACTGCTGTACTAGATCCACTAGTGAAATTCCAAGAGCACGAAACATTGATTTTGCGTCAGCTGTATGTAAACAGAAGCAATTGTAGGATTTTTCAGTGATATACTATTGCCAGCTCTTGCAGTTTTACTAGGTATTGTAATATTTGGTAATTTTTTTTCCCTAAAGCCCCAGCTCTTGAACTGAAGTGAAAATTTAAGCTTTAATTTTTTTAAAGGTTCTAGCTCTCTCAATGATAGTTGAAGTTTAAAAACATGACATATAAATGCAAGTAAAGATTTTTTTTTTTTAAATCTCATGATTTAGTGGGGCTCAACTCAGGGTTTTTGAATGATTGGTGTTTATACTGATAACAAGAATTGGCAATAGAGTGCTCTGGAAGTCAAATATTAAACTTGTGCTGTATGGCAATGTCTCTTTGTCAGATTTTTGTCAATTATATAATAAATTGACGTAGAATTTGAAAGTTGTAGCAATCAGGATATTTTCATGGTAGCCTGTGTTGTGTAACAATAGACTATACATACAAAATGATGGGGACCAATTTAGCTATAACCACTCAAGAGAGAGAGATATCTTGGACTCATTGTGGATATTTCTCTGAAAACATCCTCTCAGTGTGCTGCAGATGTCAAAAAAGCAAGCAATGTTAGGAATAATAAAAAAAAGGGATCGAGAATAAGACATCCATCCATTGTATACCCACATCTTGCATACTGCGTGCAGATGTGGTTGCCTCTTCTCAAAAAATATATTAGCCTTGGACAAGATTCAGAAAAAGGCAACAAAAATGATTAGGTGTTTGGAACAGGTGATGTATGAGCAAAGATTAAAAAGTTTGAGCCTTTTCAGCTTTGAAAGAGGAGACTAAGGGGGAATATCATAGAGGTCTATAAAATATGACAGGTATGGGAAAAGGGAATAAGGAAAAGTTATTTGTTTGTTCCTGTAACATAAGAACTATGGGTCACCAAATGAAATGAATGGGTAGCAGGTTTAAAACTAGTAAAAGGAAGTTTTTCTTCACGAGGTGCATGGTAGGCCTGTGGAATTCCATGCCAGAGAATGGTGTGAAGACTAGGACTTTAACCAGGTTCAAAAAAGAACGAGATAAATTAATGGAGGTTAAGGTCCATCAGTGGCTATTAGCCGGGATGGGTAGGAATGGTGTCCTAGCCTCTGTTTCTCAGGGGCTGGAAATGGATGACAGGAGAGGGATCACTCAGTGGCTATCTGTCCTGTTCACTGCCTCTGAGGCATCTGGCATTGGTCACTGTCGGAAGACAGACTAGAGGGCTAGATGGACCTTTGGTCTGACCCAGTATGGCAGTTCTTATGCTCTAACTATAAAAAAGTTGGTAAAATGATAACGTTACATGAAAATGTCTTCTACCTGTTGATGTCAGCTGCAAACTAAAAGCATACTTCCCCAGAATTACTGGCGATAACATCTATCCCTACATTAGATGTATAGTTAAATCATTTTTGTCTTTGTAATATTTAGATTCCTGAATGTTTTCATATTTCAAGCCCTCTTTGTATTTTTTTAAATATATATAACCACATCACTTAGTAAGAGGAGGTGACAATACATTGTCATTTGGGATTTCAGCATTTTTTCTGCCTAAGTCAAGTGGAGAAGTGTATAAGGAAAAGATCTGTTAGAACTGCCGCCTGTTTGTTACTTCTCATTTGCCATAATGCATGTGTTCATTAAGTCAGCGTATCACTATATCTCTTAAAAAATGCTACATGCTGGCTCGACAAGAAACACAGCATATTTGATACACAGTAGCTTCTTTCCACTGGAGTCTAGTATAATGGCAACATTTATATTAATATATTTCTCAAAAGAGATTAAATTTTGTTCTGAGATTAATGAAAACAAAATCATCTTTTTATCCTTTGCATCAAGTGCATTATTAAAGTTGTTAGTGTTAAATGAACAAGCACCTGTACTAGAAAATTGTTACATGGTTTTGAAACTGGCTCTGGTTTCTCTTTTAGAAGACATCAAATCGGACTGGTAGGATAAGGACTCTTCCATAGCAAGAAAAAGGAACCAGCCTATAATCTCTAGCTCTCAGCAGCCCAACACCACAGGTTCTTTATTTTCTGTGTCCTGCAGATGGATTTAACCTTTTATCAGTTTCTGGTTCTAAATGAAATTTACAAAAAACTGCTGTAATAGTGGTTAATTTGTTTCTTGCTTGTATTGGCCACTGATCTGTGCATTCTGCTTTGTTCTGTCTCATGCTTTCTCAAGCTCTTAATGTTGCTTTGCTCCCTTTGTTTCTAACACCAATAACAGTGGACATTCCAAAATAATCTAATTCATGGTTTGGATTTATTTTAAACTGTTCCCAAAATTTGTCGTCATTAATTAAAAACTACAATAGTTTCTGGGTTTGTTTGTTTTAAGAATAAAAAATATTGCCGAGTGCATTTCTCAGCAGTTTGTAACAATTGGGGCATTGCAACTTTAAAAACGTATCTTGATGGGTGCTCAGTATCCACAACTCCTATTGACTTCATTGGGAGTTGAGTGCTCAGCATCTCTCAGGATCAGGCTCTGAAGGAGCCTGTACTCCAATCAATGCATGGAGGATTTATGCACTAACTCCTGCTAAAATTAGTAGGAAAGCAACATGAAAATTCTCCATATTGTGAGGGAAGATGTGAAGTTGTGACCCTTTAAGATCATACTACTGGTTTGCTTCATTAAACAATTTGGATTTGCAAGGACAGAAGTTGAACAGATTGGTTCGCATCAATAGAATTGCACTGACAGTGTTTCTTATAGGATTACTGCATTTTTTTTAAATAAAATGTAGATTTTATAATCAGGAAATTGATACCAGGTACTGGAACATTAGTACAAAGGAATAATTTTTTTATTTCTACAGTGTTAGAAGTGCACTTATATGCTGGTTTATTTCCATCATGGGGAAAGTAGAGACTGCAGCTAATAGGGAGATTTTTTTTGGGGGGTGGGGGGTGGGAAAGAAGGCTTAAGGCAGATTTTAAGAATTATAAAATGTTTAAGGAAGTATAAGTGAGGCTAAAATGTTTGAAAAAAGTTGAGAAGGTATTAACGTAAATTTTTATAGTGTTAATTTTGTAATAATTTATGTTTTACTGTGTTTTGGAGCTAGCTACTGAAATAGTTTCAGAAACAGTATGAAATGTAGGAAAGTTTAAGCAATGTTTATATTTTTAAATGTTCTTTGAATTATGTTTTATTGAACATTTCTTCAGACTGAAAACTGTGTACATATCTTTGTTATTTTTGCACAATTTTGTCTTCGGTTCCAGAAGTAGAACGCTGTTGTGTTATTTTAATTTATTTTGAGTTGTAAAACTGCAGGAATTTAAAAATCTTAGTAACAAAAGTGACCCTCTGGAGTGGATGAAATGCCCCTTCTGCTGCCAGAGGGAAAAGAGGGCTTGAGGGATTCAGTGGCTGCTTCTAAGAAATAATGCTAGTCAGTGACTGAAGTAGTTTTAAGAATTTTTAGCTCTTCACTTGCATCTTTTAATTGGAAAGGTGGAATCTGGAGAGTGTCCTTGGCGTGCTGCTCATATTTTTTTTTCAAGTGGCTTAGGCCAGAGAGCAATTGGTGAAAGCTAAGTATCAACTGAAAACCCCATAGTATTTCTCCTTTCATTAAAGAATCATTATTTGAATATATATGTATTAAAGAAAATCAGCTTGAAAAGTAAAATGGAAATAAACATTTTTTAAAAATGGATATAAGCTAGACCAGCCTATAATGCATTAATAGTGTAGCATTCACTCAGCAGTTCTGTTTCTCCCTCATTTGCCTGAAGATCTTGTGATTTGTTTCCAGCAATATAGGCTCAGAAGCTTTGGTTGTTACACATACGCAATGCATAGGCCCGGCAGCCATAAAAAAAGAAAAAAATGCGACTTGTATGCCTTCTTTTGTATCAATGTAACAATTGTAAATAATGCTGACCGACCTTTGTAGAGGATAGTTTATACAGCATATTCTATTATTGCTAATTCTCAGTGAACTATTGTTTTAAAAAAAGGAAAAAAATGAAATTTTTCTATTTACACCTTATATTTTGTTATGCTGTTGACCCATGGCACTTTAACAAAACTCTGTGGGTTTTGCATAGCTGATCAGTCATGGGGTATACTAAATAACTGTTGTTGCACAGAAATGAATTTGCACCTGCTATATTGTGCTTTCCTACTTCAGATTTTAGAAGATTTTCCAGAAGACTTTTGAAGAAAGCATGTCCAATCATTCTAAAAAAGAAAAAATGCCATACTTGTACAGTCAATTTCTTTTCTACATATTTTGTAACACTAAGTATTTTCATTCTTTGTCCTGCACCTTTATGTGTTAGCAGTATCAAATAGAATTCATTCCATGCTTGTGATAATTGTAAGCAGAATAAATGTCTAAAGTAGGTGTAAATAGTAAATTCTATGGCTTACAGTTTTAAAAAAGGAAAAACAGAACAAACTTGTATCTGATTGATACTGCCATGGTTCAGCACCGGGCCTGGAGATATTCTCTAGTGAGCGATTGTATTTTTTGTTTTTTGCTTTATTATTATTTTTTTGTAACATGGCTTTGTAAATAAAATAATTTATATGTTTGTAAGAAAAAAAATTGAAGTGTCATCATTTAACTTTTAAAAAATCCATGTGTATATATTGTGAAATTGAACTTTTCTTTTTACAGGGTAATACTAACTCCTGTGCAGAGAGCGAACACACAAGAGTTAATTGGACTAGTGTTTTGTGTTGCTTTTTCTGGGTACCCAGAACCATATGCAATGGTTACCTGTTTGCCTCAGCACGTGAGAGCTTTGGCAGAGCTTAAATTGTGACAACTCCCTGCCACACCAGTCAGTCCACTTCACTAGCAAACTCATCAAGAATTTGCCAATCTAAACCTTATCTTTTGGGTAACATTCAGTGAGCCCAACTTTGAGTTCCTCAGAGACATCTCAGTCTCTGCAGTGTTCAGTCCCACTGACTGGACACTCAGAAATTAGTAGGTCCACTGTCTTCAGAGGCAGAATACACACCAGCCTGCTGGGTCAGTTCAGGATGCATGCATTACTTTAGAGTATGGGTGTCCAACCTTTTGGCTTGCCTGGGCTGCATTGAGTGAAGAGGAATTGTCTTGGGCCGCATATGAAATATATAATATAGTTAATGTATTATAAATCACATAATAATGTTAAAACAAAAAGCAGTCAAGTAGCACTTTAAAGACTAGCAAAATAGTTTATTAGGTGAGCTTTCCTGGGACAGACCCACCCCTCTGTCCCACGAAAGCTCACCTAATAAACTATTTTGCTAGTCTTTAAAGTGCTACTTGACTGCTTTTTGTTTTGATAGTGTATAGACTAGCACGGCTTACTCTCTGTTAGTATTCAATAATGTTAAAAGTTTACGATCTTGTGGGGCTGCACTACTAGCTGTCCAGGGCCACGGGTTGGACACGCCTGCTGTAGAGTAAACAAATTGGGATTAATTGATAATGAAACAAAAATAAGTTTTTATTAATAACAATATTGATTTGTGATACCAAGCAAGAGAAAAAAGGTATAGTTACAAGCAAAAGCAACCATTTTCTAGTGACTAAAACATAGCTCTATCAAGCTACAATCTTTGCCTAATTAACTTGACTCTAAGGCTACATCTACACTGGGCAAAGTAAGTCAGCCACAGATACACAATTCTAGCTATGGTAATTGCATAGCTAAAATAAAATTTAAAAAGCTAAAATCGACTTGTCTGTGCTCAGCTAACTTGACCATCCATACTGTGGAAGGTTGATGGGAGAGCCTCCTGAGTGATCAACTGCAATTTTACACGTCCATACTAGATGCATGAAATCAAACCCTGGAAGATCAATCCTGAGCGGGTCGATCTTCCGGGGGTAGTATAGACATAGCCTAAGTTGTCAGCATTTCTAGCCCCTCAGGCAAGAGGGATCCATCATTCACAGAGTCAGAGGATGCTGATCCCTTTATTCCCTGATGCAGAGATGCCAGAATGGCTTTTTGTATCTTTTTATATTTCCCCAAATCTCATAATTCTGTTCCCAGAGTCAAGATGCTGTTCTTTTCTAGTTGACTTCCCAGCCCCCAGCAGATTCATATGGCTTCCACTGTCTAGGTGAAAGACATGGAAATAACTACCTTCACTCCTGTCTGAGAGAACCTGCTTTTCCCTTGGTTAGGTCAGAGTTCAAAGCGTGTCATTGAGTATCATAATTCCTGATATAATGTTTATACATACATTTCGTAATCATACTAATCACCAGTGTGTCACTGGCCTTTATAAAAGTCTGTCTTGATATACTTCAGATACAGCATTATTATCCTATAAAATTCATGGATTCAGTTGCTTATTTTGGGGGGCTTAGCCCTCACTCTGCTGATCTCAGATTTCTCTACACAAAATTAAGTCTTCTTCCTTTAATTCTACATGCCACACCATTCCAGATTACTTTGGCAATCAGTTGTGTGAGAGTTGCTAGCTCTAAGAACTCAGATTTTCCATCCCTTCCTTCATGGAAAAATTGCTGCAGTAATATCTCTTGCAATAGTGCACTCACTGAAAGCTGCCATCCTCAACTTGGCCCCAAATGTGTTCATTATTTTTCTTCCTCAAAATGTCATTGTTATGTTCATTAATATTTGATCTAGAAAAGATCATGGAGATGAGAGATTCACTTTCCTTTTCTTTATCTAAATTCTAGGATTAGAAATATAACGCTGTTACCTTCCCTGTGCTGCCATGGTCTATCTCTTTAATTTCCAGCTAGAACATGTGGTGGGGAGGGCAGGAGAGAAGGGGAGATGACTCCTGGGAACTCCAGATTTAATCATACCCTAACCTTAAAAACTTTAGATACAGCATTTAAAATTTACCATTGACTGATTCATGCCTGTCTAGGCACATGCCTATATGCCACTCAAGTTGCAGGTGAGCCCTATTTTAAGCAGCTAAATAAGATTTTAAGTTGCTTATAGGCTTAAACAAGGGGTGGGCAATAATTTTTGATGCGGGGGGGCTGCTCCAAAATTTTGGTAAGTGATCAAGAGCTGCACTTTTCTATGGCAGTGATGCAGGGTCCTGGTCAGTTATTGGGTGCAGGAGGGAGACTGGTGTAGGGGATTGGGGTACAGGAGAGGGTGTGGGGTCTGAGAGGGACTTTGGGCAAAGGAGGAGGTTATGACCTGGGGCGGGGCTTTGGGTGCAGGGTCTGGAAGGGGGTGTGGGTCCAGGGGAGGATTCCAGCCTGAGGGAGTTGTGATTTGGGGGCGTGGGTTTAGGTGGTGACCTGGGGTGTAGGAGAGGAGGTGCTAGAGGCAGCCTGTGGCCAGGTGGCACTTATCTAAGTGGCTCCCAGCCAGCAGTTCAGCAGGAACAAAAGGTAGGCTCCCAGGCTGCTCAAAATGGCTGGAGGCTCCCTCCATGTGCCTTTCTGTGCTGCACACCCCTTGTGAGGGGGGCTGACTGTGCACTGCCCTCAGCCCTATCCAATTATTCCACTGGCCATGGCTTCTGGCCAGTGGGAGCAGCAATGATGAGGCTGGGGGCAGGGACATTGGCATTGGCAACCTTAAGCATTCAAAAATCATAAATGCTATTCCCCAGAAATAAAGAATTAATAAAAATTATGGAGGGGTTTCCTCTGCTTTGTCTTTTTGGACCATTTAGGTTTTCCCCAGAAGAGTATTCTGCCTACAATTTGTGTGTGATAATTTAGATTCAGAATTCAATCGTAAGTGCACCAACAAAAAAAAAAAGTGTCTTCACAGGTTCCCCTCCTAAATGCTGGGGTGTCTGAACATTGGTATTTTTCTTTCTCCCCAAACATAGGTTTCTATTTCTGCTCCTGTCTTTTCCATTCATGCTCCCTTTTCCCTCAGTCTTCTTGCTCCTAATGATCTGCCTATGGCTATGTCTAGACAGTGGGCAGTATTTTGGGATACGGTGATATCTCAAAATAGCTGCCCACGTCTATTCAATGTGCCCGTTGTCTCAAAACAGGTTTTGAGATAACGGGCACACTATTTTGGCATCCCTGAACACCTCATGGCATTAATACAGGGATGCCTCAGCATAGGGCTTTATTTTAGTATATGGCGCCATTTAGCCATGCCACATGCTGAAATAGCCTATTTCGAAATCTACTTAAAATAAGCTATGCAATATAGCTTGTAGCGCTATGCAGACATAGTCTAACTGCCCTTCCAAATGGCCTTCTCTAAAGCATCTCCCATCCCATTAGTCCCCAGCCCTCTCGTCTGTCTTGTTTTCCTGTTGTTATTGCAATGTGTATTTCCCTGTCTCTCAGAGCTTCTTTGCTCCCAGGTGTCTTTCCCTCCTCCAGGAAAACAATGTGAAGCTTCTCTGCAAGGCCTGAACTGCTAATTTACTGAAAGGGGAAGCAAAGTCAAGAATTAAAGTGGCCCTGACAGCTCTAAGTTGCTTCTGGGAGGAAGCAGCAGCTCGCAAAGGGTATGGCTACACTCATTAGGCTACATCTAGACTGTAGCCCTAACTTGAAATAATTTATGCAATTTTTCGCAATGCAAAGGTGTGTAAATTATTTTGAGTTACGTTATGTCGAACTTGGGTGCTGCCTGAATGGCACTGAAGTTTGAAATAAGGGGCTAGTTCAAGGTTTCCGCTACCCCTCTCCTGACAGGGGGTAGTGGAAATGGAATACTGCCCACAAAATAGCCATGCTATTTTGAAGTTGATGAAAAGCTCCAGAGCTGCTATTTGGGATGCATTTTTTTAATCCTGAAATAGCAACAATAATCTAAACATAGCCTTAGACACCTGCAGTTGGAAGGGTTAAGGGGCTGTTTAATTATGTTGACATTTGGGCTTGGGGTGTAGCTGGAGCTCTGACACTGCAAACTTGGTGAATCCTAGAGCCTGAGAATCAGCCTCAGCCTGAACATCTACACTACAATTAAAAAGCCCATCATCCTAAATCCTATCAATCCAGCTCAGCTGGCACAGGCCAGACAAGGATCTTAACTGCAATGAAGACATGCCCATACATGCCAGATACTAGTCACTGGGAATAGGTATTAAAAATCTACATTGTCCAGTGATAGGCAGAAAGCACTGCAGCATAGTCATGCAGGAGATGGGTTGGTTAGGTAATTTCTGAAACTTTCTTTCTGCCTGTATTATGTCATCAGAGAGGTCTTTAGTACCATAATGTGTGTTGGCAAAGGATTAAACACCAAGCTCTAGAATAGAGTAAAATAAGGTTTTGGTCAGTAATCATTAATGGCTACTTCTGATTTGATTACAGGCTGTTGCATCTTTCCACTCTTGCCTATTCCTTCCAGAGTTATGTTCAGGGTGTTGGGTTTGGTTTTTTTTTTTTAATTTTACTCTTAAGCATCTTTTTCCTATTTCATATCGTTAGGGAATAGAATCACTGTTTCAGTGTTGATCTGCCCTCTCACACTGTTCACAAAAGCATTAATTCCTAAGACTCCAACATCTTGTTTCTTATTCTTCGGTATAATCATTGATTATGTATGTGGCGAGAGGTCTCCCTGACTCAGCCAGGTTTCACACATTTGTTTCGGCATAGCTGAGGTCAGAATATACTGAAATGTAGAGATGAAACATCTCTTGCGATTACTACACTGCCACTGCTGCACAATCAGCTTTTTAAAAATCTCTCAGTGACAAATTTTGTGTGTAGTTGAGCAAAACATTTCAGTGTGAGTTTTGCATGATTAAAGACCGCAGGATGTAACAGTAAGGAGCTGGCAACATGACACTAATAATGCTGGGCCATATATTTAACAAGACTCCACAAAAGTGCACTTGGACATTGTTATGCTCAGACGTCTTCTGCAGGACATTCAATAGACACAGAGACCAAACTGCTTTTATTAAGAGTCTAATTAAAACATGTTCTTCATTAAGTTGGTACAGGGAGAAAGACACTTGAGAGACTATTAAAGGACTACATCACATTGCCACAAAAGTAAGGAAATATGGCTGACATTCACAGCAATTAGAAAATGGTAAGCTCAACAGAGTATAACGGGCTGTCCTGAATGCTAATTAAATGCAACTGTGCTACAAAGTGAGCAATTTGAAAAAGCTAAGGGTTTGTCAGTTACAATGCTAGCATAGTAAATTCTAGGTGGCTGAACATTAAACCTTCCACTTAAAATATATACAATACACAAAACCTTACATTGCTAAACCTTTCTGATATTAATGCCTAGTGAGATAGTAATTCCCTGTGCTGTAAGCTGACTTAAAGGGTTTACTAAATTCTATCATTCAGGGTTGAGTTCTTGAAGAAAATATTATAGCAGTCACCATCTCCTCTCTTCTTCTAGTTCCTCTAGATCCACAGAGTCCAATACGTTCGCCACTCACCACACGGCAGGAACAGGACAGCGCAGCATAGCAAATATGGCTCTCACTGCATGCGGTTCTTGGAGCCTTTAAATGCAGCTCCTCCTTAGAGCTGCAAGCAGGGAGTGCTGTCTGCCTACTCTACACAGGTGCCCCACTGCTTGGTGGGAGAAAGTGTAGTGGCAGCTCTGGTGAGTTGCTGGCATTAAATTAGAATGGGGGGCTGAGGGGGGGAGAGCCTGGCTCAGGTGCAGGAGCATTTACTTAGAGCAGGGGATGGGGAACTGGGAGTGCCTGGCTCTGGGGGATGGGGAGAGCACTTATTTAGAGCAGCGGGAGCTGGGAGTTCCTGGCTTTTCAGGGGGCATTTATTTAGAGCAGGGAGCTGGGAGTGCCTGGCTTTAGGGGAAGGGGGGGCATTTATCTGGGTGGGGATGAATGTGGTCAATATGGAAAAACAACAACCACAAGTGTGGCAATCTTTGAATTCCTATTGGACACCACTGCTCTAGATCATAGTGACTTTTACAGGATTCCCTCCTACAAATCCCCTCTCAAGCTGCCCTGTTTGCTAACATCTGTTTACATCAAAATAAGAACTCAGAACTTGGGGCCTAGCCAATTCACAGTCCATTTTGGTCAATTTAATAGTCAAGAATTTTTTATTATTTAAATGTCATAGTTTCAGTTGTTTAAATCTGAAATTTCACAGCGTGGTAATGGTAGGTCTCCTGACCCAAATAGGAATGCTGAAGTGGAGGGTATTATAGGGAGGTTGCAGTACTGCTACCTTTACTTCTGTGATGCTGCCAGCAGTGGTGTTACCTTCAGAGCTGGGCAACCTGAGGAGTGGTATCTGCAAGCTGGGAGCCCAGCAGCAGGACAGAAGAATGGGATGGCATGGTGTGGTATGTTATTTCCACTTTTCCATCTGCACTGCTGCCTTCAGAGCAGGGTCCTCAGTCAGTAGCTGCCACTCTCCAGTCACTCAGCAGCAGCACAAAAGTAAGAGTGGCATGGTATGAATGGTAAGAGTGGCCCCGTCTGCGCAAGGGGGTAGTAGCATGGGAAAGACCTGGGCATTATCATGTATACAAACTGAATATAAGACAACAAATTAATGCATTTGTAAAAAGGGCTGGTATCATTTTAGACAACAATAACAGGCCTGAGCTGGAGTACAGCATCCAGTTCTAACCACTAAACTTGAGAAAATATGTGGGTAAACAAGGCTATGTCTACATGGTGCTGTAAACTCAAAAATAAGCTACACAATCTGTGCTGCACAAATTGCATAGCTTAGATTTTGAAACAGGCAGTTTTGGCATGTGGTGCTCTCTAAATGGTGCCATGTGCTGAAATAAAGCCCTATTTTGAGGCATCCGGGTATGCTTCATGTGATGAGGTGTACAGGGATGCCAGAATAGTGCACTCATTATCTCAAAAACTGTTTTGAGACAGCAAGTTTCTTGCACAGATGCAGGCAGCTATTGCAGGATACCACCATATCCTGAAATAGCACCCACCATGCGGACATAGCCCCAGAGTCCAGAAAAGAGCAGCAGCACTAAGACGAGGTTTAAAAAGTAGGATGTATGAGAAATATTGAGTTACAAAAAAAGGGAGTGGGTGAAGTCTGAGAAGACAAATTGGATAAGGAACCTGCTATTAGTCTGCAGTAGGGAGAAAGTAATTGCCAATGCACACTGATACAGTGGCGTCCTTGGCAAGAAGGTGGGGGTGGGGGGGCTTGAAGGCTCCCCAGAAGGCATAGAGTCTTGGCAGACAGTGGAAGTGTGGGGGCAATGCTCCCCTAGCCAGCCCTTCATAGCCACTGCAGGTGAAGCAGCTCTGCCAGATTCAGACCCTATAAGCAGGGCTGCTGACATGGAGAAGGCGGGGAGAAATGGTGCTGCTGTAGGGGGCCCACTTTCACCCTAGGCTACAGTAACCCTAAGCTGCAGCTGGCACAGTCCCGCTGAGGGCTAGCCCCGTGCTCCTCCTGTTCTTGCCAAGGGCAAGCTGCTCTGAGCCTCACTGTGCCCTAGCTGGGTCGGGCGGCGGGTCGGGGGGGGCTGTGTAGTCACGTGCTCCCTAGCCCGAGTGCGGCAGTGGGGCGTGGCTGCTGCCCTGCCCCCGGCACTAGTCCCACACCGCCCTTTGCGAGGCCCCGCCCCAAACTAGCGACAGGGGACAGGGTTCGTGGGGCCGCTGATTTGTCACTCTCCTGCCCACCACCGCCGCCCCCCCCCCGGCACTGTGCGCCTCAGCGCCTGCGCCCGGCGATGTCCTTCACCTCAGGCGTGGCGCCCGGTCCCTGCGCGTGCTTCGCGCGCTGCCGGGTCGCCCCACCGGCGCCACTTCACCCGCCCGACCTGCCGCGCTGGGCCGGATTTTGGGGGAGGGGGGGCGGCTGCCATCACCCGCCGACCCGTCATCCTTCGCGCCGCCGCAGCAGGGGACACCGCTCTTCTAGCCCCTCCCACACACACCGCTCCGGCCGAGTCACGTGGTGGGTTTGACCGCGTGTCCCGTCTCTTAGCAACGCGGGATGGCGGCGGGCGAGCAGCGAGGTCGTGAGTACCTGGAGCGCTACAAGATCCCGGAACTGCTGCACAACCTGAGCGCGCTGCTGCTCTACCACCGGCCCGGTACGGGAGGCGCGGCGGGCCCCGGGCAGCTGGCAAGAGCGCGCTGGGGGGCGGCGGGCCCACGGGGCTCCACCACCCCGGCCCGATGCTACCGGGGCAAGGCGCGCAGCAGGGGAGCCGGGTCCGCGGCTGCGCTCAGTACTCGGCTGCAGCGCCGCCCCGTCCAGGTGGTGGGGGCGGGGCTGGCTGCAGGGCAAAGGAGTCAGTGGGGTGTTGTGCCCCGCCCCCCCCAACTGCCGCCGTGCAGTGCGCGCGTGCCCCTCTGCCTCCAGGATACCGCCCTCCGCCGGAGCTGAGGGAGCTGCAGAGCGTGTGAAAACGTGCTCTGATTGCGTCCTGCGGTCTTACCCGCCTCGCTTGGAGCTTGTCCTAAAAGTAGAGAGCTCATTGGGACTTGGTGGCCTTTTCCTTGCCCTTTGTGCAGCAACGAGTCCAAAGGGGAGCTTGGTCCACGGGTAGGGCTCAGAGGCATTACATAGTAGTCCCTCGCTAAGGTCAGCTATTTGCGAGACCTTGGAGGGGTGATCAGCCTAATTCTGAGCTGCAGCTCATATCACAAAAGGCACATGGTGGGACAGGGCCGTTTTTGATGTGCTTTTCTTTTTTCTCCACCTCGTGGTATGTGCCCTAAGGTAGGACCTCTCACCTTGCGCCACCCCCCACTTCCAGATTACCCTGCACAGTCGTAGGCAAGGTTCTCCCACGCATCAGCACCACTACTGCACTTTTTCATGTATAGCTTCAGCATGTCCTTTACATGCTTCCACCCACTGCTAGCAGCCTTCTGTCTTTCCTCCAATTTGGAATGCAATCTGTTTTGGGATAACCAGTCTACCAAAGTCGTTGCTGAATGGTATTGGCTTCAATGGTGGTTATGTGTGACTCTTCCAGCACATTAGTGTTCATGTACCTATCCTCCCCCGACCTATTAGTATTCATCTAAGGCAGCATTGATATTGTTCAACTGTCATCAGGTGACACGTATACACGTGAAACCAGTGTTGGAACAGCCACTGTACCCTTTACCTTGGAATAGATGGCCCAGTTCTCAACATCCCTTTGTCTCAGACAGGCAAAAGCAGAGCTTGAACACATCAGAGATGGTGCTAGATTTCCACCTTGATGATGACTTTAATGAGAAGATGACTTCCCCCATAAGGGAAGTGCTCCATATTTTCCAGCAGCTTACCCTTGACTTCAATAGACGGTGCATGAGATTGTCCTGCTAGTGAAGGTTGATGGAGCACCTTGATCTTTTTGATATTCAGTGAGAGGCCAAGAGTGTCATATGCTTCAGCAAAGGTACTTCAGATGGTCTGAAGAGCTGTGGGAGAAAAAGCAATAATCAGATTGTCAGTTTACTGGAGCTCTATTAGTGAGGTTGTGGAGGTCTTGCTTTTAGCCTTCTGTCTTCCCCTTCATTCTACAGACAATCTCAGAAGCTTTCCATCAAGGGGTGAAGGGTCATAGCAATGAAGATGCAGAACAGGCAATGCTATAATGAAGGTGACATGGAAATGACTAACTCGTATTAGGACAAGTAATCACATTGCAATATTGCAATCTGTTTTACATTATTTGCATTGAAAGTACATCTAGAGCAAGGATGGGCAACCACAAATAGTGGGGGAGCTGCATGAGCTCCACAGCCCACTAGGATTCCACTTCCAAGCCCATAGCCTTCCTTTCTGTCCCCTTCCTCCATGCACCTCTCTTGCATGCGGACACTGGAGTCTTTCATTTACATACTTCTTCCCCTCCCTTCCACTACTTTCAGAGCACTGGAATTACAATTCCCATTCCTTCTCCTCCTTCCTTCCCAGAGCTGGAACAGCTGATTTGCAGTATTCCAGCTCTGGGAGGAAGCATGAATCATGCAATTAGTAGCTCTTCCCAAAGTGCTTGGATGGAGGGGGAGGTATATTAAAAGCTGGGCTCAGTGCACAGAAGGTGCTGCCTAGGGGGGCAGGGGCAGGCTCTACAGGCCAAAGGTAGAGCCCTCATGGTCAGGTGCAGCTCACTAGCTGCAGGTTCCCCACAACTGATCCAGAGCATGGACTTTTGCCAATTATTGATGTAGACTTTGATACATTTCCTTATTCAACCCAAAGGCTGAATAATATTTTTACACTCACTCTCAGCATATTTAAAAGCCCAGAAACAGAGCTGAAGCCTTACCTCACTGCCACCCTTGAAGAGTCTTTGCACGTAGCTACAGGCTGGTGAGAATGCAGCTGTTTTTGTTTTTTTAGGTCGCATGTAGTTCTGTATAGATTGCATGTTGTCACAAGGGGCATGAGTATATCCAAATTATTAGCAGATTGAAGGTTCCCCCCAACTTTTAATAGATAATCAATGATTTTTTTTTAATTACATTACTGCCTACAACCATAAGACAGTGGTACCTTAGCTGTTAACATTAATTAAATGGTTTCTTAAATTGTCCATTTCTTTTAATGAAAGAGCTTTTCCAAGTATGTTATATTTCCAAAGAACATCATGCCTCTAGAGTGCTTTACATTTTGCAGGAACCTGCTGGGTCTCAAATTTTATTAGTGGCATTAAGTGAGATTTTCACATTTAATTCTTTTTTTAGAGTTACTTCATTAAAAATCAGAGAAGTAGCCGTGTTAGTCTGTTTCTTTGAGAACAAGTAGTAGTGCTGGGGCACCTTATAGCCTATCTGAAGAAGTGGGTCTGCTTTTATAAGGTGCCCCAGGACTTCTTGTTCTTAAAAATGAAGGTTCATGTTTACAAAATCACTTTGCTGTTGAATTCAGTGCAGCTTTGCTAAATAATTCTGTGGGCCTTGTCAGATAATTTAGATCTGTCTCCTTTAGGCTACGTCTACACTAGCCCCAAACTTCGAAATGGCCATGCAAATGGCCATTTTGAAGTTTACTAATGAAGCGCTGAAATGCATATTCAATGCTTCATTAGCATGCGGGCAGCCGCAGCGCTTCAAAATTGACACAGCTCGCCACCATGCCGCTTGTCCCGACAGGGCTCCTTTTCGAAAGGACCCTGCCTGCTTTGAAGTGCCCTTATTCCCATCTGCTCATAGGAATAAGGGGACTTCGAAATAGGCGGGGTCCTTTTGAAAAGGAGCCCCATCGGGACGAGCTGCGTCAATTTCGAAGCACCGCAGCCACGCCCATGCTAATGAAGCACTGAATATGCATTTCAGCGCTTCATTAGTAAACTTCAAAATGGCCATTTTGAAGCTTGGGGCTAGTGTAGACACGGCCATAGTGTACATAGGGTCTCAGTTGTAAGTTAGTAGTTTGACCCACTGCCCTTTTGCTAGGTTCTAGAGGATAGTCTAAATACATTTATAAAAATAACTCAAAGCAAGTGTCAGAATTAAGTGACTGATTTTGAAAATTTTCATTTTTTGTTATGTATACCATGCATGTCAAACAAAGTGTAGTAACAGCCACACAAATGAAAACTGATAGCTTTCAGGCGCACCAAAGAAAATGTGCTTCTAGTGGAAAGTTGTAAGTATTAGAGACTCTGTTTTAGGTATTATAGTAACAGAGAGTAAGCTGTGCTAGTCTATACACTATCAAAACAAAAAGCAGTCAAGTAGCACTTTAAAGACTAGCAAAATAGTTTATTAGCTGAGCTTTCGTGGGACAGACCCACTTCTTAAGTCTGTTCTGGTCTGGCTATGGTCTGAAGAAGTGGGTCTGTCCTACGAAAGCTCACCTAATAAACTATTTTGCTAGTCTTTAAAGTGCTACTTGACTGCTTTTTGTTTTAGGTATATTTTATATTTTTTCAGGTCTTGTTTGAATTTACTATTGTGATGTTAATTGAAAATTTAATAATATGAATTTTGTTTTATAATTTTATTAGTAATTCATAAATTGTGAGAAAAGATACACCTAGCAGTGAGGGAAGAAATAGAAAAATGCATGATAAAGCAATCCAGGAAGAAAGCCAAATCAAAAAAAGCCAAACATCTCAAAGAAAACAGGGGCAGATGGCTTTGCGGTGAACATGCAAAGCCTGGTGTCAGGACACCCAAATTATATGGCTAGCAGTGCTCTGTGTTGTCAGTTTCATCATCTCTGAAAATGAGAACAAAAAAAGCAGTCAGATAGCATTTTCAAGACTAATAATTTATTAGGTGATGAGCTTTCGTAGGACAGACCGACTTCTTCAGATCATAGCATTACCAGAACAGACTCAACATATAAAGCACAGAGGTTCAAAAATTATCAAGGTTGACAAAAATTGATAATTTTTGGACCTGGGTGCTTTTATATTCAGTCTGTTCTGGCAAGGCTATGAGCTGAAGAAGTGGGTCTGTGCCATGAAAGCTCATCACCTAATAAATTATTTTGTTAGTCTTTAAAGTGCTACTGGTCTGCTTTTTGGTTTTGATAGAATACAGACTAGCATGGCTATTTGTGTCTCTAAAAACGAGGATAACCTACCACACAAAGGAAAGTCATGAATTACCAACATAATGAATGAAGGGGTTAAGATTTGTGACTGAAAGGAGCAACAGCAAGTTAGTTCAAAGTAGTAGTATCTGAGGGAAGTGGAGTTGCAGACTCAATGAATAGGGCTGAGATCTGATCAGCACCAGCCCACTGGCAGAATGCCCCGATGCTGTGTTACTAAGGGTGTAAGCAAGTCTAAACATTTCCATTGTACAGGCTTTGCCTTGTCAATCTTTGTGACCGGGACTGAATGCTACTTTGGTTGATTTTATGTATTTCCCTCTCACCTTTGTGCAGGATGGTTACAGTGAAACCCTTCCTCTAGTAAGAGAGTCCCCTTTCCCCCACCCACTTCCAGTGGGCCACAGAAAACATCACAAGCCAACATTTTTCTCCTACATAGAGGAAGCAGGGAGAGGCGCCCTTTGAGGCTTGCATTGTCACCCTTCCATGCACTACTCCTCCAGACTTGCTCAGCTCCCCCTCCTCCATGCTATATCCAGGTTCCCCAGGCCCTTTGAGGCTTGCACTGTCCCCATCCATGAACTTGCCCCCCAGACCCTTTGAAGCTTGCACTGCTTCCCCCCCATGAACTAGCCCCAAGGTTTCAATACACTGCCCCTGTACTCCCACCCCTATAACTGCCTCACCCTCCTCCACAGCTCCCTACCTGCAGCTGCCCCAGGCAGCTACCCCTCTCCACCTTCGCCCATGTGGGTTTCAAGGTGGTTTTCCCTGCTCAAACTTTTCCCCCCTTCCCTCCATTTTATCCTTTTCCTGTCTCTTCAGCCTCAGAGCAGGGCACATCATAAGCACCTGGTTGTCCTCTGTAGAGCCAGATGACCACCCTCCTCCTGCTTCTACCAACCTCTCATATGCAGCAGCTTGCTCTTGGGAGTTACTTTCCCATCTCTACAGTCTCTGGGCTTCTTCCATGCAAAATCACTAATGACAACCCAGTCCCCAGAGGGCTCGCAGCATCTGGCACAAACATCCATACCCTATCCCAGATCTTGAGAATCAGGAGATGGAGTTCTTTGTGGAACAATGACCCACCTTCTTTGAAGACTTACCTGGGATTTCATCTAGTCAAGTTGCCTTATTGCACTTCATCATTTTGGACCTCACTCAGGGTAGGAACTGTTGCAAGATTGTCTCTAGGTAGTTGCTGAGGAATTTGGTCAAGGGATTCTAGGACCACGGTGGATGGATGAGTCAAGAACTCATAGTACTTCCTCCAGCGAAAAGCAACGGCTTCATTGTCTTTCAAGAGTTAGGTACCATCCTTTAACCATGGAATCCATCCCCTGAGATCACTCAGTCCATAAACAGCTTTGGTAGCATTGAAGAAACCTTTTGTATCATTGATGTCTGCAAGATGCCAGAGTTGTCACGCCTTCTCACTCCACCACTGTTTTTTCGAAGTTCTAGTTTTACAATGGACTTCTGCCTTGGCTTTGGCATGCACTTCTCTCTTTGTTATGCAGTTGATGTCACTTTGCCAGGTCCTAAAGGTTTCTTTTTTGCCTTAATTAGGAATTCAATTTCTACATCATTCTCATTAAACCAGTCCTGATGCTTCCTGGACTGGAAGCCAGTAAGTTTGTCCACAAGCTCCAATGGCGGCAGTTTTCGATTGACCCCAGTGTTCTTCCACATCTTCCGGGCGTACTGTCGGCAGTTTCCTTGGTAGCGCTATCTGGAAGTCACCGTCTGATAAGGTCCTTCGAGCCTTGTACATTGATCTTTAATTGGATCAGTTTCCTCTGACTTCTGTGTGGTGACAATCCAAATTGCCATTGTGGATTGAATAAAATGGCGATCAGTCCAGCAATCACCAGACTGAGGATTAACTGATAACTAGATTACATTTGTTTTTATAGTTGTATATCTTCAGTGAATTTACAGGGCTCGAACAGCATAGATAAAATCAGAATACATTCTTCTGTACTGTAGTTCACTGTTTTTTCATTTAAAAATATACACGATCAATAAAATTTCATTTTAATTTTTTTTTTTACAGAAAGACCAAGAGAGTTTTTAATACATGCACTGGAAAGAGTCAATCTTGCAAAAGTAACTGATATGGATTATCCTTATCTTGTGGATGAATCAAATCTGGATGCCATGTTTGAAATGCTGGATATCACAAGCCAAGGCTATATAACTTTAGTACAGTACAAAGGAGGTTTGTCTTCCTTCCTTAACAGTTTTAAATTAAGATAGTTTTTTTTTTGTTTGTTTACTTACAGATGAGAACTTTAACACAGCACAGAGCATTTAAGATACAATAGGCAAGTTTGTTAAGAAGATAGTTTCATTAAAGAAATTTAACATGTCAAAATTAAGCACAGAGAAAAGTTTAATTTACTTATTGCAGAACTATTGGGGTTTTTTTTTTAGTAAAATAAGTGAAGCACCTTCCCCCAATCTTGTTCATAATATTTGACCAATAGTCTAAATACAGTATAATCTACATTAGCATTGGCAACTTTTTTTTTAAACCAGCTAGATCTTTGTGATTCAAAAAAGTAGTAAATATATTTTGGGTGTAAAATTAAACTTTGTGGGTTTGTAGCTAAAGTTTTAAAATGATTCTTTTAAAAACCTTTGTAGCTCTTGAAACCTTGGGGCTAAGTACTCAGAATTTGGCTTATGAAGAAGATGCATCTATCACTCTGGAAATATTCAAGAAAGAAGTGTAAGTAAAGCGACATTTATATGCTTTGGCTTTATGTGAAGGAGATAAAGATCTGTAGTTAATTGTGATCAAATTCTTATCTTAAGCTCTGTTAAAGTAGTATGAAAAAAGCAATGATTTTTAGAATCAGATCTTAGATCTATGAAGTCCTCAGTGTTTCAGCTGCTCAACTTCAGTTTGACCGTCAGGTACTTGTCATTGCCTTAACATTCATACTTAGTGTTAAAGAATAAAGATGTCACTATAAAGTCAAATTTAAACTAGACGTGATTGGATTAAATTTTGTTTCCCTTTCAAGATAGGTCATAGCAAGTAGTTAACAGAATGAAGAGAAGTTTAAAATATAATGCTTATAGAGTACCATGGGGAGCACAAAAAAAAGTTTGCAGTTAAGTTCTGAAAGTGATTGTATTTCCATGACTAGGTCAGGTATTCTCCTATTGTTGCCAATGTTCTCTCCAAAGTGTACTTCCATTGACTGCTTAGCAACTCTAACTTTGTCATCTCTGAAAGTAGTCTCCTTGAAAGATATATGTGGAAATGATACTTGCATTAAAAAATTACCAGTTGACAGTGCATTTGAGAAAATAACCCAAATACCAGAAATCAAGACTTCAGAGAATAGAGCAGAATAAATATGTGCACCTTGGTAGAACAGTCTAGTGATAGAGGGGTAATGCCGGTAATCTCCTCATATGCACAGGAGTAACATCTGTTTGACTGCAGTGACAAACCTTTCACTTAGTATGAACTGTTTGAGATGGTTTACTCAATCCACACAGGTGCATAAAACATCACTATTACATAGTTAAACCTAGTACTAAAACAAACAGTCCTGTAAGCACCTTAAAGACTCACAGGATTTATTTGCTAGGTAATGAGCTTTTTTGGGTAAGCATGGTAATTTACTACTTTTAAAAAATTAGAACAACCAATACACCAGCAACAAAGATGACAAACTTTTGTATGGTTTGGACTAATATTTTAAATCAGGGCTCCGTGAATTCAATGTAGCAAATGATCTGGCCTTGGAGTTTGATGTTAAAATTCTGACATCTTCATTTAAATATCCTTAGCTGTTGTGAGGCCAGAGAACTTTGAAAACACAAACTGAGCATAACCAATGCAGTATCACTCGCATGCTTACCTCCAGATACAAAATCAGAATAATTAACTTTCTCCATTCATCTTGAACTCCTGTGGACTATTGATATCAAGTGTGACTGGAGTCCCAGGGAGCCACACTAGAGTTACACATTTAGGGTGAATTGCAAATAGTGGTGCACAGTCAATTCCTAATGGTGGATATTCCAATACTTAGATTTATCAAATCAGCACAAAAACACTAGAAGCCAACACCACAGTTCCCTTACTTAAGCAAACCAGCCTTATGCCTCCACTCAGGCACCAAAGTAAAATATGATTAACAAAAATCCTGTTCATCATGTAAGACCCTGGTTACATACAGACATGAATACAGTTCTGAGATCAGATTCATAATGCAAATGGAGAACTTGTAGTTACAAAGAGTTTTCAGAATTCGTGCATAGTTTAAATCCAAAGTCCCTATTCAGGGTGAATCTAGGCAGGCATGGAAATATCAATCTTCTGACTAAAAACTTCCCTTGATGAATTTTAAGCAGCTCTGAAATAACAAGGATCAAGACCCCAGAGTTCTCAAGTGGTCTCTTGACCCTGCAGTTCTGGATGAACAATAGTCTTTGAAGTAATCTTCTATTTCCAAAGCTGGCTGATAGTCATCCATACAGATTAACATAAAATCATTGCCACCTAAGAGATTAACATAAAATCATCCACCACTCTCAGGTGATTTGCTATGCACTTCAAAGAGAGCTTAATACAGTATGAACAGGAATCATTTGGTTACATTGTTAACCTCTACAGGTATAGATGTAAATACACAAAACTACAAATATTATCTACCATTATTCCCCTGAAAGTTGAATTTGGGTCATTGACTCTGCAAGCTGCCTAACCCTTTTCTGGCTTTGAATCATATTTTGTATCAGATTTGTTGCAATTATATAACAGTGGTAGCAACAGTGGTTAGCATTCTAATTAGAATATTCCAGTATTTGTTAAACTGGTATTTTTCCAGAGACACAAATTGAGCATTTCTACACAGAACTTGACATTTTGCTGCAAGCAGGTGACCAGTATTTTGTTTCCCTATCTCTGTCCTATAGAATCCTGTAAGCACCTCTGTTCTTTCTCTACAAAGGCAAACTACTTGAGATTCCACAGATTTAGGCAGCAGGAAATTAGGATGCCAGAGCTGGAGTCCAGTTTACAGCCAGCGATCAGGAGAAGCTATGGGGTGGACTAGCAAGCAGGGCATGCTGAACAGTTACATGGAGGCCTAATGCCTATTGAGCCTGTACAAGTTGCCCAGATCCCACGCATATATTTGGGAAGGGAAGAGCATACAAAAAACCCTTAAACATGATAATTTTACATGAGTAGCTTCAACCTCAGTTGGGCTATGTGTTTGTGATGGGGATACAGAATTGAAAAAGTAGGCTACTTTAAAATGAAAACTGGATAAGTATAGCACACAAGTCCATATTTACTTCCCACATATGATAGAGAAGAACTATTGTGGTTTGGAGATAACACCACTATATACTGAAATCTCACATGTAATGAATAAATTATTTATAGTGTGTTTACAGAACATCTAATGAGATTTTTTTTTCTATAGGAAGAAGTTGTTGCAGGAAAGCTGGGCAATATATCAGTCTTAAGCAGCTGTCTGCTAAAAATAAAAATTGTTTTAAATTGCCTGTGGACAACTATCATTTCACTTACCTAAAAATAAACTTAGTGTTAAAAGAGTCCATAAAACATTGAATTATTTCATGCTGGTTTAAATAACCAAACTACTTATCACACCCGAGGAACATCTTTTGAGAACAGTCTTTCCAAAAATAAATTCAAAAGAGTAACGTTAGAAAGATGCTGTATATGTACATCTTCCCTAGCAAGAATGTTTGGGGACCACACAGAGGGCAATAAAATGAATTGTTCTGTGTCTGACACTTGTTGGTTCAAAAAAAAAAAAAAAAAAAAAAAAAAAAACACCACCCATTTAATACAAAAGTTATTATATATGCAATAAAAAGCAGTCATTATGGCACTGAAAGTTTATTTTGAAGTCAATTTCTTCTTCTAAGATTGGGAGGGAAGGGGCAGCGAGTTATAAACAACCTGGGGAACATGCCCAAAATTTAACAAAGCCATTATTTCCAAACAAGTAATTTGAAATAAAAAATTAATAGTGATCTCAGTTGCAATGGTATTTTTAAAACAAATTAGCTAGTCACAACATATGCAAGGCCTGTTCAGAATATTTTTAAAAGAAGAAAGGATTTGGAAAGTCAAAGAAGAGAACCACTCAGAAGGTTCCATAAACAAGAGACTTCGTTTTAAAAGTTAACAAGATCAGAGCAAATAGAACATCAACACATGCTCTCTCTGTTCCATAGCGCCTGCCCACACATTTAAGTATGCAATGCCCAAGTGTGGGAACTTATGTACATAACTGTCCATCTACCAAAATCAGAATGCACCAATTTGAATGGACTTTTCACCATTGAATGCAGTACCATATATTCTGCGTTCCCTCTAAAGTGCACATCTGTGCAGCCACACACAAGGGCTGTGCAACAACTGCCTCATGCACATACAGATGAGTGGGAAGAGTGGAAGCCGTGGAAGGATTGTGATGGCAATTTTGGGGAGCCTGGAAAGTGCAGGCCTGGAAAAGAGAGAGGTCTTTCCACCAGCCCCAGCTCTGCCTGGGGCAGCAGTAGAGAGGAGATGCACATCTCCCCAGCTGCAGCTGGGGCTGCAGCAGGAATGGGAGAGACACGCCTCTCCTCTGGCATCAGCTCTGGCCAGGGCTGATGCAGAGACAGGAGGGATACCCTTTTAATTGTCAAGTTAGATGATCTACATTGCTAAAGAAAAATGTGTGAATGAGGAAGTAATCTTGTCAGGCACAGCTAAAATAAATGATGTATTTTTCACTATTTCCTGGTTATATATATTTTGTGCCTCACAAAAAAAACCCACACACAACAGTCCTGTAGCACCTTAACAACTATCATTGTGTGTCTGTAGTGCATGCTCATTCTTGGTCTTATTGAAGAGGATATTGCTTATTTTTCCAAGAAAATCTGAAATTGCACACATTCGTTTTAATAAATGTGTTGATTACAGATCACTATGGGAACCAGATTCAAACATTCATGGCTTCTTTCTTAAATTCCATAGGCGTTTCTGGGAATGGGCTGGATACACCAAATTTGAAAATTACTGTCATACAATAGGTTGTTGCCATCATGTAGCAAATGATTTATAACAAACTATGTCACCAAGCAAAAGTTTAGTCAAAGTTGGCAAAAGCCTAAATTCTCTTTTTCCCCCATGAGTTAAGAGTAAGGTGATCTTACAAATCTATTACACTGCATCCCATGTGTCTGTTACAACTGGAGTACATAGCAACTTGAGTTCCCTTTTCACTGCTACAGCTATACAATCAAACTTTTCATCATTTCACCAGTTTTTAACTCCATGTTCCTTGTTATGTCTCTAGGTGTCAGTTTATTTTTTAAAGTAATTTTTTCGTTGTGTGTTATATTTTGTGGATATAGGGATTGTTCGGTTTGGGGGGGGGTGGGGGGGATGAGATGTAACTGCTAGACAAACCATTAGATGCATTACTGAGTTGTTAACAGAGATTTAGTGTTTTTACATGCCTGTCCGACCCTTCAGCTTCTGGAATTGTAAGGTCACAGCCTGTCTCTGTGTGACTGAAGAATGTGTTACAAAAAAGTCTTCTTCTGGAAATTCCGAGCACATACTGGACTTGCAGAAGGATTTACTAGAGCCAACAGATTTCATTAAAAAGTATAAACCAATGCATAGAAAGCGAAGAGTGATTTTTCTCAGACTTGGGGTGCAGAAACAGATGCTTTAGCTTCACAAAGCATGGACTCTAATAGCCAATGAAGTAATTATGAGACGTGTGATTATGCATGTAGGTAATTACATAAAAACATGCAGTGATGTGTATAGGAATTTATCTATGGCAATTTCTCAGAAAACACCTGAACAGAAGTTCAAGTAATGTCCCCTCAAGTGCTCTACTGTAGGTGACAGGTTGCCCAGAGCTGCAGATCAGCACCTTGCAAAGCCGTTCTCCCACCCCCCGTCTTCCCCATTGAGCTACACATGCACAGCAGGTGGCTTGCGCTGCTCTGACCCAACTGTGCTGCTCATGCAGCTCAACCCGTCCTTTTCAGTTACTGTCTAACTGCTCTCAGTGGTCAGAGCTTCAACAATCTCTCCCTCAGATTATCACCTCATAGAATACTTCACACATCTCTCGGCATTCACTCGATAACGAGTAGGACATCTTCATGTCACCCTCCTAGTTGAGTTCATTGATGGCTGATCAGCCCAATTCTGGAGCTGCAGATTTTATCATAAAAGGCACAGATAGTGGTAGCTGTTGGAGGGGCACAGGGCAGTTTTTGATGCTCTTTTCTTCTCTCCTTGTCTGCACTGCAGTGGGACCTCTCAAATAGCGCCACCCCCTCACAGATTACTGTTCCCCACTGGGGCGGTCTTGGGCAATGTTCTCCCAAGTGTCAACACCAATGCTGCACTTTTTCATGTGTGCCTTCAGCATGTCCTTATATTGCTTCCACTGGCCCCCAACAATTTGTTTTGTGAGGTGCTGATCAGACATCCAAACCATGTGACCAGTCTAACAAAATTGTTTATGAATGATTATGACTTCAATGCTGGTCATGTTCAATTCTTCCAGGATGCTAGTGTTTGTGCACCTATCCTCCCAAAAGATATTTAGAATACTCCTGAGGTAGCGCTGATATTGTTCAAATGCCTTCAAACGATGCTTGTATGTTGTCCAGGTTTCACATGCATATAGTAGCGTTGGAACACCCATTGCATGATATACAACACACTTTGTCTGGGTATAGATGTCCCAGTTCTCAAAGACCTTTTGTCTCAGGCAGGCAAAAGCAGAGCTTATACAGCTCAGACAATGCTGGATTTCTGCATCAGTGTTGACTTTAAACAGAAAGATGACTTCCATTTCCTTCAGTTCTCCATCAACTTCAATAGAAGGTGCATGAGATTGTCCTGTCAGCAAAGGTTGGTGGAGCACCTTCGTCTTTCTGACGTTTAGCGTGAGGCCAAGATTCTTGTATGCTTCAGTGAAGGCACTTCAAATGGCCTGAAGGGCTGTGGGAGAAAGAGCAACAGCCATATTGTCATCCACAAGCTGGAGCTGCACGATCGAGGTTGTGGAGGACTTGCTTTTAGCCTTCAGTCTCCTGAGGATGAAAAGTTTCCTGTTCATTCTATAGACAATCTTTGTACCATCAAGAAGCTTGGCATCAGTTTTACTGTAGTTAGCTCAATAAGGTGTTAATGGTTTCCCTCATTTAATTTACAAAAAGGAAAAAGAAGAGAGGAGCTTCTTCCCCTGAGGGGACTTGAGCCTGACTTAGCCACTTAGGAGCAGCACAAACTGGACTTTCCCATTCAAAAAAAAAAGATAAACCAGCACAAAAAAATAAAAATAGTCAGAGAACAATGTGTCAGGCTTAACAAAAAAAACCATCAGGGGTGCCGAGAGCCTATGCCAGTATCAGACAGCCACTCACCATGCATTCGGTGCTTGGGGAAACCCATATACCACAGAAATGTGACCATTGGTTCTTCCCTCCAGGTGAGAGCCAGGAAAGAGAGAGCACCCCACCTCAGGACGATATTATTTGGTGAGGCTTTATAAGCCTACTGACACACAGAATGCCTCCCAACCATGACAAGACCCAACGCAAGAGAGAACAGCCTCCCCGCTCCCCAGAAAAACTTCTAAAAGAGCTTCTCCCTCGTGTTCCCTTCCACCTTCCTCCTCCCCAAGAAGCAGCAAACGAGAGAGAGTGTACTTCAGGGACCTCTTACCAAAGCAGCCGTCAGAGACTCAGTGCTAACGCCAGGACTGGTTCATGCTTCCTTGGTGCCTACAGAAGCCAAGGAGCTCTCCATGAATGTGGCAGGCACCACCTGAGGATCCAGCACCACACAAAGCCACAGTGCCACACAGGAAAGCAGCTCACTTAATTAAAACATCAATGGCTCTAATAGAGCAGAATGCTCCCAAAAGTAAGGCAGGAAGCAGCAGATAATTTGACCAGACACCAGCACTCCTGCCCCACATCTGCAGCTCTATCACCTCAGTGTGAGGCTCTTCTTAAATACTAAAATCTCAAATGGTCTCACCATGGTTATTTACCTGACGATGACCAGATGACTGCATTTTCCTCATGACGTGCACCACGAATGAGGTCATGGTCATACACATTCAGACCACATCAAAACCCCTGGTTCCTACGTTAGGCTTACCCCCCCCTGCACCTTACCTACGGCAGCGGGCATCTTGGGAACACAGACTGACACAGACGCTGGTCCTCAATTCACTCCACACTGACAAGAGGCAGCTCGTCTCCAGCCCAGTCCCTCCGTCCTTCACATGGGAAATTCAGGAGGAGGAGGAGGAGGAGGAGGAGGAGGATGGACAAATTCAACAGAGACCCAGATTCCCATACACTCAATGTGTTCCCAACAGGCACTTCTCCATCAGTGTCAGATGATGTGATCATACCATCTGATACATGCCCAACAGATGACCTTAAGAAATCTCAAGAGGTTTTTCAAAGAGTGACAGCAAGCCAACGAGTCTCCAAGAAGTACAGGAAAAACCACCATCATCTCTTGAAAAGTCTGCACCCCACATTATACAGAAAGATTGCCTTACCTATTGTTGAGGCAATTATGGAAACATCCACCTGCATCTATTCAGCCTAGGAGCAAGAAGGCAGACAGAAAATACTTTGTTCCCCCGAAAGATATGGAATTTCTGTTCACACTCCCCCTGGCAAACTCCGTGATAGTAGGATCAGCACAACAGAGATCCAAAATCCACTGCATTGGTCAGGAAATCAAGTCAAGAATCACAAAATATTAGACCTCTTCATCAAGAGAGTCTATTCTTCTAAACTACAACTGAGAATTGCAAATTACAAATAAAGCCCCCATTTATGCAATTTGGGCTTGCATGTGACTTGGAGTAACACAAGTTGAAATCATGATTGGCACAGAGCTGGGAACAAGGCACTCCCAGCTCCTCTCCACTGGCAGGAGCTGGGAAACTGACCAGCGCTGCTATGCTGGTCAGTTTCCTGGCTCCTAGGAGTGGCAGGGAGCCAGGTAACTGACTGGCGCTGTTGCCTCCAGTGCTACTCCTGTGAGCCTGGGGGGAAAAAAAAAAAAAATCAGACGTAAGGGGCTGCCAACAAAGGGGCTTCTTGCCCAGAGAACCACGTCTACGCTGCTTGTGTTCTGCTGTGAATATGCAAATAAGTCCTAATTTGCATCAGCCAGCCAGCCAGCCAGCCAGCCTAGACGCAGCTCAAGAGCCCACCTTTCTGCAAGAAGAGTTTCGCACACCCTGGTGGATGGTTTCTTCATATTCGCACATCCTATCACCAAAAGGCTCTCTAAGGGCCTCCACAATGTATTCCCACCTCACAGCACCCCACCTTGCTTACGGGACATGAATCTTGTTTTGGATTATTTGACCAGGCCCCCCTTTTGAACCGTTGGCGCTGTTGCACTACCCCTTCGTTTATGAAAATCTGCTTTTTTTAACCTAGCTGTCACTTCAGTAAGGAGAGTTGGTGAACTCGGGGCCCTATACAGTTTTTTTATATATATAAAAATAAAAAAGTCACACTGAGATCTCATCCAGCATTTTTACCTGAAGTCCATACACCACACCACATGAATGAACCCATTGTTTTCCCTACCCTTTACCCCAAAGTCCCAAGCCTCACCACAAGACACAACCCTACAAATTCTCAGTATCCAACAAGCATTGTATTTTTCTTTGGACAGAACACAAGCATTTCATAAAGCTCAAAGACTTATTTCCATTGCAGAACTCTAAAGGGGGACACCCATTTCATCTCAGTGTATCTCGGAGTGCATACAGACATGCACAGTTAAGCGTCAGACCCTGGCCAATAGGCCATTACATTACAGACCATCCACCATGAACACATCCTACTCAGGCTACAGCGGCTTCCACAGCCTTCTGGAACTAAGTTCAGCTAATAGACATTTATCAAGCTATGACATGGTCATTAGACCACACTTTTGCTGAACATTATGCCATATTACCACAACTCGCTTCTGATTCAGTGGGGGCTACTGCAGTTCTCCACCACCACCAAACAGTGACTGACTCCTGTCATCCAGATTGAATACTGCTATCTAGTCACCTACAGTGGAGCACCCACAAGGACATCACTCGAAGAAGAAAAGTGTTTTTCACTTCATGCAGTACCAACTGTTCTTTGAGATGTGTCCCCATGAGTGCCCTATGACCTTTCTCCCCTCTGCTCAGAGTCCTATTTACTCAGGCATAGAAGAGGAAGTGAAAGGAATGGGTTGAGCCATGCGAGGAGCACACTCAGGCAGGAATGGTGCGAGATGCCTGCTGCGCATGTGCAGCTCAGTGGGAGAAACTGCTCTGCAAAGCTCTAATCTGTGGGTCCAGGCAATCCATCACCTACAGTGGAGCACCCATGTAGACACACATTTTGGAGAACAGCTGTTACTGCATGAAATGAGTACCTCCCTTTTCCTTTTTGTTTGCAGAGCAATAAGCTGATAATTGTTTTATTTCATTTTGCTTGAAGCCGATGTAAAATATATATCAATCTTTGCCTGGTTAAGGCTATCTGAAACAATTTTAGCATATGTACTGTAAATGCAGTTTCTTTAAGAGTCTACTGCTGAATGATTTGAATACTGTGACTTTCAACTCTGAATATGATTTTTCATGTTTGTTTTCCTTTAAAACATTTTGCTATTTAAACAAATTGATTAAAATTAATTTTTCCTTAATTTTACCAAAGTCAAAAACCTGCTACACAGAATTTGTTGAATAGATCTTAATTTTCAATAGTAAATAAAAAAAAAAAATTAAGGTGATGAGATTTTTTACACTACCCCACTTCAGTTATGCAACAGAATTCCCTTTTTGTAAAACTCCATTCATACAACCTGAACAGGAGTTAGGTGCTTTTAACACTTACCATCACATGCAATAGCTCTGTTGTATTTATGCTTGACTAAACAGATCCTGAAACTGGCTTTCATTTTTATGGGTTAAGGTAATAAATATAAGAGCTACTCTTGCATTCTGTCAGACAGAATAATTGAATGTACACTGATAATTGATTTTAACACAGTCTTAATATTCTGCTCCTTGATTTGAGTGAGTTATTTATTTTGATGGGGAATAAGCTATCATTTGTCTTTTTCATGTTGAATCATTACACTAAGACAATTTTTATTCCTTTTTAATTCTTTGAGTAGTGATTTCTAAAATGCCTAGATGAAGTAATTATCTCTATTGTAAATTTTAAAAAACACGTATTATAGCAAGTTTGTTTCTACTAGTGGCACACATTACCTCAATATTAGCATACAAAAAATAATTCTGCACAGGGGTGGACAAATTAGAGGGAACAAGAATATATACATACTTTACTCCATATTACTCATTAAACCATAAAAATTCTGCTGCCTAAATCATTATTTCCCTACAGCCACTATTAACTAAATAACTCACTATTCAAAAAGGAACACATTCTCCATGCTAGATTTGATCTTGCTGTCCTCTACATGTCTCTAGGGTGGGAGCAGCATGACAAATTAGGCTGTTAGATAAACAGTTTTAGCTAAAATTATACCAGGTTAAAAACCAGTTTGGTATTTCAAATGATCTAAAATGGCTATGTATAATGCATAATCTGAATTATAAAAGATTAAGGCATCAGGCTAGATCAAATCAATATTTTACAGAGATGTACTAGAGGGTCTTTTTTTTTTTTTTTTTTTAAGAACTAATATACAGAAAAGTGTATTGATATAATAGCTTGACTTTACTTTTATTCAGATAAATAACCTAGAACAGATATCTTAATTCTAACCATTTTCCTAGACAATATTTACTTATTTTCCTGTATTGGGCCAGTTTGTTCTCAAATTAAGTAGAATCTCAACATCCTGTTGAGCTAATTTGTAAACTCCAAGTTCATTTAGCACTGCTGTGGCAGAGGGCTGGTTTGGATCCAAGATGGTTCCATTGTCAGAGGCAGAATGTAGTGCATCTTTCAAAAGCAAGGCAGAGCCAACATTCAGATTCAAGATAATGCAGGCTTCTTTTATGCTATAAGAGGAAAAATGCACACTTTAGAGTCTGAAATGAAGAGTTCCCATTTCAATTTCATGTTACAATAGCATATATTCAGTCTGAGAGTTGCTCTTTTTTATAAGAAAAAAAAAAAAAGGATCATCCCCTTCATAAATACTAAGATGAGCCTCCCCATTCTGGGGAGTTGGAAGGACAAAACCTGAACTGATAACCAAGACACACATTTCTGTATAGCCAGCACCCACCTTCGTATCTTTATTGTTTTCAGTGAGACAAATGTGAGTATAATCCCCTTGCATTTGTTCTTTTATCTTTGGTTTCCCATGCAGTAAGGTAATAAAAGCCAATACTAATATTAAAGTGCGAAAAAGTACAAAGTTAATCAGGAAAGCAAGATGAGCTACCTTTTCATTCAGTATACTGAAAGAGAATATGATATACAGGTACAAATGCAGGCATGAAAGATGCTCATTTGTACACAGTGTACAAAGTTGGTACGAAACTGGATAATTGCAACTGAAATACAAATACCTTAGAAATTGGCTTACTTACTGTTTGAAATAATTTTCCGGCCTTTTGCAATAGTGGGAAAATAAAGGGAAAAGATTCCTAGACATGTCAAACTGAAGTTGTGCTGCTCCTCCTTCATTGAAGTGATTAGCCAGAATAACCTACATATGTATGCAAACAGATTAAGTTACTTGCAGTTTTCATTGTCACAGCAAATATCATTAACTACAGACACTTACCTCTTGATAGATGAGCAGATCCACTTTCTCGGCAAGAATTTGCCAGAAGATTTTAAATAGCGAATAGCAGAGCTGCTGTTCTAACTGCAGCAATCGATCTCTTAATGTCAACAACAGTGGGCAAGCTGTACTGGATAAGGACATTACTGCCTGCTCTGCCTGGGATGGCAAAGATAACCACCTGAAGAAACAGATATACAATACTATGGTACAGTGAAATTCTTCACAGGAAAGCAGTAGCAAAGAAGCTCATCTTTTTTTCAAAAGTTCACAATCTCATCCATTTTTAGTTGTCTTAGGTTTCTGCTCTCTCCTTCCTTCCTCAAATCTCACTGAAAAATCCAATCAGTATTATGGATTAATATTCTACACAAAGGTAATTAGTATTATCTAACAACAACAAGCCTACATTTTAGTTAAAGAAATGTAAGATAGGACACCTGAAATAAAAATGACTGCACATGTGTAGAAGCCAACCAGAAAAGGACATTTATTTTTAGAAAGCAGCCTATCAATTTTACCCAAGAGCAAGCTTTCACAGCTTTATTAGGGCTTCTTGAAAACAGAGGTAGTCCTTGAAGCTCTATAAACACTAGTTCCTTAATATTCCTAAAAGAAACAATTAAGGTCAGATAGCAAGTGAGAGTCAAAAAATTTCTTTTGGGGGTCTTGCTACAGTGTGCCTCCACTATTATGCAGGACTATGGTTTAGAAAGGCACAGTCTAGTTTAAAAAAAGTAAGGATTTGTGAAAAAATACCAGAAAACACTTTCCAAACTATATAATACATCTCATTTCATTCCCAGAACTAGATTTTAACGTGAGGTTTTTTGCTGAAGGTCTTAAAATTGTTTAACAAATTATCAGAAGTCATTAGGGGAAAAACCCACCTCTCTTTTTTGTACAGTTTTGCAGCATCTTTGACTTCCCTGAAGACATGATCTACTTGGCGGGTTAACATGTCATGTTTTAGACGTTCTAGGAGGTTGATCATGTCATCAAAGACAGAGCTTTCCATACAAGCTAGCTGTCCTAGCTGCAGCTTACTAAGAGCATTACTGTCTGCACAAACCTCCAGGGCAGCCTGCTGAAGCTCCAAGAAAAACTACAGGAACAAAACAGATTTAGATATAAAATACTAGAACCAAAAAGGTTTCTACCAAGCTTTTTTTTTTTTAATTGGTACTTCAACATACATAGCTTCCATTGATAATATTTCTCTAAGGCTTTCATAAACTAGCAACTGTTTTCGAAGAGAAAGGATTTAAAAAAACATCTGGTACCTGCTTCTATTGTCCTCAAATGAGTACAGAAGTACACGGTCTTAAACCCCATGGTGGAAATGGAAAGCTGTTACATCCCATCTGACTTGAAAACAGTACTAAAAACTTAAAGAACAAGCTGAATGTTCAAATTTTCTTCTGGCCTCTGAGATACAGGCTCCTAAGTTCCATTTTCAGAAGTTAAGACCTGGATAGCACTTAAATTTTAAAAAAATGTTCTCTTTAAAAAAAAACGCAGGTAAGTTTCTGAATTAAATTCTGTAAAAGACAGAATTAAATGGAAGTGTACATATTATGATGATAGCAGCTAGATACACTAGATCTAACTGAATTTCAACATTTCTAGGCTTAAGTAATTTATTTTAATGGGCATGCATTAATGATGTTACATATACAAATATAAAGAAACAGGTTAGACTTGAATTAGAACTCTCTACTGCAAACCTCTGAGGACATGGAGAGGCCCCAAAGAGGTTACAAGGGCTATTCTGTCGCCCCGATATTTCATCTCAGGAGGTATGCTGCCTGCCTGGGGCCCGTATCCGAGACGTTACGGAGGCATTGTTGAGGATTAATCAGGCCCTCTGACTACTATCCCATGCTTCTCATCCATGGGGGCACTAATGATACTGTGAGGTATGATGATGAGCACGTCAAGAGTGACTTCAGGGCTCTGGGGGCACGGGTGAAGGAGTGTGGGGCGCAGGTGGTATTCTCCTCAATCCTGCCTGTCAGTGGTAGGGGCCCAGGCAGAGACAGGTGCATCCTAGAGGTGAACGCCTGGCTTCGAAGATGGTGTCACCAGGAAGACTTTGGCTTCCTCGACCACAGGATGCTATTCCAGGAAGGACTGCTGGGCAGGGATGGTGTTCACCTTTCGAGGAGGGGAAAGACCGTATTTGGACACAGAGTGGCTAACCTAGTGAAGAGGGCTTTAAACTAGGTTCGACGGGGGCAGGGGAGCCAAGCCCACAAGTAAGTGGAGAACATGGAAACCTGGGTGATGGGTCAGAAATGGGAGGCAAGATCAAATCAATATCTTAGATGCCTGTATACAAATGCAAGAAGTATGGGTAATAAGCAGGAAGAACTGGAAGTGCTAGTAAATAAATATAACTATGACATCATTGCCATCACAGAAACTTGGTGGGATAATACACATGATCAGAATGTTGGTATTGAAGGGTAGAGCCTGCTTAGGAAGGACAGACATGAAAGAAAGGGGGGAGCTGTTGCCTTATATATTAAAAATGGACACACTTGGACTGAGGTGGAGATGGACGTAGGAGATGGACGTGTTGAGTGTCTCTGGGTTAGACTAAGAGGGGTAAAAAACAAGGGTGATGTCCTGATAGGCCTCTACTACAGGCCACCTAGCCAGGGGGAAGAGGTGGATGAGACTTTTTTTAAACAACTAACAAAGTCAAGCAGGGCCCCAGATTTGGTGGTGATGGGGGACTTCAACTATCCAGCTATATGTTGGGAAACTAATACAGCGGGGCACAGACTATCCAGTAAGTTCTTGGATTGTATTGGAGACAATTTTTTATTCTAAAAAGGTTGAAAAAGCTACCGGGGGAAGCTGTTTTAGATTTGATTTTAACAAATAGGGAGGAATTGGTAGAGAACTTGAAGGTGGAAGGCAGCTTGGGTGAAAGTGATCACGAAATCAGAGTTCACAGTCCTAAGGAAGGGTAGAACAGAAAACAGCAAAATAGAGATAATGGATTTCAGGAGGGCAGATTTTGGTAAAAACTCAGAGAGCTGGTAGGTAAGGTCCCATGGGAAGCAAAGCTGAGGGGAAAAACAGCTGAGGAGAGTTGGCAGTTTTTCCAAATGGACATTAAGGGCCCAAAAGCAAGCTATCCCACTGTGTAGGAAAGAGAAAGATATGGAAAAAGACCACCTTGGCTTAACAAGGAGATCTTGCACGATCTCAAAATAAAAAAGGAATCATATAAAAATGGGAACAAGGAAAAATTACAAAGGATGAATATAAGCAAACACAAGAATGCAGGAGAAAGATTAGAAAGACTAAGGCACAAAATGAGCTCAAACTAGCTACAGGCATAAAGGGAAACAAGAAGCCTTTTTATAAATATATTAGAAACAAGAGGAAGACCAGGGACAGGGTAGGGCCATTGCTCAGTGAGGACGGAGAAACAGTAACAGGGAACCTGGAAATGGCAGAGATGCTTAATGACTTCTTTGTTTCAGTCTTCACTGAGAAGCCTGATGAAGGAATGCCCAAAATAGTGAATGTTAGTGGGAAAGGGGTAGGGTTAGAAGTTGAAATAAAAAAAGAACAAGTTAAAAATCACTTAGGAAAATTAGATGTCTGCAAGTCACCAGGGCCTGATGAAATGCACCCTGGAATACTCAAGGAGCTGACAGAGGAGGTATCTGAGCCTTTAGCTATCATCTTTGGAAAATCATGGGAGACAGGAGAGATTCCAGAAGACTGGAAAAGGGCAAATGTAGTGCCCATATACAAAAAGGGGAACAACAACAACCCAGGAAACTACAGGCCAGTCAGCTTAACTTCAGTGACAGGAAAGATAACGGAGCAGGTAATTAAAGAAATCATCTTCAAGCACTTGGAAGGTGGTAAGGTGATAGGAAACAGCCAGCATGGGTTTGTAAAGAATAAATCTTGTCAAACTAATCTGATAGCTTTCTTTGCTAGGATAATGAGCCTTGGGGATAGGGGAGAAGCAGTAGCTGTGGTCTACCTAGACTGTAGTAAAGCATTTGATACAGTCTCTCATGATATTCTTATCAAAAAACCAGGCAAATACAATTTAGATCAGGCTACTATAAGGTGGGTGCATAACTGGCTGGATAATCGTACCCAGAGAGTAGTTCTTAATGGTTCTCAATCCTGCTGGAAAAGTACAAAAAGTGGGGTTCCGCAGGGGCCTGTGTTAGGACCGGTTCTGTTCAATGTTTTCATCAATGATTTAGATATTGGCATAGAAAGTATGCTTATTAAGTTTGCAGGCGATACCAAGTTGGGAGGGGTTGCGACTACTTTGGAGGATAGGGTCATAATTCAAAATGATCTGGATAAATTGGAGAAATGGTCTGAGGTAATCACGATGAAGTTTAATAAGGACAAACGCAAAGTGCTCCACTTAGGAAGGAACAATCAGTTTCACACATACAGAGTGGGCAAAGACTGTCTAGGAATGACTACAGCAGAAAGGGATCTAGGGGGTATAGTGGACCACAAGCTAAATATGAGTCAGTGTGATGCTGTTGCAAAAAAAGCAAACATGATTCTGGGATGCATTAACAGGTGTGTTGTGAACAAGACACAAGAAGTCATTCTTCCGCCCTACTCTGCACTGGTTAGGCCTCAGCTGGAGTACTGTGTCCAGTTCTGGGCAACGCAGTTCAAAAAAAGATGTGGAGAAACTAGAGAGGGTCCAGAAAAGAGCGACAAGAATGATTAACGGTCTAGAGAATGTTACCTATGAAAAAAGGTTGAAAGAGTTGGGCTTGTTTAGTTTGGAAAAGAGAAGATTGAGGGGGAGACATGATAGCGGTTTTCAGGTATCTAAAAGAGAGTCATAAGGAAGAAGGACACAACTTGTTCTTCTTGGTCTCTGAGGATAGAACAAGAGGCAACGGGCTTAAACTGCAGCAAGGGAGGCTTAGGTTGGACATTAGGAAAAAGTTCCTAACTGTCAGGGCGGTCAAACAGTGGAATAAATTGCCAAGGGAGGTTGTGGAATCTCCATCGCTGGAGATATTTAAGAACAGGTTAGATAGATGTCTATCAGGGATGGTATAGATAGTACTTGGTCCTGCCATTGGGGCAGGGAGCTGGACTCGATGGCCTCTCGAGGTCCCTTCCTGTCCTAGTGTTCTATGATTCACAGGTCTCCACTAGCAGACACTAAATATAGAATCATGGTCTGAATGTAATCCATATAGACCAGGCAGTCAGAGACACCTGTAGTCTCGATTTCACATGAAGGATCAAACAACTCACTATCAGCTCTAGCTGTATAGATATATGCTGTAAAGTAACAGCTTATGACATTAGGTAAAGATACCTAAGAGAAAAGGAAAAAAACCTCACATACTGCATTAAAATTCCCGAAAACTAGAATTCTTATGCATTTAAAAGCAGTGGGGCACTAACCAGAAAGGTAACTTGACCTGGAAATTTAGCAGCTTGACTATATGCTTTAAGCACATTATGCAATATTCAGCAAACTAAAGTCTGGGAGAACTGCTTCCTGGGCTGACTGAGGCAAGAAATTAAGCTAAGGTTAGTATGAAACGATGGTGCTTTCTTTTTACAGAACATGGAGCATTCTGCAGGTGGTACCCTACTAATAGGAAAAAGCAGAGAGGAGGACTGTAGGCTGTAAGAGTGAAGCACAGATGCAGATATAATGGGCAAAATAAACCTTCCCCTACTAGATTCACCCTGTTTCCTTGGGAAGGGGATCCAAAGACGATGAAGCCTCCTGTATCACATCCACCTCAACCACCCAGCGCCTACTCTTGCAAATCTTACATGAGCGCTCCCATTGACTTCTACCAGATTATTAATGTAAGAGTTAACAGAACAGAACCTATAAGCAGTCTCCTCCCATGTAATAAGATACTGGAGCAGTACCAGCTTACACGACACTAGTCTGCTTTAGGTTTCTTGATAGACTGCACAAAAAAAAAGCAGTATTTAAGCAGTGTTTAAATTATAAGTAGTAATTTATCCTTAACCATCTTTCACTGAATTAGAATTTACATCTGGTTCTGTTTTTCAGGACTTATGATTAATTCAGTATCTTAAGATCTTGAGATGAATGAAGTGGTGTTAGTTGAGCACCGCATGACAGATCTAGTTTATGTCTTTATGCAAAACAGTAATTACTCACAACATTGTCAGCCCAGTCTGCTAATACGGTTGCTATGTAGTTAACAGCATTGAGAATGGCACAATATCGGAAGGCTAAAGAAGCTCTAGTCTCTTCCTTCATAACTTGAGTTAACCGTATTCTGAAGTCATCAACTAAGTCTTTTTGTAACTCCAAGAACTGTAATTTTCTAGATGCTGAAGGAAGATTCTTATACCTATCTGAAAAAAAGTTGTAAAAATTTTAATCTGCCAGAGTTAATTAAAACCAAGAACATTTTAAACAAGGTAAATATTGTAATCACACCTGCAAAGAGTTACATGCATGCTTCATTTTGTACCCTGCAAGTAGCCCCAAGTCAGTCAGTCAGTGGGACTACTTAAAAATGTATAAAGTTAAGCACAAGTATAAGTCTCTGCAGAAATGGTGCCTAAATGGTTATTTTAGTTATTTCACTACAGTATTTTGTATTTACTTTATTTTATTTTATCTTATTTACTGAAAACAAACTTGACAAAACAATCTGGTAACACTAGATGGACTTCAGAAGTCTTCTCACAAGATGGGAATACATGTGATACTCAAAAATCACCTGGATATTCACCTGCTCTTAGTCCTGTCCGCCCCCCTCCCCCCAAGTAAAAAGTTTATATTAGCTAGAACCTAAAGTTTTTAGGAATTCATTTCTGGTCACTCAGACATTCTCTGGGCTGAAATGCTCACAAGGGATAACAGGATTTTTTCTCCTACTATTTAATAGTGATACATAAACAAACAATTCAATTTATCTTTTCAAATTTAAATATTTCTAGTGGTAATCAGACGCATCAGGCAATCAGGTAAACAGATGCATCTCTGCAGAAATTAGTACAAATATAGGAGTTTGATCATTATCACTAGATTTAATAAAGTTCAAAAGGAACAAAAACTCCATTTGTTTGTTAAAATGCAAACCACACATTTCTACTCCTTACTCCTTTGATACCTCCCTAAGCATTGACTTTTTATGTAGATTTTCTTGCTGAACTATACAAGTTGAGTTTTTTGAATTATTCAGAAGAATTCATCTTAAGAAAGGTCTCTGATTTTATAAATTACCTGTGATAACTTGTAACAGAGTTGTAAAAGTTTCAGCACAATCCGGGATTTTCATTTCATCTACATCAGTGATATCTTTATATTGCGATACCCAAGCAGCTTCAGATGAAAGTATAGAGTCCATCTTTTGAAGAGCAACTGATAAGAACACAAAAATGTTTAATAATTTAAATATGCATATTTCTTACTTAAAATTGCTTTGGAGAATACATAATCATATGATTTTTAAATAAAATAATCCCAAAATATAAAAAGTAACACTGGTTAAAATAGCAAATTTGCAAGTTGAAACATCAATTGCTTTAGTTAATATGGTTTTTTGATAAGCTAATTTCATAACTTTTAAAGTACTTAATTCCTTTAATGCTACGTTTTTCCTTTACCCAAAAAGGGTAAGAAAATCCCTGTTCTACTTCAGCTGTTCTTATTCTTTACAACATTTACATATTATCATCACTGCTTGAAAATTTACCAATATCTATCCATCCTGAGGATTAAATCTACAAAACAAGGTTGTGCGCTGCTGTGTACTGCAAAGCCACACACCTGCAATTTAATAGGCAAACTTGTGTGTACTTCATTTAAGATTTTTACTCATCTTTTTATCTGTAGCCTACTACACTAATATATCCATCAATGAATTTTAACTGTGTTTCACATAAGGTATTAGCCTTTCATACAGCTAAAACTGTACAATACACTTTTGCAATAAAAAATATTGGACTAATCCTCCCAGAAGTCAAATAATACATTCAAAAAACACTTCAATAACTGTTATTTACTCAGAACTAAACACACAAAAGAAATTAGGTACCTAAATCCCAGTTTTGAGACCAATGCAATCCACAAAACTCCAACTGAAACCCTTTTAGGCATTTAAACTTGCTGAGTGCCTACATTTTTTCAGTAAAATTTCTGCTTTGAGCATGTGTGTTTGCTGCCTCCCAGCAGGCATGCACATGCCCATCTCTCACATTAGTCTTAGAGCTATTCACAAACCAGAGCAAAAGACGTTTCTCCTGTCTAACTTGCCCAAGGGGATCTGGTTGGCAGCTTCTGAGCATACCTGTTGGATTGGGACAGGAGTTTACACAAAAGAACTCCAGGGTGGGGAGACAACAGAAAGGCAGGTATCCATAATAACTTAGTCCACTGGTTCAGCTACTCATCTGTGAGACCACCAGTTCATGCCCCTCCCTGCAAGCAGCAGGGAAGAACAGATCTGAACTGGGATCTGCCACTTCTCCGGTGACAGTCTGAACCCCTGCATTATAGTATATTCTGTTGTAGTGAATTCTTCACTCTCTCCTACTGAAGCTGATACTCTGTGGCATATTTAAAGAGCCAGAGCCAGGGAGAGTGTGCATGCGGCCACATCTGTATAAACATGAGTGGCTCAATAGACTGGTAGTTAGTATTTCCACTCAGGATGTGGCAGATCCAGAATCTACTCCTTCTCATGGTTAAGTATTTAGCTTTTCCACTTTAACAGTAAATTAAAGAGACTCCACCACCACCACCACCAGAATATCCCCTACCTCAAAAGGAAGAGTTGAACCAGGAGTCTTGCACATGCCAGGTGAGTACCCTTATCACTGGCCTAAAAAGTTACAAGGGAGGTGGTTCTCTCATCCTAAACTCTTGCTACAACATCCTAGACACCAAACTCCAAAGAGACTTCCTGGTTGTGAATTTCAGGCAGAAGACAGAAGACTCCCTGCACACTAGTTAGACTCCTGTCTCTGCAAAAGGGACAGGACCTAGCACAAAACCTCAAGTATCTCCCATTCTGGTTTAGGCAGATCCCTTGCCTACCTTGCCCACAACAACATCTCTCCCTGTTCTTGGTATATTAGCCTAACTCAGGCTTTGTGTATTACAGGGTGTGTCTACATGGGCACAAATCTTTGAAATAGCCATGCTAATTGCCATTTTGAAGATTACTAATGAGGCACTGAATTCAATATTCAGTGCCTTACGAGCATTAGGATGCTTCTGGAAATGGCGCTTCGAAAGCGCTGCTTTCGAAAACGCGCGGCTCAGCGCAGCTACACGGGGGTCCTTTTCCAAAGGACCCTGCACCTTTCGAAATCCCCTTATCCCGCTCACTGATCGGAATAAGGGGATTTCAAAAGGTGCAGGGTACTTTCGAAAAGGACCCCTGGGTAGCTGCGTGCTTTTGAAGCGCTGCGGTTGGAAGTATCCTAATGCTAATGAGGCGCTGAACATTCAATTCAGCACCTCATTAGTAATCTTCGAAATGGCAATTAGCATGGCTATTTCGAAGATTTGTGCCCATGTAGACACAGCCGCAAGTGATTTTCCCAGGGACCTAAGACCTTTTCTGAATTCATGTATGCATCTCTTGATTTCCTTATGAGCTTCTTTCACTTGCTCCACTTTCTCTTCCCCTATAATCGATGTCGTTGCACACCTTCCCTATAATGTCCTTTACTTGCTCCCCTGTACTTCTGTTTTCTGTTACTAATTTTTATGGAGTTGAGCAATTTTTTTTCTTTCTACTATTCTTAGCTTTAACTACCCCATCAATTTAAATCCTTTCACCCAGGCACGTTGACAAAGAAAATGGACGTTTTACCTGAGAAATAAACCTAAAAAAACCCCATAGTCCAGAGGCAACAGGCATACCAATTACAGCAGCATTAGCAAGTGCTAATTTAAAAAAACAGGACAGTCTTGTATAAATGATATGGGCCTGACCTAACATCCTTTATTCACGTGACTTATATTAACTTAATGAACTATTTGTATGGAAAGTATTACATGATGAGGCCTTCATATATTCTTCTTTAAACAAAATCAACCATATTAAATCTTACATTTTCTTTCCACAGTTAGCCACCTTTGAAAACAGGTTTCTTCTGATAAAATATGCATGCAACTGGGAAAGCTGCTGAGATACCCATGAACAGCATATAGCTCTCTCTCAAACAGAAGCACCTCATCCACAAGATGACAAAAGAGATTATCGTCATACAACAGGCAAGGGATATCAGTAGCCAGCTTCTCCAAAACCAGCATTACCAGAGCACGGGAAAATTCAAGCTGCAAGGGGGGGGAAAAAAAAAGTCAAAGTAGATAGAAACAGGAAATAAGCATTGATGGTATTTATGCAGCTTTAAAACTCTTTCTAGGTTAACTTTAGCCCTATCACTAATTCAATAAAGTTAATGAAGTTGTGCTTGCTTACACCACAGCTAGAATTTGGCTGTGTATAATTACACACATTTGCTTACCCGTGCACTGATTGAGAAGCCTGCCTTGTCCAATATTGACTGGATTTTATCATCAAGAAACTTAGCATGATTCCCAATCCACATGAGTACCTGGGTTAGGTACCATTCAGGCTTACATAAAAAAGGAAAACACACACCCAATAAGATTAAAGTTAACTTCACTCAAAATACAAGTGAAATGTGAACAGGAGTACAGATTTCACCGACAATACCCACAAACAAATATGTAACACAAAAGGACAATGTTTGAGTTGTTAGTTCCTATCATACTTTATTTTTAAAATGTAACCTTATTACAACATAAAGAGTTAAATTACTAGATGTTTCAATAAATGGTTGATCAACTGTTACAACCATCCATAACACATTCTACTCATGTCCATGTTTGTTCAACACTTAACTATTTATAAATGTAGCAAGTTTACCAAGCATGACCACAAAAATCTTATGAGGGAAAAGAGTTAACCAATGCAGCTTTAAGTTAGATTTTGCTATTTAGAGCAATTTATTTTACAATAGCAGCAAAATTCATAACCAGGGTAGGGGTCTTGGCTGAAGGTGGTGTTGTAGGGGAGAAGTGGAAGAAAAACAAAGGTCACAGATGTGCTTTAAATTGAAAGCATTATCTGTTCTGTCCCAGCCAGTCAAAAATCCCTCAAATGTTTTTTTTCCATGACACTCTTCTATATTTGTGTTCATGTAACATCCCTATGCCAATTACGCAATTATTTACATGGTAAAGTAACCTTTATATATTTGTACCACCTTTAATGCAGTAAGTCCATGTTTCTCAAACTGCAAGCCCTGTGGAGAGCAAGCAGCTCGGGGCTGGGGGGGCGTTGTTGCAGCTAGATTCAGTTTCTCTCTTGCAAAAGTTTGTACGTCTTCGATATCTCAACTGGCAATCCATTGACACTGATCATATGATTACTGACACTCGGGCATGGCTTCCCTCGCAAATGTTCACGTGTCTCCAGTGTCTCCACTGGCAATCTAAATGCCGATCCTGTGATCTCAGATGGTTGGGTTTGGCTTCTTTCGCAAATATTAGTGTGACTGCCAACGCGGTGTAGTTTTTACTAGTACAACGTCTTTAGTAGCCTTTGGAGTGTATGTGAAGTTCCATTCTTTAAATCGATTATTATAAATTTATAAAAACTTGTTACTTTACATTTTTAGCCTTACAACATGGAAAGGTTTCTGTTGGGGCGTAAGCAAAAAGCCAATGACAAATCTGCTGATAAAATTAGGCGTAAATCAAGAAAGTATGACGAAAGTTACCTATCTTTAGGTTTCATGAATATTTATTACTGGAATAGAACAGTCTTAATGTGTTATTTGTCAGAAAACGCTATCCACTGAAAGTATGAAGCAAAGCAAACGAAAACGACATCTGGAAACAAGTCATGCTGACTTAAACCTCGAGATTTTTTCATTTGAAAAAGATTAAGTGAAAAAACAAAATGTGAGTCTAGTTAAATACAAGCGTCCCTTCAAAATCACTTTTAGCTTCTTATCAAGTTGCACACAGAATTGCTTAGTGCAAAAAGCCTCACACATATGGAGAAAATTTAATACTGCCATCAACTATTGATATGGTTACGACTATGCTGGGCAAGTCTTGTGCTAAACAGATTTTAAGCATCCCTTTGTCTAATGAAACTATTTGCTGCCAAATTGCAGATATGGCAGAAGATCTTAATGAGCAACTAATTGAAAAAAAGAAAAGAAGGAAATCATATGCCATTCAGATAGATGAGGCAATGGAGAATGCTAAAGATGCTCATTTAATAACAATTAGATTTGCTTATGGTAAAATAAACGATTTACTCCTCTGTACAGAAATTACAGAGACGAGCAAAGCTGAGGATCTCAGATATAATCGATGGCTTTATGAAGTTAAATCTCTTATAGTGGTCAAACTGCGTGGGCATATACACTGACAGAGCATGCTCTATTGTCAGGCTGTCAGAGGACTTCAAGCATTAATATGCCAAAAATCTCCTGGCGCTGTTTGGACAGACTATACAATTCATAGGCAAGCTCTTGCTTCAAAAAAATGTGGGCCCAGCATTGGAGAATGTTCTACAAGCAACCACAAATGTTGCTGACTATATTAAAACCAGGTCTGTAAAGGCAATGATGTTTGCAAGCTTTTGCAGAAAGATGGGTGCTAAACACACTTCCTTGCTGTTTTACTGTGAGATGAGTATCTCACAGAAACATTTTGACATGTGTTTTCGAACTAAGGAATGAACTCACCAGTACCAAACTGAGGAAAGGCATAGTAGTATACATGTTTATCAAATTATTTGGACTATAAGATGGATAGAAAGCTGGCTTAATAGACAGGCCCAACGGGTAGAAGTCAATGGATCAATATCTGGATGGTGGTAGGTTGCAAGCTAAGTGCCGCAAGGCTTGGTTCTGGGGCTGGTGTTGTTCAACATCTTTATTAATGACCTGGATGAGGTACTGGATTGCACCCTCAGCAAGTTTGCAGATGACACAAAACTAAGGGGAGAGGTAGAATCCAGAGTGACCTGGATAAATTGGAGGATTGGGCCGAAAGAAATCTGATGCAATTCAACAAGGAGAAGCACAGAGTCATGCACCTGGGGCGGAAGAATCCCAAGCATTGTTACAGGCTAGGGACCGACTGGCTAAGCAGCAGTACAGTGGAAAGGGACCTAGGGGTTATGGTGGATGAAAGGCTGGATATGAGTAAACAATGTGCCCTTGAAGCCAAGAAAGCTAATAGCATACTAGGGTGCAGTAGGTGGAGCATTTCAAGCAGATCTTCAAAAGTGGTGGTTCCCCTCTATTCAGCACTGGTGAGGCCACATCTGGAATACTATGTCCAGTTTTGGGCCCCCCCCAGTACAAAAAGGATGTGGATTTGCTGGAGCAGGTTCAGTGGAGGGCAACAAAAATGATTAAGGGGCTGGTGCACAAGACCTATGAGGATAGGCTGAGGAATTTGGGCTTGTTTAATTTACAGTAAAGAAGGCTGAGGAGTGATTTAACAGCAGCTTTCAACTTCCTGAAGGGGAGCGCTAAAGAGGAGGGTGAAAAACTCTTCTCAGTGGTGTCAAATGGCAAGAACAAGGAGTAATGGCCTGAAGTTAGAGGGAGAGATATATGGTGGATATTAGGAAAAACTATTTCACCAGGAGGGTGGTGAAGCATTGGAATGCGTTGCTTAGAGAGGTGGTGGATTCTCCATCTATTGAGGTTTTAAATCCCAGCTTGACATGGTCCTGGCTGGGATGACTTAGTTGGGGTTGATCCTGCTTGAAGCAGGGGGCTGGACTAGATGGCCTCCTGAGGTCCCTTCCAGCCCTATGATTCTATTATTTCAATATGCAATTAGCTATTTAAGTGACACTCAATGAGCTGAACACTCTTAATACCACACTGCAAAGTGGTAGTAATAATATTCTTGAACTCTGATAAATTGAAAGCATTTATTAGGAAAGTTGAACTGTGACAGAGCAAAATGGAAAACTCAAATTTAGACATGTTACTGCTTTCAAGAAATTGTTTTAAAGTAGAAACATTAGTGAAGATGGTGATTTAACTTATTCGAAATTTCAGTTTAAGAACTATTCTCAGGTATGGATACTGAAAAATTTGATTAAGGAACCCATTTGATGCTAAACTTAAAATAGCTGGTACACTCACTATTACAGAGGAGGAGCAAATCATTGACTTCTCTTCTGACACTGCTTTAAAAATAAAATTCTCAACAATGTCTCTGAATTTTGGATCAGCATGAAAATGAGTACAAAGAATTAAGCAAGGCAGCTCTGAACATACTGATCCTATTTGCAATCTTACTTGTGAGGGTCAGGGTTTTCTGCAGTTGCTCCTATAAAAAGGAAATATTGATCAAAAGCAAACGTGGAATGAGAAACAAAAGTGGCTACCCTAACAACGAAACCCAGATTTCAGAAGTTATACAATAAACAAGCTCATCCTTCACATTAAATATGATTCCAAATTTGATATTTTTGTCTATTTCCAATAAAAATGTACTTATCAAAAGCCATTGGCATATTTCTTGTCCAATCCTAATCCAAATAAAATGGTTAGCTTTACTTGTGGAGCAGTGAGGGTGAGGTCACGCAAATTCATTTAGCATTGGGGGGGGGGGGGTGTCACAGTATCAAAGTTTGAGAACCCCTGCAGCAAGTGTTCTGTCTTTTTGAAAAAAGGAACAGACTCCCTAATTTTGCTCTTCACTTGTCTCCCCTTTCATTTGCTCTGTTGCTCTTCCCTGCTGTCACTTGATACCACTTTCCTCATTCCCCTCTCCACTGCACGTCTCTCCTGCTTGATAGGGAAAGACACCAAGAATGGAGCTGACAGAGACTAGTTGCCCTCCATCATCCTTTTATGTAGCATCCTCTGTCACTGGAAACAGCTGGGCTGCTGGCTCCTCCTTGCTTCCATTTACTGGAAACTATGTTTTTAAACACATCCAATGAAAAGCCTGTAGCAGTAATAAAAAAGGAAGCACGCACCATGCAACTAGCCCTTCACAGATCACAAGTGAAATAATCAGGAACCACTGCCAAGGTGAAATGTATTTACAGTTTACCCAAGAAGTCACATGCAACCACAAAGACTAAACCTTAAAATATTGTTACTATAAGCTGTGTACATACAAGCTAAATATCAACTTTTCAGATGCTGATACAGTTGTATTTGGGGCACAAAGAAAAAGGACATTCTTATAGACAATACCTGCATTTTAATCCTAGATCCAAGCAACCAGACTTTCAGGGCACTTAATGAACACGTTTCCAAATTTGGGGACAGGAGGGATTAGTAATCTATAGTTTAATAGAAGGTTTTGTGGGTATTTTAATTAAAATTATATTTTAAACCTAGAGCCTAACATTTGTAAATATAGAAAAATAATGCAAATGTTATCACATAACCAAATTAATTCCCTTGTATACACAAATTTAAGTAGCTACAATGATAAAAGGGGGTTCTCCATGTGGACCAAGAGAAATTAATCCATTCTTCTCAGACTGTGGAGTCTACCCACAGCTGCAGAAGGACCTACCCTCAGTGATCGCCCACCAAAAAATGGGATTTGGCCAGTGTAATGCAGGAATATCTCATTGCCAAGGAGCATGCACAATACTGCGCTCTGCCAAGTGAGGTGTAGGACTGCAGAGGGTCTTCAAGTGCTTTATCACCTCCACGCAGAAACTTCCCAAGTATGAGCCCATGCACAGAGTAGTATTTGGGTCACAACTTTATCAATGCATGTTTTAATTTTACTTTTTTAATATATAAAAGGTTTGTTAGGGGTTTTTTGGTTATTTACTGCAATTACAAGTAAATTAAGAAATGCTCTCATACCTTGCTTAAAACATTAGTTTGTCTATTGCCGGTGAAATGGTATTTGAATCTTTTCTGTAGAGGGTTCAGCATGATTTGCATTGGAAGGATAATAGGTGGTGACGGAGGCAGAGAATACTTTTCTGGCAGTTGTTTTGGTTTGGTTAGTAATTCATCTCTAAGGTTTAAGAGTCAAAGGTAAAATATTTTATTGACAGGAACATTGTTACAGAAGTTCAGAATCTTCTCAACATTATAACCTCAACATATTAGGGGCATCTAAAATGTTGACTCCATTTCTATAGTCACCTTTCTTTACTGACATGTCTACATATACTATAAAATTCTGAAAATGCTGCAGTGAAAATTATTTCTGTATTTAGAATATTTCAACTTTAAACCTGCATTTACTATAAAAGGGTGATTACAACTGACTTGTGATAGCAGCCATCAGGCAGTCAATTTGGTTTAAAAAAAAAGAAAGAAAGAAAGAAAAAGATCAGCTTTTTTCAGGGTTGCCAACACAGATGTGAATTGTCCTACCATCCCAGAGACAAGCACGCAGATTTGTCATTACTATACTGAAACAAACTCAGAATAATGCAAAGAGCTTAAGCCTCTGATTTGTACACAGCCCAGACTGGCAGAGATCACAAGCCGTTTTTATTATGTGAGGGCTGCTCAATAACTTATGTGAAAAATATCAGTGGTCCCAGAGCAGTTCCAGTGAACATGCCACCACAATTTTTAGTTATCTTCCTCATTTTCTCAGAGACGAGCTCACTACAATACTGGTTGGCACAGCACAGCTGCTGCCAAAGTTATACTTTTTCTATTGGCAAAAAACTTTCATTTCTAATACTGTTAATTAAGTACCTTCTATAATATTTTTTTTGTTTTAACAAGAAATATGAAACCCAGAAGCCTACTTCAGCCTTAATGAGAAATGTCCAGATTAACATGATTGACTAATCAGTATGTTGTGTGACTATCACACATTTACTCTTTGGCGTGTGACTCTTAAGTGTGTTCATTATTCTTACCAAAATTCCATGTGAATGGAAGACAATTCAAAAAGGATACGATGTTTGTAATTTCAGAAGCTGAGAAAACAGAGTCTCCAAATTACTGAGTATTTCCACAGCATTAGCCGGTGCAGCAAGACCAAAAACCTGAGACTGTGGTGGCCCAACAAATGGCCAATGAAGGTGCTTTAATATCTCCTCAAAATCACTGTAACAGAAAATACATACATCAACAGGAATCGACAATACAACGTGAAGATGAAAGAACTACAGTGAATTTCCTACCTTGATAGCTTGTCCTTCAGAATTTTATGCCAGAACTTAACAGTAGACCTCACAAAAGAAAGAAGGTGAGAACACGAAGACTCCTGAAGCTTAATATCCAATTCTGCCATGGATGCCAGAGTAGTAGCTGCCTCTGGAACATTGTTGGTCATGAGATACTGCTGAATATTATCACTATAAAATAAAGCAAAATTATGACTAGAATGCACTGGGCAATTTTTAGCAATACTGATACTCATTGCATTTTACTTGTCTTAATCTATATTAAAGGAAAGCAAACGTTTGGGTTCCAAGTTGGCAGATTGGTGACATGGCTGTTGATAGTGTGCACTGCTATATCCCTCGATACCTATGTTCAGGGTGCACCATTGAAAAACCAGAGATGAATGAGCGCTTGATGAGACATTAAGTATTTTTAAATCTGCAGTGCATTTTATTTAAAAAAAAAAAAAAAACCCTTTACATAAAATGTTTTATTCTCACCAAAAATGTAAAAAGAGGTTGACCTGCATAATGCAAATGCTCAAAGACCCTCTTTCAGTATTAGACTTCGTACAGCTACATGCTAAAAAATAGATAATGAAGCTACAGAATTTATATTCAGTCTTAAATACTCCACTATTACAGGTGCATCTTCCCAATTATATAAGCTGCAACCCCTCTCATTCCCATGTCCAAAGTACAGTTGTCACCAAATTCAGTTGCCAATGAAAGCAATGACATATCAAAATGATACAAATTTTCAGTCAGAACCTAAATTAGCAAGAGTTGTAAATCTATATTTTTAAATGCAAACAGTTGTAACTCCAATAGTGTCTCAAATCTATTTAATAACACCTAAGCCCTAAATAAGACAAAAGTCAACAGGAAACACACACTTTGAAATCAAAGTGGGCCTATTTTACCTTAACTCTTCTATTTGTGAAATCCATTTTAGATAAGCCAGGTGTCGTTCAACCTCTTCTATTTGACTAATCAGTACACCAAGATCCTCCATCCAGGGCTGGGCTGTCAACAGGTGGTTATTAATCGAGTCAAATAAAACAGTTTCTTCTCCCAAGATCTGACTAAGAGACTTCTTAGAATCCTCTGCATTTTTTAAGGCCTTCTGAATTCTTTTGGGGACTTCTGAAGAAACTGTAAGTACCTGTGTGTACAGAAGAATACCACATCTGACATAAAGAGTACAGAAACCTTTCTTTCAATGATTATATTAATGTGGTTTTTCACACATCTATATACAATACAGCATAACAGAAAATCAGAAAATGATAAGTTAGCTGATAATATTGTGTAGGACATTAGCAAAATGTGCCATTGTGATCAGATGTATGCAATTGGTGGTATATTTTTAATGTTTCAAAGAATGGAAAAATAAATTAACAGAATGCTTACCTGTTCTTCTAACTGCTTTTTATTTTCTGATAGCTCCTCTATAAGTTTGCCAAGTTTCCTTAGGCAATTAAGATCAGTTCCAACTTCTCTTTCCACAAATTCAGCCACATAGTAAGGGATATCACAATGATCTGGGTCTCTAGTGACTTGTTCCCTTCCAGAATTAATAGCTGCCATGTTTGCATCACCTGCAGGACTGAGTTAAGAGTGTGGTTAGCCATCCCTCAGCACTAACATGAACCTTCATATAGAAGGGGACAGAAGAAATTTCAGCGTAGGTAGTTCAGTTAAAAGCAACTTAAAATACTGTCTTCCATTTAACTACTCACATGCTTAAAGACAGTCACATGCATAATCCTTTGCAGAACCAGGGTCTAAGCCTGCAATACATGATATTATTTAAACAAACTGCTGAGGACATTGTGCCCATCACTCGACAGAACTGAAACATGCCTGCTACCCACAGAAGGCAGTCACCTTTCATTCCTATTATCATAATTTTTTTCTAAAACTCATTCAGCATCTTCATGTCTGTGCTAGATCATATGTGTAAAAATACTGGAAAAAATGACAGATGACTTGCCTCACCCCAACAGGTAGCAAAAACGCACCACCCCTTTGAAGTGGTGGGAATACCACCACTAAAACTATCCAGGGGGTGTTTCACACAAAGCAGAACATGATCATTTGACAGACAGCATTTCAGAAACATGTAAGAGATAAAAGTTCCCATAAATTATCAAATGCGCCTAAATGAGCTGATCATCTTAACTCTTTGCTGTGGAAGCAGCACCTCCTAGCCTATAAGCTTTGTCAGTGGCTAGAAAAATCTGGAACCAGAAGATATAGTTATGCGACGAAAATAAAATTCATCTGATCAAATACTTGACAACTTTAAGATACAACTTGCAGTATCTTCAAAAATTGAGATTTTAATTTTTAAAACTTTATCTGAGCTCTTCTTTCAACCTCAAAAAGCAGATTTAAAGCCATAATATGAACAGTGGATTAAAGGAACACTACCAATTTAAGAAATCAGTTTAAAATTTTTTTTACTTTTTTTTAAAAAATGAGCACATGGAACAGCTTAATAAAATATCCCTTTCTAGTTTACCTTATGTAGTTGACAGCATTGGGTGTATTTGACTGTTTCCTTTTATGCGTGGATCCTGCACACAGCAACAGGCAAAACACAAAAGCATTTTAAATGTTGGACAACATGCTTATAAGACAATAAAAATTGAAAGGTAAAGCAAGGTGAAGTGCAAGAGCTGATATTCTTAATCTTTTAATTCATGCTCTTGTGTGGCTCTTATCACCAAACTACCTGAGAATCTTTCAGAAGTACACTGAGCTGCTTGGCTACTATCTGTCATGTGGGCTAGACCTTTACATAAGAACAGCTGTACTGGGTAAAACCAAAGGCCCATCTAGTCCAGTACCCTGTCTTCCAACAGTGGACAATGCAAAATACTCTGAATAGAATGAACAGAAAAGGTAATCATCAAGTGATCCATCCCATCACCTATTCCCTGCTTCTGACAGATGCTAGGGACACCACCCGTCCATCCTGGCTAATAGCCAGTGAGGGGCCATTCCTTCATTAACTTAGTTCTTTCTTAAATTCTGTTATAGACTTGGACTTCACATCCTATGTCAAGGAGTTCCAGAGGCATTGTGTGAAAAAAATATTTCCTTTCGCTTCTTTTTACAATTCCAATATATCTTCTTTGAGATGGGGGGGGGGCACATCTGCATGCAGTATTCAAGATATGGGTATACCATGCACTTAAATACAGGTTGAAGCTCTCTAGTCTGGCACCCTCAGGACCTGACCAGTGCAGAACAAGAGAATTTGCTGAACCACAGAAGGTCAATATTGTCTAGCAGCATTACCAACACTTCCACTCATCACTGGGCTTTTGGAAGACATTTTGGGTAAATCAGAGCTAAACAACAGTACAGAACAATCAAATCCAGGACTGGTCACTGTAAACAAACTCTAGGAGACCACCAGGAAACCTGGCCACACGCATAAGTGGTTATCTGGCTATGGCAGGGGTCTGCAACCAAAATAGCGAGAAGAGCAATATTTTTTCAAATTCAGTTACAAAAAACCAACACTACAACAGCCACAGTGCATCTGAATACAAGACAGTCCTTAATAAATAACATAAAACCTTACTTTTTTCACCCCAGCGCACACAATTTGTATCAGTTAGAAAGTTAACTTATCCCCATCTCTCCAGGTTTTTCCTGCCTTAGTCCCCAAATCCATCCTGCTGTCCACAAGCTTTACTCCCCATTGCACAAACCCACCTCCCATCCCCAGATTTAACCCCTCAACCCTGAACTAACCCCCCAACACCTGGTTTAACACCTCAGCCTCAAGCCACCCACTATCCCCAGGTTTAGCTTCTTACCCCCAAACCAGCCACCCACATCTCCAGGCTTAACCCCTCTCAGCCCCAAATTTGCCCCCGTCTCTAGGCTTTACCCATCTCAGTCCTGCCCCCCAACCACATGATTAACCTGCCTGAGCCACCAAGCACCACCACAGCTGCCACCCTACCCATTGCTCCTTCCCAGCAAAGTTGCACAGCTCCAGCAGGGGCAGACTCAGCTGCCCCTCCCCCCAGTTCTCCTGCTCACTTCCCCCACCTGCAGCACAGGCAACTCCCTAGCCTACTGCACTGAAATAATGGAACTAAATTTACTTGTCTTAATGGCCAGATCCCTCCCATTGCCCTGCTGGACATTAAACCAATTAAATTTAGTACCATTATTTCACCTGCAGCAGAGCAGGGAGCCACAAGAGGAGTCCACACCAGCAGCATCCAGAACTATAAGATGCTGACCCCTGTGCTAAGTGAAATCATGATGGATTATGGCTGTTGCTAGGTGAGAGAATGCTGGCATTACTATCTCTTTCTTAATGATTGCTACCATCTTGTTTGCTTTTTTTGACTGTTGCAGCACATTCAACCGAGGTTTTCAGAGAACTTATCCACAGTGACTCCAAGATCTGTCTAGAGTAGTAATAACTAATTTAAACCCAATGTCCATTATTCTTTATTTTCTCCCCCTCCTTGGACAAATAGTAACTTATTTAAATGTTTCATTATTGCATATACACAAACAGCTGCAAAGCTACCTGATTAGACTCCTTCAAACTTTCACCTGCTATGACAACTACAAAAAATGTAGGCTGCCCAACACTGTCTCAATGTTTCCCTGCAGTCAGTTCCCAGTCTACATGCCTCCATTTAGTGTTTATTTTCTATTCAATTTCTTACCCCAAAAGCATATGGTCTTATGTTCTGCATTCATGTAACACCTAGCATAATAGCAGTCAAGTCCATGACTGGGACTAGAAGAGAGTAGAATAACGGATATAAAGCCATAATACCAAGTTGTACTATGGCATAATAATAGGAAAAGCAAGGTGGAAGAACACATTTTACTGAAAACAGAAGGCCAAAGGCTAATGGTGACTTAATTCATATAGAAATTCTCTCCACTGTCTGGACTCATAATAATTACAGTTTCCTAGTGTGCAATGCATGAGGTTGAGCTTAGCAGCCCAGGACAGCACTACTCTACTAAACAAACCACCTATGCATTAATGCTGCAGCAGCACTGATTTAGCACCTCTGGTGAGATGGTAAACTGCCTCACGGCCACTGCAGGAGAGCATCGCCCTGTGACCGCAGAGCAGGCACTGCTCTACACACAGGTGTACTTTAAGGGCTGCGCGTTTTTCTCCACACCTCCGAGTGACATAACCAGAACAACCCACGCGGCAGAGTACGCCCTCGGCAAGTCCCCACAACCCGCTACTAGCGGAGAAGTTGGAGCGCCAACGGGATGTGCCACGCCACCCAGGGCAGCCCTAGCACCCCGGGGACGTTCCTGACCCCGCCCCACTCTCTGGGGAGGGCGGGAACAGAGCCGCTCCTCCCCCGCAGCAGCCCGAGGGGCGGCTGGTCGCTAGCCCTGCACCCCTGAGTGGGCGAGTGGGGCAAGAGATCTCGGCCAGCGACCGGGAGTCCCGGGGCTCCTCAGCCTAGTACACCACACCAGGCCCCGCACCACTCGCCTTCCCATGCCGCCTAGCGGCCCCTGTGCAGCCCTTCTCGGGCCCGCGGCCTGCCGGGAGCCGAAGCCCCTCACCCACCGGCGTCAGGCCCGGCCTGAACCATCCAGCCACCGCCGACAGCCCCAGACGCTGTCCCGCCTCCTTAGCGCTGCGGAAAATCCCGAAGTTGCTCTGCGTCCCGCGAGAAGTCGGCGGGGAAGGACGAAAGTGACGCCTCTAAGCCTGGGCCCCGCCCATCGGAATCTGGAGCTCACAGCCCTGCCATCGAAGACAGCGCATGCGTCCGCTTTGCCATCGTAGCCAATGGGGCGGGTGGGTTGGTCGGGCTGCTGCCCTTATGCCAATGGCATAAGGGGCGGGGCGTGTCGGGAAGGTCCTCTGGGAGCTGCAGCACTGGAGACGTCTGTGAAGGTAGCGGGAAGCCCAGCAGGAGTGCTGCGTCCGGTGCGCTGCTCTGCGGCACGAGAGGCAAGGGGCTTAAATTAAATGCGGCCATGCCGGGCCAACCGGCATGCAGCACGCTGAGGGGCCCCGGCCCCCCTCCTCTTGGCGTGGGGGGTTATGCACTGGCACAAATTACCCGGGAGGGGTTGGGAAATCTCTATCACCGGCGCTTTTTATGACAATCACCCGTCAGGGCTGGTCCCCGCGGCGCTCGGTTCTGCCGTGAGCACCAGGGAGTAGAACTGACGACCTTTTTCAAGTTTCCTTCTGGTTCGATGGTGGGTGCTCCCAAGAGCCAAAGTTAACAGACGCTGACACAAAATCAGAAGCAGCACACGCACCCCCCACCAAAAAAACCAGAAACGGTTCAAGCAGGGCAAGTGTGGAATTTCCTTTCCGCATGCGGCCAGAGTGAAAAACACTGAAAGTCCTGTGGCAGTTTATAAACCAACAGATTTTGTGCAGCATCAGCTTTCCTGGCAAAGACCCACTTTGTCAGATGTGGTCTTTACTCACAATAGTTTATGCTCCACAAAATCTGTTCGTCTGTGACAGTGGTGTCCAAAAGAAATGCACCACTTGCCACAAGCTGCCCCCCGGACACCCTGCCCCCTGAGCCAAGCACCCTCCCCAGCCAGCCACTCTAACGCCCCCACAACTGCTGGTGTCTCACCAGGGCCAACGCCAGAGCTGCCCTGCCCCAGCTGCTCCCAGCCAATTATGCCATCCAGCCGCCCACAGCCACACTGCTAACCCAGCCACACCGCCCAACCTACCCACGAGATGTCCTGGCCCCTGCCGGCTGCAGAAGCCTCCTCGCTGCTGCCACGCACTTGTCCCACCAAATGGTGGGGCATATGCATGGAGTGGTGAGAGGGATGCCCCTTGTGTGTGGCTCTCCTGAGCTGCATTTGCCACACTATGCTGCCCTGTTCACCACCTCTGGCAAAGGGGGAGTGTATTGGAAACAGCAGTACTCGGGCTTTTAGTGCAATGGATGAGAGGTATACCACGTGTTGTGTGTGAATCGCATGTTTAGGGTCCTTTGACCACATGTTGGGAGAGGGGAAAGAACAAAAAGGGAAGGTAGTTATAGAGAGGTAGCCATGTTAGTCTGTATCTTCACAAAACAAAAGAAGTGATATAGCACTTCACAGCCTCATGAAGTAATTTATTAGGTGAGGAGCTTTCATAGAGCAGACTCACTTCTTCAGATCTGGAAATAGTGTCGGATAACTAGGAGGGATAGCTCTGTGGTTTGAGCGTTAGCCTGCTAAACCCACGATTGAGAGCTCAATCCTTCAAGGGGTCATTCATGCATCTGGGGCAAGTAGATTTAAAAAAAAATCTGTCTGGAATGGTGGTAGGTCCTGCTGTGAGGGCAGGGGACTGGATTTGAATGACCTCTGAAGGTCTCTTCCACCTCTGTGAGATTGGTATATCTCCATCAATGGGCTTTGAATTTAGTGCTCTTGGTGGATCTGGTGCTTTCAGTTGGTTTATGGGGAGCTTATTTCTGAGGCACTTAGAGAAGTTGGGAGTTTGTTCAAAGGCCAGTAGAGGAGGTTCAGGACTGATTTCTTTGATATTCCATATGGCTTTTAGTGGGGGATAGAGCAGGCTAAAAGTGTGTGATGAGAGGGATTTTTATATCTGTAACAAAACAAGTTCTCTCAGGGTAGATGGCAACATTACAGTCGCATCTATACTACAGCGATCTTTCGAAAGATGATCTTCTTTCAAAAGAGGATGTCCCCACACAAAAAAGCAGATTGAAAGATTGAGCTGCTCTTTCGATAGAGCATCCCCAGAGACCCTGCTTTTTCAAAAGAACGGGCCAGGAATAGAAAAATTTAGCGCCATGAGGACTGCTCTTTTGCAAGGAGATGCTCTTCCTGATCTGGAAGCAGAAGAGAGCTTCCAGAAGAAAAGCCGCATTCTTTTGATTTCGGATCAAAATAGCGCATTTTGTGTGTGGATACTCCATGTGTTCTTTCAAAAAAGTGCCTGATTTTCCAAAACAGCTTGCTCGTGCAGATGCGGCCTACTTGTTTTCAAGGGAGGTACTGAAATGTTCACACTGGTATATAAAACCCATTCAATATTTTATAAACACAATGACAGTGCAAAATGTCATTTAATAACTTATTTACACAAGCAGCACAAACAGGTTTATTATTTGTTTGGTTTTAGAAATTATAAAGTCAAAATGCAACTTAACTGCTGACAATTGTTTTACAATGGCTTTTTAATCCTTTTATGCCAGGATACATTTTTGTCCATCCATTGCCAGCAATGGACAGATGATATATGCTGGTACACAGAAGTTAATTGACATGAACTCTCTGTGCTTTTTGATTAACTTGTTTTCCACTACCTGTTCTTTGGTACAGGTAGTAGTAGTAGTAAAAATGGGGAAAAATGCACACAAATATTTTCATAATAAAATTTACAGCTTAACTAATAAAAACAGATGTACATGTTTGTATCACATAAAAGGCACAAAAATTCTGCCAAGGGAGTCCTCTACTATATCAGTGCAAAAGCTGTTGGCCTTCTAAGGCTACATAGATGAACTCCTTTAATGTAAATATTCATCAATGCCTTATTCTAATTAGCATTCCTCTATAAGCAAGCTTCAAGATGTTTCAGTCTACGTTGAATTCATGAAAGCACGTTGAATATTCACTGTACTTCTGGAAAAGCAATTACTGAAGATCTTGAACTTCCATACTAAATCCAATTATTTTTCAGATGTAGTTGTGATAGAGCTTAAGCACCTTGTTTACTAATTATTTTTAAAAAATCTAGTATTTGTCAATTTGCAAATACCATTTTGGATATAATCACTGAAACTAATAAAAACTTATTTTTTTTTTTTTTTACTACAAATCTTCAAAATCAAAACAAGGGTTGACACTGAACAAGTAAATTTTCACATGACTTTAGAGCATTTGTTCAGCGTAGCCATGTAGTATTCAGCTGTGTCTGATTTTTTATGCTTGTGTCCATTTTTAGCACTTCTCGAATTGCCATGGTAGCATAAGTGGATGGAGGAAGAGAGAATTCCATCTTCAAGGCCTTGAATTTACCTTCTATTATATAAGAAAGGAGAGAATAATTGGCATATGTAGTATACCTCCTCTGGAAATTATGTAAATTGGGAACAATTTAAGAAATCCAAGAATTAATTTAGCAACCATGGAAACGTTTTCTGAAATACCAGTTCATGCTACAATTTTCACATAAGTGGCAGATGTGAGACCTGGAGTTTATTTCTGATAGCAAATTTTATTTCAAAAACTCTCTTTTTAGTCACACATTCCGTATTTCAAGACTGCCCTCCTCTCTTCCAACCCGGAACAAGTATGGTCTACATGATACAGTTGGCTGTGTACTTTATTCAAAAGTTTATATCACACAATCATGATGTTAAAAGTTCTTAAACTGTTAAGATATACTAATCATCACAGAAACAAATATTACATTTATTAGTACCAGTTTTAATATTTCTGATACTGTTCTGCAAGCATATCAATCCCATTTTAAATATTTGCTCAGCTATTTTAGCTCTACGCCCAAGTAAGCAAAACACAGAAGCATGCACTTAAAGTACACAGGTCTCCCACTAAATTTCAATTAAACACAAAAGTAAACCCAGTGAAGCTGAAGGTGAATAGTCATATACTTGAAGTCAAGCACATGGTGAAGTGCTTTGCTGAATTACAGCCTAAGTCTGTCCATCTGATGCTTAACAATTATTTGATTTTATAGACAGCTGGAAATAGAAAGTATGATGTAGTCACTATGATCTGCTGTGCAAATGCTTACACTTTTTTAAAAAATCAGGTCACTTATGTAAGAGCCTAATTTTATGCACATCTTTTTGAATGTTTTAGCTTGATGTTTTGTCAACTAAACTATTTATTTTTACATTCAACATCTGGTAATATGTAACAGTCACAACTTCAAAGAAGCAGTTAAGTCAAAAGTTATCTTTACAGCATATAAACACCTGCAGAAAACTTACTACTCTTACCTGTAGCAAGAATAGGTGGCGGTTTTCCTTCTAGCTTATCCAAATCTGTACTAAATAATGGAATTCGAGGATCATCATATGCAACCACCTCCCTTGATGGAAACACAAAACAAAGGTTGGTTGTTTTTTTTTTTTTAAATTTTGAAATATTCAGTGTGACTGAATTCACACCTTATATATTACTGTAATAATCTTTGTACACTATTGTCACATCCCCTCAAGTTTTATGAATATTGGCTTAATAAAACCAACCAGCAGTCATGGAGCACTTTAAGGACTAACAAAATAATTTATTAGGCGATGAGCTTTCGTGGGGCAGACTTGGTATCTCCAGATCTGAGGAAGTGGGTTCTGCCCCACGAAAGCTCATCGCCTAATAAATTATTTTGTTAGTCCTTAAAGGACTCTATGACTGCTGGTTGGTTTTATTAGAATAAAGACTAACATGGCTAACTCTCTGAATATTGGCTTATGAATGTAAACATGCATAATTCTGATACTTTAGGAAAATGCATCATATGAAATACTTTTAAAGTTATGATCTATTGAATGTGTGTATTCTGTATGAAGTATGGATCTGTTTATAATTGTAGATGTGCTAGTAAGGGCAATTAGCAATAGTCCAGAGACATAACGGCTCTGTGCTCACGACAGTGATCTGTTGATAGTTTGTTCTTTAACTTCTCTAAGCCCAAACTGCAATTGGTACAACAAAGACCTAAGGCCTCCTGATGCTGGAACCCATTTTGGATCTTGTACTTTTCCGCCCAGGGTGAAAAAAGTCTGAACTGAAAACAAAGAATTGCCATCTTGGGCAAAAGAGGTACAAAGGTGAAAAACCAAATAATAGGGGTTCCAGAGACCAGGAGATCCCCATTTATCACCCAAGGGCTATGTCTACACGAGCCCCAAACTTCGAAATGGCCACGCAAATGGCCATTTCGAAGTTTACTAATGAAGCGCTGAAATGCATATTCAGCGCTTCATTAGCACGCGGGCGGCCGTGGCACTTCGAAATTGACACGGCTTGCCGCCGCGCGTCTCGTCCAGACGGGGCTCCTTTTCGAAAGGACCCCACCTACTTCGAAGTCCCCTTATTCCTGTGAGCAGATGGGAATAAAGGGACTTCGAAGTAGGCGGGGTCCTTTCGAAAAGGAGCCCCGTCTGGACGAGACGCGCAGCGGCAAGCCGCGTCAATTTCGAAGTGCCACGGCCGCCCGCATGCTAATGAAGCGCTGAATATGCATTTCAGCGCTTCATTAGTAAACTTCGAAATGGCCATGGCCATTTCGAAGTTTGGGGGTCGTGTAGACACGGCCAAGATGTCTTCTGGAAACATCTAAGACTGAACAGGGAGGAGGACTGGGCCCAAGCTGGAAGGCTGCCTCACTTGTGAAAGAAGTGATTAGAACAATTATTAGGGTAAGTATCTGCATGTAGTAAGTTTCTTAGTGTATTAGGATTAGCTGGCATGTTTTGTTTATGTTGATTTAATAACTTAGTTTGCTCTGTATTCACTTGCAATCACTTAAATTCTACTTTTTATTATCAAGCCCAATGTAAATAATAGTTACCTAGAAGGAAGCAGACACTGTGCATCTCTCTTTCATTGATAAAGAGGGCTAATATTATGAGCCTTCTCTATGTAAATTTTTTATAAAAATAAGACAGAATCTGGTTCTCTTTGGAGGTATGCTCTTGGATGACGACAAAGCTCTAGAGGTGAGCCTTCCCAGAGCCGAGCTATTTCAGCATCTGTTACTCTGTTTGGGGCTGTTATCCCAACTCCGTGTCTTGGCTGTGGAAGACCAGAAATTCTGGCACAGCGGGACAGGGTGGTGGGGCACCCTAGAGGGCAGATAGGCTGGGCTCAGTAGTATGATCAGCAACACTGGATAACGGTCCTGGGGGACCTCTGTAATATAACCAACTATAACTTCAAAACTATATTGTGAAGTATCATTGGAAAAATAATAACTCACTGGTCAATAACATGAAAAAAAAATTTTGTCAACAATATGTGTAAAATCATATGTAAGCTGAAATTAGTTCTGAAACACATTCACCAGACAAGTCTGAGGCTGTGTCTACCTTACCACCTGTTCAGAGGCTGTTCAGAGTTTGCTAATGAAGTGTTGCCATGCATAGGCAGCACTTCATTAGGCAAATTCCCCCCCCCACGTGGCAACTTCAAAGTACCAGCATGCGTCTAGTCACTGCGCACCCACTGGTACTTCAAAGTGCACGGCAGCACTTCATTAGTAAACTCCAAACAGCCTCATTACCATCCTTCCTTGGTTCACAGCCATAGTGAACCAAAACAAACAAGCAGTCATGTAGCACCTTAAAGACAAGAAAATAATTTATTAGGTCATGAGGTTTCATGGGACAGACCCACTTCTTCAGATCTGGAGACATGCAGTACAGCACTGATGGTTTTGTAACAATCCTCCCACTTATGTCCTGGAGACACCCTATTATTTGCAAACACACATCACTATTACCTACCAACTAACATTTTGTGGTCGAATTATGATCTTTCTGTATGCTCCAGATAACGAATAATCTCGAATTCTATGTCTCATGTTGTTGATATCAAGGTTGTCAGCAGCTAACATTTCCTTGTAGGCATCACCAACTACCAGAAAAGGAAATATTTGAAGAAAATTAAATCTACTTAAAGTTAAGTAAATTAAAATCAGATTAAGTTTTAAGTGACTGCAAATTAAAAAGACTTACTTTTATGCTTTGGATATACAACATCAAACCCAGGTAACGGCATCACTATATCATGGATAGTATAATCGTCAACATCTGCTTCTTCAATATGAACAGCTGTTGCTACAATTCAAACATTTTTTATTTAAAACACACAGGTATGTGACTTTTTTTTTTTGACCGCCAGAGGCATCTACTGTTAATTAAATGTAAAATGAAGTTCTTGATTTAAACATAGTTGATTACCGATGGAGGAATCAAACACTGTGTTGCATCTTCATTTGCTTACAAAATTTTCCAAAGGGAAGGTGCTACAGTCTTAAAAGTTTAAAAAGATGACAATTGGTAGTTTATTTTACCTCCTTTAAGTACAAGGTCTCCCGGTACAGCTTTTAGTCCATACTCTTCTATTCTCTTGCTTACCATATTATTCCATATATAACTCTGATAGCTATGAATATACATCAAACGATTATTCCTTGGTATCTGCAGGTGAAAAATATTTCACTAAATAATAGGTATTTTTAGTTATTTTCCCCACCCAATGGAACTTAATGGTTAAATATTGAAATATGTCATTTTTCCAGTCGCTTAGATAACATACAGATTTTTGGTTTGTATATTACATTTCTGAACTTAATTTGAGAGGAATTTACTTAGAAAGGCAAAAAAAAATAGCATTATCCCCTCAAAATGCTCCTTTTTATTTTGTGTAACAGTTTGCCAAGTGTATTGCTGATGCAGACAAGAATCCCATTTTTCAACAACTGTAAAGCTGTACTTAATTATTTTTCATAGATTTGTAAGTCTTAAGGAATCATTAAGATAATTCAGTCTGACCACGTGCATAACACTAACCATGCAACTTCCCTAAGTAATTCCTGCAAGCCCAGTAATCCAAGGTTGAAGTACAACTATTTTAGGAAAAGATCCAAATTTATTTTTTTAATCAAGACTTCAAAGCGATGGCAAAATCTATCATGTCCCTTGCCAACCTATTCCAATGTCAAATTACCCTCACAGTTAATTGTATTTCGTTCTCTGAAGGAGGGGCTGGCAACCCCCTGCACACGTGCTATTCTTGGCACACGAGCCGATTTAGAGTTGCACACAGCAGGATCTCCAGCCCTGTCCCTCCTCCCCCATGCAGCATGGCAGGAGGCGAGACCATAGGGCAGGAGCTGGAGTCCCCACTGCAGAGTAAGGTCGTGGCTGGAGACCCTGCTGACCTCAGCCCTTCAATGAGGTCCAGGGATGTCCTTGGGCCCCCCAAATAATATTGTGGCACATCTGCCTATTTGGGAATTCCTGACCTAGTCTGACCCATTCTCAGCCCAGCAACTAGATTTCATCAAGATGTCCCATATTGAGTTTTGTGACTTTAATTAGGTGACAGCATGTTAGTCCTCAAGAGACTGAACCATTGTGTACTACATGGGAGAACAGGAGGGAATGATTCTGATGAGTTGGGGGGGTCCCCACTGGAGTCAACACTTTTTTGTAATTGTGGGGGGAAAAAGAAATATTGCCGATCCCAAGCAAGATCTTGGCCCTTTATACTTTTAAACTGATCCTTAATAAAATGCTGGGGTCACAAGGAGGCTACTCTGCCTATTGTAAGCAGGACTATTAGGCTATGTCATCATGGCAGGAGCCATTTTGGGATAGTGCAGTATCCCGAAATATCTGCCTTATGTTTATGCAATGCGCCAGTCATTTCAAAATATTTTTCGAAATAGCAGGCACTCTACTTTGGCATCCCTGTACTCCTCACTGCAGGAGGAGTAAGGGATGCTTCAAAATATGGTTAGACAGCGCCACATGCCAAAATAGCCTATTTAGAAATTGACTCGAAATAAGCTAAACAAATTTGTGTAGTTCAAATTGTGTAGCATATTTCAAGTTTAGGCTCTTGTGTAGACATAGTCTTAGTGACTAAAAAAATATCACCGGCACTTTGACCATAGATTTGTAAGTCTTAAGGAATCGTTAAGATAATTCAGTCTGACCACCTGCATAACACTAACCATGCAACTTCCCTAAGTAATTTCTGCAAGCCCAGTAATCCAAGATTGAAGTAGAACTGTTTTAGGAAGGGATCCAAATTTGTAGCTTATTTCAAGTTTAGGCTCTTGTGTAAGGTCAAATTTCAGCACTCCACCTGGGAAAGGTTGCTGACCTCTGTTCTAAAGGCACAAAGAAAATTGGATCTTAAATCTTACACACATATGTAATTCAGATGAGTTTTAATAACCATACTGCGATGCAACTATGTTTAGAATTCTGTTCTATCAATGTGTGTTAATAGGACACATCTACATCATGCATGAGACATAAGTTTGAGTCTACCCCAGGAGTCTGCAGTCAAAATAGCAAGAAGAGCTGTTTTTGCAAATTCAGTTACAAAACCTATGCTTCAAGAACCGAAAAGCATGTGAATGTGAAATGGTCCTTAATAAATAAGGTCAAACCATATTTTTTGTAACCCCAATTTTAAGAACAGCACACGCGCGCATGCGCGCATACACACACACACACACACACAATTTATACCAGTTAGAAAGTTAAATTACCCCCATCTCCAGGCTTAACCCACCTCAGCTCCAAATCCACCCCCTATCCCCAAGCTTAACCTCTGTCCGCCCCAAACCCACTCCCACATCCCCAGGATTTACCTGCCTAAGGCGACTGCCTCTGCCGCTGCTCCCCCCGCCGCCTGGGTATTTATTTTACAGGCTGTTTGGAGGGCAATGACTGATTTCAGCTTGGAGAAGATGAAAGCCCAGGGTTGGGTGCAGATACCCTGCAGTGCCCCGAGGCAGGAAGGAGGCACTGTGCTGGGCGCGCACCCTGGGCTCGACACAACCTTGGCAAGCTGCACAGTCCAGCCCCCCTTGCACTGGCTGGAGCACGGCAGGAGATTTGAGCAGCCCCTTCACATTAGATAGCAGCTCCCAGATGACTGGGAGGCAGAGCCGTCTCGCTATCCCTCTGCCAGGCAACAGCTGCCCAACCTCCTCCTCCTCTTCCCCTTCCCCTTCCCCAGGGCAGCTCTAGCAGAGCAGGCTTGGTCACCCCTCTCCCAAGCTCTCCTTCCCCCGCAGGCAGGCAGCGTGCAGGCAGCTCCTGGCTTTCCCTTCCAGGACTCCCTGCTGGTGCTGACTCCGCTTGCAGCTCTGGAGGCTGCCACCACTTAAACAACAACAAAAACAAACAAAAAAAACCCCTAAAGCCCATTTTAAGGGCGGACACCGCTTAAGCAGCGGCTGCCTCCAGAGCCACAAGTGGAGTCAGCGGTGGCAGTGCTCAGAGCCGCAAGTGGCTCCTTAAACAGCCACATGCTGCCAACCCCTGGTCTAGACCCTTCAGTAAACAACGTGACAGTACTTCAAGGGAACACAGAGGAGAGGAGTGGATGGAATTAAGAGGTTTATACTTAGTCCATTTAAAATTTCATGTAATACCACAAACAAACCTCACAACCTTTTTACACTCACTATGCCAAATGCAGAGACTATATTCTTCAGTCCATACTTTGAAAGTCCATGTAGAAACTGTCCCTCCACACATCTCTTTACAGGAAGTTTTTTGAGGGCTGCAGCTGGATCTTTAGTCTTTGCCCACTCTTCTCTGCATTTAACTAAATATCCTTTCTCAGCTGTAACAACAATTTGAAATTAACATTGTAACTGCATAACAAAAAAATTTGAGCAGATATAAAATACCAGTGTAGCTGAAAATTTCAGTGGAGCTAGCACACGTCTCAGTGACAGCTATTTAAAAAAGCCAGAAGTTTTAGATTCTCTACTGGAACAGCTGACTGATTTGTTAGTCTCTAGTTAAAAGAAGCACTAGGAGTACAGGACTTGTGTTATGGCTAATGTAAAGAAAATGTACAAATATGTAAATGTACAACCAGCTGGAATGGAAGATACCCTTTTGAGTGCAGAAAACAAACTTTCTACCTACTGAGGTAATTACACTGTGCCTCTCACCATCAACTTTAGTGACCTGAGTCCAGATTATCCCTCTTCTTAAATTTGTGCATGGAAGAGTTCTCTGTGTATGGAGCCCCTCTCCACACATAGCTCAGTATCACCCCAGGATGACCCCTACCTCACTCCAGACCCTGTTGAGGGCTCTCTGTCCACTTTGTGGTCCACACAAGGAGGAGAGGAAGATGGGTAAAATGCATTTTGTCCTCCCTCTGGTACCACTGAGTTTCCGAGAAAGACTAAACAGCTCCAGGCTGTGTTCACTTTCCTGCATCACTTTTCATCCCAAGACCACCTGCTTCCACAAAGTAGCAGATAGGAAACTGCTAAAGGCAGAGTTAATGCAGAGGGCCAGGTCTGGGAGGTAAGTTCTTCCATGGAAAGGGAATCCTGCACAACCCACAAGATGGTCAGGGAATCCCCACAAAGAAATCCCCATCAAGCTACTCAGACAATAAGTCCCCTTCCAGTTGCCCCCCCCCCCCCGACTTTTTTTTTTTTTAAAAAAAACTACTGGAGGGCAGAGTCTAGGCCATCAATATTAATAGTTTGTTAAGAGCTTGCTGAATTTAAATAGAAATGACAGTTCCAGTACTGATAAAGTCTGACATATGCAAAAATGTGACTGTGTATATGTACTTCATTAAAAAAAAAATTCCATCCATAAATATGTTCTGTTCAACTACGTCTAAATATCTCTTAGAACCTACCTCCAGGTCGTGGTTTTAATATTAAATCCATTACTTCATTCCAATTGTTTTGTAGAATAGCTCTGAGAGAGAAAATGTATTACCTATTATTAAAACAGGAACAGATTTCAGGTATATACGTAAGTTATCTGAAATCTAAAATATTCTGTACATTTTACCTACAGCCAACATCATGCAATACAACTGCTACAGAAGAAATATTCTGCTTCTGATGCTAAAATTAAAATTGACACCTGAATCTGAGACCTTTGGAGATTAATGCGTGAGCCTCTACAGTTTGAGCTGAAAGCCAGCTTGATACATACTGTAAACATATGTACATGATACATACAGTATCATCTGATGAAGCAGGTCTTTGCCCACAAAAGCTTAAGATCAAAAATATCTGTTAGTCTATAAGGTCCCACAGAACTTCTCGTTGTTTTTGTTGATACAGACTAACACAGCTACTCCTCTGGTAAGTATCATGACAAACATTCCAGAGAAAAAAAAAGAAGCCACACACAGACGTACCACACTAAGATACAAATTTCAAAATATTATTTAGTACACGCAATAAAACAATCAATTATTTAAAAAAAGGTACCTTCCAACTTGATATGTAGGAACAGCCGTGGTTCCAAATCTTTGCATTCCATAATAGTTAATAAATCCAATTTCCCTAAGGGAGTGCATTGCTTGCTGTACTTGATCCTCAGTTCCTGTTATATTTCTAATAATATATGGAAGTATTTTTAAAAATCCACATCAGTTTGAACTTGTACTCTTACATGTCAGAAAGCAGTCATCAGTACTAAAAGTCAACAATGCTATACAGCATTTCCTAAATGCAGCAAGTTCCCTCCCCAATGTATGAGAAAAGTTTCAGAGTAGCAAAAAAGTAGTTTCAAATCCCCTGGTATCATCCCTATTTTATAGCTGAAAAACTCTGACCTAATTAAGAAGGCTACCAATAACACAGTCTAGCAAATAGCAGCATTTTACCTGAGAACAACTGTGAAATGGTTCCCTTGCAGTTCTCCCAGTTTCAGTGGATGGTTCTTGTAACTAAAATTTCCCAACTTAAAGTTCATCAAACATTTGTTCAAATGAGCAAGTCTTTGTGCAGTGATTCTAAAAAGAAAATAAACAGTGACTAAGCTACTCTCAGAAGAACTAATAAGTACTTACAGAGATGCCAGTTTTTCAAACTAAAACACAGTTACAAGTAACAAAAGTGTAAGTCCCCTCGCTTCTGTTTCTCATGTATTGCCTCCAAAATATTCTAAATCAGTCATCTAAAAGCAGAGGACACATTATACTCCAGCCCCGTCCATATAAGACATCCACGTCTGACAAAGCTCTGTCAACAACACATTTCCTGGGACCTATGTTGAAAAACTGACTGGCAAAAAATGTTAATATAGGTTGAACTTCCCTGCAAAGTAGACTTGTCACAAGCCTATATGAAAGCACAACTCAAGTTTTAGGCTATAGCAGGTGTGACACTCTATATCTTGGGGAAGCAAACTGTAAGCCCAGTATTTCTCATTTGTCTGTAATTGTGATATTGCACATAAAGCATGCCACGTGAGGTATCGGGAAAGATCATGAAAGAAGTCCTCTGTTGACCAAGATGCTTCCTCTCAAGGAGGTGGACTACCTAGCCAAGCAGGAGATGCCCCTCTATTGGCATAGGCTACACTGAAGTGCTACAGCAGTGTAGCTGTAGCATTTCAAGTGTAGACAAGCCCAAAGAGAGTTTGAAAACCAGCTACAACTCACAGGACCTGAATGACTCCAGGGGGAAAAAATATAGCCCTAAAACCTGAGAGCTATTCATAAATTTGGAGTTCAAATACAACTGTAGGCTATCATCTGAAAGGAAGGGGAGAGGGGCTGGAAGTTTTGCTATACTCTGCCTGTACCAAAGGATTTTTCTTTCTTTTCAAATTTCAGGGGAATGTAACCCAAGTACACCAGAATACTTTGAAAGTGGTGAGGCTCTTTTTAAAAGAAAATAAATTTCCCATGGAAATATTGTGTATGTGTGTGTGGCGGCAGGGTGATGTGCGTAGAATAGTAGCTGTGAATGGAGGAGAGGTCTCGGTGCAGTAATGGGAGAGGTAATTATAAAGGGGATAACTGAGGATGGGTAGAGTAAGGCAAGGGTGAGTGAGGGAGTTAGATGGGGTGGCACAGGTTGGTTGGGACATTGGGACATGAAGGTGAGGATCAGAATGTGGACAAGAGTGCATACCAGCCCCACATTGCCCTTCTATATGTGCACCAGCCTACTTTGTGCCAACCTCTCAGAGGACAACAACCCCCGTTCCTCCATCACATAAGCCAGGATATGGATAACTTGCCTTTCTGAGGGGTATAAATCCTCCTCCCTGCTCTTTATCTCTGGGAGTCTGATCTCTTGCTCTCTCCTTTCCTCACCTCATGTGAGCTGATATCAGAGAGCCTGTAAACCTCTGAGGGAGTCTGAGCCCGTCTCCTGACACCCCCAAACGAGCTGTGATCTGGTGAGCCTTGTCCGTTTAGAGCCATCTCCTTGCCCCACCATGTGAATCATGATCTGGGGCAGTCCTGCCCTTCTGGGTGTTGAGGAGAATCTTAGAGCACAGATGCTTTAGTTTACATGCACCAAGAACACAACACTGAGACTTAATGTAAGAATAGCCATACCGGGTCAGACCAAAGGTCCATCTAGCCCAATATCCTGTCTTCCAAGAGTGGCCAGAGCCAGGTATCCATGAAGACAGGTAACCATCAAGAGAACAGAACAGGTCATTATCAAGAGCTCCCTGTCACGCATTCCCAGCTTCTTACAAACAGAGCCTAAGGACATCATTCCTGCCTATCCTGGCTCACTGCCACTGATGGACCTATATTCCACCAATATATCTAGCCCTTTTTCGAACAACATTTGCCGGCAATGGAGTTCCACAGGTTGACTGCATTGCATGAAGAAATACTTCTATTTGTTTAAAAGCTGCTACCTATTAAAGGAAGGAAATGAGAACAACAGGCAGGTTGCTGCACTCACAAGCTCTACCCCACTGGGTAGGGAGAATGTGAACACCATTGACATGAATGGAGCAGTTACATTTCAGAGCCTTGGAATCTATAAAATGGATGTGTACAGCCCCTTCCCTCCTACCTCCCCCTAATTTCACAAAACATTACAACAGAACACCAGCTCTGCTGCGGTGAAGATTAGGCCGATTGTCTTGAAAGTTGCAGTGTGTCATGGGACTACAGGGTAGTGTTTGTGATCCAAATAGGGAGTTATTTGTATAAGAGGTTCCCCCCACCTGCCAAAAAAAAAATTCTCAAAGTTCACAGATTCTGCAAATTGTAAAACCTGTGCTGGGCAGAAAGCAAATAACAACATGTAAATCCATTGTTTATAGTCAAGCCCTTTGGTACAATCGCATTTGCTCTGATCCAACTGACAGAGACCAAAAACTACAAGAACTTTACCAAATATTCATAAACCTGAATTACCCACCAGGAGAAGTAAAAAAACAAATCAACAGGGCCAGACACATACCCAGAGACCAGCTACTCCAAGATCGGCCCAAAAAAGCCAAGAACAGAACACCACTGGTCATCACCTGCAGCCCCCAACTCCAACCACTGCAACGAATTATCGAAGACCTACAACCTATCCTTAATCAGCATGCCACACTCCAGAAGGCCCTAGGTGACAGACAACCTCCCAACCTTATGAGGATTCTAACCAACAGCCACAGTCTATACCACAGGAATACCAGTCCTGGGACTTTTCCTTGCAACAAAGCCCACTGCCAGCTTTGTCCACATATCTATGCTGGCGATACCATCACTGGACCTAACCAGGTTATTCACAGAATCACGGGCACATTCTCATGTTCCTCAACTAACATCATATATGCCATCGTGCCAACAATGCCCAGATGCTCTGTATATTGGACAGACTTCAAACTCTCTCAGACAAACAGGTAATGGGCACAAAACAGACATCAAAACATTCCTGATCCACAAATCAGTTAGTCTACATTTTAATGGAATGGGCCATTCTGTTAATGACTTAAGAGTTTGCGTCTTATTGAAGAAGAATTTTCAGTCTGCTTCAGAAAGAGAAGCTGCTGAACTCTCTTTCATATTCAAATTTGACACATTAACACATGGTTTGAACCGGGATGCAAATTTTCTGGAACATTATAGGGGCTCTTTGGCACACTTGGCTTAATCTAATTCTTGACACCGCACCCCTCTGCTCTCTGATTTGCTCACCTTGATAATGTTTTTCTGATTTGTCAACTTTAATTACTGTTTTGGTTCTCTGTGCTTTAAATATTGAGTCTGTTCTGGTCTGGCTATGGTCTGAAGAAGTGGGTCTGTCCCACGAAAGCTCACCTAATAAATTATTTTGTTAGTCTTTAAAGTGCTACTGAACTGCTTTTTTGTTTTGATAGTATATAGACTAGCACAGCTCCCTCACTGTTACTATTCAACATGTAAATGTTTGGGAAAAATCTGCCTCACTTAAGGGGTTTTAATTTGGGTTTTTGGGAGGGAAATGTAATCTGAGTACAGCAGGTAGTGCACAAGAAGCTCAAATTATTTCTGGAAAAAAAAACCCTTACACATTTAAATACTTGGCTTTATGGGGGAGGTGACTGGGGTAAGAGGAGTGTGCATCTGCAGCAAGGGGATATGATGGAGAAGCAGATCAGTGGGAGTGAATAGGAGGAAGCAAGGCAGAGAATGTATATGAAGGGTAGCAGTGGAAATGAGGGGTTTAGAAGTTGGGAGCCTGTCAACCCCAAATTACCCCTTTCTGTGTATATCACTGGAGTGCTGCCCCATCTGCTGAATCTGAATCCCTTCTTCCCGCCTACTGTTTATTAAGGGATTTTGGGGCCCTTGCCACTCTTTGGACTCTCTGCTCACCATGTAAGCTATGATCCGGGTGGACAGCACCTACAGATAAACTAAATATCTAAAATTTGGAAGATGAACAGTTAAGGTATATATCACCCCATTGTGGGGGGACTGCCAGGGAAGTCTCGCTAAAATAGGGACAACATGAAGTGCCACCTGGGACTGAGTAGTTGAGGAGAGAGCCCAGTTCAATATGCAGCTCAGGCTACATAACCAAGGTAGCTTGTAGCCTTTCAATAAGCCACTGTGTGGGCTATGTGTATACAGCAGCACAAGACCACAAGGAACCGCTTCTTTTATGTTAATGGCTTCAGTGGGACGGGAAGGGAGACTGGATATATTGCTAAGAGAGTAGGAGGGCACGCTACGTGTTACAGGGAATGGTGGAGCAAGGGGTGGAAAAGCAGAGAGACACACCAAGTCTTCTCTCACAAAACTGAAGCTGTGGTAACCACCAAGTAATAAAACATATGGGGGACATGCCGAGAGTAAGGTTTCTCTCACTAGTCCTGTCAGCAACTATACATTATGACTATGTCAAAGGATTCACTCTTCTGTGTCTCAGTTTCCCACCTGTAAAATAGGAATGATGTAAAGTTCTTTGAGAGCTACCTACAAAAAACACTATATGAAAGCTAGCTTCTTCTGCTTACTAACTTGTCACAGTAGCATACGTAATACAAACCTCAATGGACTATGTTTACACAGCAGATTATTTTGGTATAATAAATGCTGTGAATAATCCACTTCCCTGAACAACAAGTATCAAAGTGTAAACATGTTAGTTTGTATCTACTTTTGTGGACAAAAACCCACTTTGTCAGATGTCACTTAAAATGGGATCTGATGAAGTGGGTTTTAGCCCACGAAAGCTTATGCCCAAGTAAATGTTCATCTTTACGGTCCCCCCTTGTTCTTTTATCCCTAAGCGATGTATGTTACACTGACTTAAGTGACAGTTTAAACAGTTTACCCACCAACATAGCTTCCACCTCTCACAGAGGCAGGAGTTATTAATCTGAGAGTTCTCTCACATTGGCACAGTATCTTCACGAGACGTGCTACAAATGCGCTGCTGAAAATGATGTAGTTCTCATAACTAAAGATATCTAGACAACTATTAACGGCCAACAAACCATGTTCTGAAAGGACAAGAGCTGTCACCAGCAACCTTAATTCTGCATTCACAAAGTTTTTGCCATTTACTCACAAAAGGAGCTGTTCCTACTCATTCATCCTTAATGTGGGAGAAAAGATCAAGGAGGAGTTCTAAGTCTTCTTCCTGAATGCTTAGAGGGTGCTGGGTAGAGAAGGAAGATGACAGGTTCCCACTCATGGGTCACTGACATCAGCTATGTGGGTCCCACACCACCATTCAGCATCCTTTTGATACCTCACAAGGGTTATGCAGCATGGGAACAGTTCTGAGATCAACTCTCTGATCACTAAGCGTCTCAGCTCACATCCACCGCCCATCAATCCAATAAGCTTCATGCAACCTACACAACTCAAAAAATGAAGCATGAGAACCACTGGTTTTTCAAGATGAAGAGTTACTCGATTACTATTCTTGAAATAAGAAGGTTCCACAGTATTGACAAAATAGTAACATTTAGTGACTATGGTCCAGATTTGGCAAAGCACTAGAGCACATCTTAAGTGCACTGCTGAGTTGGGACCTGACCAATCTATTTACTATGTGATACTGTTTTTTCCATGTAAAGAAAATCTACCTTAATCTATCTCCATGATATTAATAGACAAAATGAAGCGTGCACACACTATATTTAATAAATCAACATGTTTTACATGGGCTAAATGTTATACAAGACTCTTAAAATGTGTTTATTAAGACAGCCAAGTTACCTTGTTACAACAGATGCTTGATTATCCATCATCCCTGGGAAACAGGGATTGCTGGATAAACAAATTTTCCAATTAGTCATGTGGGGCCACTCGGCTGACCCACTCAGCTGACCCTGGAGGGTGAGACCATCCCACAGCTGCTGGCCCCAGCCAGGAAACCAGATCAAGCAGGTGGCCCTTCTCTACTAGCCTCAGCAGCAGCTGGCACCACTCATGTGCCAGGTAACAGAATTTGCCAGCTATCCAAGTGCCAGATAACATGGCTTTTACTGTGTAAAAATTTGCTTGTATCATAGTTTCACTTACCTAAGAACAGCAATCTCTTGGACTGTAATAGCTCTTTTATCTTTGGTGCCCATGTAGGAAAATATATTTGGCTTAACTCTTAAAGAAGAAAAAAAAACAACAGTGATGACACTGAAAAAGACCCAACCTCCACACAATTAGGTCAAAGATAAATTGTAATTTCACTAGCATATTAGATACAGAAAACTAAATTAATGCAACATTTTTAAAATATTTATATTATTGTATATGATATTATTATAAGGCAAGAAAATGATCATGTATTTTGTAAGCATATGGACTAGAGCCTTGGAGTCACAAACACCTTGGGAATGGAAGTTGTTCATAACTCTGAACAAAATGATATGGTTGTTCTTTCAAAAGTCACATCTGTGCGTTGACTTAACTCAGCTTTGAAACTTTACTACGCAAAAGAAAAATGCTTTTAACTATCTTAATTTAAATGAAACAAGTACAGAAAGTTTCCTTATTTTGCCAAATCTTTTTTAAACTGTCCCTTTATTTTGTTTAGTTCATGTTTAATGCAATATTATACTATACAGTATTTGCCTCCCCCCCCCTTTTTTTTTTTTGGTTGTCTCTGCTACTTGATTGTGCACTTCCAGTTCCAAATAAGGTGTGGGGTTGAACAGTCAGTTTGAGACTCTGGTGTTTGTAACTCTGAGGTCCTACTTTGCTGCCTATACAAAAGAGGACTCCTTTGATAGTTATAATCACTGTTACTTTGAATATTTTGCTGCTTGTGTGTGTATATAAAGTAAAAACATTCAGTGTAATAATGGACAGCAATCACTATTTGTAAAACACTGCTTTTTTCTGTGTGACATTCAGACTGCATTTGTCTCTACATGCAGCTAACTGAATACTGAACAGTCATGTAAGCACAAAGTTATGTCAAAACGCTGAGATGTCCTTTGACACCTTATATCTGATGAAGTGGGTCTCTGCCCACGAAAGCTTATGATCCAATATATCTGTTAGTCTATAAGATGCCACAGGACTTCTCATTGTTTTTGCAGATACGGACTAACACAGCTGCCTCTGATACATATTTAGGTCAGTCCAGCACTTCACTCAGGGTATGCGAAATCCACACAACAGACCAACGTAGTTAAGCTGTGGTAACCCCAGAATAGAGAGTGTTAGTCCACAGAGCAATTGTTCCCTCAAGCTATCTAACAATGCCTTTCAGGAAGATGAATTTTCAACACCATGGCTTTTGTTGGGCTAGGTAGTGTCTACACTCAAGTGCCTTAGTGGGCAGCTGCAGCACTGCAGGTAGGCTGCTGTACAGTTTCATGTATAAAAAAGCCCTGAGAATAAAGGTCAAGCCAGGACATTTTGTAGTCTTCACACAAGTTAGGAGGTAAAACATACATCTTTCCCCCAGTGAAGACCAGGCCTGAAAGTAAGCCATTTTTCATTGATGAGAACTATTTTCCTACATTTTTCCAAATGCAGCACATTTCAAATTTGACCTTCTAAACCAAAAATATTTTGCTAGATTACTGGATATACTGTGATAATATATTTGCTGAAAGGTTTTGGCACAAGGATTTCTAAGGAGAATATTTACATTATCACAAAATATTTAGCTGTGCATCTCAAAGTAACAATGATATTCTTACCTTAAAAATTTAGATAGTACATTAATAGCATCCATAGTATCCTTGTTTTCCTTGTATAATACAAAATGGCAGTAGCTTCCCCTAGATTTTGGCCAGGAATGTTTTCTTGGATCTTCAAAACAAAGAATTAAAACAAAAAAAGGGGGGGGGGGAATTTGTACATTATGTCTTTTGCAGGAGTTCATTTACTTGCAACTGCTGTTTCCATTTTCAAACAAACACACAACTCTCAATCTCTTCTATTAGCTTTCATGCACTTCTTTCTTCAGAAAATAAAGTACTGAATGACAAAAGTTGGTCCAGTAAAAGACATTACCTCACCCACGTTCTCTCTGGAAAAGAGCACTTTCTGCAGGTCCATTGTGGTGTAAATTTATATTGCAAGAGGTTTTTTTAGATATATGACATACAAATATTACTTGGAGTTGCATGTCAAAAGAAAGCATCCTCCTGTTAAAGCATTTTCCCAGTAGTTTATTTGTAGTCACAGCCCCTAATCCTACTCTCCATGAAATCAGAGTTTTGCCCGTCATGTCACTTTCAGCAACGTCTGGCACTTTGGGTTTGATTCAATGCTGCTTAAAATAAATGGGAAGACTCCAATGGTCCTTATATCCAGACCGTAGTTTGCTCTGTATGAGGAACATAATGTTGTTTTAAGGATGACATCATTGTGGATGTAACACCAGTGCTTGAGTTATCAATCATATACAAGTTTTAAAGGCTTTGCAATTGGAAAGAATTCATTTCAAAGTGAAGTTTGGTAACCAAGTCTCACAAGGAAGTTAAATTTGGGCCAAATTCTTAAGAAGTAATTCAAACTCACCTTTTTTAAAAAAATGTGTAAAAAGTGCAAGGAAGCAAGACTGTCAAAATATTAAAAAGCTAGTATGCACAGTAACATTTTCAAAGATAAATGTGCATTATATAATCAATACTCAATCCTCCACCCATAGGCTATGTCTAGATTCAGTCTGGCTGCCACCAGCATGATTCAAATGAAGGCTCACAACATTGTAAATGGCCGCTTATTTGCATATTATTGGACGAAAACAAGCAGCGTAGACGTGGTTCTGGTGGCAAAAACCCCCTTTGTCAGCAGCCCTTTATGCCTGGGAAAAATCAGGCATAAGGGACTGTTGACAAAGGGGGGGCGGGGTTTGCCAGCAGAACCACGTCTACACTCTTGTTTTCTGCTGTGAATATGCAAATAAGCAGCCATTTTCAATGTCATGAGCCCATATTTGCATCATGCTGCCGGCAGCCAGACTGTACCTAGACACAGCCATAGAGGTCAAGAAGAGTATGTCAATGATTTAAAGGCAGTAATAGCAGCCCTTTCGGGCTGTTTGTTTTATAAAAGGCACATGAGGAAATTAAATACTAAAAATTAATAGCTTATCTAAATGAAGAAGTTTTAGGAGGTATAAAACTATCGTGTGGACATTCTTGTATAAGAGTATCTCTTTTCCTTCTATCTTAAATCCTTTCCCAAGTAACAAAAGCTAAAGAAAAATGTATTCTTATTCAATAATAAACATATCTACATGGGAGAAGTAGCGGAGGTTCTATCCATATAAAAATTTTTGTTCAAATTAATACTGCTACCAAAATATAGTCATCTCCTTTAGGGAAGGCCTAGGTTTAAAATGTTATTTATTTTCTAATCAACAAAAGCCTGAAAGAAGAGTTGATGTGTCTTCTTTAAAGAAGCAATGTCATCAGCTCTAATTGCTCATATGGAGTGCTACAATATTTGGAGAGAACATAAGTAGAGTTGTATCTATCTCCTTTGGGGAAAGAGTATCAGGAACATTTTATGCTAATCAGGGGCCATACTGGCCATCAATGTATATGCGAAGACCCCACTGAACCAAGAAATTCTTCAGCGAATTAACAGCATGATGTACATGGTCCTTATTTAAAAAAAAATAGACTAAGAGTTCATTAGCTCCTGCTTAACTCTCCTTCTGAAGTCATGAATCCTCTGACATTTCAATTTACTTTTGTACAAATTATTACTTTAATGTAGCAAATTAGGTTTAAGGAACAAAGAGTGTATTTACACAAAAATGTCATTAGAATAGTATGAGGGTAAAAAAACCCAAAGTGATTTAAAGGGAGAATCATTTCCCAGCTGAAAATTTCTCCACAATGTATGGATTGCTCAATTGTACAAACTTTCATTTGAATTTCTTTCAAAAACAGCAGCCCCAATCAAAAGCAGAGTAAGGCAACCCAGGAACCTAGGCACCCGATGGCTTTTGCTACTACAATACCATGCCCGTGCCATAGTCCCCTCCATCCCATAGGCGTGGCAGTAGGTGGAGTTCCCACTGCAAGAGAAGCAGGGATGGCAACAGAGGAACCCATAATTTTACCCCCCGCAACCAGTGTATCTACTTGTATAGGTACATTCTTCTCCTGCTGTACACAATCCCCTGCCTGAGCGGTGTTGCCGCAGCTTTCAAGAGCAATTAGTGTTGAGGTCAATGCCCCACTAAGATAAATAAGACTGTTCATGACTCTCTGAAGTATTGCTTCAGACTCTGAACGATCAGGCAGACATTGCTGCACCCCTTATTCCTGATTCATGTTTTCAAGCTTTTTATTGTAACCGTCATGGCTATTTTTTAAATGAAATCCATGAATCTTAGATCTTGAGATAAAACTCACATGACTCCAAGAACTCTAAACAAACACCTGTGAACTGAAATCCTGCCTTTTTGATCCCCAGGGGAGTTTCATCATTGATTTCAATGGGACCAGGGTCTCACCTATCACTCCTGTGCCTTAACCTAGCCCTGGTCCTAATCTTGCAAGCCACTGCATGTGGGTGAACTACTGGGTTTATACCAAGTGATGTGCAAGACAGGAGCTGCTAACCGAACGTGTGAAGGGTGCAGCTCTGATCTTGTCCCTGTCTGTCAAAACATAATGCTGCTTGCACACAGACTTTATTTTAAATACTTGTTAATTTGGCCAATGCCTTCTCTATTTAGTGTCTGAATGGATGGCATTTCATTTTACCACCATGAAATACCAACATGTCTTACCTGTTGCAGTTCTGACCTCTGTCCCAATGCATAGCATAAAGAGCACAAGAGAGCAATGTTTAATTTTTGGACTATTAAAGGGTTTTAGAGGTGAACATGCAGGTTTATGGTTATGATTGTTTATGCTGTAGACTTGTAGAGCACCCAACAATCATGGGGTTGGTGATAGTGGTTTAGATGGTTATGCGATAGAATCGTGCAGAAGCAAACACTAAATATGTGGAAAGCTTCAGTCAGAGGTACAACAAACGTCACTGTGAACAATGATGGAGAGCACTGCCAACAAGTTACTTAGGTAATAAGTCCATGCCTGAAGTATTCTAATACCACACATACAAAAACACTTGAAATTTAATGAGTAAGAAAACACTGTTACTCTCATTCTCATAAGCATACTCAATCATTCTCAGCATATAAAAGCCAATTATTAAATAATTCAAGTGTTTCTTGCCCACTGATCCCATTCAGGATTGAGATCTCATGTGTTAGTCACTGTATATATGCAAGACTTAGATATAGCCTGTGCCCCAGACAGCCTACAGTCTAGTGTAATTCTTCAAGCATTTATGCACATTGGTAGTCAGTGAACTTACATATGTAAATGTTTGCCACATCAGGGATAAGAATCTACATTTCAAAACACATTAAGTCCTACCGCATCATATGAAAATCGAAAAAATAAATTTTTTTCCTTTAGAGAAATACTTTTTCTTTTCCAATGGACACCAGTTAAAATCTTCTCAAATCCTACTTGTAAAATAACTTTTAGTTGAAGTTGTTCAACTTAATACATGCTCTTTGCTACAAAAATGGCTAAGGAATGTAAACATCAGCAGTGCAAACTGAGGAAGACTTTTATAACCCAAAGGAAAAACAGGATTTGTTTTGCGATTACTTTTATAGTTATACATATGCATAGTCCATGCATAAAGCATGCAAACATACAATTAATTTGACACAGTTGTTATGATATATCTTACACATGTAATATTTACACCAAGTTTTTGATATTTTAAATACTCCACCATGTAGTGGCAGACTTTTGTATTTGCTTAAAAGAAGGTCAAATAAAATATAATCTTATCTAAAGTAAATATGTAGTTCCTATTTAATTTGCATTAAAACATTTTGAGCCCATCTACTGGTAATGAGATATAATTTAGCTTAGATCTGTGTCCTAACTGGCTTTGGGTAAACTGAAACAAGACTAGCTAAACCAAAATACAAGCCTATCATACTTATTTAACTAAATCAGTTTATGAAAGCCCCACATCCTGAATTAAACTGGTGAAATTCTGTGTTTAGGCAAATCTTTAGACTTAAAATCCATTTACTAACTTGTCAGAGGTACCAGATTATTGGAACACAAAGCGGAAACTCCTATGCTGTCTATTCAGCACTCAGAATCAAAGAAATGTAGGCCAGAAGGGACCTTGAGAGACCATCAAGTCCAGCCCTATGAGCTGAGGCAGGACCAACCTAGGCTCTCCCTGACATTTATCTGAACTGTTCTTTTAAAACATCCAGTTCTGAGGATTCCACAACCTATTCTGGAAACCTATTCTGGAGCTTAACTACCCTGATAATTAGAGGCTTATTCTAATGTCAAAACTAACCCACCACCACTGCAGATTAAACCCATTATTTCCTGTCCTACCTTCGGTGGACATGGAAAACAATCATCGTCCTTTATGACATATTTGAAAACTTATGTTCCCTCCTGACTACTTCCTGCAGGTCCTAATACCTCTCACTTGCCATAAACCCAGCAAAACAACTTCACACTTGCTACTCATGATTTCTGATTAGTATTCTGAACAAAAAAAAAAAAAAATTTATCATACCCAATGGGTAAGCCTCATACCTGTATCACTTAGAAGTACAATAACTTGATCAATGGGTACAGAGGCATGAAACAGCCTCTAAATCCATATTATAGCCACTGCTTACCCCGAGTATTATGTAATTACTACTAAACATTTTGTTTCAAAATTGTAGTTCAACTTGGAAATCTGAAATGAGGGTGATAGTAACAAACTCACTTGCCAGTGCCTTCTTCCCAGCAGCATGGTAAGCAACGATGTATTTTTTCCCATCCCGGTCCTCAGTTTTCGTCTCTAATCCAGGAAACAAAGACTTCACTGCCTGGTGGATAATAGTTCTTTTTTGTTTAGTGTCTTCAATAACCTACATTTAACAAAGAAAATTGTCAAACAAAAATAGTTTTTCTTTGGTCATGTGCACTTATATTTTTGTTTATTCTTAATAAACAAAATCATATTTCTGTGCAGAAACTAACCTTAAGAAAACATGGTTTGACTATCCTTTAAAGCTGCGGTGTCCAATACACGTCTGCCAACCTCCACTCCATGCACATGCCCCACCACTTTGTGGGAAAATTGCGTGGCAGCCACAGAGCCCGACAGTTGCGGAGGGGTAAGAGGGGGGCCCGCACCTCCAGCCACAGCGGCTCTGGGGAGTCTCTGGCAGCTGGGGGGGCTGGTGCCTGGCTCTGTGGCTGGGGCAAAGGAGGGATGGTGCCTGACTCTGAGGAGTAGGGGAGTGTGGTGATTGGGAAAATCCTATTGGACACCACTACTTTAAAGGACACAAATTATTTTATGCAAGTGAAACACAGTGAAACCAAGATGAGTACTCACATGCATAGTTCAGTACACCTGTACATTTGCAGAATCCCATCCAAAATTTACAACTTTTCAGCACAACCTACTCTAATATAAAGATCAAACAAACTACTTTTGTACCTAACATTTAGTGCATACCTTTTCCCTGCACATACCCATCTCGTTCCCCAAAAAAAGGATATCTTAGCTAAGTCCTTCATATTGTGTTACAATTTTACCTCTATGGCAACACTGGTTTCTTTGTTCTTAAAAAGTTGGAGCTCTTCTAAATTCCGCTTGTCTTCATCTGACAAAACTGTAAATATTTCTTCTGAAGGGTCCTAATACATTAAAATAAACACAATAACTCACATAACCCAGTCAGAACAAGTCTTCATTAGTGTGTTAATTTTTTGGGGGAAAAAAATTGATTACAGAAAGCTACTCAAAATTTACCTCCACATCCACTGGCACAGAAAAGTCATCTAAATGGCTTATGCAACCATCTTTTCCTATTTCATGAACAACGAAGTCTGAGTATCTAACAGAAAAACACAGGAGATTAAAAACACAGAGAGGGAAAACTAAAGGCTTCTGTGAACAGAAAGCCATTTTCCAATATACTTTTTTCAGGTTCTAAATTAAAACTTCAGCCGTTATCTACTAAATACCTTTCTCACACCCCAAGAAAAATTACCCAGAAGACACACTAGATACTTTGGAAAGTCATCTTTAATCATCATGTAACAACTCAATATGAAAATGATACCTATTCTTCCTCTCCATCACAGAAGCACAAATGCTCATTAGCAATTTGAGATCTCAATTACCTTCTGCATTACAAGGCCAATTTCCCCAACTTTGATATTCACTGGAATGGCACATATCCTACTTACCTTAATTTGCTTCATCTATGGGCCCTATTAGTGATAGGTAACCCCTTTTTTCCCCCTCCCCCCCACACCTTTCACCTCCCATTATATAAACCTGGGATTCTAATTGTCAACTCCAATGTGAAGAAGTGGGTCTTACCCACAAAAGCTCAACACATAATAAATGTGTTAGTCTTTAAAATACTACAGGACTGCTTGTTATTTGTGAAGCTACAGACTAACACAGCTGCCCTGAAACTTGTTTAGGGATGTTCACTGAATGTTAAAATTACTAGCATTTTAAAAGAATCGTAAGACTAAAAGGGACCTCAACAGGTTATATAATTGCACCAAGGCAGGACCAAGATCATCCCTGACAGATGCTTGTCTACCATGTTCTGAAAAACCTCCAATTATAAAGATTCCACAACCATTCTAAGTAACTTGTTCCAGTGCTTTAATATTAGGACACTTTTTTTTGTGATGCCTAACCCATTAGCTGGGAAGGTGTCCCTATCCTCTGTTTGTCAGAAGCTAAGAACAGGCAACAGGGAATGAATAACTTAATGAGTACCTGTTCTGCTCCTTCTGTGTGGGGCACCTGGCATTAGCTACTGTTGAAAGACAGGATATTGGACCAGATGGACTTTTGGTCTGACCAAGTATGGCTGTTCTTACGTTCTTCCATTTGGTGATTAAGAACAATACATTACCCTGCAGTCTGTAACAATTTTCATGTCACCCTGTCCATCCCTGCCCCCCCCCCCCCCCCCGCACCATCTTCAATTCTCCAGACTATATAAACACATTGTTTTTAATCTTTCCTCATAGGTCATGTTTTCTCGACCTTCAATCATTTTTATTGTTCTCCTCTGAACTTTCTCCAATTTCTCCACCTCTTTCTCACACAGTACTCCATGCGAGGCTTCATCTGTGCTAACTAGAGTAGAAGAATTACTTTGTATTTCTTGCTTACAATACCCTTATATAATACACCGCATAGAGATGTTCACACCTTTGGGGGAAGAGTAGGGGGGCACTTAACAGTATTAAATTGTTGTCTCACATTTAGTTTGTGATCTACTGTAACCCCCAGCTGTTTTCCTGCAGTACTCCTTTCTAGACAGTCATTTCCCATTTTGTATCGGTGAAATTAGTTATTCCTTCCTAACTGGAGTACTTCACATTTGTCCTTTCTGAATTTCATCCTGTTGATCTCAGTAAACTGGAGAAATGGTCTGACTTCATTTTAAATTTTAATTCTGTCCTCCAAAGCACTTGTAACCTCTTCAAACTTGATGTCATCTGAAAACTTCATAAGTGTATTACTCTCTATCCCATTAGTCAAATAACTTATGTAGATTATGAACAGAACTGAATTTAGAACAGATCCCCATGGGCCCTCACTTAACACGCCCTTCCATCTCAATCATGAAGTACTGATAACTACCCTGTCTATGTTTTCCAACCACTAATACACTCAATTTATACTGTAATAGTTTATTGTACAAAGACAGAGATTAAGAGTATATATAATTAGGAAAGGAGGGGAATTAAAAATATTAAAAACAAAAAAAAAAATCACTTAAAAATTACAGATGGACATAAAAAAAGGTGCCTGGGGAATGGAGTCAATTCTTGGGCCTTCCTTTACAAATCACACTTTTTAAACTATATCTTGATTTCCATCTCTTTTCCTAAGAAGTTTTAAATACAATAGAAACTGGATAATTTGCTCTTTGTCATTGATACACAGAAGAAACAGACTTGCCCAACTTCCCAACAATGAAACTTGTAGATTGTTGAGTCTTCATGCTACTGAGGTCACCTTATTTAACCAAATAAACTTTAATATTTATTAATGTAGTAACTCATTAATTAGGCTCATGTAGATGAATAAAGTCTGTTAGATAATGTATTATTTTGAATTGATTACTTGCTAGTTTGCAGAGATCAGAAATTCATTGACTCCTAGCCATTAATAAGAATTAAGATTCTACTGTACTTTTATTTCATGAAATAGCACATGAACTCTGCCACTTCAACTAACATTCTTCAGTACTAGCTGTAAAATAGAGCTCAACTCATCCTTTTCCCAGGAAGACTGAGTCAGGTTTCTTGTTCATAGCAATGCAGATGGAAATACAGAGAATGTCACAGCAATAACAGCTCCTCTGGATAGCCACTGCAGTAACAAACCAGATTCTGATACAAGGTTGGTTGGCTTTTGTTTTGTTTTGTTTTTTTAAAGACAGGGAATTGGTGCCAGGAGAGGGAACATAAAGGACTCTCTTTGTACATTAGTATAGCCAAACTAAGTTGCATTTTCTGAAATAAGATTTTTAGAAGCAGCTGAGAGAAAAGGCTGTCAATTTACTTTCAGCATTTGATAATCAGAGGGGAAAAGAGGCTTCATGATGAGATGTTTGGCAAAATTTCTTCTTTAATATTTTCCCATAGAGCTGATGGTGAAGGACACATTACATACGCTTACAAAGGTCACAAGGGTCAAAGTCGGAGGTGGGTGGGCAATAATGAGGCTGCCAACATCTCTGTCAACATAGTATCAAGATTTATGTTTAGGAACTCAGATTATTTGGCCAATACACTTTAAAATAGAGGTGGGATGAATCCACATTTTTCAATGTGAACAAATAAAACTCTCCTTCCTGGTACTCACCCAAAACTGAATGCAAGATAAGGAATAGCCAACAATAAGAAGTGATATTAGAATATCTATTTTATATCAGCGGTTTCAGAGAAAAATGGCATAAGTGTTTATTTATGGCAAAATTATGAACATATAGAATAACTTTAATTTGAAACTGATAAATATGTTGGCGTGTATCTGTATACACACCAGTTAGGCAAAACAAGTTTAAGTACTTTGCTAGATTGGGAAAATAATTTGTACGTTTTTTCTTCACAAGATTTTTGAATTTATATTTTGGGATTTCTGGTGAAAGACAGTATTTATTTACAAAAGATTTAAGAATGCTAGGTTATAATGAAATAAGAATGAGGAGTTTATTATGGAAACAAAGTTAGATTTGTGGTATCCTCAATATTTTTAGGCTCTTTAGTTTTGTACACGTTATAATTGACAAGAGTTATACATTTTAGCAGCAGAAGGGACCCTTAGATCACCACCACATATCAACCTTAACTTGTTTTTTCAGAAACTTTTTGACTTTGGGATCATAAACATTTAGTTAAATCTTTTGTGTGTATATTAGTGGTACTTCCAATGTACATAGTGCTTCCTGTAACTAGGTTGCATGTTCTGTACAAAGTTGATAGAAAGTAATTCAAACTGCAAATTCATAAGATTAACTTCCCTTTTAGACCCTTTTCTCAGTTTTACTCAGCAGAATACAAACGCTATAAAAAGGCACCAACTACGTACAAACTTAAGCTTTCTCAGAGCCCTGACTTTAATAAAAAGGAGCGAAGCACACTTGCAGGCAACCTTTTTGAATCTTGATACATGTTAATGTAATATCAGAGATGGTGGCATCTGATTCCTAGCCTAAGCAGAGAAGGAAAATGGAGAACAGTTGCTAATAAAAGGAAATAAAAGTACATACGATTGCCAAGATAAAAAGTTACCTCTCTTTTAAGATTCCAGAAAACCCTTCATGAGAGCTAACAAACTTTGTAATGCCGACATCAAGTTCTGTTAGTCCATGCTTCATCATGTCTGCAAAGCTCTCCGGGTCCCCTTCTTCATCACTCCCCTCCAGTTCATCTTCTTCCTCCTCACCTTCCTCATTTGGAATTACGTCATCTTTCTTGTCCTCATGTAAAAGCTTCCCGGGTTGTTCACTCTCAGTGTCAATGCTTTCCTCAGAATTGTTTCCCGTCTTAAAAGACTCCTCTGAGATCTTTCGCCTTTTAATTTCATCTACGTTACCCACATCCTCCTCCGAATGAGCACGTTTTAAGGATGTCATTTCGACACCTTCCATATTTAAAGGCACGGAGTGGTACAAAGCCTGGAGAAGACAGACGACGACTACTTAAAAGGGTTTGTTTCCAAATATTTTGCTTTTAAAAAAAGTATGTCTTTAAATGTGCAACACACACAAACCCAAATTCTGCGTCAAATTATACCTGAGCAACCCTAGAGTCAATGGATTTGCATAGGTGTAAGTTAAACTACAGGCAAAGATACAGATACAAAGAAGATACACTTAGCAAACTCACGCCTTGTCTACAGAGTCATCTTTAAAGTGCTGTTATGGAAGTGCTTTAGTGTGGCCATGTGGTCACCCCACCAGCACTAGGAGAGAGCTCTCCTGCCACTCTGTGTAATCCAGTTCCAGGAGGGCATTAGCTAACAGCACTGAAAGTGCAAGTCCCAGTGCTGCGAGCCTGTTTATGCCACTGCTTTACAGTGCTGTAACTTGCTGTGCTTGGGGGAAGCGGTATGCACACTTCACATCCCTGAATGAGAAAGTTACAGTACAGTAAAGTGTAGACAAGGCTGCAGCAGAGGCACAATGCAGGGAAGGGAGAATAAATTATTAGAATCCTGACTCAGAAAGGCAGAAAAAGCACTCCTGACAAATTATCTCAGGCTCAGGCCTGGTCTATGCTGCACAACTACACTGATATGGAGGGAGTGGAAGGGCGCGAATCACACCCCTACCCAATATAGCTATTTTAGCAAAAGCCCTCACACAGATGCAGTTATACAGACAGGAGTGCCTTTTCCAGAATAGATTATTTCATTTAGAAAGCTGGAGTGTGATATACCAGCAGAATTAATTGGCTAATACAAAAAGCCTTTCTACTAGATATGAAGGTCACACTTTTAGGAAGCACCAGTTTTTGAAATTTCTCCAAAATGGGGACTCTTGGAATCTCTCCCAACTGGTGCTGGAGAAGAATGATGCCACACCTTCAGCAAATCTAACCCCTGCCCATCCCTGCTCTCTTTACCACATTACTTTCAACTGCTGTGATGGTACCAGTGCCCAACTATCATACAGCTGGCCCCATGGGCTTTGCTGCTGTCAATCTGGGGGCCTAAGAAGTTTTTAATATGGATCTCACTACAGCTAAAACTGACTGGTATGTATTACTCCATTTCCCCAAAAGATTTCACTCTACTAATAATTCCGATCCAGTGGCTCAATGAGCTATCCCCATTGTCTAAATATATATTTCACCTCTTCTTTTCCCAGAAAAAGCTCCTACTCTTCTTCCTTAACCCACCCAGCACTGACCAATGAGTCACCAAGGGTGCAGTGAAGGAAGCCTTCAGGGGCAGGAAGGCAGAGGGGTAGGGCAGGGGCAAACCACCAGTGAATGATATAAACCCTGGATGGAAGGCAGTAACCACTCACGTGTGTGGAAGTGAGCACTTGATTCTTGTCACTAACTGGTTCACTGTCCACTTGGGGGCCTGCAGGAACAGAACTCTGGGGACTAGAGAAGACAGAGAAAACTGTTTGAAATTATAATTAAAAAATTATTAAAACAACCTAAGATAATGAATGGGTCTAAAGTGCTCCAGAGGTCCCAAAATCTATGCAATATTATCTTCCTTAACGATTCCAGAGGAATGGGAGCACTGGTGGAGGAAGAGGGGGAAGCAAGAAACAAACCCTGTACTTGTGGCTCAGTGCTTACAATCCCTGTAAAAGCTCTTTCCACACTCCTGAATATGTATCACACTAAAGAGAACGCAAAAGGTGGTAAATAAGGCACTATACGCAGGATTTGGTAGGTCTGTGCATCACATTATATAGAAGTGATATTGTATGTTTGGATAACAGCTAAGATTTTAAAAAGGAGCATGGAGGCCTAGATATGCAAAGAGGCAGAACAAAAGAGTTTTGTCTTAGTAATAAGAGAAAAACTAAAAGCACACTTGTAAAGAGAGTGCTTACAGAAGCTGGATGCCAATGAGACTGTAATAGAACCACAAAAACTAAGAAGCATCCAGACAGAAGAAGTTAAGAGGAGGGAAGTAAAATCCCATTTAAATAGTTAACTGAAAAAATGTTAATTTTAAGCAGTTAACAGATTAAATGGGGTTGGGGGACTGCTCTAACCAGGCTGAAGCAGCCCCCCTCCCATGGACCCAGCTGGCTTCAGCTGAGCTGGAGAGCCTCTGCCCACAGCATTTCCAGGCTGGTCCTGCTGCAGACCAGGGCTGCTCTGGCCACACTGGAGTGCCCCCCCCACTCACAGCAGGCCCCACAGGGCTGGAGAAGCCCCCTGCCCACAGCAGGTGGGGGGCTGCTCCAGCTCCCCTTCCCCCGCCCCCCCAATTAACCATATTAGCCTCATACATTTAGGATGACGCTTACCTGTTAACCAATTAAGTCTTAACATCCCAGTTAAGAAAGACACAGAGAACACAAAAAACACACCTTTCAGAATTGATATGGCAAGTAGGTAGACACACCAGTGTGGATCTTTATTAACCTCAGGGGTAGTCTTTAATAAAACTGATTTGCTCAACTACAACAGAATCTGCAGCAGATCCCCTTAGCTAGCCTTGCATGTTGTTGTTTGATTGTTTGCAATTAGTATTTTTTGTAAGGGAATGTGTGAATTTAATGCTTGTGAAAGGAGCCAGATGAATAGCCTTGGTGATCAAAAACCCCATAACCATACACAGAATAGACAGAGTATCTGCTTGCCTACATCACCCCATCAATGTACCTATAGATTGTTGCGAGCAAATAACTCAATCAACTCACAAACCAGTCTTCTAGACAATTCCTCAATCCTTAGATAACATCTCCCACTTGATAATTTTAAAGATGTATAATTTAAGGAAGACTCATTACAGGTTAGATACATCTCTTCACCTACTGAAATGTCAGCTGTCCTGAAACTGACCAAAATTAGCTATGCATCATATAAGAACTCCAAGAAATTTAGACTTGAAATTATTATGAAAAACAACACCTTCCCAGCTACACCTGCGAGTTTGATCACAAAACCCCAGTTTTGTTGACAAACATGGTGGAATATCTGCACACAAAATGCATTTTGTCAACAGTCTGTTGAAAGTGCTGAGATTTGTCACCAGCAGTGTTCTGCTTCTCAGCCATGAAGCATAAAGCTGCTGTCAACAGATTCTGTTGACAAAAAAGCTGCCTGGATGCTCTCTGGAGGCCTTCTCTCCACAGACAGGGCATCCAGAACAATGGGCAGCCCTGTCTGCTGTGCTTCCAAGTGCTTGTTTCGTCGAGAGTGCAGGTAGGCAGTCTGTTAGCTCTGTCGGAGAAGTGTTCTTCCTTTTGTTTGCAGCTGCACTCTGCTGATAAAAGTTTTGTTGGGAAATCTCTTCTGACAACTTCTGTTGACTGATTGCTGCAGTGTAACCGTAGCATACTTGTTTCTCTCTAGTTAGGTTTAAAAAATTCTTTAGCTTAAAATTTCGCTGAAGCTCTGCCTTAGGCCCATTAGAGGGCGCTGTGGCACTAGAAGACAGGTGCCACTCCTGATAAACCCCAGCCAGGACAGGAAAGAGAAAGAGCCAGCTCAGGAAACAAGGGCTATGGGGGATAAACAGCAAGGGGCACTTCCAGGGGAGGGTCAAACAGGGGCTCTTAAGGGCTAGTGGGGAAGGAAAAACTGGGCCAAGGACTGAATGGCAGTGCTGGACCACACAGGAACAGGAAAATACCTGACTGGGGGCTCAGAGACAACAACCCTCCAAGTTCACACCCAGGCTCCTTCTCAGCAATTACTTTCCGCTCTGTTACCCTGACTCCGCCAAGCTTGTTCACTGCTCCTGAGGGGTACAGGAAATACCATTCTATACTGTAGTTTAAAGGAATTCTTTCTTGGAACTCTGTATTATTATTCCTAGGGAGGAATCCATTAGTCAATAACACATTCTGAATCTTTTTTTTTTCCTGTATTGTTAGACATACTTGCTGACAAGTATTTTGAAATAGATGACCACAAATAACTGAAACTGCTGATATCATAATATGTTACTTAGACAAATAAAATATGAAGAATTTTGCAACATTTGAAATATTGTGCATAGGGTTTTTAACTTTTTGGCACAGAATTCCAATATGGGTAGCATAGAGCATGTCTGTTAACTCAGTTCCTGCCCACCCCCAAGGGGCTGGGAGAGGGTAGTTGTTCATCATAGTGTAATGAGCCTTTGCAGGGCTACAATCCAGCAGGAAGAGTCCAAAAGGAAATCAACCTATTAGTCTGTTATGTGTTTCTAGAAGTCACCCATCACAGTAGTAACTAGAGATTAGACAGGTATCATAGACTGCCTAGTCTAAGAACAGAGGACAAACAAATACTAGTTAAGAAGTAAACACCATATAGAAAAAGAATTAAGTACTGAAGGGATTTAGGTGAATCAAAAGTGATTGAGAGAGAGACAGTCTTTCACTTGTACAGGTCACTTAGTGAGAAAAGGCTGTTACTATTTGACAGCTGTTTGTTAAAGTCCACTTCCCACATCAAAGCTGGACTCTTGCTGGCAATGTCAGTAGAGGACGAGGTTTTATGGAGACTGAACTATCCCTTTATCATCAAAAACAGGGATTTCTTTATTCCCTGCCAATGTGTAAACTTACACTGTTGTGCTTTCACTGTATCTGTTCTGTAGATATCCAATCAGGAACTTTGAAGAGATAATGAAGAGTGTTAAGGTTGACCTGTAAAGCACAGAGCAGGCTTTCCATCCAATGAAGCAGTAAATTAGATGAGACACAAAATGGTATCCTGGTACACTGGTACATGACAGTCCAGAAAGTAGATGCCTCAGATAACTTCAGGAAACAATAAAGGATCAAGGGGGCTGGGGGGGCGGGAGGAAAGAGGCACTACAGACACACATACCAGGATGCTCCTTGATCATCTTCCCCTTCCCCTCAGAACCAGGGAGCACGAGGAAAGTACACAGCTTGCCTGCATTCCTCTGACTGCCAGGCAGTGATGGGAGGGGGCAGAGGGATAAGTGATGCACACACTATACTTTCCCGGACCCTGAGAGGAAGGGGAAGAAGAACAAGCAACTTCCCAGTAGGCGTGGCTGTTGTCCCCAAATGGCACCCTTGTGTGGGAACCATAAAATTTAAATGTTACACTTAGCAGGAGTATCCTAAGTGTTGCTGAACAAGAGGAACATGCAAAGTTCCCAGGTGTAGAACAGCTACTCTTGTGTTCTATAACAGAGAGAATACTATAACAGAGAAGTGAGTTTTGCTGCCTTAAGCTTTTCTGCAGCCAGGTGATTGGCTCAAGATTCCAGCACGCAATACTCCATTGCTTTGCAAACTACGTGGATCAAAAATAGAGTCAGGGTCACTGACATGGGCACTGAGTCTGTGGGTGTACCAGGGCTGAGGCAAACCTGGAAAAAACATTAGTGGGTGCTCAGAAGCCAGTGGCAAGCAGCTCCCCAGCACCTGCCAGCAGCCTTGCACATCACATTCTCCCCCTCCTTCCCAGCATCTCTCATCATGCTTGGCAGCATGCAGGAAGCTCGGGGAGGAAGCGTGCGGAGTGGGGACAGGGCAGTGGGTGGGGAGAGAGAAACAGACAAGGGTGGTGGTGGGATGGGTGGGTCCAGGTTTGGGGCAGAGTGGGGGGCTGAGTGCCCTGGGGCTGGGAGGAAACCAGCAGCCCGATCAGTGGGATCTGTGCCCCTCATTCAGTGAGAGGAGCAACGTACAGCTGAGCACTGAGTTCCTTCTGGGGTAGAGGGAGCGAAAACACATCATGGACTCCAGAAAGGGGGGAAACAAGGCAAGGAGGATGGTGCCAAAGATAAGTGCACACTGAGACCTCTGGGCCTGGCGCTCCATGGGCAATGTACGTGGGGTTACACCGGGAGCCCAGAGAGGGTGGAGAAGTTACACTGTGAGCAGGGCTCGTTTTGGCCAGGCCAGGCAGGCGCCGCCCTCTGTGGGCCACAGGAGGCCTCTCTGGGGTGGCCGCCAGGCCACCGCAGCCAGCAAGGCGGGCATCCGGGCCCCCGCCCGACACCGCCCAAGGGGGCACGGACTCCCCCCACACGCCGAGAAGAGCCTAGGCGCCGCACAGGGCGCGCAGGGGCACAGGCTCAGCCCGCGGGGCAGGGGCAGCGCTCCCCACGGGCAGGCAGCCCCCGAGGCCGGGCCAGGAGGCAGCGGGAGGCGCTTACCCAGAACCTGGCGCTGCCGCTGGCAAAGGGGGAGGCTGCGGCCGGCGGAAGCGGCCAGGAGCAGGAGGCGGCGGCTGACGGAAGCGGCCAGGCGCATGGAGCGGGTCTGCGGCGGCCGCACGTGTCCGCCCTGCGCGCGCTCGGCCTCTGCAGCGCGGCCGGGCGGGCCTGGGCCGGAACGCTGCAGCTCTCGTCCGGAGCCAGGGGAGGGCGCAGGCAATACACAGCCTCCTCCTTCCTCCTTACGTCATCAGCCTAGCCCGGCCCCGCACCGAGCCCGGCCTCCTGCCCTCCGGGGACCGCTTCCGGGCAGGGTAAACCCGGCGCGGCGCCGCGCGGCCTTGCTCCCGCTGCAGCCAAGGCGCTTCCTGGGGAAGCGGTTTGCGGCGTGTTTCACTGGGACACTTCCCGTCTCCCTGTTCTCCCCGCCTCCGGCGTGTCTAAAACCATCCCCCCACCGCCACCGCCGCCGTCGCCAAGGATCCGCCGTTGCGGCCACGGGCTTCTGGCTGTGTGACCCCCGGCCGGGGCGCGGGAGCTGGGGATTTCCTGGCGTCCCGGTCCGAGCTGCCGCGGGGGCTGCAAACCCCGCTTCCAGGAGGGGCTTTTGCCACTGCGATTGAGTCACCCGTCCCCTGCCCTGGCGCCGGGTGGAGGCCGTGCTGCGGCCCCGTAGGCTGCTTGCCCCGAAGCCGCCCTGCTGACTAGCCCAGCGCCCGCAGCCAGGGTGTGTTTCTGCTGCTGGTGGTCATTCGCACCTGCCGCCCGCCCATCAAAATGCGTTCTCCACACGGCTGGAAAAGATTGGCGGGAGCACTCGGTGATGCCCAGCAGAACTGCCCTGCCCTGACGCTGAGTAGGGTGAGAGTCCCCAGAGCAGTGTTAGGAGAGAGGGGATGTTTACACTACGAAATTAGGCCGAATTTGTTAAATCCTGCAGCAAACTGATTTAAGACAATAAGTCAAATTCAGTTTCCCTTATGCAAGTCCTTTCAGTACACAGCCATAAATACTGATACAGCAAACAGTCACAGCTTCCCTTCTTCCGTATGAAGAAGGGAGCCAGAGGCTTCAGGAATGCACAGAGGCCTCCAAACCTTATGCACCTCAGGTGATGTCTAGACAGTGTTGTAACCTCAAAATAATCTAGGCAATTTGTGTATTTCAAGTAGATAGTGAAACAGGCTTTTGGTCCAGGAGTGCTGTCTAAATGGCACCACATGCCCAAATACTGTGCCATTTCAAGGCATCCCTGTACTCCTCCCATGAAGGGTACACAGATGCCAGGTCCCTCTCAGCTCCCTCAAGGGAGAAGGGTAGAGTAAATGATCTAGCAGAGGGCCACTCTCTGCCTGGAAATAGGGAAGAATCAGAGTGTTGGGGATTCATTTCTTTTCCAGGAGCGACGACAATGCCAAACATGTAGCCCAATCTCCTTCAGTTTTTTTTTTAAATGTTTTATTACTTGCATTCTGAAGCACCTGGAGGCCCTAGTCAAGGCCAGGTATGTGCTGTGCTTGGAATTACACAGGCACAAAGGAAGTGCATGGTTCCTCCCAGCCCCATCAACAGCTTTCTCACAGAAATCTGTTCATTGGAAAATGTTGACCCTCTTTAGTCATGCCCCAGAATCAGCTCAGGTTTACATGTGCTTCCTAGACACAGAGGTCCAAGGACATAAAAATCTACTGATTACAGCAGAGGTGAGAATATAAAGCTTTTCAGGGAAGGAGACATAGACATGAAATGTTCTGAACCTGCTCTTCTTGTGATGCTACTTTGGAGCCCTAAGCACAAGGTAAAGCTGTCTGCATAAATTGGAACATCCTGAGGGAAGAGAGCTGCAGTAACACCAGCCACCCTTCCTCAGTGTGAATCCCCCTAGGCCACAAAGAACTAGGCTGATGAAGTGTAGTTGACGTGTCTCTGCATCAGCTGTGATCAACTGGCTTGATATTTTTTACTTACACAATGAATAATGTAACCCTACAATTTGACATAAATGCACTTGGCCATTTTGTGTGCAGCCACTGCTAGCTGAAAACCAGATACCAAGCAGCTGGGAATAATTTTCTGGACCCTGAAAGGCAAGGCCAGACAGCTGTGGCTTGCAGTTGTGCTAATCAGAATGGGAGAAAGGGAAAAGAGTTAACAAATTGTGAGAATAAAAGAGATTTTAGTGGGTCATGACCTTGGATTTGCATATCTCTGTCACAGAAGTTTATTATGGCTAGAAACACTAAGAATGTTTTGCTGATGAGAGATCATGAGCAATTTGCTGAAGCTAGGAGAATTGGTGACCTGCTAGGGATTACTATGAATTAAGCATTTTTGAGAGTTAGCGATCTAACAGGCAGAGGCAACAATTTTTAATAGAGGCTATGCCACAAATTTGGAAAGTGGGTCAAGTGATTGGGATGTGGGAGAGGGTGGGGTGCCAGGTATAGGTTCTGGCCTGGAAATGCTTACAAGAAGCAGCTCCTGGCTGGCAGCCCAGTGGAATCTACAGGCAGACTCCCTGGCTGCCATAGCTACACATGCTGCTGGGCCAGCATGTGTGTCTTTGCACAGCCTGCATCCCTTATTGGGCCATGTTTCTGTGCCCCGCCTCTGCCCCCCCCCCGCATCCTTGTTTGTGGGTGCGTGCAGAAACCTGCTGCTCCCCTCCCTACAAGGAATGCACACTGCCCAGTAACACACACATTGGCCCGAGCACCTGCCTGCTTTAAGCAGTGTGTGCAGCCACAACCGCCAAGGGGCCTACTTGAGGGTCCTGCTGGGCTACGGCAGACCAGAGCCAAATGTCTGGTGGGCAGGATCCAGCCCACAGGCCATGTTTTGCCTGCTCCTGCAATATAAGGTTAAGTAAAAGTAAACACCATGGAGCAATCTGAAGAAGTTTAACCTTCAGGAAAGGAGCTGACGACGAAGCTCCCCATCAGCTGGCTAGAGAGAGGGCCCTTGGAAATCTGGTGGTTATTTATTCCACCTAATAAAAAGTAGTCATAGGTTAAAGGACTTTGGTTTGTTTCAAGCATTTATCAGATGGAGCGGTCGTGTCCCCATTGATTTATTCCTGACCCTGCTGGGAGAGAAACAATTAAGTAACTGTTGCTTTGGGTTTGGAAAATCTTGGGTAACAATAAGAAAACATAGAATTAGAAGTGAAAAAAACCTAAAAGCCTAATATAATTCCCATATGTATGCTGTTTTATTCCTTTGTGCATTCCTAACACTTTACTTATCTTTGGGAATCCTGTACAGTAGACCAATGACTTACATGATTTCGACTTGTGCATTTCTTGGAATAATGTGAGTCAAAATTAACAATTACTGCCCTGCTGCTGCACCCTTCTGCCAGGCCCTGCTGTGCCCCAGCCACCTGCAGCGTGTGCTGGCTGCCCCTGCTGCACCCTGATCCCCTCTGCTCACTGCTGCCCATCTGAAAACTTCAGGGGCTCAGCAGCTGCAGCGAAGATGGTAGTGGCTTTGTGCACCCCATGGCTGGCACAGTGGCACTGCTCGCAGCACTCAGCCTGGCGCTCTCACCACCACGGTCCTGGCTGCGCCTGGCTCCCTGCTCCCATCAGCAGCAGGGAGCCCAGAGCCAGGCGCAGCAGCGCTCTCCAGTTTCCTGGCTCACCCAAGCTTTGGGGACCCAGGAACCAGGCAGCAGGGTGAGTGCTATGAGTAGCGCTGCCGCACCAGCCAGCAGGCATGCAGAGCTGCCACCATCTTTGCCACCGCTGCCGAGCTCCTCAGCCACTCACAGCCCTGGCCTAATGGGACCTGAAGGCAGCAGGGCACCCTGCTCCCTGGGCGAGCTGTTTGCCCCTCCCCCATCCCAACTTAGGCGAAATGTGACTTAATGCGTGGTTGCCCAGGAACGCAACTTGCGCGTAAGTCGGGGTTTCACTGTGTGGAGAAAACAAACCGAAATGTATCAGAGGGGTATCCGTGTTAGTCTGTATCTTTGAGAACAACAGGAAGTCCTGTGGCACCGTATAGACTAACAGATATTTTGGAGCATCAGATTCGTGGGCAAAGATGTGCTTCATCAGATGCAGGTGAAGCTGGTCTGATGAAGCGGGTCTTTGTCCACGAAAGCTGATGCTCCAAAATATCTGTTAGTCTTTAAGGTGCCACAGGACTTCTTGTTTTCAAACTGAAATGATGATTCATTACTCTTCAACATCTAGGGGCTTATCTACATAATGAATGAGCCTGCACTTGAGGGGCGTACATTCTAGTGTAGTGTCACTGGCCTGCGTGGACCCTGCTGATGTGCACTAAGACTGCCAGTCAGTGCATGACACCTGACACCAGTGTACACTAGAATTTATACCTCTGGTGTAGAGCAACGCACCATATAGACAAGTTCTAAAAGAACAATGGTACAAGAATCATACTGTTTTCAGTTCCCGAGAAGTGTCCAGGAAGTGAATCTCTTGTGTGGACTGGTCCAGGCTAAGGTTGATGGTGGGGTGGAAACTGTTGAAATCATGGTGGAACTCTTCAAGAGCCTCCTTCCCATGGGTCCAGATGATGAAGATGTCATCAATGTAGCGCAGGTAGAGGAGGAGCACTAGGGGACGAGAACTGAGAAAGCGTTGTTCCAGGTCAGCCATAAAAATGTTGGCATACTGTGGGGCCATGCGGGTGCCCACAGCAGTGCCACTGATTTGAAGGTATAATTTGTTCTCAAATCTGAAATAGTTGTGGGTGAGGACAAAGTCACAAAGCTCCGCCACCATTTGTGCCACGGTCTCATCAGGGATAACGTTCCTAACAGCTTGGAGTCCATCTTCATGTCGGATATTGGTGTAAAGGGCCTCTGCTGACTTCCTCAGGAAACTACAATCCATTGTGTCAAGTATCGGAGGGGTAGCTGTGTTAGTCTGGATCTGTAACAGCAACAAAGGGTCCTGTGGCACCTTATAGACTAACAGAAAAGTTTTGAGCATGAGCTTTCATGAGCAAAGACTCACTTCATCAGATGCTGGTCATGAAAGCTCATGCTCAAAACTTTTCTGTTAGTCTATAAGGTGCCACAGGACCCTTCATTGCTGTTACAATCCATTGGTGACCTTCCTGAAAACACCATCCTGGCCACCATGGATGCAGAGGCCCTTAACACCAATATCCCACATGCAGATGGACTCCAAGCTGTTAGTGCTGAGAGAGCACTTCAATGTCCCTGGACACTCAGTAGCAGATTTAAGGGTGGCAGTCCTGAAACAAAGAAATTTAAAAAATCAATGGAGAGAGAAATCTCTGAGCTGGAATTTATTTCCAAATTTGACTCCATTGACCAAGGATTAAACAGAGACAGGGAGTGGCTCACACCTTACAAAAGGAGCTTCTCCGCCCTACACATTAACATCTCCACCTTAGAGTGACAATGGGCCCTATGCCCCCTGTCTTGTCTGTCCTGTTTTTTCCTCTCTTCATACATACTACTGATAATGGGCCTTTTCCACCGTGACTGTATAGACCTTGTCAGCTCCAGCCCTCCCTTTCACTTGGACCTCACTCTTTAATACCCCTCTGAAACCACCACCCCCACTCATGCATCTGATCAAGCGGGTCTTTGTCCACAAAAACTTGTGCTCCAAAATATCTGTTAGTCTATAAGGTGCCACAGGACTTCTTGTTGTTCTTGCAGTTTAATGGAGGATCTTCAGAAATCTGTAGCACATAGGTCCAAAATTAACCATACAGCATTCCAAAGTTTTCATGAAAAGCAATGGTTTTCATAGATGGTGGAGTATTAAAATAAACAAGGTGTTAATATATGATGAAGTGGGGCTTTTATTTGCCTGGTGGGGATTTTAATTACCTTGTTATGTTGCATGTGATTCTTCCATCCTATAGTAATGCCATGTGTGTGCCTTTGTCTCCTGGAGCACTCTACTAATATCTAGATGTTGATGGGAGTTTCAGGTGTGACAGCCTCCCTCAGGTAGACAATGGCTGATGCCATTTCCAACCTGAGTATAGGATGGAGTGTGGCCAGATGACTTGTTTTGCCATGGAAGCAGGATAAAGGCTAGAAGAGTTGGTGGCTGGGGGACCGGCAGAAGGCTGCTGGTTGTGTGAGTCAGCCTGAGCTGGGTTGGTGTGCAGGAAGGGGGTCACACCCTTAGGTCTGGGTCCCCATTCCCCAAGATGGATTATATTTCCTGCTCCTGGTTCCTGTACTGACAATTCTGTTCTATGCTCTAACCCTGTCATCTAAAAAACCTTCTGCTCTAGTTGCTGGCTGAGAGTCACATCTGACTGCATGTGGGGGCCACAGGGCCCAGAGATTCTCTACACCTTAGTGTCATAATAAATCAAGTAATTTCTGAAAGATGGTGTCATAACCCATGGCTCTTGACCCCAGGTCTGCAGGAGCAGCCATGCTCCAATCTTCCACCTGGCAGCCTTGGATAATTGCTTGCCGTGGACCCATGAAATTGATCCCCAGTTTGAGGCTGTGTTCCTGTGGTCCAATTGGTGGAGTCCTAGAGCAGTTGATTGGTCTGTTGGCTGTACTGAAGCCAGCAGCAGGAACAGGGACTTGTTTGAATGACTAGGCTCCTTGCTATTTTGCACCTCACTCTCCTTGGCTTGATTTCCTGGCATCCTGACCTGCTATGACTCCTGACATCTGATTTGTGGTTCATGTCTCCAGTTTGTCTCCTGCATCAGATCCCTGGTATCCTGACCCAGCCTAACTTTGGTTCCTGACTTGTGATTCCAATCCCCAGTTTGTCGACTGCTTCTCATTTCCATTATCCTGACCTACCTGAATCTTGACTCCTGTCTTGTGAGTGTGGGATGTCAGGCTGCCTGGCTGTGACAGATGTTCCCAAAATATTTCAGAAGTGAAAAACTTCTGAGTTTTCAGACTTTCAGCTCTCCAAAGCACTTGGCCAAAAATTTGAAACTTTAAAGTGTGCTGAGAATTCTGAGAATACAAACATGATAAATTTCAGGTAGAGATTTTATTTTCTCCTGAGGAAGTTAAAGAGGTATCTGGGATGGCTCAGTGGTTTGTGCATTGGCCTCCTAACCCCAGGGCTCTGAGCTCATTCCATGAGGGGGATGTTTAGAGGTGTGGAGTGGAAAAAAAAGAAAAATAAAAGGCTGGTGCTTGGCCCTGCCAAGAGGGCAGGGGCCTGGACTAGATGACCTCCTGAGGTCCCCTGTACTTCTATGAGATATGTCACAAGCCCCCCCCCCAATCTTTATGAAAATTGGCTTATGACTATGCATAACCAAGACATTTTATGCAAAGCAGGTCATATAACCTCTGAATCAAGAGCCTGGGATCCCCTGAATGTGGATATTCTATTTTTCTGCATGTAACATTCTTGTAGATGAAGCGTGAATCTGTTGTTAATTGTTTGTCCTAATGACGGCCATTAGTGATACTTTAGGAACTTAACAGCTCTGCGATAAAGTCAATGATCTGTGAATGGTTTTGTTTTTTCCTGTAAACCCAACCTGTGGTTGGTCCTACCTACAGAGAGATGTAACCATGCCAGTTGATGCTGGAACCTGTTTTGGGTGTGGTACTTTTTCCATTCGAGGGCCGTGTCTACACTTAGAGAAAACTTTGAAATAGCCATGCAGCAGATAGGAATAAGGGGATTTTGAAGTTAACGGAGTCCTTTCGAAAAGGACCACTGTCTGGACGAACTGCGTGGGAGCGAAACACAGCAATTTTGAAGTTCTGTGGTTGGCAGCAACCTAATGAGGCGCTGAATATGCATTTTAGCACTTCATTAGTATTCTTCAAAATGGCCATTAGCATGGATGTTTTGAAAATTTCTCTAAGTGTAGACGTAGCCAAGGTGAGAAAAACTGAACTGAGCACAAAGAATTCCTGTCTGGGGCAAAAGGGATATAAAAGAGGGAAAGCAAACAATAGGGGGAGTGGCCAGATGCCATGAGACCCCCAGTTACCACCTAAGATTCCTGCTGAAAACATCTCACACAGAACACAGGGAAGGACTGAGCTGCAGCTAGGAGGCTGCTTAGCTTGTGAAAGAGATTTTTAGAATAACTTTTTAGAGTAACTAGTCCCAGAGGGGTAGCCTTGTTAATCTGTAGCTTCACAAATAACAAGCGATCCTGTAGCACCTTAAAGACTAACACATTTATTAGATAATTTGTTAAGGGTAAGGCCTTTCCTTGTTGCAAGTTTCTTCGTGGATTAGGATTAGCTGGTGTTTCTTACTTTGAGCTGTCTATTTTCACTTGCAATCACTTAAATTATATTTTTATACTTTTATTATCAAGCCCAGAGTGAATAATTGTTACGGGGGGAGGGGAAGAAAAAATGTGAATATCTCTCTTTCACTGATAAGAGAACAAATTTATAAGCTTTCTCTCTGTAAAACATTAATACAGGGTAAAATGGATTTAAGTGGCTTTTGGTCCCTTTTAGGGGCTATCTTCCTGGGTGCTGAGCCCTTGTATCTGACCCCACACAGCTCTGAGTGGGTATATTGCTGGTGGGGGTTACCCTAACTCAATGTCTTGGCTGGGGGAGACCAGAGGTTCTGATCTAGCAGAACAGGATGGTGGACATCCCCGAAGAATCAGTGGCTTGATCAGCACACCATGTGACAGCCCTAGTGGGGATTTCTGTGATTCAACCACTCACAATATAGAACAAATCTTCAATATTATTTAGGAGCCTAAGACTCACTGAAGTCAAGGGGAGTTAGATTCCTGCATACCTCTTTAGGATCTGGGTGTCAGGTACTACAATGATGGGATGGGATTTAAGAACTTGTACAGAAAGATGAGATTAAGTAGAATCCTAAGTATGGAATTTATGGTGACTCCATAATATATGTTTCCTTCTCATTCCTTTTCTTCCCTTCACTCTGTTTCTGTATTTTAAAAAAGCTTATATTTGTGCTTTCTGGTTTTCTTTGTAACTTTTTTTGGAGATATGTAGGGTTGTGGAGAAATACTGACTCCAATGAAATCAAGAACAAAACTCCCATAGACTTACAAGAAACAAGATCTGGCCATAATCGTGGTGGAGTGTTTCTAGAGATGTTAGTAGAAACATTTTTAGAAATGACAGGGACACTGTTAAACATTTGACAGACATAAAATGGAACAAGATAATGACAAAACTGTTTCAAAATGAAAGCTGTGCTACAAATAAATTTCATCTGGACCATCCAACAACAGTGCATAAACTGTGGATACAGTTGTTTTGCTGCACTGCTGTGATTGCATCTGCCTTAAGACAGCTTCTAATACAAGCCAACAGCGTTGTATGGTGTCTTTTAATGACTATGGTTCTAAATTCTGAATTTCTAAGAAGAGACTAGAAAATCTCTAATATATAGGGACAGTTGTATCTTAAACTGCTCAAAATCTAACTGCAGGGGACAGATAGGTCAGTGGTTTGAGCATTAGCCTACTAAACTCAGGGTTGTGAGTTTAATCCTTGAGGAGCCCATTTAGGGATCTGGAGCAAATAGCTTGTGGAGACAGATAGCTCAGTGGTTTGAGCATTAGCTTGCTAAATCCAGGCTTGTGAGTCCAATCCTTAAGGAGGCCACTTAAGGATGGGGGCAAACAAAGGACGGGGTGGTGCTTGGTCCTGCCAAGAGGGGGCAGCAGACTGCACTAGATGACCTCTAGATCCTCCAGCTCTAGGAGATGTGTGTGCAGCCCTCCAGTGAATGGGGAAATAATTTCCTGAACATGCATCTCCCTGTCTCCAGGAGGTACACCGTGTCAGTAATGGATAAGAATGAAATAGCCCTCCCTTCGTGTAGCATATCAAGCATACCATCCACAACTGAGAAAGCTTCCTACTCAATCAGAAATCATAATATGATAAGTCAAAGCACCTGAGATACATACTAAGTTGGTAAAGGATTCATGAAATAGACAGCACACTTTCAAAATATTTGCTGCACAATGACAAAAACTGTGAATTTAATGCAGACATTGCAAAGAGAATGTAGTGAAAAAATAAGTGTGATGGTCTCTGTCATGATCTTCCATGCTTTATAAAAATTGGCTTATAAATATGCACAACTCAAAGATGCTTTAGACAAAAATACCTCATGCAACATTAATTTAAATATTACAATCTGCTGAACAAATATCATATTTTTGTGCATGTATTATTCTTGTATGTGAAATTAGAAATATGCAGTGTGAATCTGGTTTTAATTCTAAATATGCTAATGAAGGCATTACTGATGATCCAGAAACTGAATGGCTCAGTGGTGAAATCAGTGACCTGTGAGTAGCCTTGTTTGTCCTGTAGACCCAAATGTAGTTGATCCTAGAAGGACATGCGGCTAGGTCACCAAATGGTGAAATCCATTTTGGATCTGGTGTTTCTCCATTTAAGGTGAGAGAAGTTTGAACTGACTACAAAGAATTCCTGCCTTGAGCAACTGGAATATACGGGGTGGAAAACAAACAATAGGGGCTGTCTCCAGAGACGAGGAGACCACCCACTTACCACCTAAGATATCTGCTGGAAACATCTAAGACTGAACAGGGGAAGGGTTGGACTCAGGTTGGAAGCTGCTCAGTTTGTGAAAAAGATGTTCAACTGTTTAGGATAAGAACTGCATTAAGAAGTTTCTTAGGCCAGGTCTACACTAGGCTGAAAAATTGATCTAAGACACACAATTCCAGTTATGACAATTGTGTAGCTGGAATTGACATATCCTAGATCAGAGGGATTTGTTTTGTTTTGTTTTTCTGGTTGTTCACACAGTGGGAGGTCGACAGAAGAAATGCTCCTATTGATCTCCCTTACTCCTCATGACAATGAGGAGTACTAGGGCTGATTGTAGAGCCCCGATGGTTTGGTTTAGCACATCTGCATTAGGTGCGCTGAATCAAACTTCAGAACATTGACCCTGAGTGAGTCAATCTTCCGGTAAGTGTAGACATATGCTTAGTATATTATAATTAACTTTTGTTTTTGTTTGCTGTAGCTTACTTTGACCTGACTTTTACCTGCAGTCACTTAAATCCTACTTTTTATACATAATAAAAACATTGTTACCAGTAGGGAGCAAACACTATGTACCTTTTTCTTTCATTGATAAAAGTGGAGTACATCCTTATGAGCTTTCTCTCTGTAAGTCTTTTACAGGGGGTCAGATGGATTTGTTTGGGGTTTAGGTCCTTTCAGAGGTTGGCTTCCTGGGTGCTGAGCCCGTATAGCCGAGCTCTCCCAGAGCTGAACTGGTTCAGTGTCTGTTTCTCTTTAATGGGAACAGTAACCCCAACTCCGTGCCTTGGCTGGGGGGAGACCAGAACTTCTATCCCAACATGACAGTGTAAGCAATCTGCTGTACTAGGTTCGTTAGAATGTCTGAAATTGGTGTAACAATGGAAGCCCTGGAAGGCAGGTGTCAGTGGCATGATCAGCACATCAGGGAAAATCCCCAGAGTGGACTTTTATAATCCAAATTGTGTCAATCTCAGCTTGGAACAATAAAAAAAAAATTACTATCCTATATTTATCCTGTGATTTCTCCAAAATCTCAACATCAAAACTAAGATATAAAGTAAAATATTTCTGATCTATTTCAAAATTAATGTCAGTCTTCCTTATTTTATAAAAAAAGTAATTTCTCCTCGGAAGACGCAGAACTGGATTTGAAAACCCAGTAGGGCAAGTCATTCAAGCTCTCCACATAAGGAAAATAAAAATTATTTTTGGAGATAAACTGCCACTGTCTCAGATTCAGCAAAATGAAGGAAATTAAACGATTGTTTTACGTTGTTTTGGAGCAATCCATGATTTTTGTGTATTATATCAAGTCAGGTTCACAACTAAAATTTTTAAAAGCATCCAAATGACGTAGATTCCTACATCCCGCTTTCAAAAGTGACTCAAGCACTCAGGGCCCAATATTTAAAGGTACCTAAAAATGCAGAAAAACACTTAAAAAAATCACACTACATGCCTGTCTTCAGTAGGAAACCAAGAAGTTCATCTCCTTGTAAAATCTACAGAAATGCTGTACAGAAGGCTAGTACAAATTGTACCCAAAGTAACAACAAAAACCAAACTGGCTTTAATGAAGATAGACACCAAGAGAGCTTTGTTAATGTTACACCAATTTCAGACATTCTAATGCACCTAGTACAGCAGATTGCTTACACTTGGCATTTTTCAATTTCAAAGACTGAGGAATTGTTATTTAGGAAGAGGGTGAGTGGATACACAAAAGAATAGAGAGATTAAGTTGCACTTAAAAACAATTTTTGGATGGATACCAAGCACAGAACTTGTACCAAGCACAGAACCGCCAGAGATAGTTGTCTTGTAAAGTACCAAGACACCACAAATAGGAATAGGATCTTAAAATATTCCTCCTTATAGGAAGAGTAGCTATAATTAAAAGAGAAACTGTAAGGATGGAAATACCTTCAACTTCTGAGTGTTTAAATATATGTGGTGTATTGCTGACATATACAAACAGTGATTATTCCTTTAACTAGAGGAGAGGCCTAGAAAGCCCACACAAAGGAATCACTAGAGAAAGGGGAAATTAAAGATAATCCTCTTTAGCATATGAGGGGGGAAATCTGAATTAGCTACACTGAGTTTTACTCTCTACAGAGGAGAAGCAATTGAATAAATCCAATTACTTTAGAAATCAAATTGTTGAATTTTAATATACATGACATCACACATGTCTATTGCTACCCAGACAAATCCAAGGTCTCTTGGTGACCTAGGCTGTCTACAGCCACCACCATATGCTACCCCATGAAGGATCAGAGTTAAGGTCCTAGACCACCAAGGACTAGTAGTACTACAGACATAGACATATAAGCCCAAGGGAGGAGATTTTGATGGTTTCTAATGACAGCCTGAACCAACCTCCTCAGAGATGGGAAGGGAAGCTCATTGTTGTACAGGGAGGAGGAAGAGTACAGGAGGAACCATGATTTATACTTACATGCCTTGTCTCTATTCCCTAAAATAAGTCATGTTATGAAAATTTTGGAAGTTTCTGTCCCTTGTTTAAGGTATATCTGCGCTGCAGACTTAGGGTGACCAGATGACCCATATTAAACGGACAGTCTCATATTTAAGTCCTCCTGCAGGTATCCTGACTTTTTCTTTAAAACAGGCAAATTGTCCTGCATTTTCTGTCTTCCATGCCATCAGTACCAGTGGGTCTTGCTGCTGGCCAGATCCCTGATCACCAGCTGCCTGCCCACTGGCAGTGAATGGGAAGGGGTTTAGTGGCAGACAGCAGGGTTGGGCATGCAAGGCTGATGGTGAGACAAAGATGCAGTGTGTAGGCCTGGCTGCTTCCCCTGCTGGTCCATCAGCACAGCCCCTGCTGCATGTTGGCTCTTAGCCAGCAGGACTCTTCCCCATCTCTCGTTATCAGATGGCACTGGCTGTGCACTGTGAGCTGTCATGGCTGGTTAGTGTTGGCAGGTGCCAGGCAAGTGGCCAGTTAGGTGTAGCCTCTGTTTCCTCCACTTTGGGGTGAGGGGGAAGAGATGAACTCTGCAAAGACTTGGGTCAAGTCATCCCTTTCTCTTCTCTTGTCCCCTGTAGCTGAAAACAGCTCCCATTCCTTTCCTCTCACATAGTGCCAAAAGGCTGCTCTTGGCCACATTCTGGTGTGAACCCTGGCAGAAATCTGGGGAGGGTATCTAACTCTATGTGCCCCCACCATGGGTGCATCTACACTAGCCGGCTACTTTGAAGTAGCTGGCACAACGTCGAAATAGTACGCATTGCGTCTACATGCATCGTGCGCTATTTCAACATTGAAATCGACATTAGGCGGTGAGACATCGAAATCGCTATTCCTATCCGAAGATGGGAATAGCGCCCTACTTCGTGAATGTCGAAGTAGGGCATGTTTAGACGATCTGCGACCCGCTACGTCGAAATAGCGCGGTCCTCAATGGTGGCCATCAGCTGAGGGGTTGAGAGACGTTCTGTCCAGCCCCTGCGGGGCTCTATGGTTGCCGCGTGCAGCAGCCCTTAGTCCAGGGCTTCTGGCTGCTGCTGCTTCTGGGGGTCCATGCTGCGTGCATGGTGTCTGCAACCGGTTGTCGGCTCTGTGGATCTCGTGCTGTGCAGGCTGTGTGTGTGGGAGGGGCCCTTTAAGGGAGCGGCTTGGGGCTTTGCTGGCCCCTTATTTCGACAGGGAGCGCTTGTGTGTGTGGACGCTCTGCATTTCCTTCTGGGGCGGCTCCTTTCGACATTCTCCGTTGCTACTTCAACGTTGAACGTTGATGGCCCCAGCCCAGGAGAAAGTATAGATGATACACGTCGAAGTAGCCTATTTTGATGTTCTTACGTTGAAATAGGCTACTTTGACGTAAGCCGTGTCTACACGTGCACGCTACTTCAAAGTAGCAGCACTAACTTCGAAATAGCGCCCGTCACGCCTACACGTGTTGGGCGCTATTTCGATGTTAACATCGACGTTAGGCGGCGAGATGTCAAAGTCGCTAACCCCATGAGGGGATGGGAATAGCGCCCTACTTCGACATTCAACATCAAAGTAGGGAACGTGTAGTCGTTGCACGTCCCGCAACATCGAAATTGCGGGGTCCTCCATGGCGGCCATCAGCTGAGGGGTTGAGAGATGCTCTCTCTCCAGCCCCTGCGGGGATCTATGGTCACCGTGTGCAGCAGCCCTTAGCCCAGGGCTTCTGGCTGCTGCTGCTGCATCTGGGGGTCCGTGCTGCATGCACAGGGTCTGCAACCAGTTGTCAGCTCTATGGATCTCATGCTGTTTAGTGCAAGTGTGTCTGGGAGGGGCCCTTTAAGGGAGCGGCTGGCTGTTGAGTCCGCCCTGTGACCCTGTCTGCAGCTGTGCCTGGCACCCTTATTTCGATGTGTGCTACTTTGGCGTGTAGACGTTCCCTCGCAGGGCCTATTTCAATGTGGTGCTGCGCAACGTCGATGTTGAACATCGACGTTGCCATCCCTGGAGGACGTGTAGACGTTATTCATCGAAATAGCCTATTTCGATGTCTCCACATCGAAATAGGCTACTTCGATGTAGGCTTCACGTGTAGACGTAGCTGTAGTGTGCTGTTGTAGACGCAGCCCGTGTGTTGTATTTGAAAGATACCAAGCCAAGTGCCAGTGGGTGCAGAACTTTTGAATATGGAAGGCCACTTTCCAGGAACTTTGTATGCAGCTTTCACCAGCCTAAAGCACAGCAATACTAAAATGAGACATGTTCTGACAGTGGAGAAATGAATAGTAACAGAAAGATATCTGTGCTAGTCTATATACTATATACTATCAAAATAAAAAAGCAGTGCAGTAGCACTTTAAAGACGAACAAAATAATTTAGTAGGTTATGAGCTTTTGTGGAACAGACCCACTGTTTCAGATGATAGCCATACCAGAACAGACTAAATATGTAAGGCACTAGAGAACCAAAAATAGTAATCAAAGTTGACAAATCAGAAAAATTATTATCAAGGTGAGCAAATCAGAGAGCGGGGGAGGGGGAAGTCAAGAATTAGATAAAGCAAAGTATGTAAAAGAGTCCTTATAATAACACAGATAATTGCCATCCTGGTTCAAACCACCTGTTAATGTGTCGAATTTGAATATAAAGGAGTTCAACAGCCTCTCTTTCCAAACGGCTGTTAAAATTCCTTTTCAGTAAAATACAGACTTTCAGGTCATTAACAGAATGGCCCACTCCATTAAATTGCTGGCTGACAAGTTTGTGAATCAGGAGTGTTTTTATGTCTGTTTTATGCCCATTAATTCTTTGTCTAAGTGAGTTTGAAGTCTGTCCAATATACAAAGCATCTGGGCATTGTTGGCACATGGTGGCATGTATGATGTTAGTTGAGGAACACGCGAATGTGCCTGTGATTCTGTGAATAACCTGGTTAGGTCCACTGATGGTGTCTCCAGAATAGATATTTGGACAAAGATGGCAACGGGGCTTGTTGCAGGGAAAAGTTCCAGGACTGGTATTCTCGTGGTATAGTCTGTGGTTGTTGGTGAGAATCCTCATAAGGTTGGGAGGTTGTCTGTAGGAGAGAATAGGCCTGTCACCTAGGACCTTCTGGAGTGTGGCATCCTGATTAAGGATAGGTTGTAGGTCTTTAATAATGCGTTGTCACAGTTTGAGTTGGGGGCTGTAGGTAAAGACCAGTGGTGTTCTGTTACTGGCTTTTTTGGGAGAAATGAACGATGATCACACTTTGAAAGTCTGCAACACCCGACTGCTAGCAGTGAGTAAGGAATCAATTCAGAGTTGGTAAATCCACTTGAGACTTGTTGTCATTCTAGTGCACAGGGCCATTACTAGACTTCTAAGAAGGGTAGTGCCTCTGGGTAATGTGAAGGACATAGTGAATTGTTTTGCTGTGATGGGGTTCCCTAACTGCAGCAGGGCAATAGATGACATGCACATCCCTATCTTGTACCAGCTCATCTTGCCAAAGAGTACAGAAATCAAAAGGGATACTTTTCAATGGTGCTGCAAATTCTGGTGAATCACAGGAGGTTGACATCAAAGTGAGGTGGCCAGAAAAGGTGTATGACGTGTATCTTTAGGCACACAGGACTGTTCAGAAAGCTGTAATCAGAGAATTTACAGGTTGTAAAATAGCCATTAATGATGCTGAAATACCAACCCAGCCTGTTCATTGCTCCAAGGGCTCACAAAGCTGCACAGGGCCATTTATTTAGTGGTCAATTGCAGAAGAAGTTTGTACGTGAACGCTGAGGGGTGATGAGGCACACACTCCCCACCCTATGTCTAATGAGCCAGGAACAAGCCTCAGGGAAAAACTACAAAATAAGATAAGCGATGGCATTGGAGCAGAACAATGTGTAGATAGAGATAAGAGGAAGGGCACAAACATGCAACAGTCTTGTAAGATGAGATGTGGTAAACACGTGAGCAGGGTTAAAGAACAAGAAGTAACAGAACAAATAACAGATCAAAAACTGACAGACAAGGAAATACCCTAAAGGGCAATGAGTGACTTAACGGAACTGTATGATGAGGCAGAAAAACTGTATATAACCAACACAGAAACCAATGCAATTTGGACCTCGCTGATGGGCCATAGCACCAGTGCCTTGGAAGACTAGAGAACTCCCACTCGTCCACAGCTGACCAAGGTCCCCAGCTTGCCAAAGTGACATGAGATGCCACTTTCCTATCATGCTTTTGCTTTTTAGTTAAGGGTTTATTGCTAAAGCTGGTCAGAGCAATAAAGTGCTTGGGGTTAACAGATATCTTGTCAGCATGTTTTGTACTCAGGGAACCCAGTGTCCAACCTGAGATAACTTTTGACTGCAACAACCTAGAGAGGTGGTGGAATATCCATCTCTAGAGGTTTTTAAGTCACAGCTTGACAAAGTCTTGGTCAGGATGATTTGGTTAGGGTTGCTCCTGGTTTAGGTAAGGGGCTGGACTAGATGACCTTGTAAGATCCCTTCCAGTCCTAGGATTCTATGATTTTTATTGATGCCTGCTGTGTGCTCTTAATATCAGTGAGGCAAAAGGAAAGACTTTTCTGCAGGGTGGGGCATGGCAGCACATATGCTGGCCTCTAATTTTGAGCAACCAGAAGCCAGGGCAATAAGAAGAGTCCAGTGAGGAGCTCTGAAGCTCCAGGTGGCTTTGAAAATCAATTGCAGTAATGAGCATTTTATCAGTTTCCCTGTACTTCCTTTGTCCCCACCCCCAGACTTCTATGCTTGGAATAAATTAAGACAATTTCATTCTCACAACCTTGACTTTTATTGCACAAACATAAAAAAACTAGAAGAACAAGCAAATAATTTAACTTTGCGGAAACAATGTGTTAAAATTGGGAGAGGAGAAATGAAGTCAGCTTGTCTGTGAAAGGACAAGTATTGCCCATCAAGTGTCTTTGAATGACCACCTTTTGTTCTTAGTACATTTGCTGGTGTTGACTGGAAGGGATACTGAAACTTCCCCTCCACTCACTCCTAACCTCCACCTCCTGGAATATTTGTGGGAGGGGGATAGAGAACAGGATGATGTTTGCAAACCATTCTGCAGGTCTACCCTCAAGCTGTTTTTCTTGGAGCTCTACTAGATACCCTAACGTGCCTCATTGGTCCTTCATAATCTGCAGAATCTCATCCTGCATGGTACACTCATGCATTTCCATGTCCTCTGCTGCTCTCCATTTCCATGTCCAGTTTCAGACAACGAAAGCCTCCAGGCTCTGAGTTCAGTGTCAGCTATCCCAGAGGCATTTATAAATTCACAGAGATATAAAATGTAAGAGCATGTAACCTGTACAGTTTGATTGGGATTGCATACTCACCAAAGGTGCCTGCCCCGGCATCACACTTGTCCACCCTGCTGTCCTGGAACTGGCTGGATAACTTCAAGATTAGAACATATCAAGACTCATTCCCTTTTTTCTGTCTTCTAATCTGCAAGTGCCTTTGTGATGTTGTGGAAGATGTGCTGAAGGCCAAGCTTTCAACTGTAAGATATGCAAAGTACAAGACAATTGTCAGTGCACATCCTGGCTCTACTAGAAGGTTGATATTTAAAAATCATTCCCCTTCTTATTCTCTAATGCAAGCCAGAATATAACCAGAATCCCTGACTATTCAACTAACTCATTTGCTGTTGCAGCCATAGTGAGTATGGCCCAGTGGATTACAGCCATGTGAAAACACAGGAGTGCCACCATCTCTCTTCCCTTAACACTGATGGTCATAGGGCTTGTGCAGTCTGAATTCAATGCCCATCCCTACAAACTAAACCTGTATAATGATCAAGTAGTATCCTTTCCCACTGACATATTTAGGTACTCCTTGTTCTGAGCATTATTTAGTAAGGACTCTATTGGAATTGTAAGCTATTGCTTTAAGAATGGAGTGGAGGGGGAGGTGAGGCAGACATGGAGGGAATTCTCTGGTTCTGCTTGCAGGCTATGGGTTTCTGTAGTAAAGTATGTGAGAAGTTGGCCTTGGCTAACACAGATGCTTGCACCTGGATTCCTGGATCCAAGTAAGCTCTGCAGTGAAGACATCATTTCAATATTTACACACTCAAAAAGCAGTGTCAATAATAGGGTTTTCACTTATGAAGCTGAAAGTATGCATATATTTCCTCACCTTCATCGTCCTGCATCTTATGTAGTTATCTACGCGAGTACAGCATAAGGCAAAGTGGATGTTAAATATTACTACACCAAAATGGGAGCATAAAGCCCTCTATATCTGTAAGAAATAGTTGTACAAACACAAAATGGAATGATTCGCTACTCTGTGCTTCTGGACATGATTAAAATACAACTGATTCTGTTTAAAATGTTTTCAGAGTTATCTGATGTTGTGGAACTCACAGTAGGCGTAAAGGGAATTTTAGGTGCTTGGAGGTGGATAATTGATCTTTATGCAATTCTGTGACATTGACGGAGTTCATAAATGCTCTCTATAAAGGCTGTAAAAAGTTGTTAATAGAGGCTGTCTAACAAGCCATACAGTGCAACACTAAAATCTAGCTGTGCGGTCATATGACAATTGTTTGCTTCTATAGAAGTTCATTTTATTGCAAAATAATAGTTTTATCTTTCATAGCTATAATATGCAGAGGATTACATTGAATAGGTTCTCATGCATATTATAGATAGGGGCGTTAACACTGCTGGTTATTAAGGTTGCCTTACTCTTTCCATTATACGATCACATTTTCAAATGCTTATGTAATTGTAAGAGCTTGGAAAGAACACTTCCCATGATGGATGTCTGCCTCAAGCTAAATTTTTGGAAAATTTCAACCACTTCTGAGAGCAGGGTGGGAGAAAATATGTTGTTTTAGGCACGTTCAAAATTATTGAGCCCCTCTGTAAAAACACTCAAGTGCCCCTGTATGGAGATTTGAAATTCGGCAAGGGGGTGGCCTGTGTATTAGGGATGTGCCTTTTGCAATCCATGTGAAAATCTATCTAAATTTGGCCTAATTGTAAGCCTTTGAAAAAACAGTTCTGACATTCTCAGTAGAGACACAAAATGTAGTGGATGAAAAGTCCAAAGATGCCATCCTCACTGAGTATGCTCCATTTCCTAATGCTGACTGGACTTTATGCACCATCCCCACACAGCAACTGAGCAAGCTCTAGCCCAAGACTAGTGATGTTCTAGAGAACTTGTCCTGAAATTCCCTGTAATGGTTGCTCTGGGTCACGGACTAGGGTTGCTAACTATTTAATCACACAAACTCAACACCTATGCCCGCCTCTGCCTTGTCCCTTCCCCGCGGCTCTACCCCACCTCTCTCCAAGGCGGTGTTCTGCTCACTCCATCGCCCCTTCCTCTGTTGCTCACTCTTTCTCAACCTCAACCAGCTGGGGTAGGGAATTGCAGTGGGGGGCTAGGGGAGCAGGTTGAAAACTAGGACTGAGGGGTCCAGATTTTGGCAGGAGGCTCCAGGCTGAGCCTGGGCAGGGGATTGGGTTCAGGAGTGGATTCAGGGTGTAAGCTCTGGGAGGAAGCTCCAGGTATGCCAGGGATTTGGGGTCTAGGAGTGGGGAGGAGTGCAGGCTCCAGGCAGGCAGTGCTTATCTCGTACAACTGCCAGGTGGCAGCACAGTGGGGTTAAGGCAGGCTCCATGCCTGACCTGGCTCTGCAGCATTCCCAGAAGTGGCTGGCATGTCTCTGTGATCTCTGCAGGCTGGAAGGGGACTCAGCACTCTGTCCTCACCAGCAGACATTACCCCTCAGCTCCCATGGATTGTAGTACCTGGCTAATGGGAGCTGCAGAGTCAGTGGTTAGGACTGGGGCAGAGTGTGGAAACCCCCTGGACCAACCCCCAGGGGCTGCAGGGATATGCCAGCTGCTTTCTGGAATGGTGTGGGACCAGGGCAGGCAGATATCCCCACTTAGTCTGCTGTGCCATTGGACTTTTAGCAGCCTAAAATCTCCCATCTTGGCTTCAGTAATATCCAGGAGATACAGCCTGGTTCCAGGAGACTCCTGGTGAAACTGGGGTGGGGTGGGCAACCTAACTAGGGAGGAACTGGGTAGCACAGCTGAGCACAAGAATCCTATCTTTCTTCTACCCTTACTGACCATCCCCTGGTGGCACCCAGGCACCCTGGAGGAGGAAGCTCTGGTATGAATGCTAAAAACGCAAAATCCAGACTGAAGTGAAGCATAGGAATAGATTATGAGAGGGATTGGAGTTCAGAGGCCAGAAATTGGGACTGGTAGTTGATGTGGGGAAGAAGGCAGGAACTGTTAGGGCAAGGAGATTGGCAGCTAAGCAAGAAGAAAGGTCTGGAATTTGGAATTAGATAGGTGTGCTTTATATATGCTAATTAAATTATCTTCAGAAAGCTCTTATGAGTTGATGGGGTATTAGTACCAATTTACAGGTGAGGAAGTGAAACACGGAGAGATTAAATTAAAAAGTACAGTAAACTCTTTCATATCCGGCATTCTGTTATCCAGAACTCTCAAATAACCAGCATTTTAACCATAAGTAAGTTTTAGTTACATTTTCTGTAAGTACACTATAGCAAGAGTAAATACAAATAAATACAGCAAATACAGTAGTTTTCAGTGTATAATACTACTGTTTTTGGTGAATAACTTAGGCTGCATATATTTTTGTTTGTTTCTTAATATCTAATCTTAGTGTTTAGTGTTATGAATTACTAGGTATATCTCTCTATTATCCAGAGTGTTTGAATATCCAGCAACCTCCTGGTCCCGGAACTGCTAGATATGAAAGAGTTTACTATATTTCCTGACATTGGATGCTCCAGATGAGACACCAAGGACCTGATTATTCAGAATACTGTACAGAATAGTATAACACCCTATGGGTACATCTACACTAGCCAGCCACTTCGAAGTAGCCGGCACAATGTTGAAATAGTACACGTTGCGTCTACATGCACCGTGTGCTATTTTGACATTGAAATTGATGTTAGGCAGCAAGACATCGAAATCACTATTCCCATCCGAAGATGGGAATAGCGCCTTACTTCACGTTCAATGTCGAAGTAGGGCATGTGTGGACGATCTGCTTCCTGCTACTTTGAAATAGCGGGGTCCTCCATGGCAGCCATCAGCTGAGGGATTGACAGATGCTCTGTCCAGCCCCTGCAGGGCTCTATGCTCACCTTGTGCAGCAGCCCTTAGCCCAGGGCTTCTGGCTGTTGCTGCTGCAGCTGGGGGCCTATGCTGCATGCACAGGGTCTGCAACCGGTTGTTGGCTCTGTGGATCTCGTGCTGTGCAGGTCAAGTGTGTCTGGGAGGGGCCCTTTAAGGGATCGGCTTGGGGCTTTCCTGGCCCCTTATTTCAATGGGGAGCACTTGTGTGTGTGGATGCTCCGCATTTCCTTCCAGCGCGGCTCCTTTCGACGTTCTCTGTCTCTACTTCGATGTTGAATGTTGATGGCCCCAGCCCTGGAGGATGTGTGGACAGTACGCATCAAAGTAGCCTATTTTGATGTCCTTATGTCGAAATAGGCTACTTCGACATATTGTGCTAGTATAGACGTAGCCTATATGTATTCAAGGGCAGATCCTGATGTCATCAGCAGCAGCTGTGAAAGCCCATCATGTTGCAAATCAGGCTCAGTGGTGTGAGGTAGGGGTCCCCCAGAAAATGAGGATGACATATGTAAACCAGGTCTGAATGAACGCTTCCCTAACAGATAGCTTGGTGGGGGAGAGACCTTGGGTATATTTCTATAAACACACTTTTTTCCTGCTCTGCTTAGATATTCAGCAGATAGAACAGTGTAAAAATTGTTGATTTTGGGTGGGGTTGAGTCAAAATCATTTCAGTACTGAATGCAGGGCTAGTAAAATATGGTTACCAATGTTATAATTATTGTCGGAATAAAGAGGAGCAAAACTGTGCTTTGCCTGTCCCAAATGAAGGGGTCACAGGCAGTTGAAAGAGCCCCATTGAGCCAGGGACGTGACTGCCAGAGCCCTGTGAAAATAAAAAGAGCAGAGACAGATGTCTCTAACAGGTGGCTATAAGCCCTCCCCAAAGGTTCTTCCTGGACTGGTTTAACTTGTTCTACCTCACTTTTTGAAGAATCAGCTAAATGGTCTTCACTGGGAGTCTCTTTGTTACCTTTTTTTGTTCCATTTGATGAAGCGGGTCTTTGCCCACAAAAGTTTATGCTCCAAAATATCTATTAGTCTACAAGGTGCCACAGAACTTCTTGTTGTTTTTGTAGATGCAGACTAACTCAGCTACCTCTCTGATATTTGTTATTTTACATGCTCAGTCTGAACTGAAATCAACTGTGGTAAGATCCTAACAGCCAAAAAATCACTGAGAACTGAAATCACTTGAGATGAGGCAGAGTCTCTACCCAGTACCAGTAAAAAAAAGCAAACAGAATTTTAAGAATAATTAAAAAAGGGATAGAGAATAAAACATAGCATATCTTATTGCTTCATGGCACTCCCACATCTTGAATATTGTGTACAGATGTGGTCGCCTCATCTCAAAAAAGATATATTGGCATAAGAAAATGTTCTGAAAAGGGCAACAAAAATGATTAGGGATTTGGAATAGGTGCCATATGAAGAAAGATTGAAAAGACTGGGACTTTTTCAGCTTAGAAAAAAAGAGAGTAAGGGGGCATATGATAAAGGTCTATAAAATCATGGAAAAATTAGGGGTATGGAAAAAGGGAATACGGAAAAGTTATTTATTTGTTCCCATAACATAAGAATAGGGGGTCACCAAAGGAAAATGCATAACAGATTTAAAACTAACGAGGAAGTTTCTGTTCATGCAGCACACGCTAGGCCTGTGGAACTCCTTGCCAGAAGATGTTGTGAAGACCAGGACTTTAACAGGGTTCAAAAAAGAACTGGATACATTCATGGAGGTTAGGTCAATTAATAGCTATTAGCCAGGATGGGTAAGAATGGTGTCCCTAGCCCATTTGTCAGAAGTTGGAAACAGGATCATTCAATGATTATCTGTTCTGTTCACACACTCTGGGGCATCTGGCATTGGCCACTGTCAGAAGACAGGATACTGGGCTAGTTGAGTCTTTGGTCTTATGTTCATGTGAAGAGCTCAAAATTAGCTAAGACAGTGATGTGCAGAGGTCATAGTAAGGAGGCATCAGAAAACAACAGACAGCAGCTGAAGAACAAGTAGCTGGTGAGACGGAGCACAGTGAGCAGCCAGCAGGATAGCAGGAGAACGTGTGGTGAGAGCAGTTAGCAGATGACAAGCAGGAGCAACCAGGGAGTAGCCGGCAGGGTGGCTGGCAGAGAGAGGCAGTGAGCGAGTAAGATGCTTCTTTACCCCCCCTCCCCACTTCTACCCAGGATATCTGCACTGACCAAGGATGGTCAGTGAGTGGGGCGCAGAGAAGGGGAAAGCACACAAAAGGGACTTTTGGGTTGCTGGCTTAAGTGCTATAGGGGAAAGAAGATGGATCTACCTGGAGATGGATATTTTTCTTATGGTTTATGTTTCTCAACTCTGTGGATTTCCCCCAGATTAACTTCTTCTTACTTCCCTTCTTTTATAAAGTATCTTTTCTACTCTCAGACCCTGTGCTTGTGAGAGGGGAAGTATTGCCTCTCAGAGGTGCCCAAGGGTGGTATGTAAGTTTCCCAGCTACATGGGTAGGGGCTCCAGCCAGTTTTGTGTTGTATTGATGGAAAGGAACCCCTAGATCAGGGATGGGCAATAATTTTTGATGGGGAGGCCACTTCAAGATTTTGGTAAGTGGTCAAGGGCCGCACTTTTCTGTGGAAGGGGTGTGGGGTCTGGGACGGAGATTGGGAGCAAAAGAGAGATTAGAAAATGGGGTGCAGGATAGGGTGTAGGGTCAAAGAGGGAGTTTGGGTAAAGGAGACGGTGGTGACCTGGGACAAGGTATTGGGGGGCCAGGGTCTGCAAGGGGGTATGTATGCAGGAGAGGATTCTAGCCTGGGGGGGATCGTAGGCAGGGATGCAGGCTCAGGGAAGGAGTTGAAGTATGGTGCCAGAGGCAGGTTCTGGCCAAGCTGCAATTGACCGTTCGATGTGGTTCTCTGCACTGGGGGGGAGAGGGCTTCACCTGCTACCCCACGCCCAGCAAAATCTCTCAGCTCCCATTGGCTGGTTTCCAGCCAACGGGAGCTGAGAGATTTTGCTGGGGGGTGTGGCAGTGCATGAAACCAGCCAATGGGGCTGAGAGATTTTGATGGGGGCTGGGCACCACCCAAATCTCCCTCCCTTTAGGAGTTGTAGGCCTGTCTGTGGAACCGGATTAAAAAGCTTGGTGGGCTGGATGCAGCCCACGGGCTGTATCTTGCCTGCCCCTGTCTAGACATTGAACCTGATTGCTGCTGAGTTCACCTGGCAGAAGAGTAACACATAATTAGTGACCCCTCCAAAAAAATTGCTTTAATTAACTCATTGAGCATCACATAGGAACTCAGTGTTAGATGCAAGGATAGAATTCAGTTCTCTAAGGCTGCATTGAACAGCTGTAAACAAGAGACCCTCCTTTCTCTTCCTGCAGTCTGCTGACTCATTTACATCACACCATCCATCTCCTGAAACAAATGAAGCAGGATTCCTGCAAACAACATCCTTCTTTACTGCACATCCCTGATTCATCCACAGAGCAGGCCTGGCATATGCACTGAAGAAGGCAGGTGTCCCATGGAAAAAATGGCATGTGATCATGTAGTCAAAGACTGTGTCATAATGCATATGCATGAAATGGGCTGAATTAAAGTTGTAAACCAACCTTAATTCTGGCTTTACCTAAGTTTTGAGTGGTTGGCTTTGAAAGGAAAAAAGTAATGTTGTAATGTATTTTTCTGTATAATATAAACAAAGTATGTGTTTGTGGCTATGTCTACACTAGAAGCGTCTGTCGAGTTATGTCGAGAGAAACACTGTCGACAGAGTGCATCTACACAGAAAAGCAAATCGACACAGCAATCTACTCTGTCAACAGAGGGCAGACAGACTGTCCTGCCCTCTGTTGACAGACCGGATGAACAGCTGACCAGAAGCTCTGCGACGGAAGCATTATTGACAGAAGCATTATTCCTCAAATTTTCTAGGGGTAACGCTATCAAGACAAATGCAGAGTTCTGTCAAGACTCTGTCAACAGAGTGTTTATGCACGTAGATGCTCCCTGAGTTATGTTGACAGAAGGGGTCTTCTGTCGACAAAACTCTCTAGTGTAAACACAGCCTGTATGTATATAGTGCAAACATTCACTCACATTTGGGTAAAAATACATATTATGTAGCTTCTTCCCTTTCTTGGTAGGTTCATATAACTCCAGTTAATGTTAACAAGAACTACATATGTTTATCATTGTAAAACTAGATTATCTTCAACTCCAATACTGCAAGTGGGAGATATCATCTGTAGGTACTGTAGTGGAAAACAAGCCTGTTGTTCCTTCCTGGATAAGCCAGAGAGAGACCCACTGCATGCATACATCTGTACATGCATACACCATGCACATGTAATGCTGACAGGCAAAATGGAACCTGAGACCTCTGGAGCTGCATGAGCCTTTACCGCTTGAGCTAAAAGCCATCTTGCTCTCAGCTAAAGCTGTAGAGGAGACTCATTCTTCTTTGTAGGTGGTCTAAATACCACTTTATGGGACACTGAACCACACTCAGTGGGTATGTGGACTAAACATGTGCACACGCGCACACACACACACACACACACACGAACAAGATGCCTGAGGTGCCGTGCCAGCTGCTAAGGCTGCTCACACCAACCGCCCAAGCCCTGCGCTGCCAGAGCTGGCCAACTGAGTCAACCGAGCTCTGCACTGCCGGGGCCAGCTGCCTGCCCGCCCACCAGCCACCTGAGCACCACACTGCCAGGGTCAGCCATCTGCCCACCAGCTGCCAGGGCTAGCAGCCTGCCTGCCAGACACCTGAGCCCCAAGCTGCCAGGGCCAGCCACCCACCCACCAGCTGCCCGAGTCCTGACAGCTGTGGCCAGATGCCCACCTGCCGGCACCCGAGCCCTGTGCTGCCAGGGACAGCCTCGCACCAACCAGCTGTCCCAGCTGCCTGCCTGAGCTGCAGGGCAGCCGTCTGCCCACCAGCCCAAGCAATGCCGGGGCCAGCTGCCCTAGCCCCACAAGCCCTGAGAGCCACCTGCCTAAGCCCCTTCTCTGCCCTCTCCGAAAGCCAAGCATGACCAGCCCCCTGCTCTTACCTCATACCCATCTCCCTCCCCCAAGCCAGGCACCTCCAGCCCCATCCTCACCCTCCACCAACCCACACTCACTCACCTTTGCAGGAGGAAGCTAGCTCCACATGGGTCTTTGCCAGCTGCCTGCTTTTTATAGCACCTGCACCAGGTCGCCCACGTAAAATGGCAGGGGCTGGAAGCAATGGCTGGCTCTTTCTTGGTGTGGAAGGAATGATGCAGGGGCTGGGTTGCCTCGCTCCCTCCATGGGAATTTCTTCACGCCCCCTGAGGGGGGCATGGCCCCCAGTTTGGGAAACCATGATTAGCGGATGAGCAAGCAAGGTTCAGGAAAGATCGAAGTACCATACAGCAGATATTGGCACTAAGATTAATATTGGAGAAAGTTCAATGAAAGAACAAAAACAACTATACTTGCTTCGCCCCAATGAGCCCCAAAGAGTCCAGTGCTAGACTACAGTGTACATATCATCATCATCATCAACACATAGAATCAGTGTATATCGAGGGTATATATACTTCAAAATGTCTCTGAAAACAAATTTTGTCTGAATTTTATGGGCATATTCTGGTGATGGGCCTGGAGCTTCAGCTCCCTCAGCCCCCTCCTTAGTAGGGCACTGCTTACTCTGTGGGAATTTTATGCCTTAAATGCTGTACTTTGATCTACCCTTTGTGATATTTACTGTGAGATACCTGCCTTCACGTACAGTCATTTAAAACCTATGTCTATTTTTTTTGTGTATTGTTTTTTTCAATTCATAATTATAATACTATTTATCACTTTGTAGAGCTTTCCCTACTATTATTAAGAACTCTTTACAATTTCAATAATCCTCATCACACTCCTATGGGTATATTTCATTATTCCTATTTTACAGTCATGAAACTTATACAAAGAGTTTTACCTATGAAAGTTCATGATCCAATAAATTTGTTAGTCTCTAAGGTGCCACGAGACAGCTTGTTATTTATAAAGGAGCAGAGTACATCAGTGGTAGAGGCAGGACTTGAATTAAGGAGTTCCTGGCTTCGTGATTCAGTGTACTGAGTTTCTGCCAGCATTTTTTGCCACATTTTTCTCAACTTGTTAACACTGAAATGGTAATTTTTTGTGTTTCTAATTTGTAATTTGAACATATGTATACAGTCATACCCCGAGATACACCCATTTGGGTTACGAGAATTCGACTTTACAAGGAGTTTCATTTTACACCCCTACTTTGGCTTATGAGGCATTTCTTCACATTTACGAGGACTGATTTGGATTTCACGTGCCTCAGTGGGACGTGGCCACCCTGCACCGGAAGAAAGGCTGCAGCTCCAGGCAATGGCTGCCCGCAGCTGCTGCCCACCTGGCACATCTCTCCGCAGTGCCCGGTGGCGGTTTCCTAGAGCCCCTGGCCAGCCACAGCAGGCGCCCACCTTCGGAGCCGGGAGAGGAGGGGACAGCACCCATCCGCGGAGCCACCGCCCCGAGCACCTCAGTCCACCCCCACCTTTACTTTGACACTGCTGTGGCTGGTCTGGGTCTCTGCCTCGGCGCTGCAACAGTGGCGCACCCTGGCCCAGCTGGCGGCTGTGTGCTCCCTGCACTCCTGGCAGCGCTGGCTGGGGCCGGGCGGAGGCTGGCGGCTCTGGTAGGCGAGCACTGAGCAGGTGGAGTTGGCCGTGTCAGTCTTGACGAAGAGGCTGTGCAGGGGGCCGGCAGCACAGTGCGGGGAGGTAGACTCATCCGAGTCCGGGCAGTAGATCATGCTGCTCTGCGAGACGTGGATGCTGGGTGCACAGCCCATCCCGGCTCTGCTGCTGCCGCTCACCCCTGCAGGTGGCTAGGGGCCACCGACGCCTGCCCTGTGCAGCTGTGCCTGGGGCGCCACTCACCCCCTGCGGCGTTCTGTCCCATTTAGCGCCTGGCTCACCCGGCGCTGCTGCCTCGGCCGCTGCTGGCAGGGCCTGTGTGCCACGGAGCCCTGTACGAGCAAGGCATCACCCCTCACCAGCCAGGCGCCCCCTGTGCCTGCCTAGCTCCCCTTGCAGCCAGCCCCTGGCACTGCCCCCTCCCTGCTTAACCTAAGCTACACTCAGGCCGGGCTACCTCCCCGTGCCCTGCTCTGCCCTGCCCACCCCCTTGCACTGGTCCTGCTTCTGCAGCCGTGGGCAGCTACTTGGCTTTGCGCCCCCCTCGCAGGCACTCTTCGATTTCCATCTTCACAGCCCTGTCTCTGCACCTGGGACAGCCCCCAGAAAGCAGGTAAACAGCCACATTATAGAGTAATTAATGAAGGGAAAATGCCTTGTTAGGTTGTGTTATGATAACTAATGTTAACTATTGAAGTAATTGTGTTCATTTTAATGAGATTTGGTGTTGTTTTAGCATAAATGGGTGTAAATTTTGGGGCTCAGGAACGCATACAATTTTTTCACGTTGAAATTAATGGTAATTATGTTTTCGACTTACGAGAATTCGCCCTAAGAGGGGTTTTTCAGGAATGAAGTACCCTCGTAAGGCGGGGGAAGACTGTACATTGCTACTATTAATTGGTGCAAACCTAAATAATTCGTAAATATTTTTAATGCTTCCTATTTCCAAATTTGTCACCCATATTGTTCAAAATCAAGCTGAGAGTTGTCCTTTCTCCAGTGTCTTTACACACTATACAAGTAAGCAAGCTTGAAGCCAGAGAAAAAGCACAGTAAGTATAGAACAATAAAATTATAACTAGTTGTCAGCATGCACACAGAAGTATCATACGATTAAGATACAAGGAAAATGAAAGCAAAGGAGGCAAATAACATCGAGGAGAGAGAGACAGCTGGACTTGCATGTTAATAAGAACCCTATTTTGTTTAGGAAACTCCCTTTCTCTGCATTGTCTCTTTCCTCACACCTCCCCTCTTTTCTTTCTTCCTACCCCTGCTATGTTTCTTCCCTATTCTAATTAGTTCTAATCATGCAATACCAGCAGTGTGACTGTGACAATGGCTAATATCCTGATTTCTGAGTGCTAGGCCTATTTGGTTCCCATGTACACAATGGACTCTAAAAGGTGACCCATTTAGTAAACTAAAAGAATCTCCCCCTAGCCAAAGGGAAAGGACCAGGAAAAGCACCAGGATCAGTTGATTCCAGGAAAACACAAATGAAAAAATAGGAATGAGAGCAAGGGTTATAGATTTATAACCAAGATTCTAGCACACTGAGCAGAGATCCCTGCACAGTGCCCATTTCTTCTCAAAGGAGTCCAAGGAGCTAACAGAGGCAGACTAGAGGAATTTTGTTCACAGGTGTGACTTCAGAAGGGAATGGAAATAGGACCCACATTTGGAAAGCACGCCCCCATCCAGCTGCCTCCCCCTAGGATGGTCAATGGCCGTTACGGCCAGTTCCGGTGGAAGCTGAAGCAAAGATCCCATGATTCTGTGTGTGGTTCACAAATCAAGGTGTCAGCTAGTTTCTTAGAGCAGGATACTGCACACTATGAAAAACAGCATGGAAATGAATTGGTACATAAATTAGAATTCTGGGAAGGTTGCCAACTGCTAAATCACACAAACCCAGGCACCGCTGCCCTGCCTTACCCATACTCTGAGGCCCCATCTTGCTCACTTCATCCCATCTCCCTCCATTGCTAGCTGTCCTCCACCTCACTCATTTCACTGAGCTGAAGCTGGGGCAGAGGTTTAGGGTGTGTGCTTTGGTTGGGGCTGAGGGGTTCAGCGTGTGGGAGGAGGCTCAGGGCAGGGGTTTGGGGTGCAGCAGGGGATATGGAGTATAGGCTGTGGCTGGGTGGTGCTTGCCTTGGGCAGGTCTTGGTGTGTGGTGCAGTGAGGCTAAGGTGAGCTCCTGGAAGTGGTAACACATCCTTATGGCTCCTGGGACAGTCAAGGGGCTCCAGGCACTTCCCCCACTTGTAGACACTGGCCCATCAGTCAGGCGTATTGACAGCAATTCTAGGCCTAAGGGCAGAAAAGTCAGTTGGCCCCATGTAAGCACAATCTGCCCTTTCACGGTCTGCCTGCCATTTGGGCAGAGCTGCACCTGTGCTGGCTGGTGCTCAGTGAGCTGCTGGCTGTATTGCTGGAAACAGTCTTCTGACACTGCTAGGGCTTCCTCATGCCCACCCAGCTGCCTTCACCATCAGTGGTACCATCTGATGCATGCCTAGGAGATCTGCAGCCCACCAGGGCAATTTAGAAGAGCCCAGTGCTCCCAGTTGTCACCACTACCACACCAGTGGTGTAGCCAGCGACCCCTGGGCCACTGCATCCTTTGTGTTACCCCACCCACATTATTAAGCCTGCTTGTACCTCCCATTGGCTGCAGCTCCTAGCCACTAGGAGCTGTGAAGTCAGTGCTTAGGGCAGGGCCAGTGCACAGAGATCCCCTCTCCTCCCAGGGTAGGCAGGGATATGTCGGTAGCTTCCAGGAGCTTGCCTTAGTCCCACTGTGGTATCTGGCACCTGGGCTTGATGATAAGTACTTAGGCATGGGCCTGGTGATAAGCCTGGGACCTGGGACCTGAGCCCGATAAGCAACTGGTGATAAATACCAAGAGCTTGACCTTGATTCAAAATTCTTTGGAAAGTCCCACTGTTGAGAGTGGAAGACAGGTGTCATGTGCTCATAGTGGCCTGCATTCCTGAGGGGAGATACTGCAAACTTGGTACCAGTTGGAGTTTCTGATGTGCTGACAGTTTCCTGCCAAGGTATATTGCATTGTTATAGTCTGACTGAGAAGAGACGTAGAAATGAATAACTGAGGCCAGGTCTTTGTCTGCCAGATACGGCAGAGTCTTTTAACCAAATGGAGCTGATAGAAAACACTCCTCATGGTGTAGTATGAGAGCTCAGACTTAGCAAGGAATCCAAGGGGGCTCCTACATTATGAGCTGAATTCACGAAATGTGTCTGAACCTGGTCAAAGAAGACTGCACCATGTATGCAAAATCCTCAAAATATTATTTTCTGTCCACCAGTACCACCTCTATTTTGTTCAGGTTCAGACAGCTGTTTTTCACCCATACACTGATCTAATTCAAACACTGGGTCATCCTGGTGATAGAGGTGTAGTTGTATGTGGTGGGCAATAGGTGTCATCTGCATATTGCTAGCATTTGCATGTATGTCATCTGACCAGTTCACCTGCTGGTTTCATGCAGATGTTGAAAAGGGTGGATAGCAAACTGACCCTTGTAGAACTCACTTCCCATTAGTTCTCTTTGGGTGCTTCCCTCGAAGAAGGACTGAGACCACTCTAGCACATTGCCCTGGTCTCCTGCCACCTTTCTCAAGCGAGACAATGGTATCTCACAGTGTTGAACACTACAGATAGATCCAGAGGGATGAGAGTGGATGTCTGTCCTGTATGGATTAACAGAAGAGGTCATCCATCTCTGCCACTAAAGTCATTTCAGATCCATTTCCTGGCTTAAATGCAGATTGTGTCACAACAAGAATGCTGGCTTCTAACTCTCTAGAGAGAAATGACACTTTTTAACCATTTATAACTAGGCCAACTTTGCATGAAATTTCATCTGACTCCAAGTCGTTTTGCAAGCAATTTAGGTATTAGAAGTCCTAAAGAAAAAATGCAGGAATTATGGACACCTCTCAGAAGGGTTGTATTTGTATCAGTATCTACAAACTCACGTTGTATTAATGTGTTGTAGTATATGTAGAACATTAATACAACATGAGTTAGTAGATACTGATACAGATTTAATCCCTCTTAGGGGTGTCCTCTTTTTTGAAAGTTCAGATATGGTAACCCTAGGGAATATATATTGAATAAAATATATTGAACAGGAAACATGAATAGGAAGCACTGCTTAGAACCTCGGAGGTAGGCTGAACCTCTTTAGTCTGGCACCTATGGGACCTGGCTGGTGCCGAACCAGAGAATTTGCCAAGCCATGGGGGGTCAATATTGCATAGCCATATTACCCACACTTCCACTGCTTGCCAGTCTCTTAGATTACAATTAACTGCTAGATACAAGCATAGATGACAGGACCGTTGGCTATATAGAAACTTTATGGGACCACAGTAAGCCTTGGCCCCACCTGTGATAAGTGTACAAGGGGCTAAGTAAAAAGATGCCATGCCAGGTATGTTGTGGGAGTAGGGAGTGGCAGACTAGAAAGGTTTAAACTTTAATAGGAAAGAGAGCTGGGGGAGAGGAGAACAGCCCCAGGGGTCCTGCCAGACCACCAGAGGAGGAGGTGGGCGAGCTGTGTCCTGTTCCTGTCTGTAAGCCCACGAGTGACCTGCCTCCTTTCTCTGCCTTGTCGGTAAGGTCTCTGAGGCAGGACCGTACTGAAGGGACAGTGCCCAGCGCACAGGGCCCCTCCTCCGTGGGAGCCGCCAGGGGTCGCTGTTGGGACCCTGGCGAAGGCTAAGGAGGCGCTAACAAGCCAACAGGGAAGGGAGGGCGCTGGGTACCCGCCGTTCCCCCCGCCCCGCCCTCGCAGAGGCCTGGGCGGCACCTGCCCACCCGCCCTCTCGCGGCCCCGCCCCATCCCCTCTGTCCCTCCGCCGGCCCTGCCGGGGGGCGGGCGGGGAAGGCCGCGCCTGCGCGTTGGGTGGAGGGGCTGCTCCGTACCCGGCGCTCTCGGACCCGGCGGGTGGCGAGGGGCCGGCGGCGGGGCAGCGCCATGAGCTCCCGGAAAGGTACCGGCCCGCCGGCTTCGGCAGCCCGGCCGCGGCCCCTCGCAGCGGGGCTGAGGAAAGTGTCGCGCGCGCCCACTAACCTGTGCCCGTCTCTCCCCAGTGCTGGCCCTGCAGGCCCGGAGGCGGCGGCCCAAGCAGCCCGCGGCGGCCGGCAGGAGGGACAAGCACAAAAAGTGAGTGCGGAGCCCCGGCTCCCGTTTTCCCCCCCTCCCCGGGACGCCCGGACGTCCCCCGACCCCGCCCGTTTTTCTCTGAGACAGCCCCCCAAGGGGCCCTGCCATCCTTCTGGGACAGCTTCCCCCAGCTTGCCTCCCCCATATCGTCCTGGGACGGATCTCTCACGGGCCCCCCCCCGTTCTGCCAGGGCACCGCCGGGACCCCCTTTTTGGGCCTCCAGGTAGCCCCTGATCGCACTATCTCCCACTGGGACAGCCTCCATCCCCCGTGTCGCTCCAGACAGCTGCTGCTGAGCCAGCCCATATTTTTCTAGAACACTTCTCCTTTTGTTTCCTCGCGTATCTCCCCGGGACAGCGCCCCCCCCCCAGGGCCCTGCATCCCCCAGATACTGCTGGGGTGAGCTCTTACATATCCTGCTGGGACGGCCTCTCAGGACCCCCTAGTGTCCTGTGAAGACAGTTCTTCCAGGATGCTCTTCCCCGTCTTTCTCCAGAACAAACACTCCGGTCTCCCACATCCCATCTGGGTTATAATACTCCCTGCCCAAACATCCCTCCCATAAGCAGTGGGGTCCAAAAGAAATTTAAGAATCGCCACTCCCCTTCTCACACCACCCTCACCAGAGTGAGGGACCTGCCCTCCCCGTGCAAAATGCTGGCCGCTTGCTGGAGCTGCTGTGTCTGCTGGAGCTACCTCCCTGTGAGCCACCCTGTAGTGGGGTGCATGTGCAGAGCGCATGGAGGGCACTCCACATTTGTGACTCTAAGGAGTTGCACTTCATCATATGATGGTGTCCAGTTTGCCCCATGTGGCAAACAGAAAGTGTATTGGACACTGCGGCCGTAGGGCGTCCCCAGCTATCTCCAATATTCTGCTTAGATCCTCTAATCCCCTCACATCCAGCTGGAATAAGGGGTACCCAGCCTATACCGTCCATCTGGACAAGGTGCCTGTCCCTTTGCACTATTCCTCATTTTGCTGAGACAGGGCACCTCTGGTTAGTCCCTCATTGCTGCAGGACGGATCCCATCCATATCTGTGAGATCTGCCTGGATTGACAGGATGCTTACCTTCCTCCCTCTTCTGTATCCAGATTTCTTCTAGGAAACTTGAGAAAAGATGGTCTCTACCAGTGCGAGCCCTAATATTCATTCTGGGATACCTTTGCCCCATAACTTCCCAGAGGACTGGACTCTACTGTCCTAATAGCTACTTTTACCTTTGTGCCCTCCTAGAATACATACCGCTCTAGTGGGAATCCCCCATCCAGTTCTTCATGTCCTTCTCATGTAAACCACAACCCCATGGGTTTCTCCAGGAAAATCCCATAAAACTTCCCATGTCTTTATTAGGTTACTTTTTGTCATGTGCTTCCTCTGTGCCTTCTCCCACTGCAGTTTGGCCTATCCCTCCTGGGTCTCCTCCTGGGACATCCCTCTCCCCCTCCCCAATTTTTTTGTTGTGATTTATGTATAAGGTTGTAAAGAAACAGATTCAATCACTCTGGTGTATTCTTTTCTTGACCCTGCAGGGATGGGTAAAAGCAGCAGAGGTTTAAAAGTTTTGCTGTGGTGTTTAGATTCAGGTATTAGCTGTGCATCATCATCCTGTTCTGTTTCTGCTGTATTTTTCCAATGCTCTGAAAAAAAACCCCAAAGACGAAAACAAAATGCTAGCAACTCCTTTTAACATTGTTTTTTTCAGTCACATTAGGCATTTATTCATATAAGAAGCCACAATTTGTGGCAGAGTTGTACTATGTGGTTGGTTCCATTATTTCCAAAAACATTTTGGAAGGAAAATTTATGATTGTCTTATACAGAGATTGTTAAGCTTTTCTTTGCCCCTTCAAAAATACAGATTTCTCAACAAGATTTGACATTGTGTGGAACTTTATTTCTGTATTTTGTACTTTTAAAAATTCTTTTCTTGAGTCACTGTGTGTTTAGAGGTGATAATTATAAAGTGGATAACTAACTGCTTCAGAAAAAATACACTGGTTAGTATGCTTTTGGTGAGTGCTGTTTTGTGACTTTGTTTTGGTGAATGAATTAGTTAAATGATATTAAGACAAAGTATAGTTTTAGTGAGCCCAGAACTAGAATTTTTTAATGTTACACCACTGGGCAAACTGGTGCTGTTTATTATAAGTGTCTAGTCTGTTGCTGACACAGACTGCTAGCTGGCCACTTGCCACACAGAGTTGGCATTTCAAAGTGCAATGCCCCAATCTTTTCTGTTGCCTTGGGAAACAGTGGCTTTGTTACAGCAAACAGCTTTCCATTTCTTGTCTACTGTGTATGATTTCTTGTCTCTTTTAAGTTATCTAGTTCTTTTCTCTGGCTTGCTCTTTTGGGCAACAATATAATATCGTAATGAAAACTTCTGAAAGATGTGTAGCTCTTTTGAATATTGTGTGGTTTTATCACAAATTTTTGTAAAAACTAGTACTCAACTTTATTTCAGGAAATAATAAAATGCTATGGGAATTTTCACATTCCTGTGGCTTTTTTAACCCAAACATTACAGTATTGTGATCTCATAATAATGGGTGGATTTGGTATGCACAATGTACAAATTGCATTTATAAATGTGCGTGTGAGGCAAGGAAGTCATCAGATCTGTTAATGGAACTCTGTGTAAAATAGTTAGTGTTGAGCTGCAGTGCAGGTCTACGTTGTAAAGGGACTGTGAAATAATACCTTAAATGAGTCTTCTCTTTGTCTACTTTGTAGTAAACATAGTTGTTTACTGTTCTTTATTTTCAGCAATACAGAGCCAGCACAGCTGTGGAAGACATAACTAGGTTTTGTATCTTCTTGCATTCAACTGAATTGTAAAGTCTTGTAGTCCTGTAATATAGTAAGAACAACATTTTCAAACTTGCGTGTTGAAATTTAGTACATGGATTCAATAGCTGTTTGTGGAATCCGTGCAATCTACAGTAAAGTTATAGTGGAAAGCAGCAGGTGTCTTTTGCAGTGTATTATTCTATTTGCTGAGACTCGCAGTGACTCATCCTAGGAAATCATTCCCGGAATGCCACCATTGGTATTCTGAAATTAGAAATGCTCTAGAAGCTGTAACATTTCATATAGGACCACTATCATGTAGGAGTGATGAAATCAAACACTTTGATTTAGATATCAAGACATCAATCTCTGAATTCCTTGGTGAAGTCAAAATTTGCCAACAGGTACTGCTTCTTCGATGCATTGTGAGAACCTGCTTATCAGGCACTAAATAATTTAATTAGTTAAGAGATATGCTGTGTAGAAGGTTAATTCAGAAGTAATTGTATTACATTTATGTAAAACTCTACGTTGTCCTCAGTAGGATAGTAATTTATACAACTGTAGGTTGGTTCAGCATAGGTCCACTAAAAGTGTGTAATTTTGATTTGCCTTTATGGGCACAAGGAAGTACAATTTCCAGTCCTTTTCACATGCAGTTGGTCTGGAAGGTGAATCCTTCATGGTGAAGGTAAACCACGTGTCCAAGGTCAGACCACGGATTTTGAAAGGAGTGTCTCCCGTCTCTCTGTAACACCTTCTGCCTTTTCCTCAGAAGAGGACATCTGGAGTGGAATCTATGATTTATTTATTTGTTTCAGCTACAACAAGATATAGAGGAATGGGGGAGAGTATCTCACAATCTGTGCTCAAACAAATAAATCAGGTGGATAGTAATGACAAGTTTTAACCATTGGACACTCAAGAACTATAAGCTGTGCAATGTGCAGTATATCAAGTAAGGTAGTCAGGCCAGTCTTCTGCCAATGTATCTTTGTGTAAGATCTTTATACCTGATCTCATGCCAGTATGCTTATTACAATATGCAAATAAACTTTTTGATCACTTCAATAAAATTACCCTTACATTTTAGAGGAAAAGGGTTAGATGCGGAGGGAGAACCATCTATGGCCTTACAGCTTATCAAGAGAAAGTATGAAAACTGGGTTCTGAAGGAGCCCCTCTTACAATGATCGGTGTTCTATACTGTACATGTTAGTTGCTCTACTGCATGATGTAGGCTTGCCTCAGATAAATGTTTCAGTCCAAATGTCAGACATCTTGTCAGCTGATATTCTGGTGGTGTAGAGAGACTGTTAGCCACAAAGTTTAGGCTGCCTATTTAAGCCAGAGGCACAGCTTGGGAAGTAGACTGTTTCAGCGTTCTGCTACTAGCAGGTTGGAGGAAAAGATCCAAGAGACCTATTTTGTGCTACTGACTCTCCGTTTTATCTTCTGTATTAACTTCTCTCTCCTATTGAGGAGCAATAAACTTGAAACCATTGTTGTCTGATCTGGTGTTCTTTGTAAACAGAACTGGCTTATTGCACGGAGTTAAAAACATATTTATCTTAGCTACAAATAGCCTTAAGTTTTGGAAGACTGTTATTTTTAGGTTTGACCTACATTGGCTGAGGCAATCAGTGGTATAGGATGGAGTGATTTATTTTACATTAGTGTCCCCCAGCATAGCAATGGTCATTTCATGCTTTGTGCAGCAGACCCTGCTCTCTCAGCTGATTCACCCTGGAGAAACACATAAAGTAATAGATCCAAGCAACAGAAGAATGAACAATACCGAGTTTTCTGAACCCCTGTGCACTGAAGTATTCCACTTACTAGACTGACCAATGTCAAATAAGATTCCCCCAACCTTCCCTTCAACCAGAAGAGATGACCCTTAGCCTGTGCTCTTAAAGCAGCGGTGTGTGCAAATGAGGGCCTACAGGCTGCATCTGGCCCACCAAATCCAGCCGGCCACCAGCCTGCAGACTAGTATATGATCTTTAGCCACATGCTCTTGGCATGCTGTGAGGCAGGCGGTGTGGGGAGAGGGTCTTCATGTGTTGCCATGCCAGCACAATTTTGCAGTTCCTATGGGCTGGAAACTGGCCAGTGGGAGCTGCATGGGCCATGCTTGTGGTGCAAGTAGTGTGCAGAGGGCCCCTTACTCCTCAAGGGTGCATGGCATTAAGAAAGCACGTGGCTCTGGCAGCCAGATACTTTGAATGGTATGCAGGGGAATGGCAGGCAAGGAGCCTGCCTGAGGGTCTTGCTGGGCTGCTTGTTAGGAATGCCTCCTGGACAGACCCTACCCTATGCCCCCCTCCTGCACTTCTGGCCCAGATCACAGCACCCTCCTGCCTTATGACGCAATACAAACTCCTGCATTCCCTCCTATACCCCTGCCCCAGGTCACAACCTTAGCCCGCTGCACCCCTGCCCCTGCATTCATATCCCGTCCTGGACCCTGAACCCCAATCCACTACCCCAGGTTACAGCCCCCTCCTGCCTCAGGTCACAACCAACACCCTTACCCCACTCCACGCCGGCTCCAGGTCACAAACATTATTCCTGCTAATTTTTTCCATCTGCGAGCAGAATCGATTTCGTTACGTGCAGCTAAGTGCGTGCAGATGGGCACCCCTGACAGAAACACATGCTTGTGGTTGTGAGCTTTCTGCTAATCAGTTGGGAGGCAACTCAGTCTCTCCTGGGTGGCCACCCAAGCACTCAGCTTTCAAGGAATGCTGGTCACAAACCCTCCCATAGATCCTGCAGTCCCTCCTACACCTCTTAAGGTCACAACCCCCTCCTTCACCCAAACTCCTTCCCAGACCCTACGCCCCCTGCTGCACCCCAGTTCCTTACTCAAGTTCCCTTCTGTCCCCAGCTTCCATTCCAGACCCTTCACCGCCTCCATTAATATGGAACAGTGCAGCCCTTGACCACTTGCCAAAATTTTGGAGTAGCCTCCCATCAAAAATTATTGTCCACCTCAGCTTTAAAGATGTTTTCATGATCTGGTAGACCAAATAGAGAGGTTCTAGCTATAAAGGATATCTCCTGGACTGCCCTCAGTGTGATAAGTATTATGAAATTTAGAAGAAAGAGATGTTCCTTGTTCTGAAGGGCTTGTCATCTAAAAAAGGTGCAGACAAGAAGTTCAGCATAAATTAATGTAGCCCAGGCCTATCACAAGGAGCAGTTTAGCTGTTGTGGCAGTACACAGGAAGAGAATGTTTTAGTCATATAAGAATTGGCTGGAAAGCTAATGTTAATTTTTAATGAATTATTAAAAAACCTGTGAATAAGTAAGCTGATGTTGTCAATACTTAAAGAGAACATGTGGAATGATTATGGTAACTTATAGGTTGGTCAGCCTCATCTCATGCAAACAAATGGGATTTTGTTGTTAAAAGAGGGAAACACAATAAAAGCCAGCCTACTTTAAAGGAAAATAAAAATTAACTCAACATTAATTTCCTCTTCATAGACATTTTTATTATAGTATTTCCCCTCATAGTATTGGTGGTTATAATGCATAAGGGCAGTGTCTATACTACCCCCTTTTTCGAAGTGGGCATGGGAATGACACTTACTGGGGAATATCAATGAGGTGCTGCCATGCATATGCAGCATCTCATTAGCATAATGGTAGGCACACAGATTTCGAAGCTGCTAACTTGGAAGTGCTGACAGGCAGTCTAGACACAGGTGCCTTAAAATACGCACCCAACTTCAAAATTTCCTTACTCCCAGTTTGTTGAAGGAGTAAGCGAATTTTGAAGTTGGGTACATATTTCGAATCACCCACTGCATGTACATGTCAGCGCCTCATTGATATTCCCTGGTCTGTGTCATTTTCATGCCCCCTGCTCGTGTAGATATGGACAAAGTGTGCCAAGGTATTTAAAGACAGAATGGCTGTGTCCACACTTGCATTCCTGTTTTGAAAGAGGAATGTAAATGAGGGCTATTGAAAATGCAGATGAGGCACTGATTTACATATCTTGTGCCTCATTTGCATTATATCTTTTTGGAAGACATTCTTTTGAAAGAAAAAAAGCAGTGTAGATGGGGCTCTTTCAAAAATAAACCCCATCGTAGAAAGAACCCTTTTTCCTATTTTGTTTCAGGAAGCAGTGTTCTTTTGAAGATGGGGCTTATTCTTGAGAGAGCACCATCTACACTGCTTTTTTTTCTTTTGAAAGAATCTCTTTTGAAAAGAGATTATGCAAACAAAGCATGAGATATTTAAATTAGTGCCTCATTTGCATTTTTATTTCCCTCATTTGCATTCCTCTTTCAAAAGTGTGGACACAGCCAAAGTGAGGCAGGACTGTTCAGAGAACCTCACAAAAACAACTACATATATATATGGAGGATTGGGGAAAAAGATGCATCACTTATTTTTGAATCCCTTTACCCCTGCTCAAATCCTGCCTAACTCTTATCTTTTATATTCTTCTCCTGTACTAGCATTTCAAAAATTGTTTGTATTGCAGTAGTCTCTAGAGGCCACATTCAGGATTGGCGCACCAATGTGCATAAATAATTTTTAAAAAAATTATTCATTTCTCTGTCTTCCCCCCCAACTTTAGTCTCTCCACTCAGTGTTCTCTCCTTTCCTAAACATTTTTTATTTTACAATTGGCATCATATTCTGTCCATTTCAACTCGTTTATCCAACTTCCTGTTCACCTCTTGTTATTTTTCCACGCAACCCCTAGCTTCAATCTCTGGTTCCTCCTATGGCTTTGCAAACTGTCATCCCTCTAAAAAGTTAACAGAGGAGTGGCTTTATTAATGTTTCTGGAACATTGGTGTTGAGAACAATCATGCTACTCGATATCTAAACTGCTAGGTTTGTTAGTCTTTAAAGTGCTACCTGACTGCTTGTTTGTTTTGTTAAACTGCTAAGGGGCCTTCTGGTGTCTGAGCCCTGCCTCTGGGAGTTGCTGCCCAGATGGTGTATGGAAGGAAGGGAAGAAAGGCAAAAATGGGCTAAAATATTATATATGTTCCTGTAACGCTACTACATGACAACAGTGTATATGTTCAGTAACATGGCAAATTTGCAGTCTAATTTTTGTCTAGAAGTGTTTGGAAAAGTGGAGATTTTCAGACTAAGTTAAAATTAGTAAAAGTTAACTCTTTACAGACACAGTGAACTCTTTCATATTTGGCATTCTGTCATCTGGAACTCGCAAACTTCTGGCATTTTAACCATAAGTAAATGTTAGTTATGTTTTCCATACGTACAGTGTAGTGAAATTAAATACAAATAAATACAGAGCATACAGTGTAAGTTTACAGTGTACAACAATGCTGCTATTGTTGGTAAATAAAGTAGTCTGCATACAGTTTTTTTTTTTAATTAATATCTATTCTTGGTTTTCTTTAGTGTTATGCATTGCTAGGTATACCTCTCTATTATTCAGAATATTTGAATGTCCGGCAACCTCCCAGTCCTGGAGTTGCTGGATATGAAAGAGTTTACTGTAGTGTCTTATTACTGCACTGCATTTTCTCAGCCTTGCACGGACTGTTAGCTAGTAGTTCTTGTTAATAATGGAAGTCAGATTGCTGAAACTCAGGCTATGTCTGTATTTACTGCGGATTCAACGCGCTGCAATCTATCTGTTGAAGTTCAATTCCGCTGCATCAGCGAAGATGCAGCAAAATTGATCTTTCTGGGCTCGTCCGTTGACCCTGGTGCTCCGGGGAGTAAGGAATGTCTGTGTGAGCGCAAAGAGCCCTGATATACACCAGGGCTCAAAGTCGATCTTGATATGTCGATTCTAGCTACATTAAGGGGGTTGACATTCATTTCTAGTGTAGACCAGGCCTCAGTATATTCATTAGAAAAAGTTCCCCAGTTTTTTCGTCACATCATGTTTGTCTCTTTTCAGCAAATATGTTGGCAAATTTTGATTTGGTATAGAAGTTCTGGATAAAGAGCAAATATGTTTAAAGTGTTAAATTCAGTGTCAGTTAAGAGATTACTTTATTTGGAGGATGCCTTTGAAAATCAATCATGAAGAGATCTCTAACTCTTCAGAAATAAAACTGCTTCATGACAATGTACAGTAGAATTCCTTTAATCTGGCACATCCCGGATCGGACAGGTGCCAGATTAGCAAATTTTCTGGACTATTGGATGTCAGCACCCCGCGCTCCTGTAGCTGCTTCACCACTCCCATGTACCTCCTGCTTCTTCACTATCCCTGTGCTCCTGCAGCTTCACTATTCCAATGCCTAGCTGCAGCTCACTGTCTCTGCGAGTCCCCAGCTTCTTCCCCACCCTGCACTCCTCCTGCTTCTTCACCCCCGCGAGTCTCCAGCTTCACCATCTCCATGCGTCTCCAGCTTCAGCACCCCCTAGCCTCCCTGCGGCCCTAAGTTGCCCCAGGCTTAACCCCCTTCTCTCTTTCCATGGCCCCAACCCACCACCCAAACTCCCGACTTACGTGAATTTTGAGATCTGTCAGGGCTACGTGGAACGCAGCCCTTGCCTATCTCAGGGGACTACTTTATGCTGGACAATCAAATTTTGCCAGAATATCTCTGTAAATGGAACTATTTCTGCCAGATGCCAGGCCATCAGGATTTCCTAATCATCAGAGGCCAGATTAAAGGAATTTTACTGTAGTTACTTCACCGTTTTTCTCATCTAAAAAGCTATCAATAAAAACCCTAACTTTTCAACAATATTGGAGACCGAGTTTTTCTTTGTCCTCAAGGCTCAGAAAATAATATTGACTATAAACTATGGTTGTGATGTCTTGTTATCATTTTAGAATTCTGGCAAACAGTATGAAAACTGTGCATTGACTATAGTCTAGGATTGCTTAAGTCCTTGTTTTTGTTTTTTTGTAAATACTGTTGTACTTCCTGCAGAATCTGTACATTTACAAAATCTTCATGTTAATTTGTAGTATTGGAATTGTTTATTTGAAAACTAGCAAATACAAGCCTTAACAAGCATTGTACCATCTTGTCAGAGTATTTTGTTAATTGTTCAGAAGGGTTGCATTTCCTTTGTGCCATTTCTTGGAACAGTTGCTATTTTCGCTTTTCTCTTTCTCCCTTGGCCTTGACCTATCTAGTTTTAAGATGTAATTTGATGAATTTATAAACAGGATTATATGACTAGGTTTTCTACAATAGCAAGGGTCTGGCCTCAATTACTCAGGAGGTCATTTCCAGTGCTATTTTTCCTTTTCTGTGTTTCTTCTTGTCACTTTTTGTTCATATCTTCCTCCCCCCCAATTTTTCGTTTTTGCTTGTTTTGCATTTTCCCATGTCACTCACCTGAAGGTTACATACTAAATGGGCATACATTTATATGTGTCCACTTGTGGGCTGTATGTTTTTGTGAGTAAGTGTAACAAGAGTGGAGAATGTTATAGGATTGCAGTCTTATATGCTTCAGGTGTGTGCGTCTTCCCTTACAGCAGGGGTCTGCAACCAAGATTGCGTGAGGAACCATTTTTTCAAATTCAGTTACAAAATCAATACTCAAGAACTGCAATGTATGTGAATACAAGATCGTCCTTAATAAATAATGTCAAACTGTACTTTTTGTACCCACTATTTTAAGAACAGTGTGCACACCTGATTTGTAGCAGTTAGAAAGCTTGTTACTTTCACTGCTGCATTGGAGAGCAAATGAGGACAAGGAAAATGCTGTGTCTGGGGATAGGCTGTTAAGCACAAAGGAGCAATGTTCCTATCAACCCTCCACGCCCCGCCTCCCATTCCCAGGCTCTACCCCACTTGGCCCCCAAATCCACCCCCCCACATTCCCAAGCTTTACCCCCCATCCTGCAAACCTACCCCCTTATCCCCAGGCTTAACCCCTCTCAGCCCCAAACCCACCCCCCATTCCCAGGATTAACCCGTCGCAGCCAACAAACTCCTTCAGCTGTGCATGCTGCCCCTGCTCCTCCTTGGCCGCTGCTGCCTTATCTGTGGGGCTGCACATTTCCAGCAGGGGCAGACTTGGCCTCCCCCCCCGCCAAGCTCTTCTTGCAGTTTTAGCACTCCCCCCACCTGCAGCATAGGCAGCTCCCTGCCCTGCCCCCACTAAAATAATGGAACTAAATTTAATTGTTTTAATGGCTGGATCCCTCCCACTGCCTTGCTGGCCATTAAATCAATTAAATTTAGTTCCATTATTTTAGCAGTGGCAGGGCAGGGAGCTGCAAGAGAAGTCATTGGCGGCAGCGCCTGGAGCTGCAACTGATTCCTTAAAGAGCTGCAGGTTGCCAACCCCTGACTTGCTACAAACCCTGGAAACACATAAACAGTAAAGTTTGTAGGACAAATCTAGCATGATGCATTCTCCTCCATTTCTTTTTTCTCTCCACTTGGGCCCCTCCTCTTTCATACAGTTTAAATAGGGAAACAATGTCTTACTGTATGCAAATTCTCTGTGAATTTATATAGTGGAACAGAGTTAAAGTTGCTGTCAGATCCTTAATTCTGAATTTCCTAACTTTTGCTTCATTAAAATCTCAACCTAATTTTTGCTTTAATATGACTCATGCACTAAGTAACTGACTGAAAATCTTTTAGATGTAGTATGAATATTCCACGCAGTTTATACATCAGCGAGTTAAAATACTGATGTAAAATCTCAGTCATCATGTTTTGAAAACAGACTGTGTGAGCCACAGTTATAATTGCTTTAATTATCTCCATTATTAATTAGGTGCTTCATTCAGGACCAGACAGGTAAATTCTGTGGCAAATCTGACTGGTAAAAGCTGCAGAAAAAATATTAATCTTACAGTATGAAATAAATATTTTTGTAAAACTGAACGTTTTGTTATGAAACTGACAGAATAGGGTGTTAATTTATGCAGTTTCAGCTCATAAATATATTAAAGTCTGTAACTGTGCCACTGTGAGTCACAACTGAGAATAACAAATAAAGGACAAACTGCTGAGAAATAGAACAGATACACCCCAAGATTAGAGAGTTGTCCCCTATAAGATATGCCAAACCAGCAACAAATATAAGCTTCTGTTTCACCATGCTGGCTAATAAGTTAGAAGAGCAGTTTTCCTAGGCATTCCAGTCCATGTTTCACAAGCAAAAACACTGAATTTACTGCTGAGTGGTTATTTAAAACCAATTTAGTCAAAGTTTTTTTTTCTGATATCAAAGGACCAGCAACAAATCAGCTCCTTATAGTGCAGATCCTACTCAATAATCATGCTGTTGACAGTCCTTTAGTGTCTAAAATCTAGAGGTTTTGTTATAAAAAAGAAAGATGAGAACAAAAATTGGTTACAAAAATCAAATACATGCAATAATTGCAAAGTTCTTGGTTCAGTCTTGTAGCAGTGGTGGAATAAACTGCTGATTTAAATCAAGTCTTTGAGTGCTTTCAAATCACTGGACGTTCCTCAGACCTTTGGTTAGAATGCTTTCCTTAATATCTCCAGATTTGTAGAAGTGGGTCTGCACCATGAAAGCTCATCACTTAATAAATTATTTTTTTAGTCTTTAAAGTGCTACATGAGTTTTTTGTTTTGTTAGAATACAGCCTAACCATTATCTCTCTGTTACTATTCCTTAGTATAAATCCTTAATCCAGATGTGAGAATGGGAAAGAGGCAAAATGGAAATATTTCCAGGGACTTTTATAGCTTCTCCCATGAGGAGGAAACCCAGGGTTCTCACTGTGGCAAACTACAGTAACAAGAATGTGTTTGGAATCACACGGGCAGTCACATATATGTGCGTGACTGCTTGGTCACGGTAGAACGCATATACAATAAGGTCTCAGAGTACGCGAACTCAGAGTACTCGACCCCGCTCTTATGCATCTGACCCCGACTCCTATTGTAAACCCTGTACTGCACTTTCCAGTTCTGCTCAGCTCACTCCCCCTGTCCTGGCTCAACTCCCCTCAGCTCTGCATGGCCCCAGAGCAGCTCCCCCCCAGCTCTGTTCACCACCTGCGCTCAGCTCCGGCTCACCCTGCACGCCCACGCCTGGCTCTGGCTTACCACCTCTCTCACATGGCTCCAGCTCACCCCCCTGCCCCTGGCCTGGTTTAAACCGCTCGCAAGTGGCTCTGGTTCAAGCTGCCACCCCACACAGCTCCGGTGTGACCCCCCCGCCGGCTCACAAGCTGCCTGCTCATGCCCTCTACCGTGCAGCACCGGTGCAGCCACCTGCCTCCCTCCCCGCACGGCTCCAGTGCACCGCCCTTGGCTCACGAGCCACCGACTCACTCCCCTGCCCCACATGGCCCCAGTGCAACCCCCTTGGCTCACGAGCTGCCCACTTGCCCCCCTGCCCCACATGGCTCCGGAGCAACCCCTGTGCTGGGTCACAAGCTGCCTGCCTCCCTCCCCCTCCCCGTGCAGCTCCAATGCAACCCCCTGGCTCACAAGCCGCCTGCTTGTCCCCCCCGCATGTGGCTGCGGTGCAACCACCCTGCCGAATCACAAGCCTCCCTCCCCCCGCCCCACACGGCTCTGGTCAAACACCCTTGGCTCACAAGCTGCCCGCTTTCTCAACTCCCCGCCCCCCTGCAGCCCAGCTCACCACCCATGCACAGCTCTGGCTCAACTCTACTCTTCACCCCCCTGCAGCTCTAACCCACCCCAGGCTTAGCCTCCACCCCCCTGCCTGCCTCCCACAGCCCCAACCCACCGCCAGGCTTAACCGTCCCCATCTGCCACCCCCAGCCCAGGACTTACCTTTCCGCTGTTTTTCCAGCTGCAGAACATGTGTTCTGCTGGTGAAAAAGGCAGACCTCCGCTTACGTGAAATCTGGGTTTATGTGAGGGTGCGTGGAACGGAACCCTTGCATACTCCGAGACCTTACTGTACCTCGAACAGTGTGATCTCAGGAAAGTTCATTCAGTGTTGGTGGGCATTTCCATTGAGAGTTAAATGTTCTTTTGATGGCCCAACTTGTATAGTCTGTCCGAGAGGTGCTGACTAAATAATTTGTAAGTGCTACCCTGGAGCAAACATTTTGACATGTAGTTATAGAGCCAGTAATCATAAATTTAAATACAAAAATGTTACATATATACAAATAGCATAATCAGTGATCCTAAAAGTCTTCAGTAGCAGAGCAGGTAGAAGATAGCAAGGGCAATGCTACAATGGCTGAGAAGGTAAATAAAGGCTTCAGTGGACGGGAGGCTCCCAATCATCATGGATCCTATGCTATTGCACTTGGGCTTTCTCTCCATTAAAGACTGTGTGGTGGCTGTAGTGCAACAGTCCCTCTGTGTTAAAAGAAGTCACACATGGGCATCTCGTATGCACTACTCTCCTAAGCTTAATCCCTATGGTGACTGGCAAATGGCAATGGGAGCAGGATTGTCTGTCAGATCAGTAAGCTTTTAGTCATGGACCAGCACGTGGACTGTAGATATATGTATCAGTCTTTCTCTTTCAAGCACTGAGGTGGTAGAATGGTCCCAGCTGCTGAATCCATGACTGAACAGCCCTGTCTAGGATCTCCTCTGCTTATCCCACATAGGGAGGGGGGCTAGCAAAGGTGCCCTAAACATAGTCTATGTCAAATGCATGGGAAACCTGGACTACATATGAGCATTATTTGAAGGCACTTGAACAATATCAATGCTGCCTCAGGAGAATCCTGAGTATCTCTTGGTGGGATAGGTGCATGAATGCTATCGTCCTGGAAGAGTTGAATATGACTGCACTGAAGCCATTATCATTCACCAACAACCTCATTGCACTGGTCATATGGTACAGATGTCTGTTTAGTGCCTTCCACAACAGATAGTTTCCGGAGTTGAAGGAAGGATGGAGGAGTGTTGGGGGCCAGACGAAGCAATATGAGGACATGATGAAGGCATACATGAAAAAATGCAGCATCACTGTTAATACTTAGGTGAGCCTTGCCCAGGGCTGTCCCAAGTGGAGATATACATATCTCATAGAGCTGGAAGGGACCGCAACAGGTCATTGAGACCATTCCCTGCCCTCTGGGCAGGGACAGCCATCCTCCTTGACAGATTTTTTTTTTAATCTATTTGCCCTGGACCCCTAAATGGCCTCCTCAAGGATTGAGCTCACAACCCTGGGTTTACAAGGCCAATACTAAAACCTCCTACCCTGACTACTTGGAGCTGGCAGTGGAGTGCTGCAAGTAGCAGCTGTGTGGCTTCCCCTGGTATCCCCCAGCTGGGAGAAGCCAGGGCGATGCTGCTGCTGGCAGGAAGGCGGGAGGAGGGATGCCCCTCACTCCCAGGAGCCAGGTGCAGGAGTGCTGGGCTAGTTTCCTGGCTCCTTCAGGGAGCAGGGAAACTGATCAGGCACTGCTGAGCCTGGCTCCCTGCTTCCTGGGGTTGAGGGTCTTCCTCCCTCCTCTCCCCTTCCTCCTCCCCTGAGCCTCCAGGGACACAGGAGCCAGGCGCTGCTGCACCTGTCTGCTGGGGGCTTGGAGTAGGGGGAAGGAGGGAGGTGTGTTGGGGAAGGCCCTCAGCCGCAGGGAGCCAGGAGCAGCTGACTAGGCGCTAGAGCGTCTGGCTTCTGACTCCCCGCTCCCCACGGCTGAATGGAAGCCTAGAAAGTGACCAGGTGGTGGTGTGCCTGTCTCCAGGTTCCCAGGGGTGCAGAGGAGGAGGGAGGAGTCACCCTCCCCCGACTTACGGAAAACGTGAGTTAGGTGGGGTTTGCGAGGAGCACAACCCCCATGTAGCTTGGGGTTTTACTGTACTTAGACAAAAGTTTAACACTCTTACACAGTTGTGTCATAGCACAAAGTATTTACTCAGAAGACATTCTTTTACCAGCACTGTCCTGCTAAGTGTCTGTATGGGTTTTGGGAGCCAGATCTGATGCCATCTCTCTTTTTGGGTCTACTTTGGGCTCTTGACAGGGGAAGAAGTCCTGGCTTTCCAAGGAATTGTTGGGGCCATCAGTCTCTGGGGTACCTTTGGTTCTGTCCACAAAATATCTGTATTTAGAGTGATCTCCTCTACAGTAATCCAGCCCCGCTTGTAATAGTAGGGGTGGGTGCTAGAAGCATTAGTGGAGGTCTTGTTCCTGTTCCTGGTTGTGTATTTTTTGCAATTTTGCTTGAGCTACTTTTGTTTCTTGCTGCACTGGAACTTGTGCCAGTAGTGACTTCTCTCTGTTGGATTTTTTGTTTGATATTTGCTCTTAGATGTGTTCTAGTGGCAACTTTTAAGACAGGAGCAGATGGGCTTCTCTCACCACGTCTTAAGGAAATCCATGTTCTCTGCACAGATTTATGTGGAAACTTGTGTCCTAGCTGCTATAATACTGCAAAGGATATGGGACTCCAGGAATATTTGCTTACAAATGGGGGTGCACCTGGCTCCAGCTCAATATTTAAAATGAGGGAAGTGACACTTTGTAAGTATGACCGCATAGTTATAGAGGGTGCACAGATAGGTCAATCTAGTTGTGATGTGGATGTTGAAGTGATGGAGAAATGTCTTTTTTTAAAAAAGTAAAGTTTGCTGGCAACTGTAAAATCAGTATTTGTGGGGGAGAATAAACATTCCTTTCCCCATCTGTTCTCTTCTTGCTGATTACATGTACAGTTTTTTGTAAATTTCAGCTTGTATTAGCAGCAAGAGGAGGCAGCACTTGCTGCAGAGAAGTCTTCTATCTCTAGTGGACTTTTTGCTCTCTGGAATAGTGTTTGTGGTATAAACAAGCTTTCCCTCTAACTCCACACAAACAATAAATAAAAAACGAGCCAGTCAGTTTCCTGCTGGAGTGCTAGGTATGACTCAGACTCCTGGCACTTCCAAGAGAATCTGAAGGATAGTCTAAACTACTTCTTCAGCTGATGTAAGTTATGTTGCTTAGGAATTTGAAAAACCTCCCCATGTGAGCAATGTAAGGGTATGCCTGCACTTACTGAGAGATTGACCTATTCAGGGTTGATCTTCCGGAGTTTGATTTCACATGTCTGGTAAAGACACACACAATCAATCTTTCTGGGGTCTGCAGTCGACCCCCTGTACTTCTGCTCTTGCAAGGAGTAAGGGAGGATGACAGGAAAAACGCTCAAGTTGACTTTCTTTAGTGAGGACAGACCTTACAGTCAACTGTAGAGATGTTGATTCTAGGTACGGCAATTGCCATATCTAGAATTGCATATCTGCAGTCGACGGTAAGACCTAGTGTAGACTCGCTATAAAGTGGTGTCTACACCATGCTGTGTTGTGGAGAGGGTGTGAGAGGCTCTTCTCCTGACAATACTTCTCAACATGAGACAGAAGCTCAGAAAACTCTTTCATGTGTGGCAGACCTGGGACCAGAAGGTTGCCACATATTCAAATATTCTGGATAATAGAGAGGTATACCTAGCAATGCATAACACTAAAGAAAACCAAGATTAGATATTAAGAAACAAACAAAAATGTCTGCAGAGTACTTTACTTACCAACAAAAGTAGTATTGTATACTGCAAACTTATGCTGTATGTGCTGTATTTATTTGTATTTACTCTCACTACATTGCCCTTTGGGGAGTGATAGCTCAGTGGTTTGTTTATTGGCCTGCTAAACCCAGGGTTGCGAGTACAATTCTTGATGGGGCCAGTTAGGGACTTGGGGCAAATAGATTAAAAAAAATTCAAAGCAGTCTGTCAGGGATGTGAGAGGGCCTGCTGTGAGTGCAGGGGACTGGCCTTGATGACCTCTCAAGGTCCCTTCCAGCTCTAAGAGATAGGTATAGCTCATATAATCAATTTACAAAAATGTATTTAAAATTTACTTATGAGTAAAATACCAGTAATTTGAGAGTTCTGAATAATAGAATGCCAGATATGAAAGTTTACTGTTTTTATGCCAGCAGGAAAGTGCTCTCCTGTTGGAATAATACGTAACCAGGTGTATTGCAGAGGCTCATCTACGTTGGTGCAGATATGCCAATGTAGCACAGTAGTGCAGACTAGCCCTCAGAAACCTGGAGGAATTGGTGAGGTGAGGAAAGCATTTTTTATTAGTGGCTCTAGTCTTAATTTGTCAGCTTCTTCAGTGCATATTTTCTGTTAGAAAATGCCAGCAGGCAGAGACTGTAAGCATCTGGGAGCTTAAAGCAGGTTCCAAACAACTGGACTGGATTTCCTTAAGTGACCCAAAAGAACTTGCTCCTGGCCCTGACTGCTGTCTGGCTTTCTCTGGGGATCACAGGGAGCTGATTTCCAATTTGCAGCAGGCGGTCTGTACCAGAGGTATACCTAACTTTTTTATTTGGGAGGTGGAGCTAGAGTTTTTAAGAAAAAAAAAAGTTGTGTATTGCTTTAATGAGTAGTTTTACCAGGGTTACTTTTGAGCACTTTTAATAAAGTGAGATAAAAAAGCTTCTATTCCAAACTCAGTATTTGCTTTATTAATGCAGTGCTTACGCTTTTTTAGGGCAGAAGGGAAAAGATTAAACAGCTCCATCTCATAGATTCTATCTCTGTATGACATTGCTACAATTTTGGATGGCACAGCTTTGCTGATCTAACCAGACTGTGCTTTCCTTCATAGTGCATGCTGTTTCTTCCTCGAGGATGGCAGCATAATCAGAGATGATGCCAAGGTGAATGGAATTTCTTTCTGCATCTAGAAAGGAAAGGCAAAAGTTCAGGATAACTTATGACTTCATATGAAAATATAAATTGGAAAACCACCAAACAAAACTATTTGATCTTAACTTTGATATTCACTTTTAAAAATAAGTTCACAGATGGCACCTACAATGTTATAGAGTAGGAAATTATGAGACATTCAATGATGACAGAAACTGGTCTTGTCAGGTCCTGTAGACTATGTCTGTACGGAAGCCTTGTTTAGAAATAAGCTGTTCTGGAACAGCTATTCCGAAATAAGCTGCTACACACAGAAATCTATTTTGAAATAGCACTTAGCTATTTTGAAATACATAGTCAGCACACACTCCTTGTTTTGAAATAGCGCCTATTTAGAAATAACTTTTGAAATAGGTGCTATTCAAACTGGGAATAACACTTATTTCAAAATAGCTATTTTGAAATAAGTGTTATCTTGTGTCTTAACAGCACATATTTCAAAATAGCCATGTCTAAATAAGTGCTATTCTTCCTGCAGTGAGGTTTACCGATTTTGAAATAACGCACCCCCTATTTCGAATTCATTTCAAAGTAGTGTATGTGTAGTGTTGATCACAGCAAAGTTATTTCAGGATAACAGCTGTTATCTCAAAATAACTTGGCTGTGTGGCCATAGGTATGTAGGTTAAAAATCTTTGTTAAAGTGCTTCTAGTCTATGCAAATGTTATTTGATTTATTTTTATTTTCACATATAAAGTAGCTGCATAGAACTTGATTAGGAAATATGTTCATTCTCATAAGAAAACATCCTTTGTTTGAATCCATCTTAATATACAAAGCACGAGAGTCTTTTATATTCAGAGTAGAAAAAGCTATGTTGCACTGCATACTGAATAGAAATCCTCCTCTAGAAGAGAGCTGAAACTCTACTTAAATAGAAGATTCATTGTATGGTTTTAAACACTTTATTTTCATTCTTGAATTCTGAAAAGTTAGTCAAAGGAAAAGTAAGAAATACTGTATGTCTTCTACAACAGTATTTTCAGGAATGTGCAAAGATTGCTGAAATTATACATGGTATGATCCGTAAATCTGTTTACAGAGCAGGTGAATTTAAAAAAATATTTTGTAATGAAATAGTGATTATTAGTATCCATTTGGATCTCAGTGTATCATTCATTTTTAAAAATAAGCATGTAATGGATTATTTAGAATATGTTATTTAAATGTTTACCTATCAGTACTCCTTCTACCTTTATGTGTAACTGATTCAGTCGCTCAAGTGATTTGTGGTACAGGTTAAACTTCTTTAGTCCAGCACACTCTCTTCCAGCCGCATCCGTAATCTGGCATGCTTTTAGTTAGCTGGACCACCATTTGTCATGGGGGTAGCCAAGGTTCCTGTGGTCCTATAAAGTTTCTTTCCAGCCACTAGTCCTGGTTCTCAGTGTTCTGTATTATTTATCTGTAATGTAACCCTAAATGTCTTCTAAGGGCCCAGTAAATAAACCATGGAAATGCTGGTAATGCCACTGGACAATATTGTCCTCCCATGGTCCAGCAAATTCTCTCATTCAGAGCCAGTGAGATCCCAAGGGTACTGGACTAGCGGGGTCAACCTGTATTACCAATTTGTACATATTATATAAGGTACAATTAGGTTCCTAGAACACATTTACATAAGAAACCTGTTATAATAATGCCAAAAAGATATGAATAAATAATTCACAAATTACAGGATTCTTTAAATCCCAAAATATTCAAAAAGGATGAGAATTGTATTTGGGCCCTAGAATAAATATTTTTAAATACCAGAACTGCTGGATGAAATATACTGGCTGTGGGTTTGTTTATTGTGGATTTATTTGTGTCTTTTTTTATTTACATGATTTTATTAAAGTGTGGTAGTAATGGAGCCTACACATTGTTTTTCTTTATGGAAGTAAACATGGAAAACAGGATTTCTTTATTTTCTGATGAATTCAGTAATTAAAATCTGTTCAGTCAGCCAGTTCCTACACAAAGGGACATTTAAAGGGGATGATGGAGAGTGCTAAGCAGTCTATGCAATCGGCTGTATATCTATAAACACACACAATTTTCTTGGTTACTAAGAGATACCAAATGTAGAAGTAATTTCAACTACAAAGCAAATTGGAGTCAACAAAAACAATGGACTTCAGCTAAAATTTTGTGTGATGTGGATTAGAATGAAAAGAGCTGTTTGCAGGAGCCAGCTACAAAACAGTTTAAAACCTCATAAATATTAAGAAATAATCTTTTAACTTATTTTGACTCTTCAGTGTCTCCAACCAAACTTGCTATCAGATCTATCTTTAAATTTGTTTTTCTTTTGCATTGCATAAGATATATATCTCTGCGTTGTATCTTGTTCTTTTGCAGAGGAGTGTAAGTTCTTTGCGGGTAGGGATTGGCCAAGGTGGATTTTCTGTGGGCTGGGATTTCAGCTGTTAGTCTTGGGTGGTGAGGACAGAGGAGGCTGATAGTGGGTGACCTCTGCCAACTCTCTTACACTTTCTATGAGATATGTCATAAATGGGGCTGACAGTGGTTACTAAGTAAAATCAAGCCTCATTTGTCATCTTGTGATGAAACTCTCATTCTCCCCCCCCCACCCCCGCCATTGTGTCAGATGATCACAAGTGGGGCTTACTTTTACTTAGAAATCAAATGTCTTGCCATAAATTTGTGGAAGTTGGGAAGTCTGTTAATATGCTGTATATGCTGTAGTCCAGTGAAACCTATTCAAGACTAGCTTATGGCCTATACATAAGTATTTTTTTCAAAATCACAATATGCCTTTTTCTGCGTGCCCACTTGAGAAGCGGAGCATACTACTTTAAATTTAATGATTTCAGCATTTCTTGCTAAACTACTGTTGTGAGTTATGCTGTTCAGAACAAAAATGAACATTACAAACATGTTTGTCTTCCTTGGGATGCTCATCTGGATATAATGATAATAGCATTTTTGGTTATTAGGATGCTTAATATTGAAATAAACCACCAGATGGCAACATACCAATTTAAAAAAAATCTTTGAAAAGGAACTACAACTCTGTTGAATAAATAATGAGACAGTAAAACAAAGTTTTGAGGAAAACAGAAACAACTTTGCATCCAATTTTTTGAATTTTGATTGGGAAAGCAGGCAATACATAAAAAGTGGTATCATAGGGAAACATCGAACTGCCTATATGCATTTCTACTCATTGAAACGACAGAGTATTTCTGATTTATGCTCTGGGTTAGATGTGCAAACATTTTAATGAGTTTTAACATAGCTTTTTTATATGGTGGTATTTGTCATAGCAAGCTAGTTCGAAAAGAGTTAAACAACACACAGGTCAGCAATGACTTAAAGACAAACTTACCTTTTTTTTAAAACAGGAAATGTAAAAGTTAATGAAAATTTAAATACTCTAAAATCAGATTTTGAAGAACCAGTTAGTGTTAAAATTGTTATCCATAACTATTTAGGAACGTATGCCTGGTGTTACAAATACTTGTTGGAGAATATAGTGCTTACTACCATGTGTTCTCTCATTAAAGTTGGTCAGACTGCTCAAGTACTAAGTGCTCCACCATAATGGCTGTGGCAGGGTCAGGAGCTTAACTTAATACATAGCACGCCTGAGAAGCAAGATCAGCAAAGTCAGATTCTGTTTTTGGTGACTGCAATGACAAGACATTCCTTTGTTGTACTGCGTTTTTATCTTAGACAAAGAACAGAGGATACAGTTTGGATGCTGGGAATTATAACTCATTTAGTTCATACTGAATATGAACAAGAGTACACTTTTCTGTAGTGAGCATTTCTGTTGCACCTCTGTTCAGATTTTTAAAGTATGGTCATTGGTAAGTAGTTTTGGCCAGTGGTTCTCAACCTTTTCAGACTACTGTACCACTTTCAGGAGTCTGATTTGTTTTGCATACCTCCCAAGTTTCACCTCACATATGCTATGTCTACACTTACTGGGGATGTCAATGGCTGCTCTGCAATTTTAGGTGTGCCAATTGCATACCTAAAACCGATTTTTCAGCAGTTGACGTTGGTCCTTGTCCTCACCGCAGAATATCAATGGGAGCACTCCTCCTGCCGACATTCCTTAATGTTGTGGCTTGCAAGGAGTTCCAGGGTCAAAATGACACCCCAGAAGATCAAACCTAAGCATTTGATCTTCTGCAGCCAGTGTAGAACTAGACTTAAAAAGTACTTGCTTACAAAATCAGACATAAAAATACAAGTGTGCCACAACACACCTACTGAAAAATAGCTTACTTTCTTATGTTTACCATTTAATTATAAAATAAATCAATTGGACTATAAATACTGTACTTCAGTTCCTTGTATTGTATATAGAGCAGTGTAAGTCAGGCACTGAAATTTTAGTTTGTGTTGGCTTCACTAGTGCTTGTGCTTTAGCCTGTTGTAAAACTAGGCAAATATCTCGATGAGTTGGAAGACCTCTGCATAGCCCCCTGCATACACATGCCCCTAGTTTAGGACCACTGTTTACGCCACAAATTAGTTTGCAATAAAAATGTATGAATAAAAATTACAATGCCTACTAAGTGTTTTCATTAAATGCAAATGAGGGGCTATGGCTATCCAGCTCTGGCCCCAGTCCTGTGCTGCTGCCATGGGGCTGTGGCTCCAGCTCCAGTCGTGGGGTGCTGGCTTTGGCCCCATGCTCCCTGAGCCTTCTGCAGGGCTCAGTGCTGTCCCCAGCAAGGCTGCCAAGGCTTTTGCCCTGGCTCCAGCTGGCCCTACCACCATTAGCCTCTCAAGCTCTCTGGTCCAGGAGCATCCATGGCTCTGCCAGGCCAAAGGTGTTGCAGACCAGACAGTGCTGGTTTTAAGAGGTGCATCCTGTAGTTAAAGTGTTTGGATGGGCGGTTGGGAAGCTTTGTGAAGAAATCACTGCTCTTTAATTTGTTCTCTTCGAACTGCCTGTTTGACTTGATGCATTTGAGAGACTTGTCTCTGATTTGTGCTGTAGCATACCTTGCAGAAAATGATGTATTACTTGGGGTTTGCTTTTTGGAGACGTACGCATAAAATGAATTCAGACTGTTCCAGTAATTTCCATGAAAACTGTCATCTTCCCTTCAGTTTGCAGAATGTAAAACTAAAACAGCATCTTGTTCATTGGCTAGAGAGAACTTTTATTTAAAATTAGGAAGGAGGCTCTAGCCCTTTCTGTATTGGCCAGGGTACCTTTCTTCTCTGTAAAGGATATGTCTACATTAGAAGCATCTGTTGACAGTAGTGTTTGTCAAGAGGGAGAGTTGTGTCAACAGAAACTCTGTTGACAGAGTGCATCTACACACAAAAGCAGGTTGATGGAGCAATCTGCTCTGTCAACAGAGTAGCCAGACTGCCCTGCTCTCTGTCTACAGAATGGTTGACCGGAAGCTGTGCAAACAGGGCTGCCTGGGGAATCGGAAGCTCTCTCAGTCGACAGAAGTGTTGTTCCTCAAATTTTAAGGGATAACAATGTCAAGACAAATTCAGAGTTCTGTCAAGACTCTGTTGACAGAAGGCTTTATGTGTGTAAATGCTTCCTGAGTTATGTCGACAGAAGACCCCTTCTGTTGACAAAACTCTCTAGTGTAGACACAGCCAAAGTATGTTGTGTTTTTAATACTCTTCTTTGCTGCTGCTGTGTGTGTTGCTCTTTTCTGTCATTTGAATTTGTATTGTCAAGTTGGGAAGTTACTGTACCTTTAGGCTATAGCTTATTTAAAATTCTTGGCTAATTTGCTCCCAGATAGTTAGCAAAGGAAAAACCCACCTTCAAGTTAACATTCTGAAGAAGTGGAGCTAATTCTTCATGACCACAGACTTTTTTGTGAAGTGCGATAGTAGCCAGACATATGCCAAGGATATTTGTGGCATAACTATAGGATGTCTGCTCCAGGTGCTTTTTGTAATTACTAGAGAGGTGCACTTGTTGCTTCAGAAAGCTCTGCAGTTAAGAAAGCTTGAAGAACTTCCACAGGACCAGTAGCCTTGCAGGCAATACTTTTTTGGGAAGGGCTTATTACAAACCTGACTTTCAAATGGAAAACAAATCTCTCCTGAGAAATGAGAAATGTAGATTGATGTGTTTTTAACATACTAGTATTTCATTTAGGTCAAATCAATATAATGTAATGATCTGGTGTAATATGCAGTTTCAGATTTAACTTCATCTGAAGGGTGATGTGCCAAAAAAAAAAAAAAAAGCAGGGGAGAGGTGGGTCCTCATTTACTTCTTTATATCACCAAAAAAAAATCAGAAATACCAAATTTGGTCTTTTTTGGCTTGGATTTCTGGAGATGTTTGTGATCTCTAATCCCTTACTTGGTGTGGTGAGTGTGTTAAATTGTTACCAGGGGCTTTTAAAAAAAATATTAAGGGTATGTCTTCAGTACTAGGAAGATTGACCTTGCCACGGTTGATCTTTTGGAATTTGATATAGCATGTCTAGGGGGTGATGTGCTAAATCGAATTTACAGGGCGCCTCCATCAACCATGGTACTTTTGCCCCCTGGCAGGACTAAGGGAGATAGACAAATGTGCTGGCTCCCATTGACCTTCCTTAATGGAGACGGTGTGGAAGCCCAAATTAAGGTACGTTGACTCCAGCTACATAATTAACATAGTTGGAATTGTGTACCTTAATTCGACCTTCCCCTCCAGTGTAGACTTGCATTTTAACTTCATTAAGCCAAACGCCTGTAACACAAAACAAATTTTTTTTAAACTGACTAAAAAATTATTTTCAGTTGCTCAATTATTTCCTGCTTGGTACTTGAGATGTCATAGTTTCACCAGTTTTTCTACTCATTAGTCTTTGAATGTTGATATGACTAGAATTTCTACTGTATAAAAACAATCAACTAGCTCCCTTACCACTTCAGAGAAAATACTAAGGCTTTTATTATGTATCACACGAGCCATGCACTGCCAGGGCCAGCTGGCCACCTGTCTGCCAGCCTAAGCCGCTTGAGCCCCGTGATGCTGGGGCCAGCCATCCAAGCCCCCCTCTGCCTGAGCCTCTCCCCTCTCCCAAAGTCAGGCACCACCAGCTCCCCACTCTTACCCCATCCCTCCCAAGCCCACACATACTCACCTTTGCAGGAGGCAGCTAGCTCCATGTGGGTCTTTGCTGGATGCCTGCTTTTTATAGCAGCTGCGCCAGGTTACCCACATAAAATGGCAGGGGCTGAGAGTGGGAAGCAAAGGCTGGCTTCTTCTTCGAGTGGTCCCCGTGGGTGCTCCACAGTAGGTGTCGGGCTCGCCCCGGCACCGCAGCTCGGAAGTTCTTCAGCAGTCTCCGTCGGGTCACGCATGCGCCAATGCGCGTCAGCTCTTCGTGCGCTTACGGTCACGTGCGCGATCCGGTCCCCTCCAGTTCCTTCTCAACCACCAACGGCTGCAGACAGAATCCTCTCCGGCTCCAACGCCCAAGACAGATAAACTCATTTTATTCGTGTTAATAGTTATAATAATAATAGTTAACAGTTATTTAGTTATTATAGTATTAGTCTACCGCATATATAGTTGGTTTTAGAAGTAAAAGACTGTTTTAAGGCCGCCTCCGGGCGGGCCCGCTATTTTTGACAAGCCTTCAAAGGCCAACAGTTGCTATTGTTTGGTAAATAGACTGTTAAGTGCACTGTTAGCACTTAAGGACTCAGAGAATTAAACTCTGACAATGTCGTCCCCTGGTTTTAAAAAGTGCGAATCTTGCTGGGAGGCCATGCCTGCTTCGGATGGCCACAGCAAATGCATCCGGTGCTTAGGCGAGACACACGTTCCCCAGAAGTGCTCCCATTGCTCTAAATTAACAAATAGAGCTAGGAAAGATAGAGAGATGAGGCTCAAAATGCTGCTCTTTGACAAAGCACTTCAGCCTGCCTCGTCAGAGAAGCCCCATAAGGAGGGCTCTTCAGGATTGCACAAGAGGAAGGCTGCCTCTTTGACCTCCTCTGTGCAGAAGAAGAGAAAAGCTTCTCCAGCTCAATCCCTGCCCGTTACCTCTGGGAGCGGGACGAGTGAAACAAAGGGCCTGGGCACGCTGGCTTCTTCTGCTGAGAAAGCCGCGGCGCGTGTACCCGCGCAGGGGCCCACGGTTCTTAAGGAAACGGCACCGAGGGCCGTGCAGGCACCGGACAGACCGGCACCGGCTACTGCGGCACCGAGAGGTTCGGCTCCGACGGCACTGGGGCAACACTCGGCATGGACCCCTACGGGGCCGAGCGAAGCACCCCGAGCGGCACCGAGAACAACGGCACCGAGCACGGTACCGGGGGGCAGCAGAAACTAGCATGGCACCCGCCACGGTGCCGAGCCCTCCGGCACCGATCAGACCTCCAGTGATGCCTGAAAGAGCAAAAGCTAAAGCAAAGACCCGGCACCGCAGTCCCTCCCCTGAGGTAATTGCGTTGCCATTATCGCCGCGATCCCCCCTGGAGATTCGATGAGCAGCAACACCTTCAGCCTGTCACAGACTTCCATCCCCCTTTCTTCAACGTCCATTTCATGGAGTTGCACGCCTCTCACCATCCTCCAGCAGAGAGCCCTATGAGTATCCTCACAGAGGCTCCCCCCATACGTCGGTGTCATCTCAACGGACACGGCATTCCCTGCATCACCCTTACGCTTTTGGGTCATGGTCCAGGTCCCCATCACCGGGACCCTGTCCCTGTTGCTATGACCGCCACCATTATACGGGACATCAGCATAGGAGCTCGGCATCTCATCATAGATCTCCGTCAACTCCTCCTCAACGCCATAGTGCACAGCTTCCACCTGGGGGAACACCGCAAGTTTCCCAATCAGAGGCTGGATCAAAAGATTTTGAGCCTCACTTCGAAGCTTCAAAAGTGCAACCGTATGAATACAGCCAGGATCCCGAGGAACTGGAGGAGAGATACCACAGTGATGCCTCCTCATCCTCTCCAGACGAAGCGGTTGTTCCTGGGGACATTTCTCCCCCAGATGACCTAAAACAATGCCAGGAGCTGTTCAAAAGGGTAGCTCAATCTCAGGGCATTCAGGTGGCGGAGGTGCAGGAAAAGCACCACAAGCTTCTTAAAAACCTCAGGCCCCCGTCCTCTTCTAAAATAGCTATACCATTGGATGATGCAATTATGGAGGCAGCCACTAACATATGGCAAACTCCAGCCTCCACTCCTCCTACCAACAAAAGGGCAGACAAAAAGTACTTCGTCCCTGCTAAAGGTATAGAATTTTTGTTTAGTCATCCACAGCCAAATTCGCTAGTGGTCGAATCCTCTCAACATAGAACCAAAACGTCCCAGTATAAATCTGGGGGACTGGACAAGGATATAAAGAAACTGGATCTCCTCAGTAGAAAGGCCTACTCGTCATCTACCCTGTTGCTTCGCATGGTTAACTATGCTGCCCATTTGTCGAACCACAATTTCGACAACTACTCCAAACTTACCGCCCTCATGGACTTCCACCTGGAGGATAAGAAGCCAGTCCTTAAGGCAATTGTACAGGAGGGTTACGCGGCTTCTCGAGCAGGAGTCCAGATTGCATTAGATGTAGCAGACACAGCGGCTCGTGCCATAGCCACTGCGGTTGTAATGCGCAGGGAGTCATGGCTCCACACCTCAGGCATTCCCAAGGAACTACAAGTAAAAATAGCAGACCTTCCTTTTGACAAAATGAAATTATTTGCCGAATCAACCGACTCAGTCTTGCACTCTAGTAAAGACTCCAGAGTGACACGTCGGACTTTGGGGATATACACCCCACCATACAGAAGGAAAAAGTTTTATCCTCAACAATGCCGTTATAGTTACCAACCGCAACGTACCCATTTTCAACGGGGGTATGATCAGGGGCGTCATCAGCAGCCACAATACAAGGCCCCTAGATGTCGACCTCAACAAGGCAACGCCTCCTCAGGGCAAAATATAAGACAGCAGGTTTGACGGGTATGTCGAGGGTCGCGAAACCAAGACAGTATCTCAGTGCCAATCTCAGTACATGTTCCATCACCGACTCAAGCCATTCTACCCACAATGGAAAAGCATCACTTCAGACAAGTGGGTATTGGAGATTGTAAACACAGGATACACAATCCCCTTTCAATCATTACCTCCGCCAAATCCTCCCACCGCACCTCTCCTCAGAGACCCCTCTCACCTACCGGAACTAAGGCGGGAGGTGGACCACCTCCTATTCATAGGGGCGGTGGAGAGAGTACCGGAGCAATTTCAAGGCAAAGGTTTCTACTCCAGGTACTTCCTGACAGAGAAGTAGACAGGAGGGTGGAGACCCATTTTGGATCTACGGGCACTCAAGCAATATCTGCGCAAACAGCGCTTCAAGATGACTACGATGGCTTCAATAATTACGGCACTAGACGACGGAGATTGGTTTGCAGCCCTTGACTTACAGGATGAGTATTTTCATATCACAATTCATCCAGCGCACAGGCGCTTCCTCTGGTTCATCGTCGGCACAGATCATTTTCAGTACAGAGTCCTTCCATTCGGCCTCTTTTCGGCGCCCAGAGTCTTCACCAAGACCCTAGCAGTCGTGTCAGCATACCTGCACAGGCAGGGCGTTTTCATCTTCCCGTACCTGGACGATTGCCTGCTAAAGGGAGCTTCCCAGGCAGAGGTATTACGGATGATACACATTACCACAAACACATTTACTTCACTGGGTCTCATCATCAACTTCTCAAAGTCAAAGACCGACCCCACGCAAAATATAGAATTTATAGGGGCTCGGATAGACTCTGTCATGTCAAGAGTATATTTGCCCGATGCCCGTTTTCGAGCCATCGAGTCTCTAGTACAACTAATAACATACAGCCCCACTGTCTCAGTCCTAACGTGCTTACAACTACTGGGGCATATGGCGACCACCACGTTTGTGGTACAAAACGCCAGGCTGCACATGCGAGGATTGCAGCATTGGTTGGGAACCGTATACAAACCATCAATCCATACCGTTCACAAGATGGTGTCACTCACAACGGAAGCGCGAAGGTCAGTAACATGGTGGGCAAACCCCAAGAATCTACTAACAGGGGTGCCTTTCTGCCAACCACAAATTACTGTTTTCATTACAACAGATGCCTCCCATACGGGATAGGGGGCACACATGGACAACAAAACCACTCAAGGTTTATGGTCCCCTGCAGAGAAGACACTGCATATAAACATATTAGAACTCAGAGCAATGTTCCCCGATACTGCTCCAGAGCGGGCATGGGACAGGGGTCTTTGGGGGACACCTTCATGATCCCATGGAAGGGCCCTCTACTTTATGCATTCCCTCCCACAACACTCATACACAAGGTCTTGGAGAAAGCCAAAAGGGAGAGAGCACGCATGATACTCATAGTCCCGACCTGGGATCGGCAGCAATGGTTCCCATTGCTTCTACGCATGGCACAGCATTGGCCGTTTCCCCTACCAACAGTGTCGGACATTCTCACACAGGCTCGGGGGTCAATACTGCATCTGCACCCGCAGAGACTTCGGCTACAAGCATGGTTAATCCATGGCTCAGCGCCCTAGAGACTACATGCTCAGAGGGAGTACAGCAAGTCCTGGAATGTAGTCGGAGGACTTCCACCAGAAAGACTTATGAACACAAATGGTCGCGTTTTTCTGATTGGTGCTCTTCCAAGCAATTGACACCTCGGGATGCCATTATACCCATGATTCTAGACTACCTGCTACAACTCAAACAAAAGGGACTCTCTCTATCCTCTGTAAAGGTTCATCTGGCGGCTATATCAGCTTTTCGACATGAAGAGGATGGATCAACCATATTTGCCCATCCTGTTGTCTCACGCTTCCTAAAGGGGTTGGTAAATCTGTACCCCCCTTGGAAACCAATACTGCCGTCATGGAGTTTAGACTTAGTTCTACACATGCTCTCGGGACCGCCCTTTGAACCATTGGCTACTGTCCCCCTTCGACTACTTACCATTAAAACGACCTTCCTCCTGGGAATCACGTCAGCTCGCAGAGTGAGCGAGCTCGCAGCCATAATGTCCACACCACCCTGCACGATATTCTCAAAGGAGGTGGTGGTCTTACATTTGCACCCAGCCTTCGTTCCAAAGGTCTCTTCAGATTTTCATATCAACGAACCAATAGTATTGCCCTCGTTCTACCCTAAGCCTCACAACTCGAATGAAGAGGCACGGTTGCACTTACTTGACGTAAGAAGGGCACTGGCCTTCTACATTGATAGAACTAAGCCTTTCTGGAAAACAGACAGACTCCTGGTGTCCATTGCATCCAGGTCAAAAGGGGAAGCACTATCTTCGCAGAGGATTTCAAATCACATTGTGTCATGCATAAGACTGTGTTACGAGCTTCGCAAGACTCCTCTGCCAGTTCCGCCCAGGGCCCACTCCACTAGGGTGATGGCGGCGTCGACGGCCTTCTTCAAGGGAATTGCGCTGAGAGACATCTGCAGAGCGGCGACGTGGTCTTCCTATGACACCTTTGCCAAGCACTACGCCATGCACAGGATGCTTGATGAGGATACACGCCTGTCGACAGCAGTCCTTTCAGGGGCAAGCTGCGCATAAATCGGGTACCCACCTCCTTTTTCGGGGTGGGGGGGGGTTACTGCTGGGTAGTCACCTACTGTGGAGCACCCACGGGGACCACTCGAAGAAGAAAGAGAAGTTACTCACCTGTGTAGTGACGATGGTTCTTCGAGATGTGTACCCGTGGGTGCTCCACTACCCACCGTTCCTTCCCACTTCGGAGCTCTGTTTGTGTTTTTCAGAGATGTCTGGAGCGGTTGATCAGGAACTGGTGGGGACCGGATCGCGCACGTGACCGTAAGCGTGCGAAGAGCCGATGTGCATTGGTGCATGCACGACCCGACGGAGACTGCTGAAGAATTTCCGAGCTGCGGCGCCGGGGCGAGCCCAACACCTTCTGTGGAGCACCCACGGGGACACATCTCGAAGGACCATTGTTACTACACAGGTGAGTAACTTCTCTTTTTTCTTTGGGTGGGGCAAATGACAGGGGGGTCGCCTCATGGCCCCCCCTGGAATTTCTTCATGCTCCGGGCCACACCCCCCAGTTTGGGAAACCATGATCTAGTCTAGACCATCCGTGACAGGTGTTTGTCTAATATGCTCTTGAAAAAATCTCCAAATCATGGAGCGTCTACAACCTTCATAAGCAATATATACCAGTGCTTAACCACCCTGACATTTAGGATTTTTTTTTCCTAATGTTCAATCTAAACCCCACTTGCTGCTATTTAAGCCCATTGCTTCTTGTCCTATCATCAGAGGTTAAGAAAAAAAAAATTATATCCCTCCTCGTTGTAACAAACTTTTAGCTCCTTGAAAGTTAACATGTCCCTTCTTGGTCTTCTCTTTTCTAGATCAAACAAACCCAGTTCTTTTAATCTTCCCTCTCAAGTCATATTTTCTAGACCTGTAATCACATGGTTGCTCTTCTCCATGTCACCTCCGATTTGTCCACATATTTTTTTGAAATGTAGTGCCCAGAATTGGACATAGTTCTCCAATTGAGGCCTACTCATCACAGAGTAGAGTGGAAGAATTATTTACGTCTTGCTTACAGCACTCCTGTTAATACATCCCAGAATGCTGTTTGGTTTTTTTGCAACACTGTTGACTCTTAGTGGTCAGCTATGACCCCTACCTTTTCTGCAGTACTCCTTCCTAGGCATTCATTTCTCATTTATATGTGTGAAGCTGATTATTCCATTTTATGTGGAGAGCTTTACATTTGTCTTTAATGAATTTAATCCTCTTTGTCTCAGACCATTTCTCTAGCATGTCCAGGTAATTCTGAATTTTGATCCAATCCTCTGAACTGCTTTCAAACCCTCCCTGCTTGGTATCATCCACAAACTTAATAAGCATGATACAGCTAGGCACCTCCCCATTTTTAATTACAGACGTGTTAATGCCTTGCTCTGTTTCCTCTTAATTTCTAAGAGTTGCTTTTGATTTTTGTTATTGTTGTTTCTGCATATGTTCTAATGTATACATTTTCAAGAGTAATTAGAAAGATGAGAAAAATGCTGGCATCTGATAAAAAGTGTGGAATTGCTTATACCAGTGGTGTCCAATTGGAAGTCAAAGCTCACCAAACTTGTTGTTGTCTTTCCATATTTGTCACATTATACAAACTTTATTAAATAATGTAAGAATATAGGTGGCTAAGTAAGTGACCTCCCACAGAGCCAGGCACTCCCAGCCCTCCCCACCACACTAACTGAATGCTGGGGCTACTGCCGGGGCTGCTGCTGCTGCCGCCATGCACTTCTCCCACCAAGCAGTGGGGCACTTGTGCACAGCACTCTCTGCTTGCAGCTGTCCAGAGGAGCTGCATGTAAAGGCTCCAAGAGCTGTGGGTTGGCCACCCATTCTTATGAGAGAGGTATGCATGTGTTTGCCACAACACAGTGTCCTATTTGCCACATGTGGTGAGTAGTGAACGTATTGGACGCTTCAGGCCTCCAAATTCTTACCTCACATGTGTTGAAACCCAGATGGCAATAATTAGGAAAAGAAATTTAATCCAGATTCTAGAACATTCAGATCTCTCCGCCTAGGGTTGCAGATCCTCCAGGATTGTCTTGGAGTCTCCAGGAATTCAAGATTAATCATTAAAGATTGTCATGTGGTGAAATCTCCAGGAATATGTGTAGCCAAACTTGACCTAGAACAGGTGATGCAAAACAAGTAGTCTTTTAGTGAAACCTTGAATAATGAATGAACACATAATGCTGAGTTTGTAAGAATGGACATGAAATGAACAGTATTTAAATCTTTTTCATGCTGTTTTGCTAGAATATTGCCCATTTGTCTTTAGTACCTACCACATTCTGTTGTTCCCATCGGAGTAACTTTCTGTAAACTTCATCCCAACCCCTCTTAGAACAGACTTTTAAATGTATAATATCTGAATCCTTCACTTGTCCTGGTTTAATACAGATTTTGAGTTTAAAATATCCTATAAATTCATGCAGTTCATGTCAGAGCGTTAGTTAAAGTATAGGGGCCAATCATCTTCTGTTTACACACACGCAGATTGTATGGACTTCCAGTATTCAGCTTCTTCCTGCAGCCTTAATAATAGAACAAAAGCAAACTTATTTGATAAAGTATTTGGATACTTTGATACATAGATAAAAATATCTTTTACAGCCTGTGATTGAGCAGAAAACCTAAACCTGCGCCCTTTCATATTGCTAGCATCGTAATGTAAACCATGGCTTGAAAACTCAGTTATAATAAGCCAGGCATATGATTGTCATTAAGAAAATAAAAAAAAAAAAAGCTCCTGGTCAATGACAAAACGTCCGCATTATTTCCTGTTCAAAGAATAGAATTAATCAGAGCAATTCTGATTTGACCCAAGCTGGGAAGTTCCTGCTGCTGGATAGAGTTCAAGTTTGCACATACATGGATGACCATGCTAGGCTCCGCATTCAACCCCTGCAGCAATGGTTGGCATTGTCTTATTTCTTGTACAGGGATTACTTGCTTTGCTGCAGTTGTGGACTGAATGTGGGAAGGTCCTGGATGGAATTCTGTTTAACCCCCTACCTTCCACAGAGCTGATGTTGGATGCTTTGGCTGTGGTGCACATGTTGGAGATTTCTGGACATGGAAGTGGGGAACAGAAAGTGTAACTGGTTTTGCTTCCCTCAGCTTGGGAAAGGGCTCCCTCTTCAGTGCCTTTCTTCTGTTGGGGGCCAAAGATCTGATGTGTATTCCTGCTAATCCCTCTCTTCAGCTAGGTTCTAGTAAAGATCAAGAGAGATAAAGCACAGGTTATTGTGGTTACCGCAGGGTGGCCCTGTCAGCATTGATTTGGCACATTCATGAACATGGTCTGAGCTATCACACCAACCTCGAGTCTTTGCACCTCTCAGCATGGATACTCTGCAGTTGAACCTGGAGCAGTAAACCTGGAGGTGGTCCAGCAGGTCCTCCTGGGTAGCAGGAAGCCATCCACATGATTGACTTATTTTGCCAAATGGACAAGGTTTATTCACTGAGCATGGCATCTCTCCCTCCTGTTCCTCTCCACCCTATACCAGAAATCCACAGACCACTATGCTTACATACATGCCTTCAGCTTCCATCCAGGCTCACCACACAATCCATTGTTTACAGCCAAGCACTAAGGTACAACCCCATTTGCTCCAGTCTGTCAGACAGAGACAAACACGTACAAGACCTTTACCAAGCTCTCCTAAAACTACAAAACCCACCTAAGGAAGCGAAGAAACAGATTGATGAACCAGATGTGTACCCAGAAGCCACCTGCTACAAGCAGGCCCAACAAGGAAAATAACAGAACATCACTGGCTGTCATCTACGTCCCCCAGCTAAAACTTCTCCAGCGTGTCATCCGTGATCTACAACCCATCCTGGACAATGATCCCTCACTCTCACGGGCCTTGAGAGGCAGGCCAGTCCTTGCCCACAGACAGTTCGCCAACCCTGAAACACATTCTCACCAACAACTATACACCACATCACAATAATTCTAACTCAGGAGCCAATCCCTGCAACAAACCTCTGTGCCAACTCTGGCCACATACCTACACCAGTGACACCATCACAGGATCTAATCATATCAACCACACCATCAGGGGCTCATTCACCTGCACATCTACTAATGTAATATATGCCATCATGCACCAGCAAATGCTCCTCTGCCATATACATTGGCCAAACTGGACTGTCGCTATGTAAAAGAATAAATGAACACAATCAGATATCAGGAATGGTAACATACAAAAACCTGTAGGAAAACACTTCAGTCTCCCTGGACACTCAGTAACAGACTTAAAAGTAGCCATCCTGCAACAAAAAAACTTAAAAAACAGACTCCAGAGAGAAACTGCAGAGCTACAATTCATTTGCAAATTTGACAGCATCAATCAATGACTGAACGCAGACTGGGAAGGGCCGGACAACTACAAAAGCAGTTTCTCCTCCTTTGCTTTTCACACCTCCATGTCAGCTGCTGGAAGTCATTCAGTATTTTCTCATCACATGATGGTCAGTTTCCTGAGGGGCTTTGAGAAGGTTTACTTTCAGATGCGGTCCCCTGTTCTCCAGTGGAACCTTAACCTGTTCCTCTCAAGGCTTCTCAGCGCACTCTTCAAGCCACTGGGCTCCTGCTTCTTATTGTACTTGTCCCAGAAGGTCACTTTCCTAGTGGTGGTGATCAAAGCCTTGGACTAGGAACCCCTTACATGTTTTTTTTTTTTTTAAATAAAGACAAGGGCCAGTTTCAGCCCTACATTTCCTTTCTGCTGAACATGGTCTTTTCCTTCCATGTGAACAAGGACATATTGCTGCCTCTGTTCTTCCCATGCCAGCCAGGATAGTAGAGGAGGGTTAGCTTAGTGGTTTGAGCGTTGAGCTGCTAAACCTGGGGTTGTGAGTTCAATCCTTGTGGAGGCCATTTAGGGATTGGGAAAATAGATGTCAGGGATGGTGCTCAGCCCTGCAAAGAGGGCAGGGGACTGGTTTAGATGACCTCCTGAGGTCCTTTCCAGCTCTAGGAGATGTGTATCTCCAATTATATATATGTATGGACATACAGAGAGCCTAGGCATTTTACGTTGCGCATATCAAGCCTTTCTGCTAATTGACCCAGCTCTTAAATGCTACAGTGGATAAGATGAATAGCCTTTTGGTTTCTTCTCAGAGGATTTTCAACAAGATCACCTCTTGCATCTGTTATGAACTGGCAAAGATCCTGTTACTGCTGATTGTCCAAGTTGTTCAACTAGAGCGTAAATATCTTTGATGGACTTCTGGTGCACATCCCAATCCAGAACATTTGTAAAAGCCGTGATGTAGTCCTTGGTCCATATGTGCACATCTCATTATGCTGTCATCCCGCAGACCAGTGATGGTGCTGGGTACGGCAGAGCTGTGCAACAATTTGCAAGGCTGTAAACTTCTACCTGCCTGCCTGCCTGTCTGGGTAATGCTTGGAATCACCTAATGTGGATGAACATGGGCAAACAATTAAAGAAGAGAAGACAGTTCCTGCTTCCTCAACTCTTAGGCTGTGGCCACACTAGCCCCTCCTTTCGGAGGGGCTATGGTAATGTGGCACTTCGGGATATGCTAATGAAGTGCTGCCATGAACATGCAGCACTTCATTCATGTAATGGCGGCCACATGCATTTCAAAATGCAGCCACCCATGTAGCCGGCGGGCCTTTCAAAATGATCCCCTGATTTCAAAAGCTCCTTATTCCCATCTGGTTTTGAAAAGAAGTGGCTTTTGAAATCATGGGTCTGTTTTGAAAGACCCCCTGGCTACACGGATGGCTGCATTTTGAAACCAGCAGTTTTGAAGAGAACATGGCTGCCATTACGCTAATGAGGTCATTACATACTCATTAGCATATCCCAAAGTGCCACATTAGCATAGCCCCTCTGAAAGGAGTGGCTAATGTGGCCACAGCCTTGGAGTTGGTGGCGAGAAGGAACTCTTAGAGTAGGGATAGCCAGGGCAACCTTTATCAGTGGTTTGCACGTTGGCCTGCTAAACTCAGGGTTGTGAGCGCAATCCTTGAGGCGGCCATTTAGGGATTGGGGCAAAATAGATGTCAGGGTCCTGATGCTTGGTCTTGCTAAGAGAGCAGGGGACTGGACTAGATAACCTCCCAAGGTCCCTTTCAGCTCTAGGAGGCATGTATTTTCAATTGTATCTATCTATCTTATACCATGCCATGCAGGTGCCACTCCAGAGGGCACTAGAGCTGGGTGTCCTATGGATGCTGGTGAGGGAAAAGCTTCTGGCACCAGTAGAATGGGCATGAGCAACCTTACTGAGGCATCAGTTATGGAACAGGTAACTGTCTTTTTTTTCATTAGTGTGAGTTTTGCTGAACTTGACATTGTGGAAGAACATGAGTTACTAGCCATTGATTTTAATTCTGTGTTAATGTAGCTTTTTTGCAGTTTTGATTTCTTATATTGTGATCTAGAAGAAGAGGTTATTTGAGCAGTCAAGGTGTGGGGGATAAATAGAATAGTGCAGTAGACTTGCCACTAGCAAAATGGGGTTTCTGTGAAATCAAGTTTAGTGTTCATCATGGTTAGCACTTATGAAGATCTAATCTTCCAGTTGCATTTAATTCACATAGGAAAGAGTCCCATTTTCGTGACTTATATACATGATTAAAATCATATGGTATTGCTACAATTGTGATGACATGCACACCCAGCTAACATGGTTACAAATAGCAATGGAGACAGTGTGACTTTGCTTATGTGAGCAGAGAACAGAGATGCCAGCTGCTCGGTTACATATTCTGTATAGCCCTCCACACACATGCCTAAGTAGTGGCTTCCAGGCCCTTTCCTGCTGCAGTGAAAAACTCCAGCAGCACGGAGAAGCAAGCTCTGAGCTTATGCAGCCTTTCCCCACTGACTGCTGTGGTGATAACCTTTCACAACCACGTGTAGCTATGCACTGCAGTTTTGGTGCAAGCTGCCTTTCACTCTATCATGTAACTATACGTAACTCTGCATGCTGCTGTGTGCATTGAGAAGACTGTGGATAGTAAATCTGTTGCAGTATCACAAGTAGGGAAATTTCAGTATTCTGTGGAACGTACAGTGAAATTATTTAGCTGCAATTACCCAATTAAAACACAGAGTTGAAAAATTATATTCAGTATGATTAATTGGAAGATGTTACCCATTATCATAGGTAGGAAGTCCTGGAAGATAAATCCTGATTCTCTAACCCTCTGCATATCAGTTATAAAGCAAGGTTCTGGATGAAGATACATGTTTCCTGCTCTTTTGGATGAAAACTTAGCATTTCAATTTGAGCCTCTAATAATAGATACAGCTTTAATTTCTTCTTATTTGGGACTTTAAGTGTAGTAAAATTCACGGGAAGCCTGGGAAGCCCTCATTGGGAGTTTTCATTGTATGAATGACAGAGGGCTTTACGAGAAACTGAGAAGCAAACAAATGAGTGCTGCTTTTAGAGCTGTAAAATGTTAATCTTTCTGCATATTACTGAGAACACAAACTGCAGACTAGGGTCCTGATCCTGCAAAGATTTGTGTATGTGCTTAACATGAAGCACGAGAGTACTTGCTTTGGCTTTGATATATGTAAATGTTCGCAAGTTTGGGCACTAAGATGTTCCAGTCTTTAGCTTTTTATATCACACACAGCACTATGGTTTCTTGAACACTAAGTTTCTCAAAGATGAGAAGTCATTACATTTGGAGCTACATTTGCATCAATCTTTTGTCTTTGACTATGTACAGTCCTTGAGGACAGGAAGTAGGTAGTTACTGATTTTGGTGAGGGTGTATTTATTACTACTTGTTATCGAAGATTTCTTATGCTTCAACATCAGAAGAGTTTCAGGACTTCTTCAAACAGACTGGAAACTTCTTACCTCATTACGTGTCAGTAGAAAGATTTGTGCATATTGATTATATGGCTCAAGTTAATGTTTTACAATTGGGGTTCTGTTGCCGGTATTTTTCCTCTCTGGTTTTGGTGAATCAAATAGCTATGTCCCATTCAAATTTAAATTTTCTGTCCTCTTTCCTAATCTTTATTTATGTATGTGTCTAGGTCACACTTTGACAGGCTGTTTTTCAGTCCGTAATATTGGTAAACTCAATTATAAATATGATATTATAATAATTAACAGATGATTTCTCACAAATATGTAGAATTAAGCTGAAAAAAGTTGAGCACTTCAGCCCTTTGCTTGAATGGTAGGTGTGATGAAATAAGAAGTAGATGGGGGGGAGCCTAAAGCCAGGTCTGTTAGTAGCAAAAATACATGATTTCAAGGGAAATCTTCCTATGTAGTATTTTGTGTGACCTTCATGAAAGAAAGACATGCAGAGGTATCCCTTATTAACTATTCTTGTGAATAAATGCACTATCACATAAGGTGCAAACGGGACAAAATGCACAAGTGATTAAAAAGTAACTTTCACAACTGAACAAAGAACATTTTTACCCCCTGTATGGTACAGAAGCAGATTAAAAAAACCCATGTCTGAAGTCATCATCACTTTTCATGCTGAAAGTGTACATTGCACAGGCTGCCTTGTACTCCTGAGAAGATGATGAAAATATTGGAGTGGCTTTTTATCTCAATAGTAAGAGCTGCCTTTCACTGGGTTTTCTTTTTATTTCTGCTCTTAAGTTTTCACATTTTGTTGGTGAAATTTGGAATCTAGTAAGTTATGAAATACTGCAATAGCTTCAGTACTATCGAAGTTTGCCTGAAATTGCTATAGGTAGTAAGGAGTCCCATTTTCATTGTAAAGCAGGGGACAGGACTGCATTAGATTTTGTTTCTAAAGATTGTTTTTGGTTAAATAGTATCTGACTAGAGTGAATACCAGATAAAAATTTCTCAGATATTATTTTTGAGCCCCTGGTATAAAGGGAATTGAGGATTATATGTGACTGTTAGACTTTTGCTGACATAAGAGCAGACATGTCAGACGTCACTTGCAGATGTGTGGAATATACTGGTTTCACCTTTATTATTTACTGCATTATTGAAAAAATCTTCTAGTTGCATGGTTAGCGTAGGTGGTAGTTTGGTTAAATGAGATTTGATTTTGGCTTTTAATACAAAAACTGGAAAATTAGGTGCTTTTGATCAGCAAAGACAGAGCTTTTGTAACAAATGTGTTCAGGGATTTATGACCTGGAGTTTGCTGTCTGGCTGCATCAGGGCTTTGAGCCAACTATGCTGTGGTGGATATGCATTATATTTGAAAAGAAACTGCACTGTTGCAATGATTACCCTAGGGCTATGGTTGAGATGTGCTTCCTGGGAAAATAAAAAAAAAAAAAATCTATAAAGCTTTCATTACACTGACTTTGTATCTGCAGCTTGTGTAATGAGAGGGAATGGCGCTGCTGTGGAGATTGTTCTAGGGCTGTGGCTAGGAAAACAAAAAATCTATAGAAATTGTCATTGGTTTGTTTTTGCATTTAGAACTTAAAGGAAGCTTTGGATATGACCAAATAAACTATTTGACTATTAATTGAATATTGAATAAATTTGGTTCTTTTATTTTTAGAGATCTGAGTTTTCTGTCTTGGTTATCTCACTTTTAATGGCCAGCTATGGGTATTTCAGGGCTGAATTTGCCATTATTTGTTTACTGGGTTTGTTTAACTCTCTTCAGTCTAGGATTGCAGTAATTACTAAATGTGCATAGTTAATTATTTTGGGCAGTATAACGACATAATGGGGTTTATAGTAATATATATTATGAAGTGATACGTAGGTATACCTTATATACCTATGGTAGTACAGGATTAGGACATAAAAGTTTGTCAATTCATTATTCAAATGTTCATACTTCTGAATAATTTTGAAAAAGCCATCCTCTGAAAGTAGATTCTGTAGATATTTAACTTAGAGGAAGGAGGTGGGAAGTGCTAAGTAGGTAGGGGTATGTCAAAGGCTCATAGTCCACACCTGTGCAATTTTTGCCCCTGTGTCTCAGAGCGTTCAAAGTGACTGGTTTACAATATATAGTATGACAGCTCCAAATGGTACAGTAGGACACTGCTTAATTTTAATAGAAGAACAATGAGAGGAAATTAATTTTAATTGCTATAAATTAGATAATTGAGGAGGTTGCTTGGGGATTATTTCAAATATTGTTTTATCAGGCTAATGATAGAAAATGGAATATTAATTTTTTTGGGTCAGATTAGGAAAGGAAGTTTTAAAACTTCTCACTTTTGGAAGTCAGGATATAAAACTAAATCAGTAAGAACGCCTAGTTATTTTCCACCATTGTGGCAATTGTCAGAAAAAACAAGTCCTGAATTATATATATTTCTAAAGAAAATCTCCTATTGGCAGTTTACAAAGTAGCATGTGCGTCTGAAATGGACATTGGGTAACAGTAGATTATCTGAGCATAAACCTGGTTTTGGTTTAGCTATTTCATTATTATGGTTTTGTTGATATGGAACAAAAATCAAGGTTTCTGGTAATTTAGCAGATTCAGTTCATAATTGGTATGGTTAGATTGTATTTTATATTCTAGATGGTGTACTAATTTTGAGGTCTGATAGGTAGCAAATTTATTTGACTTTGGGTTTGAATGGTTATACTTTTTTCCTTAAGATTTCAATGAATGAGTGTTTAAATGTGTGAAGCCAACATTTAATTTTAATTGACACCATTATATTGTAATTTTTTGTTGCCTGTAATAAATAATCTATGCTAATAATACCCAGTGTTTAGATAGTACATTTTGCATTTTATAGAGCACGTGTTCAATTGTAGATCTCAAACTTCTTTACAAAGGTCAGTAAGTGTCATAATTTTCATTCAACAGGTAGGAGTCTAAGGCAAAGAGTGGTTAAGTGACATGCCAAAGGTTGCTAGCGGTAAACTGTCACTTAGGAACAAAATACCTTTTTTTGTATGCATCTATTACAAATGTAAGCTAGTAGAAAACATAGAAAAACAGTCTTTTTTTCTTATATCTAAACATTCCATTTGTTACGTTTGACAAATCCTAGCAGTTGCAGTTGAACATATGTCGTGATCCCTATCTGAACAGGAATCTTGTTCATCAGGTTAGCCAAGAAAGACAAAAGGGTTAATGTTCTCGATTTAAAAAAAAATCTTTTAAAAGCTGTATTTTCACCTTTTCGTCACTCAGTGTTCTGTCTTTGGGCCTTGACCCTCTGGGCAGTTAGCTGCAGTCTTCTGCCCAATCTGTGGCACTTCCCCAGTGTCCTGTAGGGGAACCCATTATGCTGGTTGCAGTCTAGGGAACCTATGCCCAGTAACCACGGTCTGCTCAAGATCTGAGCTTTCTGGTGTTTCCTGGGCTCCTTTTTATCTTTCCTTCGTATTTTCTGTCCTCCCTCTGGGTTATCTTTGGCGCTTCCTCTACTCACTGGGGTTATTTCATCCCCTCTCAGGTTTTTGCCACAGTCTGTATTCTGAGTTAGTGTCTGAGGGCTTACTCTCCCCTAGTACTCCTGGTCTGTTGCCAGTTCCCTTCTTCTCTATGGAATGATTATAGAGTTCTTCCTGCAGCTTTTTTTTTTTTTTAACTTTTCCTGATCTTCTATGGTACTGCAAACTGAGCATGTGAGACTATGACCATTACCTACAGCAATTTTGTTGTAAGCAAAAATGTACATTCTCTCACCCAGTCTTGTATCCTTTAAAATTTACAGTAATACTTCTTTAAATGCTACCCTACTTCCCTGGAACTCTCACCAAACCTTTCAGACTATATTGTTTCACTGATATGTTTCAGGTTTTCATAAATTTTTTTTATTTCTGTTTAAGGTCTCCCAGAGTTGCTATAGAAGATGTTCAACTGTTTTTTGGACTTTGTGTTTGCTTGTTTAGTAAATATAAATTACTATTCAGGTGGCAGGCGCTGCTTCTTGGTATTCAGGCCAACTGGTTGGATTGGCGGTTGAAGCCAGATATCAGGTCAGGACTGCAACCAGGGTGGCACTGGCATTAAGATCTGGGGACAAGCCAGCATCAGTGCTGTAGCCAAAGTCCAGCTGCAAATCAGGTTCACAACTGGGTGGCTGGAGTCTAGGAATAATCCAAGACCATAATATAATTGCAGTCCACATGCAAGCCAGGGATTAAAGTCAGGTTGTCAGCATTCCAGCAACAAGCCAAGTCAATATCATATCTGGGGACCAGATAAAGGTCAAATGTGAGTAGTCAAAGTCTGAGGGTCCAGGGAAGGTCAGGAAGCAGAGGCAAAGCTGAAGGGGGTCACTGACAGGGCTGAAGCAAGGTCAGGTTAAGGCAATGCATGGGGCAGGCATAGAGGGTCATTTTCCCCTCCAAGTTGGTTAGCCAGGACGGGGATGAAAGGGGCTCTGTCCTTCTCTCCCTGTGTCTCACCCTGGCAGTTGGGCAGGGAGAGGGATGGAGCTGCTTCTGCCTCAGAGCTTGGCTTGGAGATAGTGACAGTTCCTGCCTCATCTTGGCTTCTGGGGACAGGAGTCAAGCATGCAGGGAAGGAGGGTTCTGGCTTGCTTGGCCCTTGTCCTCAGCAGCAGGCTGCCAACCCAGCTGCTGGGCACAATGACTAAATGAGCCAGAAACATGTAGGTGGGGGGCTCCAGCTCACTCAGCCCCTGTGCCCAGCAGCTGGCTGCCCTGCATCAGGATCCTGCTGTTGGGGCCTGGGGCTGAATGAGCTGGAGTCTGCTCTCCACCTGGCATGCTCAGCCCTTGATCAGTGTTTTTCAACCTTCTTTTTTTTTTTTATAAAATACTCCCATATACATATATATATATATATGTGTGTGTGTGTGTGTGTATATATATATATATATATATATATATATATATATATATATATATATATATATATATATATATATATATATATATATATATATATATATTATGAAGTACCCCCAGACCCCTAAGCGTACCACAGGCTGAGAAACTTGATCCTAAGGTAATCTGAGATTTTGAAACAAGTACCATTCACCCTTCACTGATTACTGTTCCCTTTTCAGGAGTCAGATTTGTTTTGCATATTATCAAGTTGCACCTCACTTTAAAACTCATTACTTACAAAACCCATGTAAAAATATCATAGAAGACTACGGCTGAAAGCTTCCTGACTTTCTGACATCTTATTATCAAATAAATGAATTGGAATAGAAACATTGTTCAGTAGTGCCTCAAGTTATGTGAGGGTCTGAGGGTGGGGGGGATGAGCCAGAGCCATGGGGTGGGGTTTGACCCTGGGCAGGGGAGGGGCTGAACTGGAGCCGTGCACGAAGCAGGGGTTGAGCTGGAGCTGGACTTGGGTGGTGAGCTGTTGTGGGGATTGAACCAGGACTGGGGATGCTGAACTGGAGCCATAAGCGGGGCTGTGTGGGACTTGAACTGAGGCCACATGGGGCTGAGCCAGGGCTGGGGGTAGTGGGTTTTTAAGTTGCACTTAATTCACATTAATACAAGTTAAGCACAACTTGAAATTACACATTTTGAGGGTTTACTGTACTTACATTTCAACATGAGGCATATGAAGAAGTAGAAACAAGTCATTGCTTGAATGAACTTTTAGATTGTACTGACTTTCCTAGTGTTTTTATGTAGCCTGTTGTAAAACTAAACAAATATCTAGATGAGTTGATGTACCCCCTGGAAGACCTCTGTGTACCCCCACTGGTACAAGTACCCCTGATTAAGAAACACTGCCCTATATCACATTAGCTGAGCCCAGGCAAGTGAGCAGGCCACCCCTTTTAATTTTGTCACCTGATTACAGAGGGAGACATCTGAACTGGAGTTCATTTACAAATTCAACACCATCAACTTAGACTTGAATAAAGCTCTTAACTGATCAATGCATTACAAAGGCAATTTCTCCTCCATGTTGTTCACATTTCCACATCACATGCTATGAACGAGATGCATCCAGCCTGGTTTAATATGCTTCATTAACAATTGGTCGTATAATTGACAGGTAACTTCTTTTGCTGCTATATATATCCTGGATTCTGTAATTTCAACTCCCACCTCATCTGATGAAGTGGGTTTTACCCATGAAAGCTATTGATTTAAGAAATTTGTTAGTCTTGATAAGTTGCCACAGGACTGCTTGTTGTTTTTAAAGTTACAGACTAACATGGCTAAATCTTAGTTAACATAATTGACAGTACTGCTCTTCCTTTCTTTTATCATACAATACTAAATTCATAACTGGAAAGACAACTGTTCAGCTATATTATGATTGCTTAAGACTAATGATTTAAATTTCTTCCAGACCTTCATTTTCACCAAAATCTTTTACCTCCCTTCTGATTCTGTTAGTATGTGGGGGTTGTGACCAGTTACTTCTTGTCCAGTCAATTCCCAGCAAGCTCTGTGTATTCATTTAGTTCTCTTATCTTCACTGTTTACATTAACCTTAGCTCAAAAGGTTAAATTTAACAAATTTATCTTTAAATTTATAGGAAGTGGAATTGTAACACTTGCACCACATGTAATTTGCAGACCTTGGTCTTGTATCAGTTCTAACTTCTTTAGTGTTGATATAGAAGCTGCCGTAAAGGCTTGGGGGCCCATAACTTGTAACTGGATTTATTAGTGCTCTAGACAGTATCAGTCATGTATTTTCATCTGCACTGTGATATTACCAGCAATACTTTTAAGCAGATTCATTTTACATTTACTATTACTTGGGCTACGTCTACACGAGCCCCAAATTTTGAAATGGCCATGCAGATGGCCATTTCGAAGTTTACTAATGAAGTGCTGAAATACATATTCAGCGCTTCATTAGCATGCGGGTGGCCGCCGCACTTTGAAATTGACGCGCCTCGCCGCTGCGCATCTCGTCCCCACGGGGCTCCTTTTCGAAAGGACCCCACCTACTTCGAAGTCCCCTTATTCCCATCAGCTCATGGGAATAAGGGGATTTCGAAGTAAGTGGTGTCCTTTCGAAAAGGAGCCCCGTCTGGGCGAGGTGCTTCAATTTCGAAGTGCGGCGGCCGCCCGCATGCTAATGAAGCGCTGAATATGTATTTCAGCGCTTCATTAGTACACTTCGAAATGGCCATTTACGTGGCCATTTCGAAGTTTGGGGCACGTATAGACACGGCCTTGATGTTACCTATAGAACTCTTTCAAGTTAGTTTATCAAACATAAGTCCTAAAATGTCAAATTTTGATCTACCTCTATTTTTACTATTTAGGCCATGTCTACTCTTACAAAAATCTTTGAAATGGCCATGCTAATGGCCAAATTGAAGAATATTAACATGGCACTGAAATGAGTATGCAGCACCTCATTAGCATGAGGCCGGCTGCAGCACTTTGAAAGTGCTGTGGCCGGCGGCATGCTAATGAGGCCCTGAATATTCATTTCAGTGCCTCATTCGTATTCTTCAATTTGGCCATTAGCATGGCCATTTTGAAGTTTTTTGTAAGTGTACACATAGCCTTAGAGAGAGAAATTCAGTTCTTCGCCAATCTTAATTTTTATGAAGACCATTCCCTTTGGTTTAGCAAGTGCAAAATTAAATCCCTAAGTATGTCCCCATTCTGAAGTCCCCCTAAGCATCTCTTTGCTTTTCTCCACAGCGATCTTAAGTCCTCTCTGTTTGGTCTATATAGTTAGAGTCCTGTATGGATACAAAGTTTATATCCATGGATATAAATTGGTGTCCTCAGTGCTCCAGGGCTGTACATACAGCACAATCATCTGCAAATAGAGCAATACCTATTTCTGTTCATATACTCCCTGGAAGAACATTAATCAGGGTTAAGCTGATAACATTTCCCTGTGGAAATCCATTAGCAGGTTTATAAATATTTGATAAAGCCACTCTCACCCTGACTTGTCTGGTCTGTCATTTAAAAAATGTTCTTTCTCTTACCCCAGATGTGGCTAGTTTATATAGCAAGCAGTCTTTCCTTAACATAGGCTTTTTCAGTGTTCAAAAAGATAGCTGTTGTAAACTTTCTGTTCCTTGTACATTTTTCATGTTTCTTTCTTCGAGTGCTTGACCATGTGAGTCCCATTCTAGATGTGTATGTGCCCATGTATGTGGTTTTTGGAGATTTTTGCCTTGACAGTATCCATAGGGCCAGCTGTGGTATCCCGTTGAGTGCCATGCTTATGCAGTGATATCAGGTGCTGCTGGCCCTGTGCCCTCTTAGGCCTGGTCTACGCTAGGAATCAAAATAAATCCCAGATACGCAATTCTAGCCGTGCCATTTATGTAGCTAGAATCGATGTATCGTGATTAACTTTCTTCCTTGGTGTAGATGGGTCTATTCAGGCTCGCGCCAACATCCCTTACTCCACGTGGCAGCATGAAGTACCAGGGTTGATGGCTGAGCCCAGAGAGATTGATTTTTCTGCATCTTCACACACATGGCAAAATTGATGCTCAGAAGATCAAGCGTGGCGAGCTGACACCCCTGCCCCCTGGCCTCTGTAAGTATAGACATACTCTGAGTTCCTTTGTACTGCCTGTGGTGGTTAATCTGAGCCTATTTCCTCGCTTACCAAGAACTAACATTTTTGGTCACCAGACTTGATGTCTTGGTTTCGGACTTACATATAGTTAGTTCTTCAGTAGTTAGTGTTAAGTAGCTGGTAAGTGTTCCTAGTTGTTAGAGTTCCAGTGGGGCCTTTACCCCTGGTCCAGCATGCTTGTTTCCAGGTTTCAAACCCTGGACAGATCATAGCAGGCCTATGTCTGTGAGTGCCCCATCCCTGCCCCAGCAACTGTGGCAAGTTCTTTGTGGGAGGTACACATAAAGACAAGTGCCATATTTGTAAAAGCTTTTGGCCCCACACTCAAAAAGAACAGAGTATTTGATTATGGGCTTTCCCCATGGAATCTGCTCTCATCCGGCCTCAAAGCTATCCCAGCAGGATTTGCCAAGATCCTTAGCAATGTGCTGTACTTTGCATAATCTTTGTAAATCTAAAAGGGTGAAATGTTGCTCAGGATGGAGCACTGAGGTACAGTACTTCGGAGTTTGAGCTGACAAACACTAGGGATGTCAGCAGAGGCCAGAGGACTGCAATTAATGTCATGGAGTCTTTGAGGAAGCACTTTGACAATGAGGGCACTAACCTATACCTCTTCAAATACGTCCCATGTGCATTTTGTGTTGCACATATCTATGCAATAAAATGCTTAAAGAGCCTAACTGAAGCTTCCCTCTTCTGCTCCCTCCGCAATTCTCTGCCACAGCTTTGAGCCCATCTTCCACACTCTGAACCCCTTGATCCCACCCCACCACATGAATTTTACATGCACACTCACTAATTTTCCCCATGGGTACTCTAGTCCTGAAGCAGCCACATAATGTATATGCTGAGGCCATCTCTAATTTATACCAGCTTCTGTCACTGTATTACCAAGACGAGGTATTTAACATGGAAACAGTAGTTTTATTTTGTTTAATTTTTTATTCTGGAAACGGTCAGGATCTCATAAGAGACTAATATATATCTTAAAATTTGTATACAATTTAAATAATATGCAAAAATATCTTAAATGGAGATAGATGGTTGTCAAAGACCATGTTTGATTTGCATTGTGATCTAATGCATGAGTCCCAATACCAAGCAAATTTGGCTCTCTGCATCTCTTCTTTCATTTGTGGAGGCATGGATGTGTCAAACCCGAGGGGGTCCTGGGCTTTACTGAAGTTCATGATTACCATGAAAAATGTGACCTCTGTGCCAGAATTGTAGCCTTAGGCATGAGTAACTCTAGCAGACTCTGATTCAGATTTCAGAGCATGTTCTTTGTTTCTAGTATTTGAACTTAATAAGTGTTCCTAAGTTGGGGTGTTTAGTAGTTGTTAGGGGTCTGAGAGCATATTTTAGATACTATAGGGTCATCTTCTATAATGAGGCCCATCAGTCCAGGAACTGTATTTAGCACGTAGTCATTTGGCCCTGAACTGTGTCATGACCTCTAAACCTTTCAATATGAAAAGATTTATAAGATGGGGAGATGAATGATAGAAGGAAAATCATATTATCTGTTCACTTATGTTGATATGACTTTATTGCAAAAAAGGCACACAATTAAAAATCAAGGAGTGGGAAATTGTATGATAATGGCATTTCCAGAATTATGCTTGTTGGCACATAAAACTACATTTGTCTTGGCTTCCATTTGTTGCACTTTTGTCCTCTTTAGTTTAAACGATTGTATTGATATAACGTAAGACAATAGTCACAATTGTCTGCTCTGCAAATAGCGTTTGCTTCCAAATTCAAAAGTAATTTCAAAATGCTGCATTAGGTAGTGTTACTAATATTTTGTATTGTGGTAATGCCCAGAGTGTCCAGTCAAAATCAGGGTCTCAAAATGTGAGGTGCTGTTTGGAAATGCAGACACAGTACCTGCCCTAAAATGATCACAATTAAGAATCGCACAGCACAATGACTGCATTATTAGACCTCCAGCTATGTTGATTGTACCAACAGGATTATCATTGTTGAAAATGTAAGCTCTTGAGGGCAGGGAATATGAGCTAATATTTTACAATGGTCTCCAGTGCATTTTACACATTGGAATAATTAACATTTTGGATACCCAGAAATTTCAGATGCTTGGTGCTTCAGAGCTGATGTGTGGCATGTCAAAGTTACAGAGGTTGAAGTATCTGCAGTCACAAGGGACATAAGAACATAAGAACAGCCATACTGGGTCAGACCAAAGGTCCATCTAGCCCAGTATCCTGTCTGCCGACAGTAGCCAATGCCAGGTGCCCCAGAGGAGGTGAACTGAAGACAATGATCAAGTGATTAGTCTCCTGCCATCCATCTCCCACCTTCGACAAAAGGCTAGTCACCATACCTTACCCCTTGCTAATAGTCATCTATGGAACTAACCTCCAAATATTTATCGAGCTCTTTTTTAAACTTTGTTAGAGTCCTGGCCTTCACAGCGTCCTCTGGCAAGGAGTTCCACAGGTTGACTGTGCGCTGTGTGAAGAAAACTTTCTGTTGTTAGTTTTGAACCTGCTACCCATTAATTTCATTTGGTGTCCTCTAGTTCTTATATTATGGGAACAAGTAAATAACTTTTCTGTATTCACTTTCTCCACACGATTCATGATTTTATGTACCTCTATCATATCGCCCCTCAGTCTCCTCTTTTCTAGACTGAAAAGTCCCAGTCTTTCTAGCCTCTCCTCATATGGGACCCATCCCGAACCCTTAATCATTTTAGTTGCCCTTTTCTGAACCTTTTCTAATGCCAATATATCTTTTTTGAGGTGAGGAGACCACATCTGCACATACATGTGGGCATACCATAGTTTTATATAGGGGAAGTAAGATATTCTTTGTCTTATTTTCTATCCCTTTTTTAATTATTCCTAACATCCTATTTGCTTTCCTGACTGCCGCTGCACACTGCGTGGATGTTTTCAGAGAACTATCCACTATAATTCCAAGACCCATTTCCTGATCTGTTGTAGCTAAATTTGCCCCCATTATATTGTATGTATAATTGGGGTTATTTTTCCCAATGTGCATTACCTTACACTTACCCATATTAAATTTCCTTTGCCATTTTGCTGCCCAATCACTCAGTTTGCTGAGATCTTTTTGAAGTTCTTCACAGTCTTCTTTGGTTTTGACTATTCTGAACAGTTTGGTGTCATCTGCAAACTTTGCCACCTCACTGCTTACCCCTTTCTCTAGATCATTGATGAATAAGTTGAACAAGATTGGTCCCAGGACTGACCGTTGGGGAATGCCACTAGTTACCCCCTTCCATTGTGAAAATTTACCATTTATTCCTACCCTTTGTTTCCTGTCTTTTAACCAGTTCCCAATCTATGAAACGATCTTTCTTCCTATTCCGTGACCACCTAATTTACATAAGAGCCTTTTGTGAGGGACCGTGTCAAAGGCTTTCTGGAAATCTAAGTATACTATGTCTACTGGATCCCCACTGTCCGCATGCTTGTTAACCCCTTCAAAGAACTTTAATAGATTAGTAGGACACGACTTCCCTTTACAGAAACCATGTTGACTTTTGCTCAACAAATCATGTTCTTCTACATATCTGACAATTTTATTGTTTACTATTGTTTCTACTAATTTGCCCGGTACTGACGTTAGACTTACAGTCTATAATTGCTAGGGTCTCCTTTAGAGCCCTTTTAAAATATTGGTGTTATATTTGCTGTCTTCCAATCATTGGGTACCGAAGCTGATTTAAAGGATAGGTTACAAACCACCATTAATAGTTCCACAATTTCACATTTGAGTTCTTTCAGAACCCTTGGGTGAATACCATCTGGTCCTGGAGACTTGTGACTGTTTAGCTGTTTAGCTTATCAATTAGTTCCAAAACCTCCTGTAATGACACTTCAATCTGGGACAGTTCCTCAGATTTGTCACCTATAAAGGACGGCTCAGATTTGGGAATCTCTCTGACATCCTCAGCCGTGAAGACTGAAGCAAAGAAATCATTTAGTTTTTCTGCAATGGCGTTATCTTCCTTGATTGCTCCTTTTATGTCTCTATTGTCCAGGGGCCCCACTGCTTTTTTAGCAGGTTTTCTGCTTCTAACGTACTTAAAAAACATTTTACTATTGTTTTTTGAATTTATGGCTAACTGTTCCTCAAAATCTTTTTTGGCTTTTCTTATTATATTTTTGCATTTAATTTGGCAGTGTTTATGTTCACTATTTTGATCACTAGGATTTGACGTCCACTTTTTAAAAGATGCCTTTTTATCTCTCACTGCCTCTTTGACATGATTGTTAAGCCATGATGGCTCTTTTTTAACTGATGTTCCATTAATCAGGAGTTTCTGTTTATTAGAGGTTAGCTAATCAAGGTTGATCTATCTCTGTGCATATGTGGTTACATATTTTATTACACAAGATTTTGGGCCAGATTTACCCCATGTAGTTTCACAGTCCTGAATGAATTTATTCCAGTAATGACTTTGTCCCATTCTACTAAGCAAAATCAGCTGTCAAAACAAAAAGCAGTCAAGTAGCACTTTAAAGACTAGCAAAATAGTTTATTAGGTGAGCTTTCGTGGGACAGACCCACTTCTTCAGACCATAGTCAGACCAGAACAGACTCAATATTTAAGACACAGAGAACCAAAAACACTAAGCAAGGAGGACAAAGCAGAAGAAGATAATCAAGGTGAGCAAATCAGAGAGTGGAGGGTGGGGGAGAAGATCAAGAATTAGACTGAGCCAAGTACGCAGACGAGCCCCTATAGTGACTCAGAAAGTTCCCATCACGATTTAAACCATGTGTTAATGTGCCAAATTTGAATATAAATGTCAGCTCGTCCACTTCTCTTTCTAAAACGGTGCGATAATTTCTCTTCAGTAACACACATACCTTGAGGTCATTGACAGAATGCCCCATTCCATTAAAATGTTGACTAACTGGTTTGTGGATCTGGAGTGTTTTGATGTCTGTTTTGTGCCCATTGACCCTTTGTCTAAGGGAGTTAGAAGTCTGTCCAATATACAAAGCATCTGGGCATTGTTAGCACATGATGGCGTATATGATGTTAGTAGAGGAGCATGAGAAAGTGCCCGTGATTCTGTGAGTAACCTGGTTAGGTCCAGTGATGGTATTTCCAGAGAAGATATGTGGACAAAGCTGGCAGCGGGCTTTGTTGCAGGGAAAGGTTCCGGGACTGGTGTTCCTGGGGTATAGACTGTGGCTGTTAGTAAGGATCCTCATGAGGTTGGGAGGTTGTCTGTAGGAGAGAACAGGCATGTCACCCAGGGCCCTCTGGAGTGTAGCATCCTGATTAAGAATAAGTTGTAGGTCTTTAATAATTCGTTGCAGTGGTCTGAGTTGGGGGCTGTAGGTGATGATCAGTGGTGTTCTGTTCTTGGCTTTTTGGGGCCGATCTTGGAGTAGCCGGTCTCTGGGTATGCGTCTGGCCCTGTCGATTTGTTTTTTTACTTCTCCTGGCGGGTAATGCAGGTTTATGAATATTTGGTAAAGTTCTTGTAGTTTTTGGTCTCTGTCAGTTGGATCAGAGCAAATGCGATTGTACCTAAGAGCTTGACTGTAAACAATGGATCTAGTCACGTGTGCAGGATGGAAACTAGAAGGGTGTAGATAAGTATAGTGATCAGTAGGTTTTCGGTACAGTGTGGTACTGATCAGGCCATCCTTGATTAGTACTGTAGTGTCCAGGAAATGTATCTCTTTCATGTTGTAATCGAGGCATAAGTTGATGGTGGGGTATAGATTGTTAAAGCCTCTGTGGAATTCTTCTAGATCCTCTGTACCATGATTTACCTGATTTACATGAATCACGGGCACTTTCTCATGCTCCTCTACTAACATCATATATGCCATCATGTGCCAACAATGCCCAGATGCTTTGTATATTGGACAGACTTCTAACTCCCTTAGACAAAGGGTCAACGGGCGCAAAACAGACATCAAAACACTCCAGATCCACAAACCAGTTAGTCAACATTTTAATGGAATGGGGCATTCTGTCAATGACCTCAAGGTATGTGTGTTACTGAAGAGAAATTATCGCACCGTTTTAGAAAGAGAAGTGGACGAGCTGACATTTATATTCAAATTCGGCACATTAACACATGGTTTAAATCGTGATGGGAACTTTCTGAGTCACTATAGGGGCTCGTCTGCGTACTTGACTCAGTCTAATTCTTGATCTCCCCCCCACCCCTCCACTCTCTGATTTGCTCACCTTGATTATCTTTTTCTGCTTTGTCCTCCTTGCTTAGTGTTTTTGGTTCTCTGTGTCTTAAATATTGAGTCTGTTCTGGTCTGACTATGGTCTGAAGAAGTGGGTCTGTCCCACGAAACCTCACCTAATGAACTATTTTGCAAGTCTTTAAAGTGCTACTTGACTGCTTTTTGTTTTCATAGTGTATAGACTAGCACAGCTTACTCTCTGTTACTATTAAAATCAGCTGTGTGTATTTTAGCATATTTATCCTTATATTTTAAAATTTTTGATAATTTATACTCACATCCTTGTGCTATGTCTTTTTCCTCTTTTCTTTCTCTTCCTTCCATTTCCTTTTAATTACATTTACATTTCTTATATACTTTTTTTGAAAAATTTCCTTCTGTTGGAAAGTTTTTCTTCTGTCGGTTTTCTTGTAGTAATTTAAATGACTGTTCTTTAGGGCCTTTCTTGTTCCTTTTGCCTCTTTGTGGCTTTTTTTAGGGTCTGCTAAACTTGGAGAGGGGTGTATTTAGCAAATTTTCAGTTGTATGTAGGTGTTGAAAAATCTGGAGGGTTTGGGGTGCTTTTCTTTGTATATGCTGTAATGAGTAATGTATATTACAGAAGATCTTGAGTTACACGAGGATTGTGCTCCTGGGTACCATGGCATAACTCAAATTTCATGCAAGTCGAGAGGGGAGCTAGGAACCAGGCAGTAGCCTGTCTCCTGGCTCCCCTGGGCTTGCAGGAGCTGGGAAACTGACCAGTGTACCAGTGCTGGTCAGTTTCCTAGCTCTGGAGTGGTGGGGAGCTTGGAACCAGGCAGCAGCCTGGCTACCAGCTCCCATCTGCTGAGGGGAGTCCAGGAAACTGACCAGCACTTGTGCGTTGGTCAGTTTCTTGGCTTCTGCAAGCCCAGGGTTCCACAGGATGAATGATGGAAGGATCCCAAAAGACATCCTGTATGGCGAGCTAGCCTCTGGCAAAAGACCTCCTGGACGCCCCCAACTGCGCTACAAAGATGTTTGCAAGAGGGACCTTAGGGAGGTAGACATCGAGCTGGACAGCTGGGAGGAGCTGGCAGACGATAACAGCAGATGGAGACAGGAGCTACACAAGGGCCTTCAGAAGGGTGAGATGAGGATCAGACACCTAGCAGAGGAGAAGTGAGCCCACAGAAAGCACAGTAAGGACCTGCCAGACACCCACTACACGTGCAACAGATGCAGCAAGGACTGTCACTCTCACGTGGGCCTTCACACTGCAAATGATCCCAAATGGAACTACGAAGGGCGCAATCCATAGTCTACGTAGATTGAAGGATGCCTACTACTACTACTGCAGGCCCAGGGAGCTGGCAACCAAGCGGCAGCAATTGGGAGCCTCTGGGTTTGCGGGAGCCAGGCTGCCAGTTGGTTCCTGGCTCCTCTGGGCTTGCAGGAAATCTACCAGCTTATCAGCTAGCGCCTGGTTCCTGGATCCCTGCCACTCAGTGAGCCAGGCATGGCTTCTTCCCAGCTTCCCTCAGCTGGGAGAAGGTGGGCAGGCAGACAGCCTTGGCAGCGTGGCTCCTCCCTGGCTTCCTCCAGCTGGAGGAGCTGATTGGGCAGACAGCTGTGACAAACTGGGTTGGGGGAGGCTGGGGAGAAGCAGCTGGGGGAAGCCAAGGAACAGCCACACTACAGTGTCAGTCTGTCCCCTGGATCCCCTGGCTGGGGGAGGTCAGGGAGAAGCCACGGTGGTGCAGCTGTCTGTCCACCCTGCTTCCCCAGCTGGGGGAGCTGGGCAGGTAGACAGCCATAGCAGAGCGGCTTCTCCCTGGCTTCCCCCAGCTGGTGGAGCCAGGGGCTGGAGCTGGGAGTTGGCAGAGGAGCTGTGCTCCTGGCAGCCTCCACACCCTGGGAACTCCAGGATTTTGACTTGTGTTTAACTCATGTCAAAGCAAGTTAAGAACAAGTTAAAATTGCGCATATCGGGGTTTACTGTATATACATTAGTCATTACAGTAATACATGCTATTACAAATTATGTCTTTGTCATGTTCCCCATTACACCATAGTCTGTATCAGGGGTGTTCAAAGTGGGGGGCAAGCTCCCTCTAGAAGGCGTGACATTTTGTAAGGTGGGGAGCAGCACAATCGGCTTCCCCCCCCGTGGCTTTCGCTGCCTTACCATCCCTCTGCTTTCTCCCGCATGGCCTCCGCCACTGCTGTCACCAAAGGAACACCCCCTGTCCTGCTGCTGGGCCAGTCAGACTGTGCATAGGCCCTCAGTCAAGCAGTGGGGCAGTCAGTGAGATCCCAGCTTGATAAGGTACCCTCCTGGGATTCTTCCTTGGTACTCTCCTAGGGTCCTCCTCCATGGACACCCCTCCCCCTTACCTCCTGGAGCCTCCCAGCACCCCCTTCCCAGGGGCTCCACTCTTTTCCTGAGTTCCCCACCCCCCGCATCCCTTGCTGTGGTCCTCCCACAGGTTTGGGGGACCCCGGCTAATTGCAAGGCCAAAAAGTGGGTCCCAATGTAAGATTACTTACCCCGGTCTATATTACTGTTTTGAGTAGAAAAACCCTTAGATACAGGTAACTGTTTCTGGTGTTTTACAAGTATTTATTGGATAAACATCAACTGATTTTTTATTGAAGGTGTTTTATTGTGTTTATCAGGTAAAACAGAAAATCAGAAGTCTGATATAAAGAGAGCTTGATGTTTTTTCACTCTCAGGCATTTCTCTGTTGCATTTTCCCTTCCCTCAGAACTATCAGGACTGTCAAGTCTTGTCTTCGTATTCTTGTTGTTGGAGGCCTGATTAGATGACTCATAAGCATTGGGACCTTTTCCAGTTCGTAATTGAAGGGGTGGAAGTGTTGTGCTCTTAACAAACAAAACAAGTTTTTCTCCCAAGTGTTATATTTAAATAGGTATTACCAAAACAAAAACAGTCACTCAAGGTTTTACGTATTCAGAATAAAAATCCTAGTTTTGCTTGCTTGGTATTTCTGATGTCATTCTACTGCTCCATTTGCTGGTCATCTATAAAGTGTTCCAGGGTAGACAAAAATCTAAATTTCAGATGTAATAAAGTAATTCGATTTTTTTTTGAAGGAGATACTGTAAAGCTTATTTTACATTTGGCAGGGTGCACAAAAGAGCTCAAATCCACTTTTTCCTTTTGAACTCTTTTATATGGTTTTATAACATCTCTAGAACAGTGGTTTTCAATCATGGATACACATACTCCTTGGGCTATGCAGAGGACTTCAGGGGGCACATCCATTCATCTCGATACTTACTTAGTTTTACAACAGGTTTAAATAAGAAGCACTAGCTAACTCAGTGACTTATTTATACAACTCTCTATATTATACACTGTAATAAAAGTACAATATTTATATTCCGGTTGATTTAATTTATAATTTTGTAGTAAAATGAAAAAATCAGCAGATTCAGTAATAAAGTGGCATGACACTTTTTGTATTTTTATGTTTGATTGTGTAAGCTGGGGTGAACAAACTATGTTGGGCGTTGCTTTTCGTCCCTGCAGTAATTAAGGTTACCCCCAATCCCTGCCCCAAACTGTCTAATGCAATCCAAAGCAATGGAAATTTTGGTTATGTTCATATAAAAAAAACAAAACAAAACAAAACAAAAGAACAACCTTTTGGCATGTGTAAGGAAATAAGTATGTAGAATATAAAAATGTTATTAATTTGGCATATAAATGTGAGTACATATACATTAAAAGGTAACATTTCGGCATTTTTAATGAGATAGATGAGCCTGAGACCCAGCATCTAATTGTGTCGTGTCCCCCATTACAAAATTTCATGCCCTCTGCCACCCCACCACCACCCGGGGCCTGCCCTCCACTTTGCTCATTCCTGGTGTAATCAAGTAGTTTTAAAAATGAGATGAAACTTGGAGGTATGCAAGACAAATGTGACTTCTGAAAGGGATATAGTATTCTGGAAGGTTGAGAGCTACTCGTCTAGAACATGATTTGGGATGCATGCTGAGTGAGAGTGACCAGTCACCTTATACTTTCAAAAGTCTTTTCAAAGGCTTCTTTTTTTCCTGTCCTCTTAACCCCACTCACTCGCTGCTCTCTATTACCAGTCCTCAACAACCATCCCATGCTTTTGCTTCTTCCCTTAAAAGTTTTTTTTAACCCCACATCCTAGTTCCCCTTCTCAATAGCCTCCATTTTGTGCCTTTGTTTCCTCTTTGTGTCTTTTGAAAAAATCCACTCTTAATTCATCAACACCCCTTTTGTCCTCGAAAATATTTCATATACTTCAGTGGTTCCCAATCTTTTCATTAGTGGAGACCCTGAATTACCCTTCCCAAACTGTTCACGAACCCCCATTGAAGCCAGTTCTAGCCACTATGTACATGTCATTAAATGAAGAAGGAAACCACAACATGGATTTTGGACAGCAATGAATAATATTATTGGAAGATATTTCATTTAAAAACAATAATTGATTAAGCATAACTTTGCAATTTATTTAAAACTTATTTTCTGTGATTATTTTTATTTATCCTTTATTTTTTTCATAGACCCCCACAATACCCTCCGCGGACCCCAGATTGGGAACCACAGATATACTCTTTCTTCACCTTTGCAACCACATCTTATTCTCTCTCCTACCTGTCACTTTTCCTTTCTCCCTTAATCACAGCAGTGCATTCTCTTGTGTTTCTTCACGTATACCACTTTGAGACCACTTCTCTCCCACCATTCTCTGTGCTCTGTTGCCTTCCCTTATCTATCCCATTCTTCTTAAGGGAAAACGTAGGTTCAGTTGGAAGAAATTATTTCTTGGGAAGAAAATGTTGTTGTAATTATTATTAGAAATTGTAAATGGGTTTATGGGTAATTTCTGTGATTTCAAATAATATTAGCATTATTCTATATGTATGTAAATATTGGTTCTTCCAATAACTTTCTTGCTTCATTTCTTCTTTTCCATTTTTGGTAACATAAATGCATAAACCATTACCAGTGCTAGATGCTGCAGATAGTTAATTTTATTTACCAGTATATACCTACCCTACTTAGCGGAAACTGACTTACTTAAAATGAAAGTAGCAATATTAAAAAAAAATGTGAATACGGTTTTATGTGACTGCCTTTGGAGTATGCGACCTTCAGAGTAGCAGGAGCTGGGGAGCTATCCTTAGGTCTTGCCTAGACAAGATTTTCTGGTATTGTTTTAACTTGAGATAATTGATTGCCAACACAGCATTTTTGACTGAAAACTCAGATACATGTTATGGGCTGAAGTGAGGGGAAATAGCTGAGGATAATTCAGATCATGTCCTTTTTAGTGCTTTATGTCTTTGATTTTACTTTATTTTGTTTTTGTAAATAAAAGTCTGCTACATTTATAAAATGAAGTCCTGTGGAAGTGGTACAAACGATTACTTATTGCACCGAGACAGTTACAGTACCAACCGCATCAGATGGGGAAGCAGATGTCTGTTGATCTGTGTTTTAATGTTAAAGGAAACAGACCAAAAATACTGAAGTTCTTTTAGTAATTTCTTCTTTGTACAGACTGTCAACAATTACAATCAATCTTTTATATTGTTTTAAACAAGTTGCTAAACTTCCAAAACATTGTTAAAAACCTTAATTTTTAAAAGGCATCCTGCCAAAAAGAATGTCTAGGTACTAAATATCCTTTTCTCTGTTTTGCAAGCAAGAAGTCATTGAAATGTGCAAAAATCTCGAGCTTAGTAATGTTTAGAGAAGAATGGATATATGTGTACAGACATGCACATTTGATGTTTACTGACTCACTTTCGTTTAACTTAGGTTTATGAACTGAGAAAGGTCATAAGGTGGAAATGGAGCAGAGCAGTGGGGGCTGAGTGATTTATGTATGTGTTAGTACAGTCGCTCAATCTATGCCTAAATTGTACCTGGCATAATGGGACAGAGATGGTGCTGCAGTTATCAGAAGACTTTTTTCTATCTATATAGTTAATCCGCCTCTCTGAGAGGCAGTAGTTATGTCTGTGGAAGATCTCTTCTGTTAACCTAGCCATATCTACACTGGGATTAGATAGACATAACTATGGAGCTCAGAATGTGAAATTTTTCAGAGGGCTGAGCAATGGTCCCTCTGCTCCAGTGGTTTTCTGTTTGCTCCAATTTTTTCCATCCCAGAGTGGAATAAATTTTGTTACCTGCACCAATGGTGTACATCAGCACACCACCAATAGAAACACATGCTGCCTGCTGTGGGCAGCTCTGGGCGCTCTGTTAATCATGTGGCACCTGAATCTCTCCTGGGAGGCTGCCTCAGCACTCGGCTTACAGGGAACACTTGCCCTGAGCAGCATAAAGAAATTCGTCCATTTCTAAGTGTAGATGAAGCCTTAACAAAATACTTGTAGCACAGTAGGCGAAACAAGGTGAAAAAAGGGAGATGTTAATTAATAGTTCAGTCCCATGGCTGCTGCTCCAAAGTTCGAGGAAGGATGATTACTTACCTCTGATGTCACATGTCTAAGTTGTTTGTAGGCAACTGTTCAGAGGCAAGAAGGAACTGCTCATATAACTGCTGTACAAGTGAATGGGAAAAGAAATGGAGGGGAGAAAGAGAGAAGGAGAGGATTGGGGAGAAGGAAAGTGGAGGGCATGAGTCATGGCAGTGGCTGTGAGTTTCAGAGTGCGACACTCACAAAGACATCAAAGTGTATCCTGAAATTTTCTTAGATAAAATATATGTCATCTAAGTCACAGAATTATATTATAAAATATTTAGAGGTATGGAAGTCCATCTCCTTGGTACTGCAAGTACAATCCTCATAGTATATCCATACTGTTTGTAAATGTCTTGGTTATTGTTTCAGTCATGCCACTCCAGATTATCCCACAAACTGGTAGGAATATATACAGTCACCAATTCTTTTCTGCTACTTGATTTTTTCCTTTTTTATGTCAGTCTTATTTCTTCTAACTTTCCTGTAGTATCTTAAAAAATTAATCTCTTTTCTTGCAATGAGTATATGTAGTTTGTTCTCAAATGCACCTTCACCCCATTTTTAGTCATTTTAGGCCTATTTGATTTACCAATCTTTTCTCAGAAGTCAATTTCCTGATTATTCAAAAGAATGGAGTATAGGTAAACCAAAGGGATGTTGTGACATGTTCTTGCCTGTTTGTATCACAGTCTTGTGCATTCTGCAATTCAGAGTATAATCAATGGGTCTCATTGTAGACCTGAAATTTTTTACTGCATCCTCTTTACTTATTTGAAACATTTATTGACTCTAGTATAGTTAAGTTCCTTTCACTTACTAGAACTTTATGTATGTGTTTATTTATTTATTAGAACTGCATTAATATTCCTTCTAATGATGCTACTGGGTACTTTTCTATTTTCATGACAAATAGAAATAACTTTATTTTTAAATAGTAACAAAGAGATGGCCATGTTAGTCTGTAGTCTGTCAAAACAAAAGAGCAGTCATGTAGCACTTTAAAGACTAACATTAACTAAAATTATTCTGTTAGTCTTCAAAGTGCTACTTCATTGCTTTTTTGTTTTACTTTTAAATGTTCAGTTAAAATTAGAATGAAAGAAAAGAAACTCTTGGACAAAGATTTTTGGCTAAATGATATTTTTAATGTGGAGAAGGCATTTAGCCAAACTCTTTGGCCATGACTATGTGAGGGGGCAATGTCAAACTAGGGTGTGCAACTCCAGCTACGTGAATAGTGTAGCTGGAGTTTTCATCTTAAATCGAGCTATTGTGGCCTCTCCACTGTGGGGGGTTGATGGGAGAAACTCTCTCCTTATGCTTGACATTCCAGGGGAGTACCAGAGTCAATGAAAGCATGATCAGTGGTCGTTTTAGCACATTTGTACTACACCTGCTAAATCGACCCCTAGGGAATTGGTCCCTGCAGTGCTGATCTTCTGGTACATGTAGACAAGGCCTATAATACATTAAAGAGTGAAAATCTCTCCTCCTTTCACCCCATAGTTTCCAATATTAATGTGTACAATGTATAGGATACAGAAAAATGCCTCCAGTCGTATCTGACGTGGTTTGTAAACTAAGACTTTTTTTTCTTAACTATATAAACATCAAGAAACTTGGTTAGAAAGTTGGTAGTTTCTTGTTGCTATGTCAGTCTGTGTATTATTTATAATTTGCCACTGGGCCACTTAGTAATTTTCCCTTTGAACTATCTTGTTCTCATATTATATGCTTTATTATAAATTACAGCTTCTTATAGTTGTATGTATTCTGGTTAATGATTAAGGTTTTCTGTTAGAAAAGGAAATAAAACAATTCAGATCTAACAAATAGTAGCGCGCCAATGCTCAACTACTGCAGTGATGAGAATGGTATGTGAAGTAACGTAGACTAGAATAGACAAAAGAATCTGGAGTTAGGTGCAGCCTGTGCAAAGAGAACTTTTATACAGCGGGAAAAAAAAAGATCTGTGCCAATGACTCTGTGTACTTGTCAGCTGTATTGAGGTTGTGCCATGGGGCAAAAAATAGCAGTGTTGGTGTTTAGGCTTGGGTTTGATATAGTGGGGTTTATTGAGATTTACTTACCTCAGAAATGCTCATAGCTTCTGTCATGGTCTCCCAGGACAACTACATTCCACAAAGTGTAGACCCAAGATCCTGCTATTGGCACTGTGAACAAAGAATTTTCGGTGATAATGTTTGCTGTGGAACTGATTGCCAAAATATACAGACTGGTTCAAAGTCTGGCTGGGTTCAGATAAAACAGAAAATACCTTTTTAATGAAGTTTTTTTCACATATGCTATCCTCTTCAAAACAGAGCAAAAAAATTAACAAATCTAGTCATGCTCCTGTGCTGTGGAAGAAGGGAGAAAGAAAGCACCTCTTTGTTCTGGGCTTTTTTAGTATATTACTATATATGTTAATAATTCTGCTAAGTAAAAATATCACTGAGGTAGATGCAATATGGAAGTCTAACAGATTCATTTACCAAAGACAGGCATGTAGAGATGAGCATAGTTTTTAAAAAAAAATGAGTAGGGCATATTAGAAGTCTCTGATGAATCTAAGGGGGACAATCTGAAACTTTTTTTTTGCTATGAGAAATTTTAATCTCATGGCTTTTAAAAGAAATCTTCAACATTGCATCTGTGCAAAAATTGATTAAAAAGAAATTCTGATCTCTTGAGGTATGGAATCATAACAGTTATCTAAGAACTGTTGTTTTAGTATAGTCTGGGTTAACCACATTGCATTTTCTACGGGGGGAGAGAGAGAATCAGAGCATATACAATTTTTTTTTCCATAGCCAGTCTGTTAATCCTTGGAGTAAGCATGTGTCTGGCTGATTTGATCTAAATGTATCAAAGCTACATTTTTTCCAAATGCTGTGATTACATTTTTCATTCTACAGTATATGATAATCTGAGTTTGTGCCTGAATTTTGAGAAAGTAACGCACTGCAGTCTTAGAAAATGAGGTGAAAAAAACTTCATGGTATTTTTAAATGCTTAACTGTTATTAGTGTTTAGGCACATTACAGACCTGAAGGAAATGTGATATCTGGAAGAATCATAGCACATAATGATGGTTGTATCCTGATTGTTTCTCACAGATGCTCTTTTTTGCACTCATGATTAAATCAGTAGGCCCAAAAAATAAAGGTGTAAGATGAATTTTTCTAGTAATAAGGACAACTGGTTACAGTCAGGACAAATTAGTGGACTGAGGAGTAATCATACAAGCTTTATGAACTCACTGTAATTTGCTTTTAATATAGTTAGCCCATAGCTGCTTTGCTTTTGTGAGAAGTAGAGAAAGTAGAAATAAACTTTCACATATAAATTCTGTCACTTAGCAGTTCCAAGATATTTAAAAACAAACAATTTTGCATTCTACTAAGACAGCATCTACTTTCAGGGGGAAAAAAACAAATGTGAATTTGCAGCAGTGATAATATCTGGTAATATAGTGTTTTTTCCTCTTCAAGATGTTTTTTAAAAAATTAATCTTCCAAGTAAGGTACACAAAGAGCCAAAAGGTCTTTGAGTGATTGGTCATGTCCAGTGGTCATGGACTTCAATGTCCAATGTCCAGTGGTCAAGGTCTTCTTTGAGTGATTGGTCATGGCTTTCAGGGATGGTCTAGAAAGTGCTTGGTCCTGCCACGAGGGCAGGGGGCTGGACTCGATGCCCTCTCGAGGTCCCTTCCAATCCTACTCTTCTATGATTCTATGATTTCGATAGGTTTGTGTGTGTGCTGCATTAATGATCATCAGAGATTTTTTCCCCTAGCAGTACCTGTTGGGCTGGCTGTGGAACCTGTGAAGTGGTGCCAGCACCCTTATCACCCCCGTTCATTTCCTTTTAAATGCCAATGACAGTTGTGGGAGCACTCTGTTCTTCCTCTTTCAAGTGCATTCCCTAGCCTTGTTTATTAGCTTAGTCTGTGTATAGTATTGAATAGTTATAGTTGTGGTTTAGTTAGGGTTAGTTTCTTGTGTATAGTAGTTAGATGTGGGGGAGGATGTTCCTCCACCTTTTTTCTTCCATGGACCACATGCTGCATGCCCTGGGGTTTAAAGCCTGTTAAAGTTGTGGGAAGCTTCTGCCCACATGCAGCCTACACAAGACTGTCTAAAGCAGTGTTTCCCAAATGGTGTTCTGCAGAACCCCAGGATTCCATGAAGTGAAAATAAGCGTTCCGCGATACAATGATCAGGGGTCAGCAACCTGTGGCTCTAAGGAGCCATTTGCAGCTCCAAAGGCTGCTGCCGCTGACCCCTCTACCACTCCATGCCTTGGTGCTGTTGAAACAGTAGAATTAAATTTAATTGGCTTAATGGTCGGCAGGGCGACGGGAGGGATCCGCCCGTTAAACCAACTGAATTTAATTCTGTAATTTCGGCGGCAGCAGGGCAGGGAGCCACAGAGAGCCCTTCATTTGCAAAGTGGCCAGCATATGCACAATGAGGACAGGGCAAGGGGAACCAGTGGCTATCTGGAAGGGGAGCCAGACAGTCCTGCAGTTTCTGCATCATCCTTGCCTTTCAGTGGCTATGACTGGCCTCTTGCATTACCATAGGGAGGCCAATGAAATCAGGCTGTCATGACTAGAGTTGGAGGAGCAGCAGTGGCTAAGGTAGGTTTGTCTGCCATGATGGGTGAGGTAATGAGAGGAGCTAACTGTGGCGGAGTTTGTTCAGGCAGGGTTAGGCTGGGGGTCTCTTTGGGTGCATGGGTTAGTCTCAGGGGCCACTTTCAGTCAGTCTGGGGCTGAGTCGAGTTAGTCCTGGGGTTGGGGGGGTGGGTTTTGGACTGAGGGGGTTAAGCCATATATGACTGTTATTAGGGGTTCCACAAAATTCTTTTGAGTTCCATGGACAAATAAATCAGGAGACGCTGGTCTAATGTGTCTGGTGACGGGCACCAGACAGATAAGTGTCTGATTTGTCAAAGATACTGACCTTGAACAAAGAAAGACAGGGACAACTGCCTCAACTTATTGTTAATGGAGATGGCACTTAGATCACAGCAGAAATATTGAGCACTGACCCCTTCCAGTGCACCAGTATTTGTGCCTGATACTTTGGCTCCAGGGAAAGATGCTGGCAAAGCACACCAGCACTGTTCCTCTGCCAGATGTCAGGGTGTGAGTATGCGGCACCAAGCACACTCTCCTGCACTTCATACAAGTAAAAGACTGCAGGTGGCCAGTAGACAGAGACCCTTTGGATGGGAAGCCTGTGATCCATGTTCCAGTGCTGTTGACTCCAGCTCAGGAGAAGTCAGTTGTGTCCTGTTCACATTGATTCCCCTGTCAGGGAACAGGTTGAAGAGGTAGACTTTCCCTGTACTCTGGACACGCAACCTAATTGAATTAATGGCGGACCCTTCATTAGGGCATGTTGCAGCCAAGAGACAGTGCTGGCTTTACCTGCACTGCTGACCAAGGCACCATCTATGGCACTAGTGTGTCCTCAGGCTCCAGTTGCCTTTGCAGCACCTGTATCAACAGCATCGACTCCTCCTCAACCACCAGCATTCGTGGTGCCAGTAGCGGTTCCTACAATTCAGCACCCTAAAAACAGAGATGCAAAGAAACTAGAATTCTTTGAAAGAAGGATTTATTCTTCTGGGGGTTACTGTTGCATGTGATGAATCAACAGACAGTGCTAAGTCGCTATGCCTTTCAACACCTGGGCTGCCAAGGGGAAGTTCCATGATCTTATCTTGTTGGACTCCAAGCAGGAATTTGGGGCCCTGCTCATGGAGGGCAATGTGGTTTCCTGGGCCACCTTACAAGCGGCTTTGGACTTAGGATTCTGCAGCTCATACCATGGCTATGAGGGTTGTTATGTGCCATAATGCCTGCCTTCAGGTCTTGCGAAGCTCACTGGAGGTCCAGACTACTATCTAAGATCTCCCTTTTCACTGCCAGGGACTAGGTACAGCAAATATGGAGTGGTGGTTACATAGCTTAAAAGATTCACAAGCCACATTAAAGTCGTTACACATGCACACCCCAACCCTGCAGAGGAAGCAGCTTAGATTTCCACCCTTTCATGTTTCTATCCTGGCCAGCCTAGACAGGACAATAACAGATGTAGAGACAGAAATGGCAGAGGTCACAGATCTAGGTTTTCCTCTTGTGAAGGCCAAGGGCCTAATAAGCCCTCTGAAGGTCCCAAACCCAGCTTTTAAAGGTATGCCCAAGGGTGGAATTCCAGACTCACATTCAGATCCTCTTCCCTTTGTGAATTGTTTATTCTGATTCTACCATGCTTGGGCACACATCACCTCAGCTTGCTTGGTTCTAAGCACAATGGAGTCAGGACATTCTATCCAGCTTTTGGGCTCCCCTCCCACATCTCCTGTCCTGGTTCTTGTTCAGGGATCTCTCTCACGAGCATCACATACTTCAGGAGGTGTAGTCATTTCTAACCTTAGGGCTATGTGTACACTAGCCCCCCTCTTTCAAAAGGGGGATGCTAATGAGACACTTTGGGATATGCTAATGAGGTGCTGCAATGAATATGCAGCCTCTCATTAGCATAATGGTGGCCGCAGCACTTCGAAAGTGCTGCTTTTGATTGCGTGTGGCTTGTCTACGTGGGGTCCTTTTCGAAAAGACCCTGCACACTTTGAAATCCCCTTATTCCTATTTAGTTATATTTGGGGCTGGCTGTAGTCAGGGGTCTTCTAGCCACCCAGGGGAAGTCTTCCTCAACAGTCACGATTTTTGGGGCTGGCTGTAGTCGTGGTCTTTTTCCAAAGGCCATTGAAGACAGTGTAGTAGCTCTACAATTACCACAGTTCTCAAAGTAAGGCTTGCAGCTATGAAAATTCTTGTTCTGAGGTTCTTCTTTGCCATGTCCAAACCTAGATCCAAGCCTGGGCATGCTGGTGATAGGGGCAGGTGGTGGGCCCTTCCCCAGAGTATTAGACAGCATCCTGGGTCTGGATGTAGCCCTGCTGGAGCTCTTTCACCTTCTCCTGGAATTACTCCATGCTGCAGTGGAGGGTAGCCTCATTCCGCCAGTGTGTAGGCCAGCTGGCATAGGCTTGGGCATTACAGCGCTTCAGCTTGGGGTCTTGGAGTAGATCGTCCTTGCCCCACAGGTCCGGGAGGGTCTGCACCTTTTGCCCAGTCCAGGAGCACTAATTATACCACAAGGTATGACCCTCGGCAGATCAGAAGTAACTACAGGGCCCTGAGAGTATGGTGAAAGCATTTGGTGCACAGGTGGCATTGTCTCCACTCCTTCTGGTCAAGGGTAGGGGTCCAGGCAGAGACATATGCATCTTGGTGGTGAATGCCAGGCAGTGAAGATGGTGTTGCCAGGAGGGCTTTAGCTTCCTTGATCATGAGATGCTGTCCCAGGAAGGACTGATAAGCATAGATGAGGACCACATATCAAGGAAGGGGAAGAGTATATTTGGATACAGACTGACTATCCTAATGAGGAAGGCTTTAAATTAGGTTTGATGGACTCAAGTGACTAAAGCCCACACATAAGCCAAACACATGGAGGTGTGGAAGAGGATGAGAAATTGACAGGGGAGCATAGGCTGTAGTAGCTGTGATAAGGGGGAGACAAGAGAACTGAGGGATCAGATCAGTATCTTAACCTATATACTAACATGAGAAGGGTGGGGAATAAGCAGCAAGTACTCATAATGCTAGTAAATAAGTAAAACTATGACATAGTTGTCACCTCAGAGACCTTGTGGGATAATACTGTGACTGGAATATTAGTATAGATGGGTACAGTTTACTGAGGAAGGACAGGCAGGGAAAAAAGGGAGGAGGTGTTACCCTGTATATTAAAAGTGTATACACTTGAATGGAGATTGAGATGGACATGGGATACAGAGTTGTGGAGAATCTCTTGGTATGAATAAAATGGGTGAAACATAAGGGTGATATCAGGATAGGGGTCTACTGTAGGCCACCCAATCAGGAAGAACAGGCAGATGATTCAGGGCATTGAAGTCAATTTTTTATTGCAGAAGATGGAAAAAGCTGCTTGGGATTAGGGATATAAATACCCATCAAAAATGTCACCTGGTTAAATTATTAAAATTATATTGTTTAACTGATTAATCGAGGGCTGGTGCAGAGTGGCGGGGTCCTGCCACAGGGGCCGCTCCAGGCAAGTGCTGCTGTGGTTGGGTTTTGCCTGCCAGCCTACCACAAATAGGGAGCTCCTCCAGCCTGTCCTCTGTGAGCAGGGCTGTTCTAGCCTGGGTGGCCCACTACATCATGGCAGGGATCCTCCTTGTCAAGCTCCCATGCTGCTGCAGGGGGTGCATCTCTGTTTGGGCCTGCGACACTGCAGCCTGGGGGAGCGCTGTTCCTTCCAGGACCCACTGCAGCTGGGGTCCTGCTGGCTGAGCTTCTACGCTGAGAGCAGGATCTGCTACAGGTGGGCCCACTGTGCTCTGCTGCAGCTGGGGGAATGCTCCCACTGGGCCCGGCCTCCCAGTTAAGCAGTTCCTGGGTAAGCATGCTGGTAAGGCTAATGCTTATTGGGTAACCAGTTAACCTCTTACATCCCTACTCAGAAAGAGGCTGTTTTATATTTCATTTTGACAAATAGGGAGGAACTGATTTAGAATTTGGAAGTGGAAGGTGGCTTAGGTGAAAGTGATCATGAAATGACATACTTAATGATTCTAAGCAAAGATATGAGGGAGAACAGCAAAATGAAATCCATGGATTTCAAGAAGGCAGACTTTAGCAAGCTCAGGGAATCAGTAAGTAAGGTCCCATGGGAAGCAAATCTACAAGGAAAAGCTATGGAAGATGCATGACAGTTTTTCAGAGAGATATTGTTAAGGGAATAAGAGCAAACTATTCCACTGTATGGGAAAGGTAGGAAGTATAGCAAGAGACCATCCTAGTTTAACCAGGAAATCTTGAATGATCTCAAACTCAAAAAGAGCCCTACAAAATTGGATACTATGTCAAATTACAAAGGATAGGTATGTATATAAATAACATAGGTATGTGGAGGCAAAATGAGAAAGGTGAAGGCACAAAACAAGCTCAGTCTAGCCAGAGACATAAAGGATAATAAGAAAACATTATGTTACATACATTAGAAGAAAGAGAAAGACCAAGGACAGGGCAGGCCCATTATTCAATAAAGGAGAAACAGTAACAGAAAATATAGAAATGGCAGCGGTGCTTAATGACTTCTTTGTTTCAGTTTTCACAAAGTAGGTAGGTGTCAATTTGTCATCTGGCATAGTGAATTCCACTGAAAATATGGTAGGTTCAGACGATAAAATAGGGAAAGACCAAGTTAAAACTTATTTAAACAAATCATATGTCTTCAAGTCACCAGAGCCTGAAGAAATGCCTCCTAAAATACTCAAGAAACTGACTGAGGGATATCTGAGCCATAAGCTATTATCTTTGAAAAGTCATGGAATACAGGAGAGATTACTGAAGACTGGGAAAGGGCCACTGGAATGGATTGGGAAAATGCTTGGGCTGTAGATGGCCTGCAAGTGGTGAATTTGAGATGTCTGATCAGGACAAGCTGATAAGAAAAATTCCAAAGTACTCCACTTAGGAAAGAGTAATCAGCTGCACACATACAAAATGGGAAGTGGGTGCTTTGGAGGGAGTGCTGTGGAAAGGGATCTGGGGCGGTACTGGACCACAAGCTAAATATGAGTTAACAGTGTAACACTGTTCAGAAAAAGCAAACATCATTCTGGGATGTATTAGCAGGAGTGTTGTAAGCAAGATCTGAGAAGTAATTCTTCTGCTCTACTTCACACTGAGTAGGCCTCAAATGTAATAATTGTGTCCAGTTTTGGATGCCATATTTCAGGAAAGATGTGGACAAATTGCAAAAATTCCAGAGAAGAGCAACAAAAATGAAGCAGTGGGCTTATATTTCAGCAAGGACAGTTTAGGTTCAACATTAACAAAGATTTCCTATCAGGGTGATCAAGCATGGGAATAAATTGCCAAAGGAGGTTGTGGAATCTCCATCACTGGAGACTTTTAAGAGCAGGGTAGGCAAATACCTGCCAGATATGGTCTAGATAATGCTTGGTCCTGCCGTGAGTGCAGGGAATTGGACTTAATGACCTAGTGAGATTCCTTCCAGTTCTATGATTCTAAGGTTATTTTTAATTATTATTTCTCTGTTGTGCTACTACACTGTATCACAAAGGGTGAGACCAAGAACAGGCTCTCATCAGTTTTATGGTTAATTCTAATTTACATCCAAAAGTACAGAAGCCTCATTTTACGTTACAGTTAGCCAGATTGTGTTGTGTGAGTCAGAAGGAGACAGAAGGCTTGTTAAATGTAGTCTGTCTTTGAAGGAGCATGAATGACGTGGTTACTTGTGTGCCTTTTTTATGCATTCAGTCTAATCTGTCAATTGTTTAGTATTGCTGTTAATCACCATAGAATCTTTGAGTGATAATTCCTATGTGAATTCCACACTTAGGTACATGTGTGCACCCTTCACGTGAGTCCTGCAATTCTTCAAAGCAGTGTAATTTATCCTGCATATGTGCAGATGCTTTTGTTGCCGTCCTAAGAGTATAAGAAGCAGTGAGAGTCAACACCTCACTAGTTTCTTCTTACCGTTGCACAGCCTTACTTGGAAGTGTGTCCTCCTTTATTACTATACAGAGAATATTTGTAAATAATTGCATTTTTAGAAGTATAGTTAGCAATTAAAGTTCATAAGTAGTTAAAATTTATAATATCACAAAGATGTTTTCTTTTTCCTTGGTGGTTAAACTCCTCCCCGTCTCTGAGATTGTCCCCAGAGTCAAGGGATTGAAGAATTCTTCTCCAGCAGTAACAAACATCAGTGCTGCCTGTTCCATTTGTGTGAGGTGCATATCTCTGAAGTGCAGTATCTTTCACTCCTTTTCATCCAAAATTAAAGAGGCCCTGGAACTTTACCTATAGAAGCATGTGATGAAGAAGGCTATGAGGCCCCTCTGTTATTTAGGTCAGAGGGACCTCACTGTATGCTGCCCTGAACTGACCAAAAGGTCAGTGCCTTGGAGCAGATCCTTCAGCATCTAATCCCAAGAACTCCTCTTCTATAGCAGCTCATAAAAGTAGAGAGTACTCTTATAGGCACAAGGATGCTACATAAGAAACATGCTTTCTCCCTGAGTCTGTCTAGGTCAGCTAAGACATTGTTTAGGGAACCTAAAGATCCACATCAGAGGGCAGAATATGTAAAAAATGTAAGATAGTCTGTTTTCATGGTTCTCTAGTGAAACATGAGGATAGATATGTGCTAGTTCTATCTGTGAGTGCAGGTCTGGACCCATCATCAGTACTGCCTCATCTGTCCAGCGACCATCTGGTTGCATTAGATGCATTGGATCCATCAGATTTAGCTGTGGGAAACCCTCAGACACCAATGTGTATTGAAACTTGTTTGACACCGCAGAATATACTCCCCACTTAAATAAAATCCCCAATTCTTTCTGGCCTATGCCTCCTGAGGGATGTTTTTACTGTGGTGGAGTCTATATCACTATCTCAGAAGCCATCTCACCCCCAACCATCTAGTAAGAGTGTCCTGGTACCAATGGCACTGCTGCTAATGATAGAGCAGTTCTTGGACTCTGATGAATCAGAGGAGATGGGCACATTGGTACGTGTAGAAGCAGTTGAGCTGTGATAGGCAGTCAAGGGATTACGCTTGCCATTCTGCTGAATAAATACTGTCCAACTGCTGCTACTGATTTCCTTGAAGACTGCCACAACCAATTGACTCCTCTTTCTGGCCTTATTGGGAAGTGGACAAATTGAAATTTATATTCAAATTTGGAACATTAACACATGGTTTAAATCGTGATGTGAACTTTCTCAGTCACTATAGGGGCTTGTCTGCATACTTAACTCAATCTAATTCTTGATCTTCCCCCCCACCCCTCCACTCTCTGATTTGCTCACCTTGATTATCTTTTTCTGATTTGTCCTCCTTGCTTACTGTTTTGGGTTCTCTGTGTCTTAAATATTGAGTCTGTTCTGGTCTGGATATGGTCTGAAGAAGTAGGTCTGTCCCATGAAAGCTCACCTAGGCTATGTCTACACGTGAAGCCAACATCGAAATAGCTTATTTCGATGTAGCAACATCGAAATAGGCTATTTCGATGAATAACGTCTACACGTCCTCCAGGGCTGGCAACGTCGATGTTCAACTTTGACGTTGCGCGGCACCACATCGAAATAGGCGCTGCGAGGGTACGTCTACACGCCAAAGTAGCACACATCGAAATAAGGGTGCCAGGCACAGCTGCAGACAAGGTCACAGGGCGGACTCAACAGCAAGCCTGTCCCTTAAAGGGCCCCTCCCAGACACAGTTGCACTAAACAACACAAGATACACAGAGCTGACAACTGGTTGCAGACCCTGTGCCTGCAGCATAGATCCCCAGCTGCCGCAGAAGCAGCCAGAAGCCCTGGGCTAAGGGCTGCTGCCCACGGTGACCATAGAGCCTCGCAGGGGCTGGAGAGAGAGCATCTCTCAACCCCCCAGCTGATGGCCGCCATGGAGGACCCGGCAATTTCGACGTTGCGGAACGCGGATCGTCTACACAGTCCCTACTTGGACGTTGAACGTCGAAGTAGGGCGCTATTCCGATCCCCTCATGAGGTTAGCGACTTCGACGTCTCGCCACCTAAATTCGAAGTTAACTTCGAAATAGCGCCCGACGCGTGTAGCCGCGACGGGCGCTATTTCAAAGTTGGTGCCACTACTTCGAAGTAGCGTGCACGTGTAGACACAGCTCTAATAAACTATTTTGCTAGTCTTTAAAGTGCTACTTGACTGCTTTTTATTTTGATAGTGTATAGACTAGCACAGCTTACTCTCTCTTACTGGCCTTATTGGGGTTTGGGATGTTTAGTATAGATGTAAAGGCTCTGTTGAGACTTGTGCAGCTCCTCTTCTTTTCACCAGCTTGTTCCATTGGTGTAAAAGGAGGGAGAGATGAAACCAGATACATGTTAATTAATGGATGCCAGTTCATCATCCCTGGATGAAGCAGTCACAGCTCCTTTGCTTTCTCCACCAGATGACCACCACCAATACCAAGAGCTGTTATAAAAAGTCTCCTGTGACTTACAATTCCTATTTGAGGAGGTCCAGAACCCTCAATACTAGCTCCTGGATAGCTTACTGTCACAGGGACTGAGTAATGTTGATGCTTAGTATGCGCAGTAGTGCATGACTTGGGCCCTACCAAATTCACAGACATGCAGAATGCATCGCAGATGTTGAAATCTGGTTTACTGTAAAATCTGTCTTATGTGTTTTTACCCTATACAATACATATTTCATGGGGTGAGACCTGCATTTCTCAAATTGAGGGTCCTGACCCAAAAGAAAATTGCAGGTGAAACAGAATGTTATTTTTGAAGAGTCACAGATTTGCCATCTTTACGTATGCACTGTCTTCGGCACGGGGCAACCGGAGAGCAGTGATTGCAATGTACCATACTATACTAATGTCACCCTTAACTGGAGGTAGCTCTGCCCTGAGAGCTGGACTCCCAGCCAACAGCCACCGCCCTCCAACTATCGAGCTCTGAAGGCAGTGGCATCACCTACAGAAGTAAGGATAGCAGTGATACCAACCTCCCACACAACTCTTTTTGGGTCAGGACTCTTACAATTAAAACACTGTGAAATTTCAGATTTAAATATGTGAAATCGTGAAATTTACCATTTTTAAAAGCCTCTTACTGCAGAATTGATGCAGATGGTCCATGAATTTGTTAGGGCCCTATCCATGATAAAACATAGTTAACTATGGTAGTTTGTATCATCTGCCTTAATAAATGCCAAAAGTAGCATTTGACTGTTTAGGTGTAATGTTAATGTGGTTAGCTTGTTTTTCCTTAATTCTGTTTCAAGAGGTAATTTAGACAAAAAGTTATTGTGGTTTGTTTCAGAGTGACGTTTCAGGTTTCTCACTTTCTAGTGAATGAGTGATGCATTGCAAATAGGGGATGGTGGCTCAGATTTTAGTTTTCCTCTTCATACTGGCATTTCTTATATTTTAAATATGTAACTCATCAAATTAATATAGAGTTCACACTTAAATCTAACACTATTCAAATGCTGCCTAGTGGAGTTAGCAGCAACAAGAGTTGGGTTCAGTATCCAGATGTTTATCCAATACAGAAACAAATCAAGGTCCCCACCCTGTAATCTAGGAAAATTACACACCACTGCCTGACCTCTTTAGGAGGAAAGACTTCCCCTCTTGCAAGCACACAATAAGAGTGTAGAAAAATATTAAAGAGAAGGAGGGAAGTAACTGACATTAATTTGGGAAAGTTTGGCAACCAGGGTTCATAAACATAAAAGCTTAACAAACACTCATCCCAAAGCACATTGCCTCAGGTTCTTGAGTCTAACAACCAAAAGTTCTTTTAATTTGCACCTTTCTTCTCCTGATACGGTTGTTGTAAGGATATCAGTGACAGTGTGGAGGCAGCGGTGAGAATGTGTGGAGAGTTGGGAAGCTGCTTTAGAAGGAGTAGAGGTATGAGACGAGGAGATCCGATATTGATAAGTATCTTCATCATGCACTTAGAGAGAGCGGTGGACAAGATTAAGGAAGAGGTAGGAGGGATATCTGTGCACAGGATGAGAATCAACAACTTGAGGTTTGTGGATGATATAATTATCATTGAAGAAGATGAAGAGAAGCTAGCAAGAACAATGCAGGTGCTAAATGAGGAAGGGAAGTGGTACGGACTAATTATGAACATAAATAAAACAAAACCAATGGTATTTGGAGATAAGAAAATAGGAAGGAAGATCAGTGTAGATGGGGTTGAACTAGAGAACATAGAGAAGTTCATGCATCTGGAGAGCAACATAACATATGATCTCAGCTGTAATAAGGAAATAGCGAAAACAAGAGTGAGTTTGAAGGTGATGGATAAGATCTGGAAAAGCAAAGTGATTAGCTTAGGAACAAAGCTGCGTGTCTTGAACACGTGTTTTCAGCAGCATGTTGTACAGATGTGAGACATGGGTGATAATGAAATATTCGAAGAGAAGGGTGTTGGCATTCGAGAGGAGTTGTTATAGGAAGATTCTGAGAATAGGATGGATGCAGAAGGTCACAAACAAGGAATTATATAAGAAGATACAGCCGAAAGAGAACCTACTGCAGAGGGTTGTAAAGTGGAAGTTACAGCTATTCAGGAATATCTGCAGAATGAATGATGAACGAAAAATTAATGGATGGTTCTAGTAGAAGAGGCAGACCACTCCGCACTGGAGAGGGAAAGATGGAAGAAAATAGCAAGAGAGGCATCAAATGCCAACAGGGGCTGAGCCCCTTGATGATGATGATGATGATGTTTTCTTCTTCTTCCATCACACTCACTCAGAGTTGTTGTCCTGGGTCAGAATAAAGCAAAAAAAACAAAACAAAAACCTTCCCTCCCAAAAAAAACTGAGTTCACAAATTTATCTGTTTGAATTCACCTCCCACGTGTTTGGGAGTGGAAGACACCTTGCCTGCTCTGCTGTCCATGTGCTTCTTTTGGGATCAGTTGCCTTGACAGCCACTTGCTGCTCTAATTTGCTAGTGGTCCACCCTCTCAGCTGTCTTCATGCTATGACCAATGCACACTGTCTTCTTCTATTGCCACCTGCTTCCCTTATGTGACCCCTGACTTCATTGTTCAGTGATTTTTCAGCTCTATGTGGGGAACTTCACTGCTGAAGCAGGCTGGGCTGAACCATAGTCCTGCAACACATATTAGCTCTAGTGATCACTTAACAAAACAAAAGGTACCTAATAGAGCTTTAATTAGCGCTGTTTTTGAAAAGTGGGGTGGGGTAGATTAAACCATTCCTGCAACTGTTAGAGCCCACACTTCCCAGCAGGAACATCTGTCCCCTCTCACTCTTATTCACCACAGGGGTCTGAGCCCCCCTGTTTAATGAGTTGAGTTCAGTTGAGGGTGACCCCTCTATCAAGACAAACCAAATACAGTTCTGTTGTATAAGCTTTACTTCTATAGTAAGGATAACAATCACTGATTATCTCTGCATTCAGTACTAAAATGATTTGTGACCAACACCAGCCGGAATCGGTCTCTTTGGCAACAAAGCTCTGTCAGTTCTGCTCAGAACTAGACAGAGTGGTGGTGGGGGGTATGTTCATGTTCATATAGTCTGGTCCAGATGCTGTTTCCCTTCTGGAGCTCATCACTAGCTGTCGGGGGAGAGCTCATTCAAAATTTGCTTACACAATTTATGTACAATAAACACAGCCTGTGGAATGGAGAGAGACTGCAAAGCATGCAGTTTCTTGATACAAAGTGCATGTGCTGTTCTCAGTGGGGGCAGATAATAGAACAAGGAAGAGGGATCTCAAGTTGCAGAGCGAGAAGTTTAGGCTGGGTATTAGGAAAATCTTCATCCTTAAAGTTTCTTGACAAAGCCATGGTTGGGGTGATTTAGTTCTGCCATTATTTTGTGATACACGGTCACCAGCTTCCCAGCAATGGAGGTCTTCAGTTTATTTTTGGTTTGTGAATGTATGATTCCCTAAACCCATACATTTCTTTCCACAAATACAGCAGTACAGTAAAAGCTGCATTATCTAGCACTTGGATAACTGGCACACTCTGTTGACCAGTATCTGGCAGGGGCCAGCTGTTGGAGGCTGAGGGGTGGCTGCTGGGGGCCTGTCTGAGCTGGCGGACTGGTATTCATGGCCCCAGCTCAAATAGCTGGCGTATTTAATTATCTGGCAACCCTGGTTCCCAGGGATGCTGGATAATAAAGCTTGTACTGTACATGGAAGTATTAAAAGTATGGTGTAGCTAAAGTAAAGGGATGACACTTATCTTTTCTACCCTTTTGAAGGATCAAGCTGTTTTTTATTCAGTTGCTTGTGTTGCATTTTTCATTGTCATACAATTTGAAAAAAACCTACTGTTTCATTATAATTATTGTCTTTGTCAGAATTGGTTTTTCATTTATATCTGAATCAAATTAATCAGAATGGATTTTACTCTGGGAGCATGGATCAAGAAGGTAGCTGGCTTTATATACAGCAGTGATCACTTACTTTTTTGGTGATATTATTTTGTCTATTGTCTTTGTCTTTAGCTTTTGTAGATAGACTGTGTTCAGTATTCTTAAAAATATGTTTCACATTCAAAAACTTGTTCATTACATCATTCAATGTAGAACTCTCTTTTTCTGTATTCTGAATGGGCTGAGCTGTGGGTTGAGAAGCAGTGAAATTAATTTTCAGTTTTGCATCCAAAAAACATTGTCTTCAAGAAAGCCAGTGAAGAATTACATACCAGCATCACACAGCCAGACCTTCTTCAAAGGCAACTGATTGAATAACCTTCTCACATACATGAAGGTCTTTGAGATATTTAATAGAAGATGCCTCTGAGAAAGCTTTAATCAGCATGCATGGAATTGAATGCTTTGCCAAACAAGGCTGAAAATGACTGGTGGTACTTGTTTGTTTTTAAAAAAACTTAACAGTGCTTTTAAATTTTGACACATGAAGAGGAAGTTGCCCTATCTTCAACATCACCAATGGAAAGCTACATTGTGTGGGCAGCATATTCATAACACAGAAGATGTAGATGTTCATTTATCAAGAAAGTCTAAGTAGCTTTGATGCTAACCATGTTGTCTGTCAGTGAAATAATCTTCATTGAACCTAGTTAATTGATTGCATTTTTGAACTGGTCAGCAACATGTTGGGCTGTGTGTGGTGGTGCTCAGTTGTGCACTGGAACAAGAGGGATGCTGGTCGTGTGGAGTTGTTCCCATGAAATTGATGACAAACCCTTGCCACAGCCAAATCAGGGATTTGGTGAGTTACTGCTTAGGCATGCAGCATCAATCTGTCCTGGAGTAGAACCGTTTCTGGGCTCAGCTATTTCCTCCCACTGATACCAGGAACTCTCCTGTTTCCTCACACTGAATCAAAATCTTGAGACCCTGAGCCTGCTCTCGGTCTTGTTCCTGCCCTAGCTCTTCCTGAGATTATTCCAGTCTTGTCCTTGCCCTGCCCAGTCCTTGTTCTAGCCCTGATAATGACCTGCTTTAGCGTTGCCTGCCTTTCCTGATGCTCCCTGGATCCTTGGACTCTAACTACTCAGTTTTGACCTTTGTCCTGTATCTAGGCTCTGGATACGATAATGACTTGGTTTGTCCATTGGACCTTGACCACCAGGCTTCAATCCACTACAAAGACTAGACCTTACTACTGGGAGGCAGCACCAGCAATGACGCCCTCATTACAAGAATTGCGCCATCCATCAGTCTCCGCAGACACATGAGGAGCTTGTGCAATAGGGACACCAACTCTCTTCCACATTGTCTGCCTCATCATTCTGAAGATTTCCTGCAAACTATTTCCTACTTGATGCTTAGTAAACTGGAAGCAATTTATGAAAAAAATTCTAGCATACAAGGAATTTCTACTGTAAGAAATGTGATATTACTAGCATAAATACCTCTAGGAAATATCCAGTTATTCTGATGATGAGGCATTCCATCCTGTTAATACCAATTTGCTGCACATCTGAAGGCCTTCCAGGAGTAAGAGTTTTCAGTACTGAAACAGATGGAGTAGCAAAAATCTTGTTAGAAGACAAAAAAATGAAATTAGCTTCACTTTCATTGTCACTCACATTATTGAGCTTATCAAAAGATGATGATGCAGAAAGTCAAGTAAAATGAGAAAGGAGAGAACCAAACAATTTTTGATGGTGTCCGGTTATCCATTTCTTACTGTTGGACTGCAATAATCATCTATATTTGACAGCCATGGGACATATGTCAGAAGAATTCAGCAAGTATTTCTCTATTATTTCTGCAAATGTTATGTATGTGGAAGAACAGAGCTTATGCTTAGCATTAAATTATTCCATGTTCATGACTAGGAAAATCATTCACAGAAATGATTTTTCCTTATGTAATTTATGTCAATGTTAATGACTTTTTTTTTTAACTTTTGTAATGCTCTCTAGGTTATGAAATGTCTCTTGTATTTCACACAGTAAGCATTGTAACCCCTTTTCTGTCCTCCCTGGGTTACACAGGCGCAGGCAGCACTCACTTGGGTGCCTGTGTGTCTGAAGAGCTTAATGTTAAAGGAGATCCTGAGTGTCCCAGTGGTGATGTTGGATAGTTAAGAATCCCTTTTCCATGCCTGATTTCTAAAGATCTGTAAAATGGTGGTGTCTCCACCTGGCTGTCCCCTGTGTGCCCTTAACAGTATGCCTTGGAGACCTCCAGGAAATGTATTCCTGTTATAATCTGAATTTAACTCCCAAAAAGTGATTATAAATAGTATGTATCTAAAAGACCTAATTAGATTTAACACATACTTTTACATAACAGTTTAGTGAAACAGACTAAACATGAATAAAATCAATTAACAATATACACAAAAGTAAATGAAACGTATAATTAGCATGTACATTGCCATCAGTTATTCCACACACTTTAGTTTTCAAAGTTCCAGTTACTTGTGTACATTGGCATGTGGCTGTTGTTCCACCAGATGGCAGGAAGCTTGGTGAAGGTTCTGTGTGTCAGTCCAGGTGAGGCAACAAGCTGACCAGTCCTTCTGACCTGGAACTGGCCCTTGCAGCACTTTGATAGACATAGATAAAGTTCCTTTCCTACAGGGTCTCTCAGTAGCAGGCTGTAGGTCTCCAAAGCAGTTCCTGGCTGGGAGAAAACTTCACACCTGCCCTGAAGAGGTCTGTTCAGTCAACCTTAACTCTTCAGCCACAGGGAGCGCAGCATCTTCTTTTTCCAGCTTAGTGAAAAAACCTCCTTTTATTCCCTTTTCTTCCCAAAGCCTCATGGGAATTGAGTCAGATCTTCCCACACAGGATCTTCCCAGTAACAATCAGAGACACCTTTATATAGAGGGGCCTACAGCAGGAATTCAGTTCTGTTTCTAATGATTGCTTTTCCAGAAGATTCCAGACAGTCAGTGTTTTTGGGTGTGCTGCCCTCTCTGGGTATGTCCCCATTTACTGGAAGATCAACTCCTTCAGGGTCAATCTTCCAGGGTTCGATTTAGCGTACCTAGTGGGGACACACTAAATCGAACCTTCAGGCTCTACAGTTGGTCCTGGTACTCCTCATTCTCACCAGGAGTAAGGGAGGTCTCTTCCTCTGTGTGGGCAGCCAGAAAAGTTGATCTAGGATACGTTCATTCCAGATGCACAGTTATAGCTGGAATTGCTTAGCTTAGCCTACAGACACAGTACTGCAGAAGATCAGCCTCCATTAAGGAAGGTTGATGGGAGAAACATTCCCATTCAATCTTCTTCCGTGTATACAGCCATAGCAATCGACCGCTGATACGTCGAGTTTTAGCTACTCAATTGGCGTAGGTAAAATTGTGTATCAACAGTCAACTGCTATGTCTAGTATAGGCACAGCTTCAGACTGACTTTTTGGTGTAGTATAGACCTTGCCTTTCTCTCCCAAGACTATTACAGAGTATTAGATCACGTGAAGGGCCTCAGGATATGTGGCAGATGACTTCTCTCTTCAGCAATCATCAACAGCAGGAACAGAGTGGCAAGGGACGGGCCTGTACAAAAAAGTGATGTCACACCCCCTCATCAGCAAAGAACATTTTATATTATCAGCAAGGTTTGTTGTGTGGGAGCAGAAGTGCTTTGTTTAAATGGGCATTTAATGTAGGTTGTTGTTGGCTTTGTGAAAAGTTGGGGAGTTGTTAATTGGAGTGTAATAGCTGTGAAACTTTTTTTTAAGGGAAAGACTTATTGGCTATGCATCCCCCACACTCTTCTGAGTTAATTTCTGTACATTGGTCTAGTCACAGATTGGATTGTAAGATTTTCATGTCAGCAGTCATGTCTTTAACTTGTTTAATTTGCTTTGTAAACTGCCACATGAATACATACTGTCTAATCTTCAAATAGTTTCTCTCTCTCTCTTTCTGTTCTACAATACTTCATCCAATCAAGATGCTCAGCTTCATTTGGTTTGCTTCTTTTCCAAGTGATGGTATTAACATATAGTAAAATGAGTGATCAAAACATTTAAGTGGGCTTGCTAACAGGCAGCTCTGTGATACAATCAAAGAGTAGGCTTGAACATATATCAGGACATTTTTGCTGGCCTAATTCACAATATTTGACTGTGGTTAAAGAATAGGTGATCAGCTATTTGACAGTACAGTAGACTGGCTTGGCAGGCCTTCCTGGTACTTAAGCTGGCTCCTTGTATTTAATTGTTTCTCAACTTATTTATCCTTTGAATTGCCTTGGAAAGCTTCTAAGTTCTTGTAGGTTTGTTTTAGAAGGTTGGTTGAGTAAGTGGTGGGCGAGTTGTGAGATCAGAAGGTTGGGTATCCCAGTAGGTGTCCAAAATGTCTGTTTAAAAATTGGTGGTATAATTAGGGTCTAGATTTTAAGCTTTCGTTTAAAAAGAACATTTTTACATAGTAACAGAGAGTAAGCCGTGCTAGTCTATACACTATCAAAACAAAAAGCAGTCAAGTAGCACTTTAAAGACTAGCAAAATAGTTTATTAGGTGGTCTGTCCCACGAAAGCTCACCTAATAAACTATTTTGCTAGTCTTTAAAGTGCTACTTGATTGCTTTTTATTTTTACAGTGTTAATCTTCTGGGTATGAACCTCTTGTGAACAAACAACATAGTGATGTGTGCCTAAATCTGTGAACAGATAAAGACAATAGCTCTGAGAGAAGCATGAACTGCTTCCATTCAGCCCAAAAGGGAGTTGACTCTGAAACTCAATAATGGTAATTTAAGTTTTAACTTGTTTAAATAATTAATTGTTGATTATGCTAATAGGAACAAAATGATATTTCTGCTTACCTGTGATTGGACAAAAAGGAGTGTTAATTCTGCTTCCTCCTCCATTTTTGTCACTTTCACCGTTATCCAAAACAGGGAAGAAAGGAGTTATATGTCCTTCTCCAAAGGGCCATCCCTAGTGATAAGCAAAATACACAGCCTCACGGGGCATCAAATTATCCCAAATGTCATGGTGCTCAAGGCATCTGCGTGCTGCATCTATGGTTCTTTTGTCAGCCACCCCCATTCCATGGCTGGCCTCTGCAGGGGCTGTGCTCAGCAGGGCTCCTCCGTAAGGGCATGAGGGTCCTGGGGAACGGCCCCCCCTCATAATAACCCCTTCTAATCCTTCTCAAAGTCCCCCATTCCTGCTTTGTTCCTAACCTGCCTCTTCCCACCCTCCCACTCCATCTGTTCCTGTAAATTTCCATCCCTGGTTCATCTCCACCCCACCTCTTCCTGCCCATGTTACAAAGAGGATGGTGATCAGTTGTTTTCATTCTGCTCTGGACTGTGACAAGAAGCAGGAAGGCTATTTCATAGTCAGGGAGATTTAGATTAGATACTAGGAAAAAATAATTTATAAGGATTAAGTTACCAAGAAAAGTTGTGGAAATCCCAGCATTGGAACCTTTTCATACCAGGTTTTATTTAAACTGCAATGTTTAAAAGAAGGATTTTTCTTCTGCATAATAAGGGTTCAAAATTGTATGAAGTCAACATTCAGTTGTAAACTTTTGAAAGAACAACCATGTTTTTTATTCAAAGTTATGAACATTTCAGAGTTACAGACACCTCGCATTCCCTAGGTGTTCAGACCTCTGTGATTCTATTGATTGATCTATAGCAAGGATCAGCAACCCTTCCAAGGTAGAGTGCTGAAATTTGACCTTTTGACCTCTGTGTATGGTCCGAGTGCTGGTGATACTTTCTAAAATTGCTAATATTCCTGCTTAGAACAGCTTCATGAATAAATAAATAAAGATGCAGAGCTTTACTCTTTAGGTAGTGGTTGGTAGCATTAGCTGATCTTTTGTTAATCCACAGGCAGCATGGTTTTGAGCAAGCTCCCAGGTGCATGCAGGAGGAGGAGCAGGGCTGAGGTCCCACCTCGTGTACCAATGAAAACTGGCTTGCATGCTACTCTTGGCATCTGTGCTGGGGTTTGTTGACCCCTGATCCATAGTGCTGGGTTGAGGGGAGATTTTTTCCAGATACCTTAATACTGATTTATGCAGGTGGGTTACTTACACTGATTAGAGAGATGTGTTCCTTCAGCCCCAGCAGGAAGTGACCACAGAAGAGGCATACTCCTCTGGCCCCAGAAAGAAGCTGCTGTAGCCAGAGGACTGGGGGCCTCTTCCCTGGCAATGACGGTTCCATGCACAGCATCCCTGAGCCCCTATTTAAGCAGCTGCACAGACATGCAGCTTAGAAGGAGCTCTACTGCTTGAGCTAGCAGAGCGATAGTACAGTAAACTCTTTCATATCCAGCATTCTGTTATCCAGAACTCTCAAATAACCAGCATTTTAACCATAAGTAAATTTTACTTATGTTTTCCGTAAGTACAGTATAGTGAGAGTAAATACAACAAATACAGTACAAGTTTACAGTGTACAATACTACTGTTGTTAGTAAATAAAGTACTCTGCATACATTTTTGTTTGTTTCTTAATATCTAATCTTGTTTTTCTTTAGTGTTATGCATTGCTAGGTATACCTCTCTATTATCCAGAATATTTGAATATCCAGCAACCTATTGGTCCGGGGCTGCCGGATATCAAAGAGTTTACTGTGGTGCTCTATGTGGACCAGCCACTAGAAGGTATTGAGATATGTATTGCCAATGCATTTCACTCCCGTCTGCTGACATCAGAGTGATGTAGAGACATAGGACTCCTGGGTTCAATTCCAGGTTCTGTAGGGAAGGGTTGTCTAATAGTTCTAGATTCTTCAGCCCCTGTGTTCCCTCTCCCCATCCTCAGACAGTCTCTGCCCCCACCCCATCCCAGCTCCTGTCTCTGTTGGCTCCTGGTGTCCTTTCTCTGCTTCTATCCACCCTCTCACACCTAGACGTTTTCCCTCCATCTCAGTCTTTGCTCCTTTCTCTTCCTCTCCTGCTCAGGTCCCAGTTTTTGTTCTTCTCTGCTCCTTTCCTTTCCACTCTTAATCCCCATCCACATCCTGCTAGTGCCCTTCATTACATAGACCCAACCATATGCCTGAGGTCCTCCCCCTCTTCTACTGCACTTGTCTCCTGTCCCTCCCAGTTCTCTCCCCTCTGGTCTCCTCAGCTCCCTCCCTGGTACTGCTCTCCCCTTTGCATTTTATTTCCTCCTCCTTCATGCCTGGGACATCAGCAGTACATTGCTAGTGCATCTCACTTCTTATCCCCGCTACCTTAGTGGCCCCTAATGGCTGGGAGAGGCAATAGCAGGGAAAATTGTGCTCAATCCTGGTATCCCCAAGGTGGAGTTGGCTCAATACAGACAGTGGACATGGGAAAATTTAGCTACCAAATTCTACTAATCTCTACTGAGCATGTATGAACTGAGACTTTTTTCAAATTTTTGCAATTTGGGGAAAGCAAAAGACCTATTGTGAACAGCAAGGTGACCTTCACCCCCACTGTACTGCCCCATAAATTCCAAGCCCTTGCTTCAAAACTATGAAAGTGGTAGAGCTTTTCAAGGAAATGGTTATAAGATTTCATTTTCACATGGGAAGATCATACTTTTTTTAATCTTATGCTCAGAAATGGCTGAATGTTTTTTCAGCTGAAAAATAAATGCAGCACCCTGAAGTAGATCTCGGGCATGGAAAATTTCATCCTGAATAGTTTAAGTTCAGTAATGTTATCAGAAATAGAAAATTGGATCTTAAAATGGGAAGAGTCAAATGACATTACATAAATGTTGTGCTTCCAGCTGTGCTATAGTATGTTCTTAAAATGATAATCAGTCAACTCTATTGTGCTAGTACCCTTTGGTTTTCATCTGAAACATTTAAATAACAGCGTTTCTGGCTACATGGTAATCTTAATTTATTTTTGAAAACCATCCAGATGTACTTGGTTTTGAGATCTCATGAAACAGAAGTCACAGATGGTATTGAGGATATTTCTTCCTTCACCCCCCTCACCTTGCCTAACAGGAGTCTAGTAGTAAAATTTATCTGAATATAAATATTTCTGTTCTAGATGGCATTGTCAGGGCATTTCTTTTAGGATAAGCGTTATGTATCAGCCTGTTCTGCTAATGGATTTTGCTGTTCATTGGTTGTGAGCATTAGGAGGAGCAATTAAGGTATTGGGTATAAAAAAAAATCGAAGGTAAATTTAGATATTGGCCTTCAAAGTATATTTGAAATGGCACCCTGTAATGTTAATATAAGAAACTGACACTTGTAGAATTCTGTTTGATTTCTGATCCCTATGCCGAAGTAGTGATTTAATACTTCATTCTTTGTGACAAAAATAATTCAAAGAGCCATATTTTTCAGGGCTTTTGAAATGAAGGTTCTGAAGGGCAGTAAATATGTTTAGGTAGCAAAGCTGCAGAATAATTTACTCCCCAAACTATTTGATTTTTCTGAAAAGCTGGAATTTGTGGAGCGGCTTGTAATTTGTTACGATAAGAATCATCTAGTAAATATGTTAGCTCAACCTCAAAAGAGGAACCACCCCTCTGCTTAAAAGAAATGGTACTTCCTGCTTTCATAAACAGTCATGTGCATAGTTTAGCAAGGCCTGATGCCTCTGGAGCTTTTTCCTTTAGAACACCGTTGAATCAGTTCTTACTGAAATGCTGTGAATCTTGTGGCCTCATTCAGAACAAAAGGGATTAGGAAAACAAATCATTTGATAATAAGACTTTGGAAAGCAGGGGCAGGCAATCTTGGTTGTGAATATTTTTTGATTTTTCCAGAGATCAAGCAGAAGATTGAGCTGCTGATGTCAGTTAACTCTGAGAAGTCGTCCTCTTCAGAAAGGTACAGCTACATCTCTTGCATGAACAATTAATGGTGTAGCATTGCAAAGAAGCAGCATAGGGCAATTTTTTCTCATCAGTTTGCTGATATTGTTGATGTATTGCATGTTGGTTATCATAATGTATTGACTGATGCTGTGTTTTTGGTTAAGCTTTGTGTCTTTTTGCAAAGGGTTATTGATTTTTGTTTTTAATGAAGTCTAATCAACAGCAGCATGCAAATCAAAATACAGCAGACTATGCCTTATGTATACTGTTGTTCCAGTCTGTGTGCTGTTTGTGTTTTCGTACAAAAGGCATCTTGATTTCTAAATTCAGTTTCAAAAATTAGATTTTTTTTATTTTGTATTAGAGGAAATCCAGTTACCATGGTTGCTGTTAAATTAGGTTAGTGGAGAATATAAATTTATTAACCACTAAATATCCTGTTATGCTGAAAGGGAGTGTCCTTTTGCAAATAGCATAGGAATTGCAAACACACAAATTAGCCACATTCTGTAAGAGATGTGATGCTTCTTCAAGTCTGTGCTAGGAAATGGAACAGTCACTGCATGCAGTAATAATGGTTCATGCCTGCAGGTAAGGACAAAATGACTCAGAAGTGTTTTTAAAGCAATTATTTTAACTGTCAATCAGAGTTGTTATAAGTAGCTATTTCATTTAAGTAGATATTTCAAAATTTTGTTTTTATTTTTGACATTCAGATTTTTGTTGCATGATGTACTCTTAATGACTATTTTGGTGCTTTAAATAACTAAACATATTTACTTCTGTTTTGCTCAAGATTTAATTTTATTAGAAACTTGTGTTAAGAAAATTGTCATTGGAGGCTAACACAAGACCAATTCAAATTAAAAAGATTATTTGAACTAAATCATTTAATCTGTGTGCAGCAGAACAGCTGACTATTTATTATATATTTTGGAAATGAGTTGCCAGAATTGTAATTAGTAATTTAGTGTTTGCATAGACAGGTCTTTTTTAGATGAAAATGTTATCTAAGATATATATGAATGAATATAGTTTTGTTTTGTACGAATGAATGTAGTTGAACATAATTAAAATAATGGCAGTGCACTGGAAATCTAAGTTAAGGGAACATAAGATAAAAGGCAATTAAAACGAGAAAGTGCTGTGGGGAGTGTGTGCCTTTAACAACAATACAAGCAATTTAATTAAATTTATAACTGTAATGAGGGAAGACATAATACTAACCCATGATGTTGCTTTTCACTAGCTGTAGCATGACAAAATATCAGAGCAATGAGAGATATAGAAAATGGTGGGGGGGAGTGGGTTGTTCAGTCACCTTCCAAAATGGAGAAATGTAAGAAAAGCTTTGGGTTGTTTTTGTCAGTATAAATTGAAAGTCATGAAGAAAAGGCCTAAGATGTATAAGATTTTTTGTTTATCCATCCTCGCAGCATCTCAGTATCACAAACTATGAATGTTAGGCCAAATAAATGGTGGTTGTGATAGGAGGGCAGATGGGGAGATGAAAGTAGTACAGGAAACAGGTGTTAACGGTGATTTTTAGGGCTTCTGTGAAGGGTATGCTGATGAAGTGGTGATTCCAATTATAACATATTTATAGCAGCTCGAATGCTAATGACAAAACTGGTAGCTGATCAGAATTAATGTTGATCAAAATGTGTCAAAATACAGTATGATTTCTGGGAAGAAATTGTTGGGTGACCAGTATGAACCTCTCTCCCTAAAGTATTGTTATACATAATTAGAAAAGAAGGAAAAAGATTTTAAGAATGCATTTTATACTCGTGAGCCATTAAAAATTCACTGGTATGTTTTTTTAGATTGGCAAGTGCATAGTTGATAAAGTTGCTTCATGGTTGGTATTTTGAAGGAAAAAGATAAATCTGAAAAGGTCAAGAGAAAGATTAAAAAATGTATATCGTGTATGCACCATAAACTTTTACTACAATAGAGATTTTTTCTGCATTGTGAGATACTACTATTTTAGTGCTTTGAGTTGGCATACATTAGTTACACATATTTAGGTTCAGAAAATAGCAAATAAAGACTTTCACAAAGTCTGTCAGAGAGTTTTTCATTATCACTGGCTACTGGTTACATGATAGCACTCTGTCAACAGAAGTCATTGTCAGAAGAGATTTCCCGACAAAACTTCTGTTGACAGAGTGCAGCCACACACACACAAAAGCAAATCGGGAGAGCGCTCTGCTTTGTCGACAGAGCAGCAGGACTGCCCATCTGCTCTCTCGACAAAGTAGGCACCCGGAAGCACAGCGGTCAGGGTTGCCCATTGTTGTGGATGCCCTGTCTGTCGAGAGAAGGGCCACCCAGAACGACCAAACAGTTTTTTTTGTCAACAGAATCTGTCAACACAGTTTTAAACCTCAAAGCTTTGAGGCAGAATGCTGCCAGCAAAAGTGATGTGTTTTGTCCAGATACTGTTGACAAATTCCATGAGTTTTGTTCACAAAACCAGGGCTTCACCTGCAAAACTTGCTAGTGTAACCATAGCCACTGTGAAAGAACCACATTCTTTCCTCAAAACAAAAGTATACTGAGTTTATTCACTGTATAGTTGGAAACAATATTATCTATCTTGTTAATGTCTATCCTTCTATGACCTTCAAAATTAAAATGTAAAAAAGCTGTTTCGTGTAAGAAATCCGTATTCTAAATTGTTTGTGAAATTATCCTTAACCTGTTGTGCACAGGTATGTACACAGTCTGTGTATATGGTATATAAATAATGTTGATATGTAAACTTGATGTTTGGGCACACATTCTTACATTGTGTTTTGTTTCCGTTTTTCACTCATAAATATCAGACTTTTCTGGTACTTTGAGCTGCCTAATGGAAGATTTAAATTATAGTCTGTGGTATGGTCCCATATCTTCCAGGTCAGAAGAAGTAATAGAGGATGCTTGCACTCTTAAGGGAAGTGGTGAGGAGAAGTTAGGATTTTCGTGTTAACATAGCCTGTACTCAGTGTGAGTGGAAGGGTTGAGGGAGAGTTTGATCCTCTGCTTCTCTTCTCTTAGAAAAAGGTGCTTTGGATTTTTGGGTTCCACCAGAGGAGAAGGAATGTTTAAGATCAATATACTGTGCTGTCCGATACAAGTAATCCTTAGTAGGAAGCATGTTGAAATAAAGATAGGGGGAAAATGGCTATGTTTTAAGAAGGCTCAAATTCTTAAAATCCTGCTTTGATTAGGGGCCCACCAAATTCACAGACATGCAAATAGCATCACGGACCATGAAATCTGGCCTTCAATGTGCTTTTCATCCAATACTATACAGATTTCATGAGGGGAAGACGAGCATTTCTCAAACTGGGGAATCTGACCCAAAAGGGAGTTGCAGAGGACTCTCAAGGTTATTTTAAGAGAGTCACGATATTGCCACCCTTACTTCTGTGCTGCATTCAGAGCTGGGTAACTAGAGAGCAGAGGTAGTAATGTTGGCTGGATGCCCAGCTCTGAAGGCAGCATCCTGCCAGCAGCAGTTCAGAAGTAAGAATGGCGGTAGCATACCCATGTCACCCTTATTTCTGTACTGCCACTTTCAGCACTGGGTACCCAGAGAATGGCAACTTTTGACTAAGGTCCCAGCTGCTTAAGCAACAGTGCAGAAATAAGAGTTGGCACTATCATATCATACTGTACCATTCTCACTTCTGAGATGCTGATGGTAGCTCTCTGCCTTTAGAGTCGTCTCCCTGTTAGCAGCCACCACTCTCCAGCTGCCCAGCTCACAAGACAGTGGAACCGCCAACAGCAGCTCAGAGATAAGGGTACCAGTGTCACAGACCCCCCTGGCCCCACCCAAACTGCTTTTTGGGTCAGGATTCCTACAGTTACAAAACAAAGAAACCTTAGATTTAACTTCTGAAGTAATAAAGTTTATCATTTTTAAAATCCTGTGACCATGAAATTGACAAAAATGAATCCTGAATTTGGTAGGAACCTGTTTACAATCCTTAGTTGCTGTCTTTCAGTTTTCCCTTTTTAAGAGGCCATGAGATACAGCAAAGCTAACAAGAAAGTGAGACTACAGGACAAGGAGCCCTGCCTTTTTTGTATTTATTTGGTGCATTCAGCCCCTCAAGCTACAGCTGTACTTTGAAAAAAGTGTGGGTGGGCTCATGCTTGTGTGTATGCCTGTATATCTGAATATGAACCTGTTTTGTAGAACCTGTTTTCAGAGGATGGTGGACTTGGTATTTTAAAGATAAAGACTTCATCTGTCTGGATCAATTTAAAATCACTGAACATTCCCTAATAAATTTACCACGTTATATTAATCTTTCACATAAAGTAGATCAAAGTGTTCAGGAAATTATATTTACAGATGTGATTTGGGGTTCCAGAATTTGGAATCTGTCTTCTCATTGACGTAGTTAGATAAAATATTGTGTAGGTAACCGTCACTGACAGAGTTAATAATTCTAAAATATTTAACCTACTTTTTCCCTTATATCTGTTTGTAGAATGTCTGCGTATTTTACTTTAAAATTAACTAACACTTCAATCCTCTTATTTTTGTTTAATCACATTAGGCCTACAGTAATGAGCAGTCTTACAATAGCAAACCATTTTATATGTATGATGGAAGAAAATAATAGTGTTCACATTCCAAGGTGTTTTATAAATAGCAGCAAGAGAAAATATTCTCAGATAATAAAACAGCTTGATAATGTCTTTTTAAAAAAATCCAAATGTGCAGTATTATTGATGGGGATTGTGTAGGGACAGCAACTGGTTCTTCATTGTATTTCCATTTATTTTTTAGCTGCATGATTTTTCACTGTTCTCTTTTTGTATTTGATCTGCTCAGAGCAAATGTAATGTATGCACTTGATACACTTACATTCTTACTAAGTTGGTCCATCTCCAAGAATTCTGTCAGGAAGAAAGAAAAGTGAGGAGGAAATCTAAAATAATGAAAAAGAAGGTGAAGGTCTGGTAGTGTATGCTTTCTTTACATAAGAAAGTATCTTATGATTGTTGCAAAATTAAGTTGTGAAAGGGGGTGGGGGTATTGTAGCGTTTTTCATGAATGGCAATCAAACTTTTTAAGGGAGTATAAAATGAGTTTTGTTGTATACGTTCAAATTTCTGCCCTTTTACAGTACTTATGCAGAATAGTATAATTTGCTGATAGCAGATAGTAGGGCTCTGGTATTCTTATAAGTGGATAAATCAGTTTCAAGAAATATTTAGCTTACTATCTTTGGTATGCTATGGCCTCAATGTATGTTATATACATATATGTTGGAATAAGAGGTAGATGATGGTGCAGTTCATAGATATGATATGAGTGGGGTTTTGTGACATCATAATAAGATTGAAGGCAAAATGATATATTATGTTCCTGAAATTCTGTGTTGGCTTTATTTTGGCATGCTCTAATTTTTTTAGTGTGATATATACAGGAAAAGTGAACTCTACATTTTTAATGGTTTGCCTCTTTTTGTCTTTATACTTCCATGGTGGTAGTTCCACTTTTTTAAAACTAGAGTCATAAATAAAAGTTTCTAATTGGTTTAGTTTCTAATTCAGAACAATTTTAATTTGTTTGAAGAGGACCTTCCTCTTTTCAGTGCTTCATTTAACGTTCAATATTTATGAAAAAAGAAGAAACCTTGGGAAATGTCTGTCTTCAATGCTTAGCAAAATGGTTGGTCTTGGCGATTTCCTGTTCCTGTGAAGCTGAAGGGCTTGACGGTTTGAGAGTCCAACATTGGAACAAACTTTATGAACTCAGGTAATAGGGAGTCTGCCTCTGGGCCACCTCCACCTCTCAGTAGAATTTTATCCCAGATGTTACAAGCCATCCGGAGAATGGCGCTCGCTGGAACATCTTGTGGCATTCTCACGATGTGTCTGAAAACTGTAAGATACCATCTGCAGACAGTGGCCTCTGTAGTCTATGGACCAGTGTCACCATAAAAATGAAGTTATGCCACTTTATACCCAATATACGATTGCATTTTTGTGTCCACTTTGTGATTATACATAATATTTCAGTTTTAAAACCGTGAACGGACATTGCTTTTTCTGGTACTGCATGTTTAGTTGCTTGACATTTAGGGTAATTTTCAAGATAAAACAATTAGCCTGTGATAACTTTACTATGCCAGTATTTTATTCTAAATGAAATTTGAAAGGGGTGCAGACATGAGTAGTTCTGTTGTAATTCTGAATTGTACTGATATGAACAAGCAGTGGAAATTGCATGTTTGCATGGTTAAAAATAGCTATTTTTAATATAAAATGTTCGACCAATGAATTAATAAGTTTCTGAACATCTCATCCATTAATTGTAACTTCTTTGGGCTACTGATTAGTTCAGGACGTAGACTAAAATGCAGTGTATAGCATGTGTTTTAAAAGGTAAAAAAAATTAGAGATTTTATTTTTTCTGTTAAGGTTTTGTTTTCCTAATTGTATTTTTGTCCTCATTGACAATATTTCACTTAGTTCCTGGTTCTTACTGCAGTCCTTATTGTCTGTGACTTTAACCAACTTATTTAAATGTTTTTGCTGTAACTGTGCAAGGGGAGTTTTCATTAGCATCTTTAGTATCTTTGATCTTGAGATGGTTGTTATAGTATACCACTTTGGAGTTGTTTTTTCCTTTTGATTTGGAATTGTTTTCTTCAAAGGGCCTTCAACATAACCTTTTTTAAGAACTAGGCTAATGAAAGGGATGCATGATTTCTACAGTTCCAGAAATGCAGAGCACAGATAGGATGTTTATTTGTAAGTATCACTGGAGTTAATTTGGCAAATTGTCTTGGGAAAAGATCTTGGGGGCTGGCATCAGACTGTCCTGTGTGGAGGCAATTAATGATTGAAAGATACTTGTATAAATAGATTGGATGGAACTATTTGAATGGGAATAGAAAGTTACACCAATTCAGGGTAGATGCGTATCTAATATATTTTTGTTACATTAAGGGGAAAAATGTGTTTTGGTAATTGAGGACTCCAGAACATACATTTAGCCCATTTTCATGAATTGAAATTCTTACCCTAATACCTGACTTAATCATGACTTATCTTAAATCTCTTAGTACAGACTTCTAAATAAAGTTGGGGGAAGTATTTCTTCAGTACATAGGTGCACGTTGTTGTGTGCCCTGTGAAAGCATTGTATTGCTGTGCATACTGTATGCAGTTGCTAATATTACAAGACAAATAATGCTGAACTCTTTTGAAGCTGAATACTGTCAAATATTTAAAAAATACGTGAATGTTTCTGTACATGCGCACACGTGCATATTGTACAGTCCCTGTGATGTTATGTGGGGTAAAGCTTTTATTGGTGTGAGATTACAGTGCATTACTTGTGAACAGCAAAGCCACAATTAAACTAAGCAAGTGTTCCAAATAAGTGCTGCGTACCATTATGTGTTCTCTGTATATTATGTATTATGAAAGTACTGTACTGTCTTACAGAAAATATATTGTTGTATCTCTCCACCTGTGAAGCCCAGGTGGTGTATTTATCATAAATCTCAGTGTAGGATTGGGAAAAAGTCGTAGTAAACCTCTAAATTTGACTTATATTGCATTTTTGTAAGTGATAATGTTGTTACCTTGAAGTTTATTGTCTTGAAATCTCTGGAAGTTGTACGAAGCATCATCTGGCTTCTCCCTTAAATACTTCTGTACTTTGTTCTGTGCAACCCTTTATGTTTGGGATATTATTACTACTACTACTTAACCCTTGTACTCCGTGTAGAGCATAGATCATCTACAAGTCTCCTCCACTTCACTCTGTCCTGGGACAGAACTTCTAGCTGGCTCCAGAAGTACCCCAGTTGTTGTCCTTTAGTCTCAGTAGACCTTCTCCACGTTGTCCAAGTTCTTCCTCTTTTGCGACAGCCCCATGATACGAACACAATACAATACAGTAACAAAGCTGCGTCAGTTCTTCACCATATTCATCTATATTCTCAGCCCTTCATCAAATTGTGTCTGTGATAGTAAACTGTTTCGGATCGTGATTGTCTCTTTTCTGTGTTTATACAGAGCCCAGCACAATAGGTTGCAAATCCTACTTTGAACATAAACTGAATGTGAATATTTTGTGCAGTAGGTTTAAAGACTTCTAAAAAGGGTTTAAAATTGTATTTCTCTGCATATAAATGTCTATCTTAAAATTCTTGCAGTCTTCTAAGGGTAAAGGTCAGTCACTGGAAAGTTGGGGTTATCTTCTTTCTAGTAGCAGAAAGATCACATTGCTAATTATGAAAGCTGGTGAGATATCCAGATTGTGACGCCTGGGACTAGTCCATGAGGACTGAATGTTGTCCAAACTAGGGCTTGAGATAGTTGAATTTTGAGAAGTAAGAAAAAAAGAGCCATTTTTTGCAGGTCCTCTCTTTGTAAATCTGTTCTGCCTTCTGGTAGCTTCCTGGATGATGTCTAGGCTTCCTGCCACCTTAACCTGCAGATGTCCTCCATGAAGTGGTCAACACAGGCATGTGTTTGGTGCGGTTTACCCTTATCCCTGACACTTATTCCTTCTGCGGCGTGAAGGCGACCCTAGTGCATGTCTGCCTTGAGTGTGCCAGGTTACAGGCCCTCTTCTGGTTCCTCCAGAATCTCCTGTTGAGGTTCTGGCTGCACTTTTCCCCACAGTTCCTGATTCTCTCACACCCCATCTGTGGCCCCACAAAGTTGCGGGACCTGCTCGTTAGCTTCCTCTGGCCATGGCCAAGGTGTGGCCTTTTCCAACATCAGGGAGGGAAAGCTGTCTGTGGGGAGGGGATGACACTGTAACTGTGAGGCCTCCTTTTGTTCCTTGATCCGTTCACGCATCCAGGCACAGTTCTTTTGGGCAGCGTCTACTGTCTCGTTCAGCACCTTTGAGGAGCAGTGGGTGCTGTCTGAGGCGATCTTCTCGGTGTCCCCTTCCGTTTCCCTCATCTTGGCCCTATGACATACACATCCAGCCCTGTTTTCTTTGTTGTTGTCCTCTGGAATCATTTGGGGTCTGTACTTTTCAGTGGATGCCCCCTTGTAGGGGAAGTCTTGTAGCTGGGGTGGGCGTAAGCCCCGACAGGACCTTAACTTGCAGACGGTTAAAAAAATAAAAGTCAACAAAATACTGAAATGTTTCTCTGGAAACTTTCCTCTAACTAATTTTTTATTATCCTGTTTCAATATTCCCTCTCCAGTGATAACCCTTTACATTCTTCTTAGCCATTCACCAGTTGCTGCCAAAATGGCATACCAGTCATAGGTAGGACAGCGTTCATTTATTGTAGTCCAGTTGCCTGTTCCTCGTAGGGATAAATATCAGAAAAATTGAAATGGAAGTGGCTTTATTCTTAAACGTAGCTCTGCCACAAAAACAGGGTTTTTTTCACTCAGAATCCTTTAGTAAGCAATCTGTCATCTTCCTTTGACTAATCACAACAGGTTCATCTCTTGATTCCTATTCCCTGTTCAGTTTCTTAGGTCACAAGCAACAAGAACTTTAACCTCTCAGAACTTCATCCATTCGCTGATGCTTCAAAGGATCCCTCAGGATTTTAGTACACTAAACTCTCACAATGTGTGATTTTGAGTTGGGCTTAACTTGCATTAATGCAAATTAAGTGCAACTCAAAATCCCACTCTCCTAGCCCTGGCTCAAACCTCCTGGCCCTGTGTGCCCCATTTCAACCCCCCTGCGGCTCTGGCTCACCACCTCTGCCCTGGTTCAACCCCAGCCCCAGCTCAACACCCCCACGTGTTGCTTCAGCTCAACCCACCCACACCCCAGTTCAACCCCCTCGCACGTGGTTCCAGCTCACCCTGCCCGTGTGGGGCTCCAGCTTACCTCTGCCCCCCCACCCTCCCTGCAGTCCTAACCACCCCAGGCTTAATCCCCCTGTCCCACTCAGACGGCCTTAACCCACCTCCAGGCTTAACCATCCCCAACTGCCCCCCACCCCACCCCAGGGCTTACCTTGTATGAGGAGCTCCAGGTGGTTGTGCTGCTTCTCTGCTGCAGAACGTATGTTCCATTGGGGAAAAAAGCCAACCGCTGACTTGCACAAAATTCAAGTTATGCAAGGGTGTATGGGAAAGCAACTCACGCATAACTCAAGGGACTGTTGTACATTAAAATATTTCACATTCTCAATATGAGAAACAGAGTGCAAATGCTGTTCCCATATGGTTAGTCTCAAATCTTATCTGTGTGCTTTGCAAGTAAGGATCATTTCAGCACGTTAGTGATCTAGAAAATCAAGTAAAAGAAAAGGAATCTATTATTATACTTAGTTAATTCTGATTTATGCCAGAAGTCAAATAAATCAAAGTTCTACAAAAAGAAATGATTTGTGTGCAAGGAGCAAATCCTTGTCTTTTTCTCTACCATCAGAATTCCAAAGTTGAGAAGAACATAAAAAGATGCAGAACGCCTCTCCAAATGTGTATGTAACAGCCTTTGCCATCTAGCAAAATTTTCTGAAGACATAGACATAAAGCAAGAGAAAAAGGTCTGCAAGACAGTTTTATTATGATTTGTGCCATCACCAAAAAAGGGCTGAGGGAGTGTAATTCTCATCTGGCTAGAGTGTTCCTATAAAAACAAATGACTCAAAGAGGTACAGAAATATGACGTATCCAAGCAGAAAGTAAATTGACACCTAAGTTTGAGGTAGTGGACACGAAGAATATAATTAATCTGTTTAATCTGTGTTTTTGTGCTTGAAAGGAAAATTCCTTCCCCAGAGACCCATACAGAAAAGGATGAAGCAGTCTATTCTGCTCTCAAGCATGGCCATCTCTTGCTTTGCCTGTGTTATTGGAAAGAGAAGGCGAGTAAGGGAGCATCTTTTATTTGGCTAACTTCTAATGGGGAGAGAGACAAACTTTTGAGCCACACAAGAAATAACTACGAAATGCGTGACTGGCCCGTGTCAGACAAGTTGGCCTTGTGAGGCTTGGGTTGTGGGAATATTTCCTTGGTGTGTAGACTTTTGTGCTCAACTGCAGTCTGAGCTCTAAGGTCCTATTATCCCACAGGATCCTAGAATTTGAGATCCAGTCTGAGACTGGAAGCATACACAGCACTGGAAAAACTCCTGCAGCCTGAGCCCCATGAGCTGAAGTTGGTTGGCAGGGGCCAACTGCAAGTTTTTCTTTGCTGTGTAGCTGTGCCCACAGAGTTCTTTTTCAGATTGGCAGAAGAAATCACAGCATCAGGGTAAAATCCAAGGCGTAATTTCTTAGAATATATTTATAAGGGAGCATACAAAGTTAAGTAGCTTATTAATATCTCTGCAGATACTGAATAAAAAGAGGGTGTTAGTGCTTCAGATTGTTGTAATAAGCCTTATATCCAGTGTTTCTATTCAGTCCGTTTTTTAGTATTTAGCAGAGTAGTGAATTTTTTGAGGCTACTCTACCTTGCATTTAGCTTTGATGCTAGGAGTACTTTGTCAAGACCTGAAGAAAAGCTTGGTGCAGCTGGAAAGCTTGTGACTCTCATCAATGCAAATTGGTCCAATAAAAGATATTACCTCACCCACTATGGCTCTCTAATAATGTGGGACCAACACAACTACATATAAATTGCTTGGGTTATGTTAGCACTATTTAAATCCCTCCCTCTAACAGAAATAAGTTTCTAAAGACAGCCTTGGACAAAACTACATTGGCGGCAGGCTTTGTCAGACTGCTAAGTCCCTCCTCCTGCTTTGCCTCCAGGCAAATATCAACAAAAATAGTGATTGAAAGATGAATGTGTATGAGTTCCTGGAAATTGCTGACCTGACGAAATCTCTTCCTTTTTACGAAACTATAATTAATACAGATATGTTCCTGTTTTTCTGCCTTGTCACATTTTCAGTGATCTTTGCTAAAGAGTTAATGATGAGAGGAGTCACATCACCTTTCTTGCCATTGTCCTGATTTGGGCTTCTAAAGATCTACATTTAGCTCAAAATACAAAGTCCATGATTCTTACTCCAAGTTTATGATCTGCTGATAAACATCCAGAAGAGGGAGTTTATTTTGAAGTGTTACACGCTTTGGCCTTCATCATTACACTGGCTCAACTTATAGAGAGATGTATCTTTGGAAAGGAAGACTCAAGATTCTTCCTGAGAGGAGTGCCTGTGGTGCTCCACTCCAGCTGTTGGTGCATCCTTGTGCCTTCACATGGAGATTTTTTCAGCAGTGGCCATCTGGGTTGTGCATGTGAACATGGGTGCATGTAGAGCATGTCTTTTGCCACTCCTCTTCCCTTTTTAAAGAGCTGCACACAGGACCTGGAGCTCTCATATCCCTTTCTGCCATCGCTGGCTGGAGATGGAGTTCAGAAGTTGTGCCATCAGCTCTCTCCTCACAGTTTGTAGTTAGTTAGGACAGTTTCTCTTAGTGAATTAGCTAGTGTTAAAAGAAGAAGAAGGAAAAAAAAAATCCTCTGTTTCAGCAGTTTTAACAGGTTCCAGGGCTGCTGGGGTACACAGTCAGTGTCTGCTGTTTGAGCGAGGAGCACATCCTCCAGAAATTATGCCCATCGTGCCAAAATGAAAACTAGGGCACACAGAGACAGGGACCTAAGGCTGAAATTCCTCTTAAAGAAGTCCCTCCAGCCAGCCTCTACCCCAGAACAAAGGGGATGCTCAGCAAAGGCTCCCCAGCCATGTCCCTCACAAGGTCCCTAAAGCCACTGAAAGCAGCAAAAATGTGGCAGGCACCTTCACCACAGAAAGCACATAAGAGAAAAAAATTCTCTCCACTGAGATCTGTGCTCCCTCTGCAGACTGCATCAAGAGTGAGCTCTGTCAGTGCTCCAGGCACCTCAGGCATCATCGGTGCCAAAACTAATGCGGCTGCCCTCCCTGTTTCTTTTGCAGCACTTTTGACACTTCAGACAGACTCGGCACCAACAGCCAATCTGCTCTCAGTGCACTCACCTCCAAAGTACACCACAGCTCTGTCAACACAGGTTATATTTCCACAGCTGGCCACTCCACATAGAGACTTTCAAGTCTCCCAGGTGCCAGCGTTCCCTCTGCTTGCAGCATCCCTCTTGCCTACCTCAAGGGCACTGCACCAGGGCTACTCATGAGATGCTTCCCCCTTTTCCTCAGATAAGGATACAAGCTTTCTCCTCACCCCTTCCCTTCCTCAAGAGTCCGCCAACCCTAATACAACTACCCGTCACTCCCCCCCACCACTCTGGGGTCCCTAGCCATGTTGTATTCCGTGGAGACTCTGTACATCCTACTGCAAATGACAGGACTCCTCTAACAGGACCATCATGGAATCTCGATCATCACCTCCAGAGCCCGCTGAGGCAGGGGAACTGAACTTGTTGCCATTCAGCCAGAGGACATACTCTGTGACATGTCTTCTCAACCAAATGAGGCCCATATACCATCAATTGCTGCTGCTCCACTTCCACCACCACACACAGTAGGTGATTATGCCTATTTCCAAGACCTGTTTAAACGTGTGGCAGCAGAATGCCACATAGATATGGGGGAGGTGTCAGAAACCCAACGAGAGTTGACTGACATACTACAGCCACCCTCCTCCACTAAGATAGCTTTACCCTTATATATAGCAATTCTAGAACCAGCAAAATCAGTGTGCGAAATACCAGCCACAAGAGCATTCACAGGCAAGAGAACAGATCACAAGTACTATGTGTCCTCTAAGGGCAAATAATATCGCTCCACCCATCCTGCCCCAAATTCACTAGTGGTAGAGGCAGCGAATCAAAAGGCCAAAAACAGTCTAGATATACCTCAGCAGACAGAGCTAATAAGGGACTGTACAACTTTGGCTGCAAAGTTTACACTCTAGCCACAGTCCAGTTCAGGGTTGCAAATTACGCTGCACTACTTGCTAACTATGACCACAAAAACTGCGTGGAGTTTACAGCCTTTATTAAGGATCTCCCAGAGCACAAAAGATGGCCATTTCAAGCCCTCATCACAGAGGGACAAACAGTTGCACGCAGTGCACTCCAAGTGGCTCTTGATACCATGGATGCAGCTGCACGAACCACAGCCACTATGATAGTTATGAGGTGGGCCTCCTGGTGCAACTCATCCACATTCTCCAGAGAGGTCCGGAACACCGTGGAAGATCTTCCTTCCAATACGAAGAAAATTTTCACAGTAACTTTCAAGGAAGTGCTTCACTCCATGAAGGATCCTCGAGACACTCTGCAATCTTTGGGAATGAATATACCTGCCACAAAAGACACTAGTTTCGATACCAGCCATACCAGAGAAATAAATACTCATATTACTCTTTAACAGCCTTGATCGTATGATTGATGACAACAATGACACAGGCACTCAACTAAGCATATTTGAAATTTAGGTCAAGGGTCCAGAAGATCTCTCCCTCTCTCTAATGCAATCAAACCTCCATTTCTCCAATCACCTTCATCCCTTCCATCACGAATGGCTCATGATTAATGGCTCATGCCGTCAAGTGGGCATTAGAGATCATCAGATCTGACTACACCATCCCCTTTCATTCCATGCCCCCCATTCGCTCCCCTTCCCTGGCCCTTTTCAGGGGCTCATCTTATGAACAGTTATTTCCTCAGGAGGTAGACCATCTCAGCCTGGGGAGGTAGACCCTGTTCCCCAGCAACAATTACAATTGTTAGCCTTTTCATGTGCTACAGAACTGCTTGTTTTGTGAAGAAATGCCCACTTCAGAGAAAGCAATTTCTTTTACAAAGGAACAGCCAGGATTTCTTGTAGACTTAAGGTATTTATAAACAATTTCTTACCAACTTATAATACTTAATATAGACCTACCAGCTACTGCAAAACAAAACATACTGAAAGTTAGAGGACTTAAAACCAGCAATGACTGAAAGTTACAGAACTTACATCTGCATTGTACGGGACTGAGCCAAAGATTTATACAGCATGTATGTATTAAAAAGTAACTGATGAAATTTTCTTTAAGTGATAGGGTACTGCAGTAACAAGATGAAGAACTGTCTTGTAAGTGACAAGCACACACCTTCTCACATATGCATATTATCATGAAAATGAGGCCCATATAAAACCAATCGCAATGGAAATAAAATTAGTGGATAAAGAAAAGAGGAGAGTGAAGATCAGAAGAGAAGGCCTCAAGGGGAGAAACTAACAAGTATAAACTGCCTCAGACTGAGATTCAGCTGAAGCTAGTGATTGGATTTTAGTTGAGGGTAACAATTGTCTGTTTGAAGTGTATGAAGAGAGCCATAAATCTGAGGGGTTTTTATCAGATCTGATCTGATTGTCTTGGGGCCATGATGAAATGACTTTTCTTTGGTCTGGTCCATTTGTAAGGATGAAATTAACCAGATACTTACTTACTATATTGGGTGTATAATGCTAATTCCTTATACTCTATGGGTGCATCTACGCTAGAGAATTTTGTCAACAAAACCAGGTTTTGTCCACAAAACTCATGGAGTATCTACACAGAAAATGGGTTTTGTCAACAGTGTCTTGACAAAACCCGGCACTTGTCCTGACAGTGTTATGCCTCCCCATGATGAGGAATAATGCTTCTGTCAACAGAGTACTGTTGACAAAATTGCAGTGTAGATGCTCTGGGGAAACTTTTGTTGACAGGTGGGTCCTCCATGGCACCGGCCATCTGGAGCTGGGAGGTGCTCTCTCCACCACAATCAGGGCTCTCTTCCTTGGTGCTCCAGCTGCCCTTAAAGGTGTGGGGAGCCCAGGAGCCCTGTAGCAGGAAGTAGACCATGTGGAAGTAGTCCAGGCTCCATGCTGTCTGTAGCCATGAATCAGCAGCCACTCCCTGACATGGAAGCCATGGCACAGGTGGCCAGAGACCCCTCTGGATCCTCTATGAATTCCCCTGAGGGGGTCTTAGGACCCACCCTTGACTACAAAAAAGTGGGCAACTTCCTGGTCCTCTGTGCAGACAAGGCTGTTCTGCTGGACCCAGCAGCCAAGCGCCGCAATGTCCTGGGCTATGCCCACCTTGCACAACTGCTGATGGAGCAGGCTCCCGCTCTTCCCCAGAGCAGGTGCGGGCTAAAGTGAAGGAGCTCTGCCAGGGCTACACGTGGGCCTGGGATATGAGATGGCAATCGGGGGCAGGGACGACCACCTGCCCCTATGGTGCTGAACTGAACCGCTCTTGGAGGGGCGAGGATGGTGTTCATGGCATGGTAACCCTGGACCCCATGGAGGAGGCCACCCCATCCCATCAGGAGATGGAGCCAGGGCAGACCATCATCCTGGAGCCTTGGGGGAGCCAGAATCTGACCCCAACTTGACCAAGGGGACCCTGATTATTGTGCTGGACTCAGGCCCCTTGAGCGAGGAGATATCCAGGTTGTCACTGGACCTGTTCAATGGACTGTCAAGTGAGTACCTGATGAGCACACGCTATGGGTTGGGACAGGGTGGGGCGGCTGCCCCTGCCATGGCTGGGCACAGGCCAGTAACATGGGCAGCACCCATCCCAGTGGACAGTGCCAAGGGTCACACGTGTGTGTGTTGAGAGGACCGCTCTGCGCCTGGCTCGTTTGCCACCCATGCAGAAATTCCTGTGTGCTCAGGCGCCCTCTAGGCTATAGACTGTCAAGTGAGAGTACCCAGGAGGGGGCAGAGTAGTCAGCCCAATCCTGTACAGGGAAGCCCACTGTGAAGGGCACACATGCCTGTGCTCCTGGGAAATCCCCATCCAACATCCCAGGGGCAGGGTGCCGCCACTTGTGGTGGGTGGGGGGTGGACTCTAGGGGGTTGTTGTGAGATGGACTCACTTTGTTCCCCTTTCTCCTTACAGCTGCACCATCAGAGGGTCTGGCCAGCCCCCCCCCGCATTCTGTCAGGGCCAGCCAGCCCCAAAGAGGACCCTGAACCCCAGGCAGGAGGGGATCCAGTGGCTGTCGTGGCTTGTGGCCCACCACCCCTTGCCAGGACTAATGCCTGTCACTGTCTAAAGCTGCCCCCACTGTATGTAGTTACCCTATCCTGTACAATGTAAGCAGTTTTTGTTCCAGAACATTTATTTCCTTACACATGCCTAGGTTAAGTTATTTAATTGAAAGCTATTTGTTTAACACCCCCACGTTCCTTGTTATTGTGGGGGGTAGTGAAGCGTGGTTGGGCAGGTTGGGACAGAGTGGGACTGTGGGCCCGAGGACCCTGCAGAGGTGCCTTGGGGAGGGTCTTTGGGGATAGTGGATGGAGCTGTCCCGGAGGGCCTCCTGGATCCACAGCCCGTCATGATGGGCTTGGCTGTTAGGGGCTGCTCATGGCTCCTTGTACCTGTAGCTGGTGTCACCCATCTACCCTCTGGAAGAAGGACGCCTACTTGCTCTCCATCACTTGCGGGGCATTAGGCTCTGCCACATCCAGGCAGATGAGGAGACACCTGAAGTGGGCCTTCAGCCACCCAAAGGCACACTCCACTGGGGTCTGTTTGCAGATAAGGCAGGTGTTAAAGAGTTCTTGGGTGGGGTCCATGAGCCAGCGCAGCAGGGGTTAGGCCGTGTCCCACATTACGCCCAAGGGCATGTTGGTGTCCCTAATGGCAAGCTCCAGGTAGAGGACGTATGTCCCCACCTCCATCCTCTGGCAGAGGCTGGAATTTTGGAAAACTCGCACATTGTGGGCCACATAGAACAGCCCGCATAGACATCTGTGAAGCATCCCTGGTGGTCGACTGGGGGCCTGCATGACTATGGAGTAGTAGTCCTTCTGGTTAATGTATAGGGTGTCGTGATGGTCCGAGGCTTGGATAGGGATGAGCGTTCCATCAGATGCACCAAAGCAGTGCAAGAAGCCCAGTGCGGCAAAGCCAGCCACGGCTGCATCCACGTCTCCAACCCAGATGACCCTCTGTAACAGGGTGTCGTTGATAGCTTTGATGACCTGTGAAAGGAGGGGACCAAATGCATATATGAGGGACTGAGGGAGGTGGGCCCTGGATTTCGGGGGGATCCCTGGCCACCTCTGGGTTCCCATCCCCCCCAAGAGCCCTTGCCCCCCTTATTGCCCCCCAGGAGAGAGTGTGGTGAGGGTGGGACCGCATGGTCCCCTGGAGATGAGGGTTCCCCCTTGGCCCCCGCCCCCCAACTTGAGGGTCTCCCCCCTGGTAGGACCTCCCCCACATCGTGAGGCCTGTGAACTGAGAGTTCCTTACCTGCATAAGCATAGTCCTAATGATGGACCTGGCCACCATGAACTGATTCCCAACTGAGTGGTATCTGTCTAGAGTGCCAAGCTTCCATAGTGTGATGGCCACCTGTTGCTCAAGGGGGATGGAGGGCTGCATCTGTGCGTCTTCCCTGCAGAGGGCATGGGCGAGCCAGTTGCAGAGCTCAAGAAATGTTGCCTTGCGCATTCTAAAGCTCTGCACCCACCACTGGTCATCCCACTCAACCATGATGAGGTGGTCCCACCAGTCAGTACTGGTCGGGTACCACCACACCTGCCTGATGATGTGTGGGGGAGGGTGGGTGGAGGATACCCCTAGGGCACTGGGGTCAGGCCCCCCAGTGGCGGCGTAGCACGCACACGTCCACAACAGGTAGATGACAGCTGCTGCAGCTCTTCCAGGGTCCAGGACATGACCAGGGGCTGGTCTGGCTCCATGGATTGGCAGCACAACACAAGGGTCTCCCTTGGGCTGCATGTGCTCCCTGCACAGGCTGTGCTGTTCCTTGTGAGGGTTGCAAAGCCTCTAATGTGCAGGGGGTGCGGGGAGGAGGGCCTTTAAGGGCATGTCAGACTGGCAGTTCCAGAAGGGCTTGCCTGCCATGCTACCCTGTCCATGGCAACTCCTGCCCCATTCTGTTGAGAGAGCGGCTGGGGCTGGTTGGCTGATCTGTCGACAAAGTGAATTGCTGTTTCAATCTGCTTTTGTGTGTGGATGCAATCTATCGACAGAAGTTTTGCTGGAAGATTTCTTCCGACAGCAAATTCTGTCGACAGGTCTCTGTAGTGCAGATGTAGCCTATGTGTAGAGAAATTTGTATACCCAGAGAACAAATTTCTTCAGAATACTCCCAGATATAATGTGTCTTGCACACTGAAGCCACGACAGAGTTTCTGTTGCAAAAATGTGGGAGAATATAGAAGTTCTGTGTCTGTGTGTGTGTGCACGCATGCACGCGCTGAATAATGCTTTTTCTTTTTCTTTCCAGTCCACTCTACTGTTCCTTTCTATGCTGCTTCTGTCCTTTCCTATCTATTGTGTCTGTCTTTAAGAAAGTGTCTTAACTAACCCCTCATCCGTGCTTTGCCAGTGTCTATTAGCACATAAACACTGAACAAAAACAGTGATTTCCAGCTTGTATCTTTCTTTGCACGTTACTTTTTAGTCTACTGAGAAACAGAAATTGAAAGCCCAAAACTTCAAGAAGCAAGAGCTAGTAGTTTAGGCTGCACAGACTAGAGCCATCAATTCATTTTTATGGGACTGTAAGTGTATGTGTAGCATGTTTGTGATGAGATTTAATTGTAACTGTTATTTCTAAATGAGAAATTTAGTGTTTTATTGATGATTTAAAAAACAAAAACAATCTGATTTAAATTTAAAAAAATCCATTTTAAACAAATCATCAATTTTATCCATCCTGAAAAGAAATGGAAGTTATGGTAAATAATTATCTGTGTGGTGGAATTTTTAGGTCAGTAAGATGGTAGTCCACAAAATGCTGCTGAGATTTCAGAGAACAGGAGCCCCTGAGCAGCTATGGTATCTGATACTTTAAGTTAAGTAATACAAATACAAAGAAAGCCCAGTTCAAAGCAGTTTTATAAGGACTACACCCTTCCCTCGTTTAAAGAGTACTTTACTTACAAATACTCGCTAAAATGAGGGACACATATACCCACCTATCAAAACAAAAAGCAGTCTAGGAGCACTTTAAAGACTAGCAAAATAGTTTATTAGGTGAGCTTTCGTGGGACAGACCCACTTCTTCAGACCATAGCCAGACCAGAACAGACTCAATATTTAAGACACAGAGAACCAAAAACAGTAAGCTAGGAGGACAAATCAGCTAGCTTTGTCCACATATCTTCTCTGGAAATACCATCACTGGACCTAACCAGGTTACTCACAGAATCATGGGCACTTTCTCATGCTCCTCTACTAACATCATATATGCCATCATGTGCTAACAATGCCCAGATGCTTTGTATATTGGACAGACTTCTAACTCCCTTAGACAAAGGGTCAACGGGCACAAAACAGACATCAAAACACTCCAGATCCACAAACCAGTTAGTCAACATTTTAATGGAATAGGGCATTCTGTCAATGACCTCAAGGTATGTGTGTTACTGAAGAGAAATTATCGCACCATTTTAGAGAGAGAAGTGGACAAGCTGACATTTATATTCAAATTCGGCACATTAACACATGGTTTAAATCGTGATGGGAACTTTCTGAGTCACTATAGGGGCTCGTCTGCATACTTGGCTCAATCTAATTCTTGATCTTCCCCCCCACCCCTCCACTCTCTGATTTGCTCACCTTGATTATCTTTTTCTGATTTGTCCTCCTTGCTTAGTGTTTTTGGTTCTCTGTGTCTTAAATAATGAGTCTGTTCTGGTGTGGCGATGGTCTGAAGAAGTGGGTCTGGCCCACGAAAGCTCACCTAATAAACTATTTTGCTAGTCTTTAAAGTGCTCCTAGACTGCTTTTTGTTTTGATAGTGTATAGACTAGCACGGCTTCCTCTCTGTTACTATATACCCACCTATGTTCACTGAATGAGTGAACTTCCCCTGCTAATATGAACAAGCCGCAGAGTCCCTGGCCAGAGAGTGAGGAGACGCGCCCCCTGCCCCCCAGCAGTCCCAAACTGCTCTGGGTGCCTCCCCCAGCCCTCCTGCTCCCAGCAGGTAACAGTCATTAAAACCAATTAACTCAAATGGTAAGCTTTCAACACCTAGGCATGAAGTAATTCCTATATCTATTGGTAGATATCTGCCTGAGGCAGCAGTATTAAGAAACTGTGAATGGCTTCTTTAACAGCTGCATGTGGCTCAGAACTGCCCGGCTGGGGACCCTCAACAAATGTAACAGTGACCCATGTGTGGGTCCCAACCCATAGGCTGGGAATCCTTGCTCTACATACATACACTATATCCTATTTCTGATGCCAAACTATTCAAATACATCAGAAAATTACCTAAACTCAACTGTTTTATGTCAAGTTAGAAGCACATGGAACAAATCGGAGACTTTTACATGTATTGTAATGGAAATTTAGTGTCGCTGTTATGAGTTTTCACCTAAGAGCAGAAATTTGGGAACCAGTTATGCTCATATAGCGAGGGATGAGTGTGTTTAGTCAGTACAGCCTTGCATGCAAAATGTGTTGAACTGATAAATTAATACAAAAAGTATATGAGGTAAACTTAAGTTGTTGAATTTTTCTCTAGATACTAGAAACAAAGAGCACTTGCCCTGGATGCAGATTATCAATCCTAAACAAAACTGCTATACTCATTTTTTTCAGGAATGCTCCTTGGTAGGGCTGTTAGGGTCTAATGCAATCCAGCATCAGAACATGGCTTTGCGTCAATTTCCCCTTGTTACATTTCTCCAAAACTGCCCGGTAACCCCTTCTTAGAGTCTGGTTTGTTGAAAGAAGGAGTATTTTTTGGTGCAGCTGTTAGCCAGTATTCACAGGAACTAACTATGTGAGTGGGAATTTGTTTGGTGCAGTCGTGATTACTTGGATAAAAATGTTCCCAAAGTCCTGTTTCTCTGAAAACAGTATGAACACCATCATGTAGTATCCTGTAACAGTTTCAAAGTCTCACCTTCTGCTAACAATAAGCTCCATTTTTAATCTTCTTTCTGGTGTCAGGCTCATGCCTGTCTTGCTTACTTTCATCATGAATAGTAACAGAGAGGAAGCCGTGCTAGTCTGTACACTATCAAAACAAAAAGCAGTCACATAGCACTTTAAAGACTAGCAAAATAGTTTATTAGGTGAGCTTTTGTGGGATAGACCCACTTCTTCAGACTTTAAAGTAGTCTTTAAAGTGCTACTTGACTGCTTTTTTTTCCACTTTCATCATGTGATGCCTGGTCATCTATCCAACCAGTAGAATAATTCAAAATCGTCATGTGGGACTAGATAGCTAGGTATATGGAGCAGAAAGTATCTGCAATATTTAGACCTATTATGAATGGGAGGAACCTAGGAGGAAGTCCAGCTTGAAGATAAAGCCCAAGTTATGGGCCTGAGTGATAGGCAGGATGATGATGTTTTCCAATGCGAGTGATAAAGAAGGTGATAGGGAGGGCTTTCAGCAGGTAGTTATGAGTTCTTTTTTAGCCATATTGAGCTTGAGCTGATAGCTAGACCATCCATGAGGAGACATGCTGAGATTTGAGTAAGAACAGAAAGGAACAAGCCTGGAATAGAAAGAAAGACCTGTGAGATGGCACCATTGAGGTGATAGTTATCTAAATATGTATTTTTGGGTGAGATTTCCCGGCAGTAAGGGGCACTGGGAGAAGACATAGGGACCAGAGACAGAAAATTGGAAAGGAGAGGAGGTGGATCCTCTGAAGGACATGCTGTAGGAGTGATTAGAGCAGGGGTGGGAAACATATGTCCCACGGGCCAGATCTCGTCCTCCAGATGTTTTAATCCAGCTCACAGCTGGCCTATACATCTTGGGATGGGGCCAGTGCAGCACAATTTCTCAGTTCCCGTTGGTTGATTGCTGGCCAATAGGAACTGAGAGATTTTGCTGGGGTGGGGACAGTGTGAAACCAGCCAATGGGAGAGGAGAGATCTTGCTGGGGGCGGGGACGGTACAGCACAATTTCTCAGCTAGTGAGAGATTTTGCTGGGGTGGGGCAGCAGAGAGCCACATGGATCAGGCAGAGGGCTGGGGCTGCTTACCTGAGAGTGCTGCTTAGGTAAGTGCCTCCTGGCCACAGCCTGCCTCTGGTACTACATCCCAACTCCCTCTAAGATGCTGCACCTGCTCCTACAGCCCTCTTCCAGGCCAAAATCATCTCTTGCCCCAAGTCACAATCTCCTTCTGCCCCCAAACTCTCCCTCAGACCCCCCCCACACTCCTGCACTCCAGTCCTGTACCTCAAGCTCCCTTCTGCACGAGACCTCTCTCCCAGACTCCGCACCCTCTCCATAGAAAAGTGTGGCCTTTGACCACTTTCCAGAATCTTGGAGTGGCCACCCCAGCAAAAATTGCCCATCCATGGATAAGAGAGAGAGAAGAACCAGGAAAGGACAGTCAGGAAAGCCAAGGGAGGACAAGAATTCAAGGAGTCTGACAAACTGTGTCAAAAGGCAGCTTGATATGTCAAGGAGAATGACAGTGGAATATAACTATTTCTGAGTTTTTCCTGGATTCTTTTCAGTACCTTTTGCACTCATGTCATATAGAACACCGTGTTCCTTTTTGGGAGAAACTTTACGGACTTGTCTGGAATCCAGGAAAGCAGTTCAATTCTGGACTTGCCAATGAGGTGGGTTTTTTGGCATTAAAATCAAAGAAAAGTTGAGCAGAATATACTACGTACTCAACAGACAATCACGAATCCTTTTATATACATATTTACACAATGCTTTTGGTTGATATATCATATGACTAGATTGGTGTATTAATTTTTGTAATCAGTCTCTGAATAGATGATATGTGTCAAAGTATGCTGATGAGTAAAGCTGCAGCTGCAAGCTTATATATTGCTTTTTGCTATTTTTTTTTGTTTACAAACTACATATTATTTACAAGACCAATTGTAAATTTATGCTTTGTCTATTGTGAACTTTGTTTCCTTACTTCTCTTCCTCACTTTTATGTTGCTCATGCAAGGGCTACAAGCTTAAGGGAAGTCAAGGTCATTTGAAACTTTGGCAAGGGCATTTTCAGAGAAATGCTGGGAGCGGAAGCTGGATTGGAGAGGGTATAATTGGAGGAGAGAAATGCCAGACAGTGATTATCGGAAGTGTGTTCAGAGATCTTAAGAATGAAAGGGGAACGTCAAGTGGTAGTTGTCAAAGCAAGTTGGGGTTATGATGGGTTTTTTAATATGGGAGAGACTAGAGTATGCATGTATTCTGAAATGAAAGAGAGGCAAGTGAGATGTTGAGTAAAGGAAGAAATTGAAAGTGGAATGGGGGAAATTGGGATTTGATGGGGTGTTTTTGTAGCAAAAGGTGGGATAAAAGGAGGAGAGCAGAGAAATGTTTGTGTCTTTGCTAGGAGAAGATGATAAATATAGGAGAGGGGATGGCAATGGCAGATAGGAGAGGGAATGTATAACAATTTGGGAATCTAGCAGAGAGGTAGCAGTGTTAGTCTGTACTCCAGCAAAACAAAGCAGCAGAAATGTAGCACTTTAAGGCTAACAAAATGATTTATTCGGTGATGAGCTTTCGAGGGACAGACCCACTTCATCAGATCAATCTCATTTCCAATACAGTCTGTGACAGTCTGTATTGGAAATGAGATTGATCTGATGAAGCGGGTCTGTCCCACGAAAGCTCATCACCGAATAAATCATTTTGTTAGCCTTAAAGTGCTACATTTCTGCTGCTTTAATTGGGGAATCTGTTTGTTATGACTTAAGAATTCCACATGACATTTTGGACTCTGTATATACTGTCATGCTGGAGACTCTATTTTAGACATAATAACCTTTACTTTTTGTCCCATTACTCTCTAGGTTGGACTGAAATTCATAGGGCAATGTTACAGAACTGGAAATAAACTGGGGATCATTGACTTAAGTGCTCTCTGATTAAAACGTGATTTTTCTAAACAATAGGCAGGCTCATCTCCCTGATAAACTGCTTCTTCTGGGTAGATCCCCTAACAATATAATTACCTAGTAAGAGACTGATCCTGGAGTCATCAGACAGCGGGGTTAGAAAGTTATGTAGCTCAGGAATTGATGTGTTCAGGATCAGTGCTGGTCCTCAAGGCCTAATGTAGGTGAGCTGCAGGATTCCATTTCTGTGTTATGGTAACAGACTCAGAGTAAATGCCTAGAAAATACGCCAAAGATGTCAAGAGAGGAAATGGTGCTCAATCTGAAACTCATGGAAACTTAAGACACATAGGGCATTTAGGGTCTGGATCCCCTCACAGTACTCTGATGAGCCATCACCAAATCTGTGGCAAAATATTTTCTCTTGGAAGAAAGTGGTGTGTTTCTGTGCAGAAAGAGAGGTAGAACTGTGGAGCTGCTCAGAGGGATTGAGGAGTGAGTAAACAATGGTGAAAAGGCAGCTGGAATTGCAGACATGGGCTTCGGTTAGGTTGGAGGAGTAGAGTTCTTTAGGAATGAAAATGGCAGAACTGAAAAAGAGAATGCATAAACAGTGGAGGAAGTCAGCCAGAGCTGCTTCACAGTACAAGAGTGGGAGTGGAGGAAGCAGATGTCAGGGAGCCAGAGCTGGGGTAGGTGAGGCAATCCCTGTCTCAGAAGGTTTGTTGGCACACCATTGTACCTCCATTAATTTTCAGACTTAGTAACTCCAGCCACATAACCACCTCTTTGTGTGCTTCTTTATTAATATCTTCTGACATAAGGATCACTGACTTATTCAGATCCAGGGAATTTCAGACTAGCAGTCAGGATAGTTGAAGGAGGCTGTTGACAGGAAGAGGTTATTCTGGTGTTAAAAACAGTGTACAGTATTCATAAACTAATGGGGAAAAATGAGTGTGTCAGAAGGATGACACTAATAATACTTAGTCCTTCTTCAGCACAGAAGACTGGACTAGATGACCTGTTGAGTTCCATTCCAGTCCTGCATTTCCATGATTCTAAGGTATTAAAGAGTAACTAAATCTAGTGCTTGATGCACTCAGATAAGCTAAAATCCTACAAGTTTTAGATTTCATGAAGAATTTTTTGTCATGCTCTTTAAGTATCTAGTGTAAGTGTGTTTGCCCAGCTCCAAACACAATTTTGTTTAACCCTTACTAGGGGTCTGGGGCTATGTTCACCAACCTCCTCTCTTTCCAGCAATTTTTCCTCCTGGGTGACAAAACGAAGTCATCATGCCAGTGATAACCCTCCTGTCTCCTCTGCTGGAGAGGGAAGGTGCCACTCAGAGCTGAGCTCTGTCTGTCACTACGGACAGGGGAGACGCTTCCTACTGCTCAGCCCAGTGGGAGTCAATAGTGGCAGCCAGAGGGGGAGCTGTTTGGCCAGGCCTGGCCATGCTGTGGAGGTCAGGGAGCTGTATGACCAGCCACCCTCAGCAGCCTCCCCTAAGCCTTTTGTGTGATGATGTCATTCAGTCATCCAGGAGGATTTTTTTTTTACATATATGAGACAGACAGACAGACAGAGTTTTCTCTGCTAAATCTTGAAGAAGCTCATGAAACAGGCCAGTGGAAGCTCAGTTTTGTTTTAGAGGTGTTAACAAATCCTCAGTTTGGGGATCCTTTCATCAGTATCTCCTACTACCTTTTACTTAGGAATTCCATGTTTAGTAGAAGCTAAACTCAGAAGTCTCCAAACTAGAAGTTCTTACAGTGGAATCCCAATTTGCACTTTTCAGTCTGTGACCGTGAAAAACCTCTATCTCTAATGTAAAAAACTATGTTCATCTATGGGCAAGTAACTGCCCTGTTCCACTCCTGTCTCAAGCCACTGTATTTCAAGTAAGTGGAATGATATTTATTTAGTGTGTGCAAGGTGACTGAAAAAATGTTTAGTGCTGAAAGAAATATTAGAAAGCTCTTTTTATTTTGTAGTGTCCAGCATGAACAAAGCATCAAAATTCTTGATTTCCAGGTGTTTGAATTATATATTAAATTGTATATTAAAACTTGAAAAGCCAAGGGCTGCATGCCTAAGTCAGTCACAGCTCATTAAAACAGAGCCATCTTCAGTCTGTGAGTACGGAAGTCCTTTGCTTTCTTGGAAAAAAAGATGTAAAATGGCCATGGTCCTCCTACAAGTAGTCTCCAGACAGCATGTTAGATATTCAGGCCTCAGCGGATATACTCAAAATAAATAAATATAATTTTCTAAATAGAATTTGAAACTCTTGGGATTTCTTTTTCTAATTCTGGTTATTTCTGTGTTCTGAATGGTCAGCATTGCCACTCTACTGTTCCCTTGGTGAGAATAAGTTTCTTAATCAGGACATTTTGGGCTTCTTATAACCTGTAGAAATGTAAATTGGGGTTTGTGTTTGGGGAACTAGTTTATGTAAGATACTAAGTTTTTGCATTATTCTATATTTCAGCTCTGGAAGCGGTCTCATGTGGTTTTTCCCAGCAGGGCAGAGCCAAGCAGATTTGCTGCTGTTACTGAGATCTGGACATATATTCTAAACTGTGGTGGGAAACCCAGCTTTGGGGGTGGGCTTTGATACTTACAATTTAAATGGCCATCACAAGTATTTCTCTAAAATCTTGGTAGCTTAGTACAGTTCCCTATCTTGTTTTCTAAGTGTCTGTACATTCTGTACGAAAATTTCAGTGTCCCATAAACATTAACATGTTTATCTTTGTAACATCCTAGTGATGTAGATAAGTAGTATGGTAATTTTATGTATGGGAACATTGAGGTACAATGACATTGTGATATATCTATGATCACCTAGTACACATATAGAATAGCTGGGAGTAGACCTTGGGTCTTCTGATTCTCAAGCCTATGCTCTCTATGCCTAATCTGATTCTCTTGGTGGTTGCTCAATAATGAGTAGTATGTCTTCATATCACCTTCCTATTTTGAGAGTCTGTTCATGGCTGACCAGCCCAATTCTGGAGCCTCAGGTCTTATTACAGAAGGGACAGGTGCTGGTAGCCATTGGAGAGGCATGGGGCAGATTCTGTGGCTCTTTTCTTATGCTCCGCCTCTCCTTGTCTGCACTGCGGCAGGACCTCTCAAATTACGCCACTCCCTCATGGATTACTGCTTTTCACAGTGGATGGTCCTGGGCAGGGTTCTCTCAAGTGTCAACACCAATGCCGCCCTTTTTCATATGTTCCTTCAGCATGTCCTTAAATCGTCTATACCACTACCCTTCTTTTCAAATTCAAAAACATGGTAACTTTTTAAGCTTATTAAGGTATGGTTTACATTCTCATTTCTTAGGCAAGTACAATTACCCTAGTGCTTTAGTTTTTCATGTAACTTGAGCATTGTTATCAGAATGTCTACGCTTACATTCCTCTTTCAAAAGAGGAGTGCAAATGAGGGAAATTGCAGATGCCAATGAGGCACAAATCTACATGTCTCACGCTTTGTTTGCATAATCTCTTTTCAGAAAAGATTATTTCAAAAGAAAAAAAGCAGTGTAAATGGGGCTCTTCTGAAAACAAACCCCATCTTCGAAAGAACCCTTCTTCCTAATTTTTTTTTTTTAGGAGTAAGGGTTCTTTTGAAGACGTGGTTTATTTTCAAAAGAGCCCCATCTACACTGCTTTTTTTTCTTTCAAAATAATCTTTTCCGAAAAGAGATTATGCAAGTGAAGCATGAAATATATAAATCAGTGCCTCATTTGCATTTTTTATTTTCCTCATTTACATTCCACTTTCAAAAGAGGAATGCAAGTGTAGATGTAGCCTAGGTGTCTTTATTAGAACCAAATCATTTTAAGGGAAAGGGCACTAGATTATCATCCACCCTTTTTTTTTTTAGTGACATTCACCATAAATGCACCATAAAGAACAATTAAAAAAATAAACATTTTCATAGTTGTTTCTGTTCTTTGTGTGTTGTAAGTGCAGCAGCTTTGATCATTGATTTTTTTAAAACATTTTCTTCTTTCCTTCTTGTAGTAAATCCATGTCTCTGATTGTTACAGAAAAAAAGACTTCTATTTTGCAAAATTATAAAACTTTTAGATTGTGTTGGTGTAGTCTCTCCTAGCCCCATGATTTTATTACCTAGCATACGCCAGCCAATGTGTACTGAAATTATTCCTTTTCTAGGCATTCTCCATTTTTGTTCCGTGATGAGTCGGGGGAGACAGTGAAATAATTCTGTAATGTTGACTTCTATGGAAACTGTTCTTAAATACTTTTTATGAAAACCATGTAACAGCCATTCTACTTTAGTCACTGTACTAACTTATTTATTTTAACTAAAATTATTTTTAGTGAAAGACTGCTGATAGTAAGGCCCATTGTTATTATCATCTGAAATAATAGTGGTACAACTGGATGTGCCCATAATGTATGTTGTCTGTGCTTTCTTCCCCCACATTTTTGGTTTCATAATTCTGAATTTTTTTTTAACTTGGGCATCAGTTTTCATACAGCTGGGTTTTGTGCCTTTGAAATTTCATCCAGATATTCCAATGTTTTATGTAGCAATAGTAAATGTATGTTATGGCAATCTATAGTTTTATAGTAGTAGTAGGCATCCTTCAGTCTGCATAGACTGTAGATCACGCCCTTTATAGTTTAAATTGAGGACTTCATTTACAGCGTCTACTGTGACTATGAAGACCCACATGAGAGTGACAGTCCTTGCTGCACCTCTTGCAGATGTGGTGGGTGTCTGGCAAGTCCTTATTGTGCTTTCTGTGTGCTCGCTTCTCCTCTGCTAGCTGTCTGATCCTCATCTCGCTCTTCTGAAGGCCCTTGTGTAACCCCTGCCTCCATCTGCTGCGGTCGTCTGCTAGTTCTTGCCAGTTGTCCAGCTCGATGTCTACCTCTCTGAGGTCTCTCTTGCAGACATCTTTGTAGCGCAACTGGGGGCATCCGGGAGGTCTTTTGCTAGAGGCTAGCTCACCATACAGGATGTCTTTTAGAATCCTTCCATCATTCATCCTGTGAACGTGGCCAAGCCAGCAGAGCCGACGCTGCCTGAGGAGGGTGTGCATGGTTGGGATTCCAGCTTGCTCGAGGACGGCGGTGTTGGTCACTCTGTCCTTCCACGATATTCCAAGGATGCACCTGAGACAGCGCAAGTGGAAGACGTTCAGCCTCTTTTCCTGGCGGGCATACAGGATCCAAGTCTCGCTGCCATAAAGGAGGGTGCTGAGGATGCAGGCTCTGTAGACTTGCATTTTGGTGTGAGTGTACAGCTTGCTGTTATTCCACACTCTCTTGCTGAGTCTGAACAGAGTTGTGGCCGCTTTTCCGATCCTCCTCTTTAGCTCAGTGTCCAACGACAGGGTGTATCCTGGGAAGGAGCAAGGGTAAGGGAGTAAACCCTGACAGAAAATCTGGAGTGGAGTCCGAAGGCCGTTCAGTGTCAACTTCTGGCACTGTCCCGGCAACTCCTGCAGCTGAGCTGGTACCAGACGTGGAGGTTATTCTCTCCTTTGGACTATATCAGTAAAGCAGAGAGGGGGACACTGGTGTCTGGGCAGCCCAGAGTCTCCATAATAAATGCCCAGGCTCGCGCCCGGAGAGGTACTCCGGCATCGCTGAACAGCGTTATAGTTTTATAGTTTACTTTTAAATTTCAGTGATGTACATAACTCATAGTGGGAGAAAAACAGATTATACCAAAAATGGTACCACCATTGTCTCTCTACTGCTTGTTCTCATCAGCATCTGCTCCTTTTAATCCACCTCACATGGTTTTCTTTTAGGTCTTTTATCTACATGAGAGCAGGTTTTAAAGAATGTTGTAGTGCTCTAGAGAAGGTATTTCTGTTCACGTGTTGCTGGTTGTCTTTTACCTGACTTATTCACTATGGAAACATAACAAGTAGTCAAAAATGAATTTGGGAAATGGGTGCAATGCTCTTTGAAAGGAAATTGATGGTTTTTCACATTCTGTATTATGGAGCAGTGTCAGAAAATCCTGATAACACAGTAATATTGCTCATGTTATCTACAGCAAAATTAATGTTGAGATTCTAATCTGTAAGTGTGTACACTTGGAATACATTGTTATACTCGTTTTTGAAATGCATAAATGGAGAGCTCCATGGTCTCACTGAGTAAGGGTGGATGATGTTGGTAAATCTTGTATCGAAAGATAAATTTACCAGGTGAAAATGGCGAAGGGTCTTCAGATGTTGGCAGTTAAAATAGTGAAACCTGAAGTATGGGTAGAGACGGCAGAATATGTGATGTGAGATTTCAGGTTGTCTTGGGCCTTTTTAATTGCTGCTGTTAGCATTCAGTAGTCATTCATGAGGTACATTGATAGTGACATGGAAGTCTGCATATTAATTTAAGGCGGGGTGGGGAACCTTTTTTGGGCCCTGGGCCACTGAAAAATGAGTCAGGGGCTACAGAAAAGTAAGAAGCAAAAAACAAACAAAAAAAAGCCTTCACTGATGTGGTCACTGACTGAGACACCTCACTCTCCATGGGCAGGGGATGGAGAAGGTTTCCCCTCAGGCCAGGTTAACTCTTCTAGGGGGCCTGGGATGAGGCCAAAAATGAGAAGTTCAGTGTTGAGGAGGGGGGCTGCCGGAGAGCAGGATGGGTATGTGGAGTCTAGGCATCAGGGGATGTGCAGGAACAGGCTGGGGGGGTGGGTTCTGGTGAGCTGAAGGGTGGAGGGAACAGGCTGAGGATGGAGAGGTCTGGGTGGGAGGTGGGTGCAGGAGTGGGGTGCAGGTGGGAGGTCTGGTGGGGTGGGAGAGAGCAGGAACAGGATGGGGGTGGGGGTCTGGGTAAGAGAGAGGAGTGGCCTGGCCTGTGGGTCCAGGATAAGGGTGGGTGGTCTAGACAGGTGGTAGTGGCAGGGGCAGGCTATGGGTGGGAGCCAGGGTGAGAGGAAGGGTGCAGATGTGGAGGGGGAAAGAGTTTGTGTATGTTTGTGTGTGTGTTAGGGATTTAAAAAAATAACAGTGATAAATATCTTTGTAATTGACTCTTCTCATTTGCAGACTATGAACATTATGCCTATATATAAGTGATGCAAATGTAGCTTTAAAGTTATTTTTGGTTACTGTTATTCTGATATATGTCTGGCAGAAATAGTTAATTTTGATGAACAGGCTAACTATCCAAGTTTTCATTTAAAATTGTCATGCTTATTTGAGATGATTTTTCAGTCTGATGATTGAGAAGCTGATTTTTTTTTAAAGTACATTCTTATATTAATTTTATATAACAAACAATGTTTAAAACAAAACTAAAAAAAAATTAAATGAAAAATGGCCTGAGGCTGAGTAAAATTTACCCAAACAAAATTAATATTTAAGGTTTAAACTCATTTATTGGCTACTTTTGCGTACAGAAAGGCAGTGTAAAGATGGAATATAGTACTTAGTAAACCTTTAAGGTCATAATTAAGACCTGAGTGCTGCATGCTGTCTGTGTGCCACCCCATTAGGTATTCATGGTGCATTGCCTAATTTGAGTTTATAAATAGATTTTATTTTTAAATGAGCTTAAGATGATTTATAATATAATGTCAAATTTCTGTTTCAATTTCACTTTTTAAATTATACTGAACTGAATAATGATATACTGGTATGTTTAAGAATATAATGCATATGAGTATAATATTTTAAGTGGAATTTGTAAATTGATGAAATGTGATGTGATGATATAATTAGATTCAATGGTAATATAAACATAGAGAGGGTAATACACTGTGCACAAGAGATACTAATGGTATTTTGATAAAAGATTTTCTCAACATACTAGTTTTTAAGTACAAGTGTTTTGTAATTTTTTTCCATGTGAAACATACAGTACATCATGTTTTTCTTCTTATGCTTAGGGAAAAGGTACGGCACATGTCCTTTGGGGAAATGCACCCTTTTCCTTTTCCATAAATTGCAGATATAAGTCATTATGTGAGTGTAATGCAGTAATTTCAAATATAGCTGTTGGATGTTTCTTTTATTAAGGTATGGATAATAAGATGTGTAATACTCTGAATTGAACAAAGTATATTAGTTTGTAACTACCCTTTGTTTTAAGGAAAATTGCAGATTAAGATACGTATTTCCATGTTACTGTCTTCACCCTGAAAGGACTGGATCATGATAATGTCTGACTGAAGAAAGCATAATGTAGCTGTCTCTAGAACTCAGCAGTGCTGTATTTGAATTGTCCTCAGGGCATTCTTTAGAACAACACAAAACATCACCTTCCCTCAGGACCTGATTGTGTTGTCCCTGAAATGTTCAATTGTCCCCTACAGTCCCAAAACAAACACTCTGAAGTATTGCCTGGATTGAAGTGAATTACTTAGAAACAAAGCAATGTACTAAAATGAGGAAAATTAGGGAGGTTTTAGGACTAAAGATTTTATTTCATGCTTTCAGCCTCCTGTGTATGTGAATTTAAAACCAAAAGTGTTATAGTAATACCTACAGTGGTGGTAGGCGCTCTTTAGTCCACTGGGGCTCCATCTGCGGCCTGTGGGGCCCTGACTACCTTACCTTCCCAATATACTTCTCAAGTACTGGGGCGCTGGAGCCCTGCATTTCCTAAGCCACCCCCTCCTGCCCAGCACTTTCGGAGCTGTGAATTGCCTGCTCTGCCCTGCTCCTCCTTGGTTCACAGCTTTCTATCTCTGGGTATGAGTGGGAGGAGCACAGACAGTGCATGAATTAGGGGATTTGTGTGCTTCAAAAGTTCTGGGAGGGAGGGAGGGAGCAGGTAAATGTGGACCTCCAGTGCCCCAGGGTGGAATGCAAGAGGCAGGTGGGAAAGAGGGGCTGACAGGAAGGCAGTGGTGCCACAGGTGGAAACCCCGTGAGTCACAGACTGCTCTGGCCCACTGAGGTGAAGGAGGGCCCCTCACGCGGCCCACTCACTATTCCTGGTTGTCCATCCCTTATCTAGAGGCTGCAGCTGGGACTGGACCCATTATGTCAAGTCCTGAATAAAATCCTGTTAAAAACCCCTTCCATGAAGATGTTACAGTTTAAATAGTCAAGACAAAAGGTATGAGGTTAAATGAATTTGTTCAAGGCCATACTGGGAGTCTCTACAGGAGTAGGGACTGATCCCATATTTCCTTATTTCCGCGCCAGTGCCACAAATACACTGTTCCTCTTACATATGGGCTGTGTCTACACTAGCCCAAATTTGAAGATTACTAATGAGGAGCTGAATTACATATTCAGCACCTCATTAATATGCCGGCGGCTGCAGCACTTCAAAATTACCATGGCTCACTGCTATTCCTGTCTTCTGTTAGGAATAAGGGGATTTTGAAGTTGCCGGGGTCCTTTCGAAAAGGACCCCTGTCTGGACGAGCCGCGCAGCAGCAAGCCCCGGCAATTTTGAAGTGCCGCGGCTGCTGGCTTGCTAATGAGGTGCTGAATATGTGTTTCAGCGCTTCATTAACAATCTTCGAAATGGCCATTTGCTTGGCCATTTCGAAGATTTGGGCTAGTGTAGACATAGCCATGATGTTTTTGAATTGGTAATTTTTATAAGTGAATTTTGCTGCTGGTAAAAAGTGTTTTGACTGCACTAGATAAAAATTACGGCCCATCTCCCCACAAAGTATAGCAGCAATATATTCTTGGTAGTGGCATTACAGGCTTATAAAAACCAATGGTTCTCAAAAATCAGGTTTCAGAAGATTTGCCAAACAGGGTGAGAGTTAGACATGCTGGTGTCCAGGGCAGAAAACCAAAGATGGAGCTCTGCTCTGGGGTGACTGGCGAAGGGGTCAGAAAAATAGTTTCTGCAATGGTCTGTTAAGTTAAGCGGGCTGCCTGGGATCACAACAAATATCAAAGGTGGTGAAGCTGTCCTTGTAATGTCTAAGGTAATTGATATCTTTGTAGAGTTTGAGATGAAAAGTATCAAACTTGAGAATGAACTCCAGTTCAGATGTCTCTCTTTGTAATATGGTGTTAGTCTCTTTGTTTCAGAATGCACACTTAAGGTTTGGATGCTATGACCCGCTGTATTAACATGATCACTGACAAGTTTATGTATATTCAGATTCCTAATGTCTGATTTGTGTCCATTCATTCTTTGCTGAAGTGATTGTCCAGTTTGTCAAGTGTATATAGTAGAGGGGCATTTCTGGCACATGATGGCGTGTATTGCATTGGTAGAAGTGCAGGCATATGAGCCCCTGATTGCATAACTGATGTGATTAGGTCCAGTGATGGTGTCTCCAGTGTAAATATGTGGACAGAGTTGGCAATGGGATTTGTTGCAAGGAAAAGTTTCAGGATTAGGGTTCTGTGATAATGTGTGTGGTTGCTATTGAGAATTTTTCTAAGGTTAGGTGGTCATCTATAGGAAAGAACAGGTCTGTCACTCAGGGCCTGTGAGAGTGCAGCATCACGTTCCAGTGTGGGTTGTAGATTGTTGATAATATGCTGGAGGGGTATGAAATGGGGGCTATAGGTGATGATAAGTGGTGTTCTGTTATTAACTGTCTTGAGCCTATCAAGAAGTAGCTGGTTTCTTGTGTTTGTCTGGCCCTGTCATTCAGTTTTTATTACTTCTCCCAGTGGGTAATTAAGTTTTATGAATGTCTTGAAGTTTTTGGTCTCTGTCAGTAGTAGTGGAGCAGATGCGGTTTTATCTAAGGGCTTGACTATAAATGAGGGATTGTGTGATGAGTCCTGGATGGAAGCTGGAGACATGTAGGTAAGAGTAGCAGTTAGTGTGCTGCCGGTAGAGAGTGGTGTTGATTTGACCATTGGTAAGTTGTACCGTGACGTCCAGGAAATAGATCTCTCATGTGGAATGGTTCAGGCTGAGTTTGATGGTGAGGTTCAGGTTGTTGAAATCCCTGTGGAATTCTTCAAGTCTCTTTACCATGTGCATTCTGAAACAAAGAGACTTAAACACTAGATTACAAAGGAAAACATCTGAGTTGGAGTTCATCCTCAAGCTGTTAGGAACAGTATTCCAGATGAGGCCAATGCACAACTGGTGGCAAAGCTTTGTGACTTTGTCCTCACCCACAACTATTTCAGATTTGAGGACAATTTATACCTTCAAATCAGTAGCACTGCTATGGGCACCTGTGTTTCCCCACAGTATGTCAGCATTTTTAGGGCTGACCTAGAAAAACACTTCCTCAGCTCTCGTCCCCTAGCATCCTTCTGCTACTTGCGCTACATTGATGACATCTTCATCATCTGGACCCATGGGAATGAGGCTCTTGAAGAGTTCCACGGTGATTTCAACAGTTTCCACCCCACCATCAGCCTCAGCCTGGACCAGTCCACACAAGATCCACTTCCTGGATGCTACAGTGCAAATAATTGATTGTCACATAAACACCATCCTATACTGGAAACCCACAGACCACTATGCTTACCTACATGCTTCCAGCTTCCATCCGGGGCACACCACATGATCCATTGTATACAGCCATGCATTGAGGTACAATTGCATTTGCTCCAATCCCTTAGACAGAGACAAACACCTACAAAACCTTTACCAAGCTTTCCTAAAACTACAATACCCACTTGCAGAAGTGAATAAACAGTTTGACAGAGCCAGACATGTACCGAGAAGCCACCTGCTACAAGACAGGCCCAACAAGAAAATAACAGAACACCACTGGCCATCAGCTGTAGCCCCCAGCTAAAACCTCTCCAGCGCATCATCCATGATCTACAACCCATCCTGGACAGAGATCCTTCACTCTCACAGACCTTTGTAGGCAGGCCAGTCCTTGCCTGTGGACAGCCTGCCAACCTGGAAAAAAAAATCTCACCAGCAACTATAGACCACACCACAGTAACTCTAACTCAGGAACCAATCCCTGCAACAAGTCTCAGTGCCAACTCTGCCCACATATCTACACCAGTGACATCATCACAGGGCCTAATCATATCAATCACACCATCAGGGGCTCATTCTCCTGCACATCTTCTAATGTAATGTATGTCATCATGTGTAAGCAATGTCCCTCTGCCATATACGTTGGCCAAACTGGACAATCTCTATGAAAAAGAGTAAATGGACACAAATCAGATATCAGGAATGGTAACGTACAAAAATCTGTAGGAGAACACCTCCGTCTACCTGGACACTCAGTAACAGATTTACAAGTAGCCATCCTGCAAGAAAAAACCTTCAAAAACAGACTCCAAAGAGAAACTGCAGAGCTACAATTCATTTGCAAATTTGACACCATCAATCAAGGGTTGAACAGAGACTCGGAGTGGCTGGGCAACTGCAAAAACAGTTTCTCCTCTCTTGGTGTTCACACCTCCACATTAGCTGCTGGAAATGGGCCACATCCTCCCTGGGTAAATTGTGCTTGTCAGCTCTGGCCTTTCTCCTGATTGGGAATCCTTCCTTTTCATGAGTCTGTATAATTAGACCTGCCTCTGGCATTTCCATTAGGTGCATCTGATGAAGCAAGTTTTGCCCACGATGGCTTATGCTCCAAAATATCCATTAGTTTATAAGGTGCCACAGGACTTCTTGTTGTTTTTGCGGACACAGGCTTAAATGGCTAGCCCTCTGGTACATTCTCAAGTTTGATACTCAACAAAGAGAGAAGTGCATGCCAAGGCAGAAGTGCAATGTAAAACAAGAACTCTGAAAACCCAGTAGTGGACTGACATGCAAGTACCGTAGCAGCTCACAGACATCAACGATACGAGAGGTTTCTATGGCCCGAGAAACCATGGAAACAATCCCCTGAGATCAAAGGATGGTACCCAACTCTTGAAAAATAATGGAGCTTATCACTGGTGGGAGCACTATAATGAGCTCTTGAACATCCCGTTCACCATGGTCCTAGAATCCCTTGACCAAATCCCTCTGCAACTGCCTAGAGATGACCTTGCAACACTTCCTGCCTTGAGTGAGGTCCAAGCTGCCATCAAAGCGATGAAGTGTAACAAGGCAACTGGACTAGATGGAATTCCCACCAGTCTTCCAAGAATGTGGTCCACAGCTCCACAAACAGCTCCGCCTCCTGATTCTCAAGATCTGGGATAGGGAGCAGATGCCACAACGTTTGAGAGACATACTGCTCATCAGTCTTTTCAATAAGGGAGACAAGTCAGACTGTGGAAAGTATCATGTCAACAGCAGGGAAAATTTTAGTTTGAATCCTCACAAATTGACTCCTGCCACTCTCAGAGGAGAAATTCTCCCAAAATCCCAGTGTGGCTTCAAAGCATTCTGAGAAACAGTAGATGTGATCTTCAGTGCCTGGCAACTGCAGGAAAAACGTCATGAACACAACCAGGCCTTAAATATGAGTTTCATCTACCTGAGCAAAACATTTGACTCAGTCAATTGTAGTGCTCTGGGAACCATCCTCTCAAATATTAGCTGCCCAAAAAATTCATTAGCATTTTAAGGCTACTTCATGACAACATGACTGGTACACTATTGAGCAACAACGGATCCCAAAGTGACCCCTTTGAGGTCAAAACGGGAGTCAAGTAAGGCTGCATCATTGCCCCATTGCTGTTCTGCATCTTCATTGCCATGACCTTTCACCTCATTGATGGCAAGCTTCCAGATGATGTGAAGATTGTCTGCAGAATGAATGGGAAACTTTTCAATCTCAGGTATCAGGGAGGTAGCTGTGGTAGTCTGTATCTTCAAAAACAACAAGAAGTCCTGTAGCACCTTATAGACTAACAGATATTTTGGAGCATAAACTTTCGTGGGCAAAAACCCACTTTGTGCATCTGATGAAGCAAGTCTTTGCCCATGAAAGCTTATGCTCCAAAATATCTGTTAGTCTATAAGGTGCCACGGGTCATCTTGTTGTTTTCAGTCTCAGGAGACCGAAGGCTAAAAGCAAGACCTCCACAACCTCAATCATGGAGCTCCAGTACACAGATGACAATATGGTTGTTGCTTTTTCTCCCACATCCCTTCAGACCATCTTAAGTGCCCTCACTGCAGCATATAAGGATGTCAGCCTCACACTGGACATCAAAAGGACCAAGGTGCTCCACCAACCTTCACTGACGGGACAATGTTGTGCACCTTGTATTGAAGTCAGTGGAGAACTGCTGGAAAATCTGGAGCACTTTTCATACCTTGTTAATCATTTTTCCAAAAAAGTCGACATTGATGTGGAAGTCCAACATCGTCTGAGCCATGCAAGCTCTGCTTTTGCTCGCCTGAGACAAAAGGTCTGTGAGAACCAGCACACCTATCCCAAGACAAAGCTCCTTGGCTACATCTGCACTAGCCCAAAACTTCAAAATAGCCATGCAAATGGCCATTTCAAAGTTTACTAGTGAAGCGCTGAAATACATATTCAGCACCTCATTAGAATGCCGGCAGCCACGGCACTTCGAAATTGACGCGGCTCACTGCCACGTGGCTCATCCAGACCGGGCTTCTTTTCGAAAGGACCCCGGTAACTTCAAAATCCACTTATTCCTAACAGCAGATAGGAGTAAGGGGATTTCAGAGTTGCCGGGGTCTTTTCTTAAAAGAGCCCCATCTGGACGAGCTGCGCGGTGGCGAGCCGCATCAATTTCGAAGTGCCACGGCTGCTGGCATTCTAATGGAGCACTGAATATGTATTTCAGCGCTTCATTAGTAAACTTCAAAACGGCCATTTTGAAGTTTTGGGCTAGTGTAGACACAGCCCTTGTATACTGTGCAGTGGTTGTTCCAACACTACTATATTCATGTGAAATCTGGACAGCATACAAGCATTGTTTGAAGGCACTTGAAGAATGTCATCAATGCTACCTCAGGAGAATCCTAAATGTCTTTTGGGAGGATAGGACGTGAACACTAGTGTCTGGAAAAGAGTCTAATGTGACCAGCATTGAAGCCATGATCATTCATCAACAACTACGTTGGACTGGTCACATGGTTTGGACGTCTGATCAGCGCTTTCCAAACAGATTCTATTTGCTGAATTGGAGAAGAGATAGAGGATCATTGGGGGCCAGTAGAAGCGATATAAGGACATGCTGAAGGAACACATGAGGAAGTGCAGCATCAGTGTTGACACTTGGGAGTACCTTGCCCAAGACTGCCCCAGTGGAGAATGGTAATCCCTGAGGGGGTGGCGCAATTTGAGAAGTCCCACCACAGTGCAGATGAGGAGAGGCGGAGAAGAAGAAAAGAGCATCAAAAACTGCCTCTCATCCCTCCAACAGCTACTAACACCTGCTTCTTCTGTGATAAGATCTGCAGCTCCAGAAGTGGTCTGATCAGCCATCAATGGACTCAAAAATAGGAGGGCGACATGAAGACATCCTACTCGTCATCGAGTAACCACCAAGGCTTTTCACCTCAAACTCAACACATATGACAGTTATCTTATGCATTACAAGGACAATTTCACCACCTTTGACATTCGTAGTGATCCTAAGCAGCACACTTAACCTGATAGACACTTCCATAAACTATTTTTCTTTCCCCTTTGCCCGCTTCTGTCCTGTTCAGCTGATTGGTCAGTTTTAATTTCATTTTTTCCTATCTTTCTGTTAAATTCTCTTCATCTCAGTTACCATTCATCATGATTTTTCTGAATCTGAAGTAGTGGATCTGTCCCATGAAAGCTCATCACCTAATAAATTATATTGCTAGACTCTAAAGTGCTATGGGAATGCTTTTTTTTTGGTTTGTTTTGTGAAGATACAGATTAACATGGCTACCTCTCTGAGATTTAAAAAAATGTTATTCTAGTCTTTCATAGATCTATGTGCCATTAATAATTCCAGTGTCAGCCTCTTTGTCTAATAGAGCAGCACGGCTAAGGGCCTCATTTGCCACAGGACAAGGGCACAGTTGCTCAAGTATTTTACGGATTTGCATTCTCCTGCTGTCTTCCACGTTCCTCCTGCCTGAGCTCTGCAGGGTGTAATGAAATCATGTGGAATGTTGAATGTGCTGCCACAGCTCCTCCCCAGAAATTTTTCTGAAATAATGCCCCCAAGCACCACCTAACTGACGTGTTGAGCTTGTTTAAATCTGTCATACTTACATACTGCCATTCGCCAGACTCCAGCTCTGTTGCTTCCAGGCTTGGCATCGAACAGTTTCTGTACTCAGCTAACACATCAGCACTGTTGTGACAATCCCCAGCAAGATAAGGGTGTCTCTGACTTGTTGGAAAGATTATGCATGAGTATGCTAGGGAATTCCTATATTATTGCACCTTCCCCCCTGCCTGCATGCCACCAACAGGACAGTAATCACAGACACTTTGTTGTTTACTGGGGCTCACATAGACAGTATTACTGCATTCTAATACCCTAGAGCAGCAGTCCTCAATCTTTCCTGGGCAGGGACCATTTTGACAATTCAGGAAGGCTTGGTGACCCATGGCAATTCAAAACAGGGTGGTTGTGGGGGCAGTGCCATAACTAGCTAATTTTGTACCTGAGGCAATAATATAAAATTGTACCCCCCATGTGTATATGTTCATAAGTTATTCCATAGTAAAAGGGGAAATATCTTCATAAAATAACACTACATTTATTAACAGCAACGAAGGGTCCTGTGGCACCTTATAGACTAACAGAAAAGTTTTGAGCATGAGCTTTTGTGAGCACAGGCTCACTTCATCAGATGCATCTGAGCATCTGATGAAGTGAGTCTGTGCTCACGAAAGCTCATGCTCAAAACTTTTCTGTTAGTCTGTTAGGTGCCACAGGACCCTTCGTTGCTGTTACAGATCCAGACTAACACGGCTACCCCTCCGATACTTGACTACGTTTATTATAGCTAATCAGAGTTGTGGTAGTGGAAAGACACTCGTCTTCAAACTGTTCCCCCCGGCTTAAACCCCACACTCAGGGGCCAGGGGAGTCACACGCCAGGGCTAAGAGAGTCACACTCAGGGGTTAGGAGAAGGTTGGAGGAGTCACAGTCAGGGTCTAGGAGTCCCTCAGGGGCTGGAGGGGACTAAGGAAGTCACAGTCAGAGGCTAGGGGAGTCACACTTGGGATGGAGAGGTCTAGAGGAGTCACACTTGGGGCTGGAGGAGGCTACTGGGGGCAGAGGGACACCCAACCGCCACAGCTGGAAGCTGGTTAGGGTGTGGAGCCCTGGCTGGTAGTGCCAGCTGCAAGAACCCCAGCTGGGTGTGGGGGGAACCCTGATTCCTGCAGCTAGAAGCTGGCTGGGGCAGAGCCTTGACCAGCAGAGCCAGCCGCAGGAACCCTGGCCAGGGCTGGCAGGACCCCAACTCCCGTGGCTGGAAGCCGACTGGGGCAGAGCTCTGGCCAGCAGTGCCAGCTGCAGGAACCCCATCTGGGGCTGGGTGGAGGGACCACAATCCTGTGGCTGAAGACCAGCTGAGGCAGAGCCTGGCTGGCAGCGCCAGCTGTGGGAACCAGGCCTGGCGGAAGGGACCCCTACCCCCCATGGTTGGAAGCCAGCTCTACCCTAGCTGGCGGTGCCAGTTGCAGGAACCCTGCTGGGGGGAATCCCAGCTCCTGCAGAAGCTGAAAGCCAGGGAGCTGATCAGCTCCGCCCTCCCTCCTAACCTCAGACTCAGGCCCCCACCTCACCTGAGCTGGGTGGTGCTCCTCAGGTATGCAGTGTTCTGCCCTGCAGTGGAAATAGTTCTCCATTTAATTGATTAGCTTAACTGCCTGATGGCTGTTAATCCAATTAAGAACTTTAGTACCACTTCAGCGTGAATAGCTTCTGAAGAGTCACCTGTGGATCTGCCCAGCCCAGCCCTGCAGGTGACCCTTTTCAAATGTACTTGCGATCCGTAGGTTGGGAAATCCTGCCCTAGAGAATCAGGGTGCGCATAAATATCTTGGTACCCAGCAGTATAAGAAGCATGCAGGGCTGTTTATCCATTTTTTCAATATAAACACAATCTCAAAATGTCAGACACTATGATAACCCTACTCTGTATAAAAAGGGAGACGTAAGATCCGTTTCCCTATATTTAGAAAGAATGAGTTCATAGGACTGATGTAACAAAAACCATGTCACCCTTTCATTAGTGTATCTCCCAGGCACAAGAATTTTTTGAAAGACGTGTTTCATCGGTCAGTTAGTCACCGACCACAAGTGTGAGGTGTGTAGCTCAGAGATGAACTTCTACTCAGGACCTGTTCACCTTTCAGACAAACAGGAAGTGCAGCACATACTATTTCAGGGGACCTCAGGGCCATTTCTTCAATGGCTATGCTCTCCTGTTTCCTTTGATGGACCGTTTGAACTATACCTTTCCTCCTGTCCCTCTGCTTCCTCAGGTATTGTGGAAGATTTGAAAGTACAGATTGTGAGTTATTTTCATTGTGCCCAAAGAGCCTGGTCAATTCTAGTTTTCCAGGTCTTCTACATGTCAGCTCAGTCACCCATGAGCATTACATTAACTCAAGAGACTTCTCTGAAAGCAGGAATGACAAGCTCAGACATTCCACCCCAGAAATTCTTCACTTTCAGAGTGTGGTATGTGGATGGGCATCAAATCTAGAATGTTCCTGTTATGAAATTCAAGAAGCCATTTTACTAATACAAAGGACCAAACAAGGAATTACCTGTAATCTAAGTGGAATTGTATCTCTGACTGGGCCCAACAGCTCCATGTGACTGTTGAGACAATGGGATATTCCTGATATCTTGGATTTACCTCCTTATCCTTAAGATGAACAGGTCTTCCTTTAGCTTGATACAGGTACTGATGATGGCAGTCAGCATGCATAACCCTCCAGAAGATAGACACACAGTCTTTGCACAACAAATCATCACCTCCTTAAAGGGTATAATTAGAACTTTCCCACTAGTAATAAGACTCAGCCCTTCAATTGGACCTTAATTTGGTACTTTGAACACTTGCCTAGCCACATTTCAAATGGCTGGCTTGTTCAGGGCTTCATCTTTTTATGAAGATTGCCTCCTTCTTTGAATCCATTCCAGTCAGGTGGACGTGTGTGCATGCACAGAAGCTGGAAGATTTTTGCCCAACAGGAACCATCAGGTTAGCCTGGAATGGTGCCTGCCTGGCACCCTCTATACAGCCTGCCCACACACCAGTTCCTTCCTGCCATCTGATGATGGTAGCTGGAACACGTCACTTTTGCTATCACAAGTGCTTTTTGCAGCATTACTTGTATATAGTAGAGTTCATTGTTTTTCCTGGTTTTAGTAGTTAGTGATATATGGGACATCTCCCCCACCCTTCCCCTAGAACAAATCATGCCTTGGTCCCCAGGGTTTAAAGCTTGACAAGCCTGTGGCAAGCTTATACCAAACAGCAGCCCTCATAGGCTGTGTCTGCATGTGCCACTTCTTCTGGAAGCAGCATGGTAATGAGCCATCTGAAAGATGCTAATGAGGCACGGATGTAAATTTCCCTCAAAATTCAGAGGAAGAAGGAGCCTTTTGGAAGGAGGGTTTCCTTCCAGAAGATCCCCGTGGGCCACACGTCTGCACGTGTATTTTGGAGTCTGGAGGAGCTTCTTCCAGACTCTGAATCACATGCCCATATGCTAATGAGGTATGGGGAAATTTACATCTGTGCCTCATTAGCTTCTTCCAGATGGCTCATTATCGTGCCACTTCCGGAAGAAGTGTCACATGAAGACACAGTCATATAGAATGCTTCAGGTGTCTTGGAGAGGCCCATCAGAAGAAAGGCATCGTTTGCAAAGGTTTTTGTCTATGAGTCCTTAACAACCATGAACAGAGACCTAGAATCCTGCTCATGGAAGCTATTCTTCTCCAGCCCAATCTGGTGCCATCTGCACCTTTGCACAGCTTGCGGTCATTGGTGCAGAGCTCACTGGTGCTGTTGTCCGTGGACTTGGCATCGAGAAGAGAAAAATATGGACAAGGCACTGTGTATAGAGTTGTTTGTCACAGATTGGCATCCCTAGTGCCTCAGAAGAAACAGAGGTGTGAGAGGGGAAGATCTAGCCCACAGGAGGAAAGGCTCTAGGCCAAGTCACTAGCCTCATGAGTCTAAGGGAATGCAACAGGGTACGTCAACTCCTGTACTTCTTTATTCGGCTTTGGTGAGGCCGCATCTGAAGAACTGCGTCCAGTTCTGGGCCCCCAATTATAGGAAGGATGTGGACACACTGGAGAGGGTCCCCTGGAGGGCGACCAAAATAATTAGGGGGCTGGAGCAGATGACCTATGAAGAAAGGTTGAGGGAATTGGGTCTGTTTAGTCTCCAGAAGAGAAGACTGAGGCGGGATTTGATAACAGCCTTCAGCTTACTGAAGGGAGGCTGCGAAGAGGCTGGAGAGAGGCTGTTCACAGCGGTCACAGATGGTAGAACACGGAACAATGGTCTCAAGTTGCGGTTGGGAAGGTCCAGTTTGAACATTAGGAAAAACTTTTTCACTAGGGTGGTGAAGCATTGGAATAGTCTACACAGGAAAGTAGTGGAGTCTCCATCCGCAGAGGTGTTTAAGTCTCAGCTCGACAAGGCCCTGGCTGGGCTGATCTGATGGGGTTTGGTCCTGCCATGGGCAGGGTGCTGGACTTGATGGCCTCTTAGTCTCTTCCAGCTCTATTGTTCTATGATTTTATGATTCCTGCTCCTCAAATGGTCCAGTTGAGTAGGACCCAGCACCATTCTGGGGATCATCATGGCTGGAATATTCAGCTTCCATCAACTCCTGAGACCTTTGAAACAGTTCCCGATTTGATTCAGATAACAGCATCTGAATCTGCCAGGAAGGCTGACGCACTGGCATCAGTGAAGCCGCCAGTGTCCTCTTGTGATAAGCCCTCCTGCTACCATGCTGCTCACCTTCCCCAGTGCCAACTTCCCCCCCAAGGCCATTGCACAACACAACATCATTTAAAACGTTTGCATCTTATTGCTTGGCACCTATGAGCACTGTCCTTCTGTGCTTGTTGGCCTTGGAATCAGAATTGGACGTTGATTCCTGCTGCTCTGATAGATCCAGCAGTAGAATGTCCAGGTCATGCCACCATCAGCAACATCCAGCTATGCAGTGGCCCTCTCCGTGGAATCCACCACAATGGCCATTCTTGACCCCTTGGGCGTACCAGCAAGCCCAAGACAAGTCACAAGTCCACAGAGCCAGATCTGCCTTGATAGCTTTGGCGTCAGAGAATTCCAGATTTGCTGTGGTGCTGGACTCAGTGCTAGCATCTTTGGCACTGTTGGTGTATATGGCATGAGGATACATGACTTTATCAAAAGGGGTCCCTGCTGTTCTCTGTGTCCCAGAGACAGCTTTGACACTGATGGCAGGTTCACAGGCTTTTCATACTTCAGATCTAACATCAGCCATTTCAGCCCCAGCCTCTGCCCCCTCCCAGCATCCCTAACCATTCTGGTGCCAATTACTGCTCTGACACTGACTGCCGCAGTACTGGCCATCCCATCGCTGACTGCTATGGTGCCCACTGCCTAAGCAGTGACTGCCTCCGGGTGGCATCCAGAGCCTGGGCAAGAGGGGGCAGGAGCAATGGTCTTACCCTAAGCCCTTTCTTACTGCTCAGAAGTCATTTGTGACACACACAGAGGATCTCACCAGACCCTGAACTCTGTCCACCCCTCCTAACCCCAGCTTGGTGTCTGCCAGCCCAGTCGAGTCCCTGTCCTTCCAGCATGCTGTGCTCCAGTTTTCAGCCCCACTGCTAGCCCCACCCTGGCCTTCCCCCATAAGGCTAATGAAGCTAGCGCTGGGGCTGGAGACTTGTACAGCACCATGCCTTTAATGCGCACAAAATGCATTCTCTCTCTTGCTCAGATGAACACTTTACTCTCCCTCTGCTCACCTTCGAAGATGGGGAGCTACTTTCTCTTCTCTTTCTTTCTTAACATAGAAGCAATGCTTCCTTTCATCCTGCTGCCAAGAGCTGTCTTCTCTGCCTAAGTCCCAGGAAGACCATCTCCCCAACTTCCCTTAAACCCCACTAGTAAGCAACCAGGGAGCTTGCGAACAGGGTGTTTGCTAACAGGAGGGAGTTTTGAGAGGGGCTCTCCTGGTGAAGGAGGGGGCAGTTTACGGCACCTTGGGGTAAGTGGCTGTCTGGAGTGTGTGGGTGTTTGTTTGGGGCCTGAGTTTGTCTGAGGTTTTGAGTGCTGAGCTGTGTTTTGTTTTAATGTGGGTAAGTGTAAAATAATGAACATTGGAAAAAATAACCCCAAGTGTACACACGATATGATGGGGCCTCATTTAGCTACAACTAATCAGGAAAGAGATCTTGGGGTTGTTGTGGATAGTTCTCCGAGTACTTCCACGCAGTATGCAGTGACAGTCAAAAAAGCAAATAGGATGTTAGGAATTATTAAAAAAAAAAGGGATAGAAAGTAAGACAAAATATTTTACTGCCCCTTCATAAAACTATGGTACGCCCACATCTTGAATACTGCATACAGATGTGGTCCCCTCACCTCAAAAAAGATATTTTGGCATTAGACAAGGTTCAGAAAAGGGCAACTAAAATGATTAGGGGTTTAGAACGGGTCCCATATGAGTAGAGGCTAAACAGACTGAGACTTTTCAGTTTAGAAAAGAGGAGACTGAGGAGGGAGATGATAGAGGTATATAAAATCATGAGCAGTGTGGAGAGGTTGAATAAAGAGGTTATTTACTTGTTCCCCTACTATAAGAACTAGAGGACACTAAATGAAATTAATGGGTATCAGGTTTAAAACTAATAAAAGAAAGTTCGTTTTCACACAGCGCACAGCCAACTTATGGAACTCCTTGCCGGAGAAGGGTGTGAAGACTAGAACTGTAAGAGAGTTCAAAGAAGAGCTAGATAAATTCATGGAGGTTAGGTCCATAACAGACTCTTAGTCAGAGGGTAGGAATGGTGTCCCTGGCCTCTGTTTGTCAGAGGCTGGAGGTGGATGAATGGAGATAAGTCGCTTGATCATTGTCTTCGGTCCCTGGCATTCACCACTGTCAGCAGATGGGATGCTGGGCTAGATGGACCTTTGGTCTGACCCAGTAATGACCATTCTTACGTTCTCCCTCCCTTACCTTTTGCCGCCACGGTAGTCTTTTTCAGCTCTAGGGCCTTATATATAAGTGCAGGATTAAAGTCAAGGCAGCTGTTTGTCTTCAGCCCCAAGACACTCACTCAGAGCTCTGCCTGTGTGCCTGCCCTGAAAATCATGGAATTGTATCAGTTTCTCAAGTTATTGTTATAGCCTACTACTGTTGTTGGTAAATAAGTACTCTTCATATATTTTTGCTTGTTTTTTGATATCCAATCTTGTTTCTCTTTAGTGTTATGCATTACTAGGTATACCTTTGTATTATCCAGAATATTTTAATATCCAGCAACCTCCCAGTCTTGTGGCTGCCAGATATGAAAGAATTTAATGTAGCAGCATTCATGAGGCCAGGATGCATTCATGTGTGTGACAGGTTGAAAAATGTGAAAACCTTCAAAAAAACAACAGTTTGACAGTGTTCCATAAAGAGTAATATATCTTAAATATAGATCTAAAATATCTAGCTGAATTATATCAAAAAAAGGAAAATATCCATCAGTAATCGAAGAATGGAATCATTCAGCACCTTATTGATGGATGTCTTCAAGTCTGTTTCTATACTTACTACATGTAAGTAGCAGCTTCTTCATGTGTCTGTGACAAGTAGCCTACTGTCACATTCTTGATAAACTGCTTGATGAAATATTACTTACTTGAGTCATGAGCCTTAAAAATTTCAAAAACAGCGCAAAAAATCTGTTGCTGCTTGAGGGATATTATGATCTGAAGAAAAAAAGTTGATCTGTCTATCAACAAGCTACAGTTTGATTTATCATGCCACGGGTTCAGTATAATTGGATGACAGAGAACAATTTTAAAATTGCTCTCAAGTCAAAAAGTTTTGCAAAGTCTATGTATTGCTTCTGTGGGTTGAGGGGGGAAAAAGTATTAAAAAAAAATCCCCTTTCAAGTGTTTGTGTTAGTACTGCCACATACTAAGTAACAGTGAAATACACACAAAAATACTAATATATTTTGGCATTTCTTTTTCATTATGGTTTTACCCTATAACACTGCTCTAAATCTTTTACATATACTACTTAACTCTTGAACTCTGAGTAGACCATAGGTCATCAACAAGTCTTCTCCACTTTCAGGACAAAACTTCTAGCTGATTCCAGGATTACCCCAGTTGTTGTATTTCAGTCTCAGTAGATCTCCTTCATGTTGTCCACGGTCTTCCTCTTTTACGTTTTCCTTGTGGGTTCCATGTGAGAGCTTGACGGACTATGCTGGATGATGGTTTTTCTGAGTGTGTGGCCTCACCATCCCCTTTCTTCTTTTGATTTGAAAATCAGTTGGTTCTTGTCCTACTCTGTTCCAAAGCTCCTTATTTGTGGCAAAGTCTTTCCATTTGATGTGAAGGGTATTCCTCAGGCATCTGTTTATGAACGTCTGTAGCTTGAAATTTGAAGACTTTTTAGTACTCCAGGTCTCGCAACCATACAAGAGCAAACTCTTTACATTTGTGGTGAAGAGAGGCAGTTTTGTCTTTGCAGATATTATTTGTGAACTCCATATGGGCTGGAGAGTCTTGAATGCTTCCATTGCTTTCCCTGTCCTGCAACTGATATACTTTTCTCTTCCTCCATCTCTGCCCATAATATCCCTAAGAAGGTGAACTGCTCCACATCTTCCAGGTCATCCCTTCCCAGCGTGGTGGTGGTGGTGTTGGACTGATTGATCCTCATTATCTTGGTCTTTCCCTTGTTAATTCTCAGTCCAGTCACTGCAGCAGTTTTGTTTAGTGTTGTGACCTTTTCTTTCATGCTTTCATGTTGGTGTGAAAGGAGGGTGGCATCAGCAAATTCAATGTCATATGATTGATAATTATTTTTAAGAACCCCATTTTTACACTTCCATTCTTACTGTAGACTATGGTGGATAACTTGCAGCCCATGCACCACATGTAGTTGGCTGGTGAGATAGTTGGTTGGTGGGCTGCAAGACATTTTGAGTAGTTGGCTGGCAGTCTGCAGGACAGGGTAGTAGGCTAGTGGGCTGCAAGACATCTTGTTTATTTTAAATGTCCACAGGCATGTCTCCCTATAGCTCCCAGTGGCTGCAGTTTGCTATTCCTGGCTAATGGGAACTGCGGGAAACAGTGTCCGGCATGTCCCTAGGGCCTGTACCACTTTCTGCAGCTCCCATTGGCTGGATATGGGGAACTGTAGCCCCGAGAGCTGCAGGGGTCCATGGCTGCGGACAGTCAATGTAAACAAACTGTCCTGTGGCTCACCAACCAATTACCTTGATGGGCTTCAGGATGTTCCCCACATGTGTTCTTCCTAAATATAACTCCTGAATAGATTGACTTTCCGAGCACTCATGGTGCCCTAGGAACAGTGTTGTACTTGTTCAATTTTTAACTAAAGGTATCATATGTTTTCATCTATCAGTTTGAATCTACATACGAAGCAGATGTTATTTTTTTATGTTGACATTGATGTTATAATACAAATGCTCTAAGATATCACTGATAATATATCATCTAAATTCAGGATATCTCAGCCCCACCATATATTTGGCAAGAGAAATGTGGTAATTATTCAGTTATTGAAATTGGTTGCAGAGAGACCTTTAGAAATCTTGAGGAATTCAAAGTTCTATAAACATAAAAAAGATATATAGAGAGAACAAATGGCACTGTGGCACATTTAAAGAAAAATTCCAACCTGTAATAGTAACGAAGGATGAGTCAGACTTTCTCCTTTTATTGACAGGGCACATTTTCTATAAAATATCAAGTAGAAGGCATTTTTGGGGAATATTATTTAAACAAGCTATTTTTCATAATTTGAACTTGCTGAACTTGAAAAAAATAGTTTACCAAGCTGAATTTGAATATTTCATAATCTATGTGGAGTTCAATATGTAAATAAAATTTGAAAAATTAATAAATTTCTATGATTTTTATTGTACTGCACAGAATTAGCATATGTTGTGCATATTGTGTAGCCATGCATGATTTAACAGTTCCTGTATGTGCAGAAACACTCTGCACTTACAGAGTGCAATGTGTGCTCTAGTGGCATTTCTGCAGCTGCAGCATTGTGATGCCCTCTCTTTGATACTTTCACAGGTAATAAAATTTCTGCACAGCTGTTGGGGATTGGCTCCAATGAGATTAGTTTGGGCACAGCTCTTCCTTGTGGTTAGCACAACCCATTCTTTGGTGAGGGTAATATGGGATTCTTGCAGATTACCTGCATATGGCTGGAATGCAGCTCTTTGCATGTGACAGAGCATAGCATTACTTTTGGGGGGCAGTGCTTCTGGCGACTGGTACTTGGTGAACGGTATCACCTATGCTTTTTTGCAGCTCTCCATTTTAGTTTAACTGTAAGCTCCAGTCTGCTTCCATTCACAATCCAAATATGAATTTAATGGCAGATGCATTGAATTCTAGAAGAGTGACTATGACATAGTAGATGGAGCTGTGAATTAAGTATTAATTCATGTACTCAAAATAGTATTTTTAATTTTACGTAATTCTACTTAAGTTGTTTATCATGGCTAACATCTACATTGCTAATTGTCTAAGTGTAAGTGGAACACTACTACAGAAAGTTTTTTGTGATTCTCAGTAGTACTATTTCTATGCCCAAATATATCAAAACTTTGGGGGGGTAAATGCAGGAAATAAATGGAGGGAAAAGAAACTTTAAAAAAAAATTAAAGCTATTCCTGTTGAACAAATACTTGAAAGAGGTTGAGGGGGAAGGTTCTCTAGAAGACAATGTTCATGTCTTAAATAACTAACAGCTGAGCCATCCTCTCCTGATTCATTCTTGAGTCATTTTTTGACCAAAAAGCTTGGGTGGAGATAATGAAAGGCATGATTGCTAATTATAATACTAAATCTGGCAAGAAAAAAGTGCCTTTTTTTCCAGTGCCTTTTTTTCTCTCTTAACTGCCTAAATAAGTTCTTGTGTGTTAGTATAGTCAGAAGTTGTTCAGGAAAGAACAAGGTTTGTTTTTTAGAAGATACTCTACTTCTTTCATAGTTTTTTAATAATATTATTCCAAAGATAAACTATTCAGAAATATTCTTGCATTTTTGCATCTTCTATCACTATGGGCTCCCACTTTTATTTGTGAACTGTGTGCTGTCATGGTACAAGTTAGTAGTCTCATTCATGAAGAAACCCTCTATTTTAAATGTTTAGTGACTTTCTTTCTAGACTGTGTTAGAAAATGAAGCACGTTGGCATTGTGTAATTATGTTTTCCTGCACTGCCACGTAGATATGCTTCTGCTTTTATCTAGCAAGACCACAGCTAGGCAGGAGAAGACAGTGAAATCATCAGCATAAACAAGGGCTTGAAAATGAACATCACTATCTTCCCTTCAGTCTTAGCATCTTCTGCACAATGCTATAGATCTGAAGAAGTGGGTCTGTCCCACAAAAGCGCATCACCTGATTAGTCTTTAAAGTGGTACATGACTGCTGATTTGTATTGTTAGAATACAGACTAACATAGCTACCTCTCTGTTACATCTTCTAATACAACTAGTTTGTTGTGATAAGATGGAGTCAATAGATAAGATGGTAAAGCACAGTTCTGATGTGACGGTACAGTAGAAGAAGAATGATTGCAAAGTAAAGTTACTGCGAGTTATCCTGTCTAAGCTTTGCAAGGAAATTTAAATGCAAACCAGCACTTTAAATTTGAGATATAAACTGACAAAAGCCACATTCAGTTTTCATTTAACAAGCCATGACATGTTCAAGTTGCAATGTTGTGTGTAATCATTCCAGCACTGCTGGTGCTTTCTCAGAGGATCCTAAGATCTTCATTCTGTCTGGAAAACTATAGTGTCTACTATACTGACAAATAATAGTTAAACTATTATTTTTGAAGATAAATTACTTGGTCTTCCTAAATCTTTTTCAATTAACGAACAATCTTTTAACTCCTGTTGTTGTTCAATGGGTTTCATGCCCTGCAGAGTGAACCCACCATCAATTGTCAGAGTTCTTGTATAGAAGTCAAACAAACCAACCAACCACCACTTTTTTCAGCATAGGTGGAATTATAAGACTTTTGGGTTGTCTTGATGATTTTCTGTAATCTGTGCATGTTATCCATTTGTTGCTTTGTAGATTACCACATTTGCAGTAACACCCTATCACTTCTTATTTGATATATAAGATTCTATGGAATTGAGGCCATTGGAATACCAAAGATTAATCAATGCAGCATTTGAGAAATCTTTTGATTTTACTTTATTCTGTTAAAAATAAATCAAATTTGAGAAATATTTTCAAATGCTCCTTGAGGGGAAAATATGAAAAATGTGCAGAACAAATAATTTCTGTATAGAATTATTCCATCACTGATCTTTCTTTGATTCTCAAACAATTCTTTATTAGCACTGGGAGCTATTGTTAAGAATTGTTTATCTTAAAAACAAGCAAACTAATCTGGATTACATGATTTTTGGCTCCAGCAATTTACTATATGTCATCTAAAAATACACCTTAGAATCCATTTTCAGCACTGATTTGTTGAGATTTTGTCAGTGTCCAATCCTGTTTCCTGTAACTGCCCTTAATACTGCTGTAGATATAGCAATGGATAAAGTATACTTTTGTGTTCTTCAGGACATTAAATTAAATTATCTTTGACTGAGGTGTTGCTTTAAAAGAATTGTCAGTTTTGAAGAATGCCTAGCAGCCCATCAATCTCTCTGCCCTGCCTGACTACTTCACACAGAAACATGGCTGGGATTGACAACCAATCCAAGTTTACTTCAGCTGATGGCTTGGCATTTGGGTGGAGTTTGCATGTTGACAAAATGTGCTCAACATCCATCCTCTGTATGCTTATGGAGAAAAGATGGGACTCTGCATGAGCATTTTAGATTGCAAAATGGAAGATATAAGCTGTCATCTAGTTAATGCACTGAGGCTCCAGATAAGGCAAGTACTGTGTGTTGTGATGGGAGGTCTTCCATGTTCCAAGAATGTCATTCATTTCTCATAGAGGCTCTTATCTAATAGATAGTTGAGGGGCAATCTTGCTCTCTAATGATTAAATCGTGTAATTTGCCTTAGTGGAACACAAGGCAAATCCAAGTTTATTTACTTATGCGGTACTCACTGTGTCCATCTCTGTGATTCAAAATACAGTAGACGAGATTGTAAGTAGACACACACATACACACACACACACACACACACACACACACACACACAGAGTTTCATATGCTGTAGGTTTTGAGGTTAATAATGTTGAGATAACTTAGAGGTTTGAAAGAAACAAGGTGAAAAATGCGTTGTTGAGGCCTCAGGTCTCCAATACATTTTAATGATCATAAGCCTAGTAAGTTTCTTCCATTATATATAAATAAATGAAGTAATTGGAGATACACACATGTCTTGAGAACTGGAGGTCATCTAGTCCAGTCTCCTGCCCTTTCAGCAGGGCCAAGCACTATCCCTCACATCTGTTTGCCCCAATCCCTAAATGGGTCCCTCAAGGATTGAGCTCACAACCCTGGGTTTAGCAGGCCCATGCTCAAACCACTGAGCTATCCCTCCTGCTTCTCTCACCAAGTCCATAGTCTCTGTTTTCCAGAAACTGGAAAGAAGGAAATCTAGGGAATGTCTGACTTGATTACTTGTGCATTCCCTCTGAAGTACCTGGCATTGGCCACAGTTGGAAGAGAGGATACTGGGCTAGAGGAACCTTTGGTCTGATTCAGTATGGTCATTCTTTTGTTCTTATTATTTTTTTTCTGCTTACATATGATGTACACTGGCAGCTGGTGATGGCAGTAGAAATCAGAGCCAGTTGCCATGGCAATGATATGAAGTACTGCAAGAAATGCAAATACTGTATTGTAATCACTTGGTGTGTTGTTCCTTGTATCTTTCTACATGGAAGAAATTCAGACCTACATTTTAAAACATAAAATATATTTCTACTTCTAGCTCTTCTTTTTCCTCAGCCTCATATTTAATTCCTCAAATATGTTTGTCTACAGCAGAGGTGGGGCAACCTGCAGCACAAGGGACATGTGTGGCCCAGCAGGGTTCTGTGTGTGGCCTGCAAAACATTTTGTTTACTATGGCTCATGCACAGGATTTCTAGATTCTTCTGTTTCCTGTCCATGTTGTTATTTTTTCCTACTGGTATAACTAAAGTGACAGGCACATGAAGTGAAAAGTGTGCTGATTGCACACAACAGTGATTATGAGAGCTGTGTACTCCCTTTGCAGCCAGTAGAAGAACTATGGTTCAATCAGCACACCCTGTAAATTTTAGATAGGCAAGTGCAGTTAGCAAAACTACCCTATCCTAGGAGACTGTCTTGGTTATTAAAGTCTTGTGGCCCACTCAGCTGAAGATGGTTCACTCATGTGGCTGACTTACTAGTCTTCATTGCCTATTGTTGATCTACAGAGATGGTATCAGGAGACTAGTTGAGATGTAGCCCAGGGTCAAGTGGGCGCCTGGTGCCGGTAGCAGGGGTTGCACACACACTCCCATTTGGTATCAGGAAGTGGAGAGACATGGACGCAGCCTTTACCACTTCCTGCTGGCAAGTGCAAGAGGCAGTCAAGCCCCCTCTTCCAAACAACTCAGCTAGGAGCTGGGGGAGTGGAGTGGCTAGAGCTGCATTGCTCCACTTTCCATCACATCGACCAGTGAGTGCAGGGGGTCCAACCTCTGCTGCAGATACCAGCTCTCGCAACTAGTCCCCTGGGATGCCCATGAGCTCTGGCCCTGCTGACTGCTAGTCCATTGTTCATCTGCCTGTTGCATTTTTTGGGGTGGGGGTGTTCCCTCATACTGCCATGTGTCTCCCTGAGTTGAAAGAAAGAAGAAGCAGTACCAAAGCATCCATTATTTTTTTATGGATAAATTCAATAACGTGTCAGGTCTACAAATTGTTCATAAATGTTTGCCCTCCCTCTGTAGCAGCGGTGTCCAATAGGACTTCAAAGATCATCACATTTGTGGTTGTTATCTTTCCATATTTGCCACATTTGTGCCCCCCCAATAAAATCCCTCCCTCTCCCCCAGAGCCAAGCACTCCCAGCCCCGCCCAAATAAATGCCTTCCCCTAGAGCCAGGCACACTCTGCCCCTCCCTTCTCTAAATAAATGCCACACTCCTCCCCAAGAGCCAGGCTCCCCTAGCCACCTCTTCTAATTTAATGACAGCAACTCACCAGAGCCGCTGATGGATCTGCTCCTGGAGCCACCGAGGGGGCGGCTGCTGCTGCTGCAGCCACTTGCTTCTCCTACCAAGTGGTGGGGTGCATGTGCGGAGCAGGTGGATGGCACTCCCTGTGTGTGGCTCTGGGGCGGAGCCGCAGTTAAAGGCTCTAAAAGCCACATTTGCCACACTGTGATGTCCCATTCGCCACAAGTAGCAACTGGTGAATATATTGGATGCTGAAGCTGTATAAAGCCTCACTCATTCAGGCTTGTTTTGCTCAAGTAACTTTGTTGTATAGCTGTTTGGTGTTCAGTATATTCTTATTCATCATTTTAAAATATCTCTGTTGTCTTTGTCTGATATAACTTTTGGACACTGTTCTGGGATCTCTGTTTTTCTTTATTAAAACTCTTCATGTGATGTGGGAATAAGAAAAGTCAAAAATTAGCAAATCAAAAAGATCACTTCAAATGGTTCATCTTGTAAGAGATTCTCTCACATTGTCTGTGAAAGAGAATAGTAAATGTATTTATCCATAGGTAATTTTTCCTTATCTGAAGTGGACACCTCATATCCCAGGAGACTCCACGTGGGCCATTATCAAATTTTGCATTACAGTCAATCTGGAGGGGGAAATACCTTCATAATTTTTTTCTTTTGGCACATTCCTACAGAGAAAGAGAGAGAGGAAGTTTGTGGTCTGACTTTGCTGTTATTCTTCGTTTTCATTTTTGTATAACAAGTGAATAATATCAAGTATCCTTTCTGGAGATAGATAATTTATTGTAAAGGTATTAGAATTTATTGTTTTGTCCTCTTAGCTTGGGCAATTGGCAAGAGAGTGAAAGGGAGTCATTTCTCTGAACATCTCCACCTCTTGGTAGCACAGTCTTAAGGACAGGGATTTTTTGGTTTGTTTGTTTGTTTGTTTGTTTTTGGTGTTCTTATGTTTTTTAAAAAGAGGAATCTCCACTCTTGAGAGCTGAGGAGGATTAATTAAGTTATAATGAATAACAGTGTGCAGGGTTTCCATGTGGAAGGAAAAAGTTACAATATGTGAATATTGTTTTAGTATGTGTTTGCTGGAGTTGTATTTGAGATGTCATGAAAGTTCAATAATGTTAATAATCTTAAGTTAGAAATCTTATTATGTTACATAGAAAGTTTGATGGTGCTACTTTAAAAATATTAATTCAAGTTAGCATATTTGCTTTTTGTTATAAATTATAACTTTAGCATTTTCACTTTTTAATGCCAAAGATGCTTAAGTCCACTTAACAAATGTAAGTAAAACATTTAAAAAACTAGCATTTCAGTAGTCTGTATAGTTACAAAAAACTCAATAACTAATTGTATATTGATTTCATTCATCTCAAAGAAGGATACAAAAATAGTTTTCATAGCATCCTATCATTCAATAATAGGACATGCAAAAGTGACACCATTAGTGCTCCTTCTTAAGCACTGGCATGGCTGAGTACCGTGAAAGAATGTAGCAAAGAAAGAACAAAATTTAATATTGGTAAAGTTAGTTTAATAAAAACTGATGAAAATTCAGGCAGCCAAATAAAGTGGTTAGATGGAGTCATCAGGTTTATGGGATTTATAGCATGCGTTCAATTAAAAAAATGAAAGTGGGAAAGTGTTTTCATAGTCATGCAGGTATTGTGCCTCCCCATCCTCTTCTCAGGCAGCAAATAAATTTAACCCTTACATGGATGTCAGTCTTACTGGCTCCATAGACTAAACAGAGCTTTAAATCAACACTTCATTCCTTAGAAGTAATATTCTTAATAGCCAGATTAAAAACTATTTCAGGACTCTTCCTTCCATCCTTCTTTATTCCAACTGTTGGTAATATAACATACATAAAGGCCAATAAGAGCAACCTATTCTTGAATTCTCACCTAGCAAATATAATAAGCTTTGCAAACATAGAAGAAATCCCTTCTGAAAACCAATACAGTAGTTTTGGAAAAGTCTCAAATGAAGCTTCTTTTTATTAGACTATTAAAATAACTGCTTTTCAAATTCTGAAAGTATGGACTCCTTTTAGGCATTAGGAGAGGGTTCTTTATATCACTTGGTGTTTACTTCAAGATGAGTAATGAAAAACAGTCCTATTTGTGAGAACTCTCAATTTTCTCAAAATGCTGTCAATATCTGGTGCAGAATTTGAACAGTAGCTTCTTGATGGTAACTGGCTGTAGATTCGTGGTGCCTTGTCATCTTGCAAAGTTTTGTCTCTCAGAGACAGGGTCTTAGTAATGTATTTCTAAATGTTATAGTGCTGGAGCCCTGCTCATCCTCTACCTGCCCTCCATTTCTGCCTTCACAGCTGTCCCCAGTCCGATTCTCCCTTACCCATTCTTACCACTCTACTGTCCCCTTCATATATGCCCCACTACTCTTTCCCTCACCTCTCCTCCTTCCCTCACCTATCACCTTCCCCAAACACATTTGACTTCTGCGCCAATACTCTGCTCTTCTTGCCCCTTGACATAAGTGTTTGGTAAAAATATTCTTTGGTGGATTATATTCAAACCAGATATTATCGCCATGTTCTCTGAAATATTATCCAGTGTGAAATCTCCTGGCTGAAGTGAATTACTACAGTTTGTAGAGTCATAACATCCAAATGCTGAATCCAAAGATTCAAAAATATGTCCTCGTTACCTGACTTACTGTTTTCAGGTATGCCAGCCAAGTGCAAGTTCATGATTGTGCATTTGTTTTCTAGCTCATCAGTCTTAATGTTGAACTGTTTACAGTCCTTGACCCCGGTATCCAAAATGGCCTCATGTCCAGAAGATGAAGTTTCAAGGTTTGTGACATGGAGCTTTACACTGTGATTTCTTTTTAAAAAAATGGATTAGAGGTTTTTGTCAACATCCAGCTGGGCTTGAATGGTATTTTTTCATTTACTTTCAAGAAAAAAAAAAACGGTTAGGCCTTTGGAGATGGTAGAGTTCAGCTACATTAATTGATCTTGTAGTAAGATTAATAGTGATTGGCTGAGGATGTTTTTGTGAGATCAAGTTCTGTTTTAATCAGAAATGGCAATACAGAGATGCATGATGCTAACAAATACAGTAAAGGAATAAAAATTAATCCCGTTCCTTGAAAGAAATATTTGGAAACACGATTGCTATATGTTGATCCTTACAAATCTCTGGATATCTACTTTGTCTGTGGCCCATGTTTACAGATTATAGATTAGGTGCAGATACAAATTTTATACTTGTGCAGACTCCAGCAATATGACTTATGCATGCATTTTTCCTTGCTGTATTTTTGTTCTCTCAGTCATATCCTTAATTTTAAAAAATTGTTAACTTCCGTCTAACACTTAGCAAGAAAGAGGTTGAAACATATTCAGAATTATCTTTCTAAATCTCAGAATTTACTGTAATAACACTTCTTCCATTTGTGTCTGGAGGAGGTGGGGGGGGATATTTGATACTAATGCAAGTTCTAATAATATTGCTTAGGGCAAAAGCATAGCAGCTGCTATGCAGGCTGTCCCATATTGCCAGTCAAACTTATTTCTGACCAACTGTACTTTGCTATTCCAAATGCTTTATTTTCTTAGACTTTATATTGTGCAAAAATGTGAAAGGATGCGTGTTGTGATATAGGTCTATGTAGGGCTAAGATAAATCTACATAAATAATTCTGCATTATAAAGCTATGTTTCCAGAGCTGAAAAGTTCACGTTACACTAATCAGAGAATCATAGAATACTAGAACTGGAAGGGAGATTATTGAGTCCAGTCTAGATCAGTGCTTCTTAAACTTTTTGAGACCATGGAACACCAAACAATAATAATTTTTAAGGGAAAACCTATGAAAATTTTCTTTAAAAAAAAATTGTTGCCAGACTCCCACCCAACACCCTCCAAAAAAGGAAGAAAAAAAAAAGCCGAAAAACAAACAGGAACATATGCAGGAAAAACAAAACGAAGTAATTTAATCTGTTATTGTAGCAATATAGAAGTATAAGTATCTTGTTTTAATAATGGAAAATATATACCATCAGTATATGATATCAAAAAAGTGTCAGATGCTTGCAGCACATCTGTGAGTTGTTCACAGAACATCGTTTACGAAACATTGATCTAGATAATTTCTGACAGATGTTTATCTAGCCAGCTCCTAAATATCTCCAGTGGAGGAGATTCCACAGTCTCGCTGCAATTTATTAGTGTTTAACCACCCTGACAGGAAATTTTTCTTAGTGTCCAACCTAAATCTCACTTGCTGCAATTTAAGTCCCGTTCTCAACTGTTAGGCCTAGCTCAAAATAACTTATGCAATTTGCGGTGTGCAAATTGCATAAGTTATTTTGAGCTTCCTTATTTTGAACCCAGTGAAGGCTACATCTGCACCTGCCAAAGGTTACCGGGAGTGAAACTGCTCAAAATAGCCCTGTATCCCAAACCAGAAACTGTAGTATAGCCTTAGACTTATTGTTTTAATGGAGAGACACTGAGACTGAGTCTACACTTGCCCCCAACTTCAAAGGGGGCATGTTAATCAGGGTAATGGGAGATTACTAATGAAGTGCAAAATTTTGTGGAGTAAAGGCACTTTAAAGTAGTGTGGTCACTTCGAAGTGCCTGCAGCTACATGCATGCCAGCACTTTGAAGTTTGACACTTCGAAGTTGCCACGAGGAAGAATTAGTCTAAAGAAGTAATTAGTAATCTCCTATTGCCCTGATTAACATGCCTTCTTCAAAGTTGGGGTAAGTGTAGAGAAGCCCTGATAATTTAAATGGGGTCTGTCAGAGGCCTAGGATTTGCTGCAAATGTGAAAATAAGTGTAATTAGTTATGTCTGATGATGGAAGGCTCTGCTCAACCTTACCTATAACAGTGAGATATGTCACTGATCTCTTTGTTTACAAATAAGATGTTCTATATATTTGTAAATAGGTAAACAGCCCCCCCCGTAACATCGAACTATTGAGAGACTACCACCCCCCCCACAAAAAAAAGAAAAAGAATATTAGTAGATAGGTACCTTCAAAATGTCTTCTTTTTCTTAAATACGTAGCTGGAGACAATGAAAATGTGAAAATCTCATAAGACAGTAGAACTTCAAAATATTAATTGTAATTGTCCTCATTGATATGTGAAATGTTTTCTGCATAGCTAAACCAAGAAGGCATCTCACTTGTAGGATATTTCTGATCTTCAGAAGCTGGAACATTTGTTAGAAATACTGGATGTTTTAACAGTTGAGTTTTAAAAACCTATTTGGTAAAAATCTGTGATTCCATTGCTTATCTTGAGCAAAGGCTAGGTAGAAGGCTTGGTATCTTATTGCTATTCACTAGTAGTTGCTCCTTCCATATTGAGGTAATTAGCTACATTACTGATAGAAAATAGATATGCAAAAAGCCTGTTGAGTCGTCTAGTGTATTTCAGTAGCCTTTGAAGGCTTGTTCCCTGCATCAAGTTCTTTAAACTTTTTTTATTTGCTGTCACAGAGGAAATTTGGTACAACTTGTGCATGTTGATCATCTTTGAGGAATATTCTTTCTTGACTCCAAATACATAATATTCTAAAAATATGTGTGTTATTTTATATATTGGTTAGTAATTTGTAATGTTTCTGTGTCTAACTATAATTGATACTGTAAACATTTGATGTGCTGTTTTAGTGTAATGGTCTACTTTTCTATGAAAGCTGTAGCTCCTCTTTGTAGTTTTACTTCCATGCATTTTTTGGAAATACCTAAGGCATTATCAGATAATATAAAGCATAATTAGGGAAATGGATGGGATTTATTTCAATAAAATTTGAAAGATGGATTTTGTGGCTAAACCCCTCAACTAGCTTCCTGAACAATCTTTCTCAAAAATGTACTTCTTTTTTTCAGGCCAGAGCCTCAACAGAAAGCTCCATCTGTACCTCCGCCTCCACCTCCGCCCCCACCGCCGCCTCTGCCAGAGTCAGCACCACCAGAACCAGAGGAGGAGATTCTGGGATCTGATGATGAGGAGCAAGAAGACCCTGCAGATTATTGCAAAGGTTAGTATAATTAAGCACTATGTAAAGTGTTAACTATTAAATGTCTAATAGCCCCTGACAAGTTGGACTCTCAGGAGCCACTTGAATGGTCTTCTTTAGAGTAAAGCATATATTTTTGTGTGTTAGAGGCAGTGGTATCCTAGTGCTGGTCCTAGGTTATGAAATTCCTACTGCAAAAACCCGGGATATGTCTACACTAGAGAGACTATAGGGGAAAACCGTCACTGTAGCTATGCCTGTATAACCCTATAATACATGTTACCTATCTGAATGATGGTAGGCAGTGTTTGTTTTGGGTTTTTTTTGTAAAAGAGGAGTCAGTACAGTTTCTTGCCCCTTCATCCCCACCTCTCCAACCCCCACTCCCCCGCCTGGGTTCCCATGGCTGGGGCTGCCAGAGGGGTAGTTGTGGGCTCCAGCTCCTGACCCCTGCTGCTGTGGGACAAGCGTGAGCTCCATCTCCCAGTCCTGCTCTGCTGCAGGGTGTGGGGGCTCTGGCTCCCAGCCCCACAGCAGCTCTCCCAGCCTGCCCCTTCCCCTTACCCCCCCGCTGCTGCGGGGTCAGCTGGGTCTCTGGCTGTCAGTCCCAATGCTGCTGCAGGGCTGGTGAGGGCTCTGGCTCCCAGCCCCATGACAGCCTTCTGGTGCCCCCACTGCTGTGGGACTGGTGAGGGCTCCCAGTCCCCTCACAGTTGCAGGGCTGGTGGGAGCTCTGGCTGCCACATTCTTCTTACCTTTGCCACATCTGCTAAGCAGTTACTGACGTGTGAGAGTACTGTCCCTCTTCCCCCATCACTGCTTACTATACCTAAAGAGTCCGTGGTGAGGGGACATGGTCACAGTCCTTTTGAAAGTCCCAGTTTATTATGTATACTGGATCATGCTCATTGACTGTTTCAAAGGATGGCAATAGATGAGTGAGGCATGATTTCCCTTTATGAAAGCTGTGTTGGTTCTTCCCCATCGTGTCATGTTCATGTGCCTTACGATTTGTTTACTGTTTCAGCCAATTTGTGTGGTACTAAAGTTAGTCTTACCTGGCTATAGTTGCCGGGATTGTCTCTGGAGCCTTTCTAAAAGCCAATGTTACATTAGCTATCCTCCAGTCATCTTATACAGAAACTGAATGAAATAATAGGTTACGTGCCTCAGTTAGGAGCACTGCAATTTCATATCTGTGGTCCTTCAGAACTTTTCAGTGAATTCCATCTGGTCCTGGGCACTTACAACTCTTGAATTGTATCAGTTTGTTTCTAATCCTTTTTTGTTGACACCTCAAGCAGATCTGCTGACTAAAGAGACAGGCTCAGGTTTGGGAATCTTCCTCATAAGTGAAAATCAGTATATAGAATTAATTTCTTCTCAATGACCTTGTTGTCTTTTTGTGCCCCTTTAGCATAGAACATCCAGATGCTAATTGTCCCTGCTGATTGTTTGGCAACTTTCCATTTCTTTTGTAATTGTTATTATTATTTGTTGTATAGTTTGTGTGTCTTTTGCTAGTTGCTTTTTGATTTTTTTTTATTTGTCTGTGAGGGTGAAAGTAACTTAAAATTCTTGCAGGTGATCTTGTATTTTACCTCATGGGGGGGTCTCAAGAAAGTGGGTTGCCGGGGACTGTGATATGACAATACTTTTAAGCAATTTAAATATTGAGTGTAAAGCAGTGGGGTAGGTATTTGGGAGGATGCAGGAGTCGGGCTCAGTTCAGGGGCTCAGGTCAGGAGACTGGGCATGTGCAGAGGAGTGCACGACTTGGGACAGATGGTTGGGGGTTGTGGGCTTAAGGCAGTGGGCTGGGTCTGTGTGTAGGGGCACTGGAATCAGGGTTGGGGTATGTGAGGAGGAGTTCAGGGTGAAGGTTTGGAGGTGGGTGGGTATAGGAGTCAGGACTGGAAAGTGTGAGGGGCTCAGGGTGTAGGGTTGCAGTGTGCCAGAGCTTTTCAGAAAAAGTTGAGTGTGAGGAGGGACTCTGTGTAGAGAGCTGGAGGATGAGGGATGCAGGAGTCAGGGTTAGGGGCATAAAGGGACTGAGGGCAGAAGTCTGAAGGTACAGGAGTCAGGGGATAGTGAGAGGTAGTGAGGAGGGGATCAGGGCAATGGGTTTGGGGATGTTTGTTATACGGGCAGTGCAGGGGGAGCAAAAACACCTCCTGCCTCCAAAGATTCATAGAATCATAGAACACCAGAACTGGAAGGGACCTCAAGAGGTCATCAAGTCCAGTTCCCTGCCTCTCATTAGAACCAAGCACCCGATAGGTGTCTAGCTAACCAGTGATGGAGATTCCACAACCTCCTTAGGTAATTTATCCCAGGACACTGCATGCTCTTCCCCTCTCCATCACGCTTGGGGAGTGAGAGGAAAGTACACTGTCTGAGTTACTCACTCCTCTGCCTGCTGCCCGTATCCAGCCCAGAGTGAGGGGGATGCACACAAGCTGTGTACTTTCCCTCTGTTCCCTGACATGACAGGAAGGGAATCAGCAAGAGCATTGTGGTAGGGATCTCTGGTGAAGTTTCAGTCCCCAGTCTACTCTAAATGGCACCCTGAGAGTGAAGGTGGTTTGGGGTTGGGGCAGTCCTGAACCAGTGGATGGGTGTGCCCCCAGCAACCATTTAACCTAACTGGCTGCCTGCTGCTTGGTGTGGTAGCCTGCAGGAGAGTCTCTGAAGCCCAGTTGGAAGCACGCCCCCCTGTCTCCTGCAGCAGAGCACCCCAGCACTGGCTTGCTCCTTCTAGCCACAGTGGGGCATTTGGACATACTGTCTTACTTTCATCTCTGCTTGCCTGATTTTATTTTTACACTTGATTTCCCAAAGTTTGTTCTCTTCTGGTTGCCTTAGCAGTTTTTAATGGCTGTCTATTTGTCTGTAACCCCCTCTTTTACATTGTTATTTAGTCATGTTGGTGCTTTATTGGCCTTTTTGCTGGTTTTTATTCTACTACTGCAACTACTTATCCCTCAGATTCCTCATGGAGCATAGGTCATCTACAGATTTCCTCCACTTCACTCTGTCTGGAACAAAAACTTCTAGTTGGCTCCTAAAGTACCCAGTTGTTGTCCTTTAATCTCAGTAGACCTCCTCCATGTTGTCTGATGGCTTCCTCTTTTGCGTTTTCCTTGCGAGTTCCATGTGAGAGCTCGACGGACTATGCTGGATGATGGTTTTCTAAGAGTGTGGCCTAGCCATTCCCACTTCCTATCCTTTATTTCAATGTCAAGTGGTCCTTATCCTGCTCTATTCCAAAGCTCCTCATTTGTGACGAAATCTTGCCATTTGATGTGAAGGATGTACCTCAGGCATCTGTTTATGAATGTGTGTAGCTTGCGATTTAAAGACAGTTTAGTATGCCAAGTCTCACATCCTACAAGAGCACAATCTTAACATTTGTGTTGAAGGTCCACAGTTTCATCTTTGCAGATATTATTTGTGAACTCCATATGGGACAGAGAGTCTTGAATGCAGGTGTTGCTTTCGCTATCCTGGAATTGATATCCTTATCTCTTCCTCCGTCTATGCCCATAATATTCCCCAAGTAGGTGAACCGCTGATCTACTCCCAGTGTGATGGTGATGGTGTTGAACTGATTGATCCTTATATCTTGGTCTTTCCCTAGTTAATGTTCAGTCCAGTCATTGCGGCAGTTTTGTCTAGTGTTGTGACCTTTTCTTCCATGCTTTCATGTTGGTGTGAAAGGAGGGCAACATCATCGCAAAATCTATGTCCTCTAGCTGCTTGAAAAGTGTCCACTGAATGCCTCATTGATGGCCATTTGTTGTCCTGTTCATAATCCAGTCCATTGTGATCAAGAACAGGAAAGGTGACAATAGGCACCCTTGTTGCACTCCCGACAGTATGTTGAAGGATTCTGTCAAGTTAATAATTTTGGATGGGATGCCATGGTGTTGCAGCAGTTTCCACAAAATGTCTCTATCAGTGCTGTCAAAGGCTTTTACAAAGTCAGTGAAGGTTATGTACGGAGGGAGCTCTACTTAAGCGACTTTTCTGTGATTACTCTGAAAGTTTCTATTTGGTCAGTACAGGACCTCTCCCTTCAGAAGCCAGACTGTTCTTTTCTGAGCTGTTTATACTTCGGTATCACAGTGTCCTATTGATTGTCATCGTTCCACTGAGTTCCTGTGATCACTAATGCAGTATCTTCACTGAAAACCAAGCACTCATGTTCACCCATTTTAATATTTAGACTTCTAGGTTATGTCTACACTGCAGAGATCTTTTGAAAGAAGCCCTTCTAGAAGATCTCTTCTGAAAGAACTTGTTTCTAAAGAGCTCATCCACACACATAAAAGCGGCTCAAAAGAGTGATCTACTCTTTTGAAAAAAGGGTATGGACGCAACTCCCACTCTTGTGAAAGGACGGGCCAGACATTGAAAAATCAGGCCCCATGAGACCTGCCCTTTCCAAAAAGGTCCTGCAGTGCATCTACACACATTGTCTTTTGAAGTGGCATGCCCTTCCTGAAATGGGAGTGGAAGAGCACTTTCAAAAGGGGTGCTGCATTGTTTCAATTTACTTTTGACAGAATGCTTTTTGTGCCTAGACATTCTGCTGGATCTTTCGAAAGGGCCCCCTTTGTTCAAACAATCTTTTGAAAGAGCTTGTTAGTGTAGATGCAGCCCTGGAGTTTGTATCCAAGCACTTAATATACTTGAAATGTGCTCACCTTAAACGTGCTGTACTTAAAGTGCTTTTCAAGGATATTTAACTTTCACAGTGTTTGCTTACTTCTTAATAATATAGTCTGATATCTAAAAAATGTATAGATGATCTACCTGTTTGTCGTGTTACATATTCACAATAGCATGTGAATGTGCAAGTCTTTGCTTGCTATTTTAGCTTTTGACTACAAAATACATGTATCTTTCATATGCTGTCTTCAGCTGAATCTGCATTTTTGATGACTCTCACCCATGTTATTAGCTTTCTTTTTCAGATAACCTCCAGATAACCTTCAGCTAACATTTTATTAATTTTTATTTTATCATAAAAACTGTATTTTAACAGCAAGTCATGAAAATGCAGCCATGTCAATGCATCTACATCATACAACACTTGATACTGTGCTAATCCAGGTCCTAACAATTAAAATACTACTGTGACTGTTAAAACTGTATGACAGAAGCTTGAAAATATATTCTAAATATTATCCAATATTGGTGTTATTCTTGGTTCCTTGTGATGGAAACAAATTCTTCATTAATGCCAAAAAACAGAGAGAGAGTAAATAGAAAAAAGAATGTAATTCACCAATTTGGGCAAAAATACATTATATAAAAAGAAAAGGTCATTCTAAATGTTCATCTGTGTATCAATGATGGCAGTTTCAAAACGTATGTAATATCTTTACGGCTTGATCCTATTCCTACTGAAGAAGGTGTGGTCCTTTCCATTTTCTTGTTGGGAGTTTAGTTTTATCTATACCAGGCGGGAAAATAAGTGTTTTCATATCTGAATAACCGTACTTACAAAATCTGACAGTTGTTTTTACCCACAATAGCTTATGCCCAAATAAATCTGTTAGTCTTTAAAATGCTACAGGACTGCATTTTTTTTTTTTGTGCAGATGTGGACTAACAAGGCTATTCTTCTGAGACTTGTACTTACACAAGTAGTATTTCCTATGGTTGAATGATCTGATATATATAATATTAGTCCTGAGGAATGCTAATTTTATCTTTGTTGAACCACATTTTGCTTCCTCTGGAATCACATTTTAGGCACATAGATGTTTCACAAATAGATAGAATGGCTTAGGAAGGAAAAATAATACAATATTTCTTTCTAGGTAGCCCAAGTGAACAATACTATTCCTGGAAAATGATTGTATTTAACTCAGATGTTCAGTTAATTGTCTCACTAGGCTGTTTTTCAAACAGTCCCACATCTTAAATGGGTAAGAGATTTTATAGCTCAATTTCATAACATTTATTTTCAATCTAAAAAGAATTTATCCAGTAAGAGCGTTCAGACTGCTCAAAAGTAGAAGAGGAACTTAACTTGTGAGACCTGTGAGAAAAATTGAAATACAAAAATTACTCCGTATTTTTCGAGACTTGTCTAACAATCAACAAAAAAAAATTATAAAAATGTAATGGAGCAAAGCTACCCCTCTTGGCTCCCGCCTTGGCTGAGCTTAGATAAAGCCACTTGGCGATCATGGGGTTCAGTAATCACTGGTGATTTTATTTACAAGTTTATACTCCCACAACTTTCTCACCATGTGGTATACACCACTCTGGGTTGCTTGTGTCTGAATCCAGGAGGGAAGGGCTCTTCTGCTTTCACTCACTTCCTCTTCTGCATCACACATTTTTCTGGCTTCCTTCACTTTAGCCTCATATATAGTACTGGCCTAATGGGGCTGGCAGCTGGCTTTCATTCACCAATTAGGGCAGGTTTCTTCCAGCCTATTCCTCTTTATTAATCTAAATGGGGCTGACATGGTGGGGTGCTGATTCTGCAGTCCTTTTGCTAAGACTGCCATTCTATAACCCTGAAATCTCGAAGGCTGCGTCTGCACTGTACCGCCCTTCTGGAATGTTTGAAGAATAAGGGTTCTGGAAGGGGGGTTTTCTTCTGAGGGAACCCCATCCATACGACTATTTTTGCTTCCAGAAAGGACTCTTCCAAAAGTAAGATTATGTGAGAGTATGCAAATTAGAGGCAAGTTATGTAAATCTGTGCCTCATTTGAATTTTTGCTGTCGCTCGTAAGCATGCCCCTTTCAGAAGGGTGGTGCAGTATAAATGTGGCGCAAGAGTCTTGGGTCAAGACTAATATGTCATTGTGGTTCATAATTTTTCATGCAAGTATCTTAACATTTTACAATTTTAAAGCACTATTTCCCAGCATGGGAAAAAGTTTAATTTCTTAGGCATTGTACAAAAGCAGTATTTATGGGTATAAAAAATTATACTAATATGTGATTCTAAATTTTCAGATGGTTTACAATCTTAAGGATACTTCAGATAGTGTGAAAGCAACCATTTAAATCAGGTCAGATTTGAAGTGCTGGAATAATTAGAATGAAGTTATTGAAAATAGAATATCTTGCAGAATATATCATCTGTCCCCAAAGATAACTTTTCTAGTAACTATAATATCAGACTCTAGTGAGTAAGATCCAGGTTTTGTAGTTTTATTATTTTTAACACTATTTCATAGAAAAAAAGGGATCTCTTATGTACTGACCCAAAATTCCTTCCTAACACTGTCACTGAGCTTAATCAAAAACACTGTGTTAGTCTCTATTTCCAGTTTTCTTTCCAAAATGTCATAATCCATCTGGAAAGCTATATTACATGACAGCCTAACTGTCTAGGTAAGGCAAGTCTTCTTGAAGTCAGCTACCAGTTGATACCTAGCGACCTGTGGTAATAAGTCAATAAGGACATTATCTCTGTCACTATTCTAAATTGAATTAGACATTTTATTAAAACTTTTTACTGGTATTCCTGAATCAATAAAGGCACCTTCCACATCCTTAAGGTGGCTTGAATGGTGTATTTAGTTTTGGAGCTCTGATTTTGTGGATTTGGTTCAGTGATCATGGCTCCAGTAGATACAGGCGTCCAGCTGACTGATTGCCAGCACACCGACAAAATGTTAATTATAAGTAACTTGTCTTTTATTGTGTTGGGACTGAATTGCAAGGCACACCACCTTTCTGTCATCTTTTGTGCAAGAACTGACTGAATGACTGGATGGTGTGACATGGAACCCTATAAAAATACATTTCTCTTTCATTCTCCACTCAGTTTATGTTTGGAGATTGACGAGGATATATCTGTACAGGGAGCCCAACATTCATTCTTATATCTTCTTCTGTCAGAAGAAAAGCTGACAGTTGGTCTACCCTTGTGGGCTTTCATCACCACATCATTAGCATTGTCCAGGGCTTTGTTGATGTCTGATGAGTTATTTGCTACTGATATAGCAATGTAAGTGTTCGATTTTACATTGCAACAGGAACAGATCATTGAAAACAGTGCCCGTAATATTCCAGTAGTTTCATGAGGCTTAAAGGCCCAAAATACCAATCGTTTTGATCGATACCAGTGTTTCTCAACCAGAGGTATGTGTCCCCATGGGAGTACACAGAAGTCTTCCAGGGGGTACATCAGCTCATCTAAATATTTGTCTAGTTTTACAACAGGCTGGAAAGGTTGATTGGCACTTGTTTCAAGACCTGATTACCTTAGGACCATGTTTCTCAACCACTGGTACTTTTAGGGGTACACAAGAGAAGTCTGGGGGGTACTTACATATACTGTTTTGACAGACATACTTTATAAAAATAGTTGAGAAACACTGGTCTATACTAATATACAGGTGAATTGACCTGAATACACTCTGACATGACCTGGTCTGCCAGCATCACATAGTCATTTTTGCTACCTTTTCTTTTTCTGCTAACCTTACCATACCCTGTATTAAGGGGAAGAGTACAAAAATTACTTCCCAGTAAGTTTTAAGTGAAAAATTACCATACTTTAGTCAAACCTGATCTAAAATCACACGGTGGAGCTGTTCTAAGTACTGGGCAGGTAATTTGACTTTCATATACATTAAACACGTGACTCTCTATTAACTGTAACAAGAAAATGTGTGTTGTTAGTACCTAACTGGATTTGATTGTTAATGCATCCACTAAGAACTGTACTTGGGTCTCTAGCTCATTTCACATTAGTCAGCAAACATATTTCAAATGATGATGCTTTGTTTAGTCTCTTGGCTAAGATTGATTTGAACTAACAAACTAAATTGAAAGAGTGCGGTTATGAACCTGACAAGCCTTATTGTACTCCTAGGAGATCAGTCTAGAATTGGGACCGATGATCTCTGATTAAATAACGTAAGAGTCAGAATAACATTTCTAAAAGTATTTACTGATGGAGATTAAAGATTGAACAAAGTATGAAATTATCTATTATTGCTCGTACCAGTTTATAGAATATCATGACTAGTGCATTTGTTCTTAATAGCTGCGTCTACACGTGCACGCTACTTCGAAGTAGCGGCACCAACTTCGACGTTAGGCGGCGAGACGTCGAAGTCACTAACCTCATGAGGAGATAGGAATAGCGCCCTACTTCGACGTTCAACGTCGAAGTAGGGACTGTGTAGACGATCCGCGTCCTGCAACGTCGAAATTGCTGGGTCCTCCATGGCGGCCATCAGCTGGGGGGTTGAGAGATGCTCTCTCTCCAGCCCCTGCGGGGCTCTATGGTCACCGTGGGCAGCAGCCCTTAGCCCAGGGCTTCTGGCTGCTTCTGCGGCAGCTGGGGATCTATGCTGCAGGCACAGGGTCTGCAACCAGTTGTCAGCTCTGTGTATCTTGTGTTGTTTAGTGCAACTGTGTCTGGGAGGGGCCCTTTAAGGGAGCGGCTGGCTGTTGAGTCCGCCCTGTGACCCTGTCTGCAGCTGTGCCTGGCATCCCTATTTCGATGTGTGCTACTTTGACGTGTAGACGTTCCCTCGCTGCACCTATTTCGATGTTGGGCTGAGCAACGTCGAAGTTGAACATCGACGTTGCCGGCCCTGGAGGACGTGTAGACGTTATTCATCGAAATAGACTATTTCGATGTCGCAACATCGAAATAAACTATTTCGATGTTGGCTGCACGTGTAGACGTAGCCAATATGTGTGTATAGTTAAGTTAAGCTTCTTACATTTTCCTGTCAGGTCATGGTCATTATTTGATGTAAAATTATTAAAGGAGGGAACTTCTTTTGTATTCAAGAAATGGATTTAGTTAGATCAGACATTGTTCCCTGAAGACTTTATCCAAAATCCAGTGACATCAGTGGAAAGACTCCCCTTGACTTGAGTGGATTTTAGATAAGACCTGCTTTGTATGTCTGTTTGTCTAAAAATATATTTAAGTCTCAAAATTCCAGCTCCGTTATACATATGGCACATAGGAACCATGAGGCTGTTATTCTCCTGTTTCTGAAAAACTTTAAACATTTGGAGAGTACTCTCAAGAGATTGTCATCAGTTAGAATACTTTGTGTCTCTGATTTTCTAGTTTCTCCTCCAGAGATGTCTCCAATTCATTCAGTTCACAAAGGACAAAATGCCCTACACAGCAATGGAATTCATCAGCTATGATTACCAATACATTCAAGAGACATTAAAGAATAATGATCTTTCTGATTTTCTCTCTTTCCCCCCTCTCATCCATTCAGCAGTTGCATCAGAAACATCATTATCTTCTGTGGTGAACTGAACAGCACAACAGAACTTTTGTTGCAATCTGTGCAGTACTACTTATACACTGAATGATTATAATTACTGGTAGTTTTTTTCCATCTAAAACTACAGTTTCATTAAACCCCCTTGGCACGAGGCAGACCATTCCCTGCTATGCTGGCACCTCCTTCAGACCACTCTTAGGATTAGTTTATGAGACTGACGCCCTTTCCTGGGGTCGCATGCTGTCACTTCCTCTGCCTAAATGGTCTCACTCCAGGAAGTACAGTATCTGTTAATGACTGTGCCTCCCTGTAATCCTCCTTAAGCCTAGTGCAGCTGACCCAACCTGTCCAATGGGCAAGACAGCTCTTCCATGAGACAAATGGTGAAGAATGATTTTGAGTCATAGACTTGCTCACAGAAGGGCCCATTTTATACCATTTTAGCAACATAAAAGGACAGTGAAATGGGCACTCATGAGAATCTTTCCCTTGGTGTTCCTTGGTATGTTTGATGAGTGTTAGGACAGGTGTAAGATATATATCAGTCATCTTATTATATTCAATTACAAAGATTTACTATGTAACTTAAAAGTACTAAAACTAAGTCTTAAATATTTTCAGCTTCTAGACCTCAGTGAGGAAAATGTATATTTTTGTCAAGAAAATGATTGCACAGGGAATATGATTATAATACTTATAATTTTTTGTGCACCAATTGGAATGTGCATAAGAAAAATGATTCAGTAAATTGAATGCTAGTGATGTATGTTATCTTGATTGTCTTGTCAACAGATTTAATTCTTCTCAGAAGAGCAAACCTTTTCAGGAATGGGATTGCGCTTTTCTCTTCCTTCTGCTGTTCTGCATATGTCTCCTGAGAACTAGCTATATTTTATCTGTCTAGTAGTTTAAACCTAAAATTTATGGAGAATTGGTATGAATCCTTTGATTGTAATCTAGTTCTGTAGTTGTTAGAAAGCAAGTTAATATTTATGCAGGTCATCAGTTTCTAGCCTTCCTGCTGGCCATTGTGGTCTGGTAGTTATATGGCCAAGGGAGTACTTGAGTTTTGTTTGTAAATTGATTTCTTCGTTAATGTTTGGTCTCAAAATGCATTTGTGTGAGTGTACTGATCAAATATTAAAGATGAAGTTTATAATAGAGGTGACTGATATAGGAAAAGCTTTGTGTTCAGCATTTTTAGAAGTCTGGGATAGTCAAAGATAGCATTTCATAGTCAAAGATAGCAAAGTTTCAGTGATTCCTTTGAGTAAGTATGCTCTAGCAAGAAGAGCCATTTTTTTCAAATTCAGAACAATACTTCAAGAGCCACAATGCATGTGAATATGAGACAGTCCTTAATAAATAACATCTAATCATACTTTTTGTCACTCCTATTTTAAGAACAACACACACAATGATTTAAGGACTGGGCAGATAATTTTACTGTTAAACACTTGAACCTCTATTAACTGTAACAACAAAATGTGCGTAGTTAGTACCTGTACCAGTTAGAAAGTTGTTACCCTCATCTCTATGCTTTACCTTCCTCAGCCCCCAAATCCACCCCACTATCCCCAAGCTTTACTCCACATCCCGAAAACCCACCACCCCCATTCTCAGGCTTAAACACTTTCAGCCCCAAACCACCCCTCCAAGCCCCAGGTTTAACCACACCCCCAGCCCCAAACCATCCCTCCATCCCCAGGCTTGACCCATCTCAGCCCCAACCTGTCCCCCATCCCCAGGTTTAACCCCTTTTATCCCCAAACTCACCCCCATCTCAAGGCTTTATCCACTTCAGCCCCCAAATCTGCCTTGCCAGCCTCAGGATTAACCTGATGCAGCTGGCGAGCTCCTCCAGCTAACGCACACTGTTGCTGCTCCTCCGCGGCTGCCACCTTCTCCCCCACCTACTGCTCCTCCTTCCGCCTCCTTCTCAGCAGGGCTGTGCAGCTCCAGCAGGGACAGTCTCAGCTGTCCTTCCACTCATCTCTCCTGCTCACTTCCTCCACCTGCAGTGCAGGCAGCTGCCTGCCCTGCCCTGCAGAAAAAATGGAACTACACTGAATTGCTTTAACGGCTGGATCCCTCCCACCGCCCTGCTGGCCTTTAAACCAATTCAGTTTAGTTCCATTATTTCAGCCACAGCAGGGTAGGGAGCTGCAAGAGGAGTCAGCAGTGGCAGCATCCAGAGCCACAAGTGACTCCTTAAAGAGCAGCATGAGGCTCCAGAGCCACAGGTTGCTGACCCCTGCTCTAGGTTTTCTCTTGAAGAGATCTGCTCTGATTGAGATTTTCAGTGGTACTGTAAAAATGAGGATCAAACAGTCTAACACCACCACCATCACTGGGAGATGACCTGGAAGATGTGGAGCAGTTCGCCTACCTGGGGAGTATTATGGGCATAGAAGGAGGAAAAGACAAGGATATCAATGCCAGGATAGAGAAAGCAACAGCTGTATCCGTCTCATATGGAGTTCACAAATAATATCTGCAAAGATGAAACTGCAGATCTTCAATACAAATGTGAAGTGTGTGCTCTTGTATGGATGCAGTACATGGCATCCTAAAAAGTCTTCAGATCACGAGCTATAGATATTCATGAACAGATGCCTGAGGTACATCCTTCACATCAAATGGCAAGACTTCATCACAAATGAGAAGCTTTGGAACACAGCAGGACAAGAACCAATTGACATTGAAATCAAGAGAAGAAAGTTGGAATGTCTAGGCCATGCGCTCAGAAAACCATCATCCTGCATAGTCTGTCGAGCTCTCACATGGCATCTGTGAGGAAAACGCAGAAGGGGAAGATGCTGGACAACGTGGAGGTCTACTGAGATTAAAAGACAACAACTGGGGTACTCTTAGAGCCAGCTAGAAGTTTTATTCCAAGACAGAGTGAAGTGAAGGAGACTTGTAGATGACCTATGCTCCATGTGAAGTACAAGGGTTGAGGAGGAGGAGGAGGAGTAGAAGTATAAAAATCTATTTTTGCAGGAGGGGTTAAAGCCCTTGTTTCTCACTGTAGCCAGAAAATATGTTCAGTAACCCACTGCAGACTTTTAAAATAAAGTGATGTTTAATAGTTAACAGGAACAAAGTAGTCAGTCTTGTACAAATATAATGAAACAGGCCTCCATGCTTGAATCTTACCAAAACTTCATTCTTCCTTTTCAAGTTTTGGGTAAGTTTTACTGTGCCTAGCCTCCCTACTACTGGTTTAGGAGAGACAGCATTCTCTCAGGCCAGGTCTACACCTACAATTTAGATTGACACAGCTGCATTGCTCAGGGCGGTGATAATTTTTCACTCTTCTGAATGCCAAAGTTAATCAGAGCTAACTGCTGTTGTAGGCACAACTAGGGGAGTAGAAGAATTATCATCCGGGGAGGTGGGATTGCCTGATTGATGGAATAACATTTGCTGTTGATTTAGAAAGCACTTGCACTGCCATGCTGTAGCACCATAGCTACAGGGTTGCACCAATGCTGCTGTAGCTCTTGTAGCATAGACTAAGGCTTGGTCTACAATAGACCTTACAGTCGATTGCAAATATGCAATTCTAGTATGGCAGTTGCATAGCTAGAATCAATGTACCTGCAGTTGACTGTAAGGTCTATCCTCACTGAGGGAGGTTGATGGGAGCATTTCTCCCGTTGATCTCCCTTACTTCTCGTGAGAGCAGGAGTACAGAGGATTGGCCGTGGACCTCAAAGAGATCGATTTCACGTGTCTGTACCAGACACACAAAACCAAACTCCAGGAGATCAATCCTGAAAAGGGCGATTTCCTGTTGAGTGTAGACATACCTATAGTCTCTGTTTCTGTGTCAGACACTTCCCTCCAGCCAGGGCTGCCTCTTCACCCACCTCCTTATCTAGGGTAGAGTTCCCTTTGATCCCAGGAATGGAGCTGGGAAAAATAAAAGTGCTAGCCTGGCAGGTGGATATTTTCCAATTAATAATATTCCCCATAATTATTTTGAAGACCCTTAGTAGTGTCTTGGGAGGTTTCATCTTCTGCTTGGTTTCCCTTAACAGCTTCCTTTGACTTAACTCTGAGTAATCATCATATCAAGCTGGTAAACTGAGGCACATAATTTTCATGGCAGTATAGGAATCTCCATATTTTCCACAAAGAAGAGTTTAAAGAATGTACTTAGAAGATACAAGACATTTTTGAGGCAGAGTATTGTAAGTGTAGAAAAAAATTACTGCAGTTTCCTGATTTATAGTTTAGAACAACTTTCAATGGTATTTGGTATGAAAGGACTAAACAGGTAAGTGAAAGTACTGTACTTGCTTATATTTCTGAGCTCACTTTTTTATTTTTCTTGAAAGGTGGCTATCATCCAGTGAAAATTGGAGATCTTTTCAATGGCCGGTATCATGTAATAAGGAAGCTAGGATGGGGACACTTCTCTACAGTCTGGCTGTGCTGGGATATGCAGTAAGAGATCTACATATATATTTGCCTTTAAGCTTTATCTTTTCATTTTTAATCAAGTAAATACTGATCTGTTAATTTGCTATACGTGTAGTAACTTTTGTTTTATTCAGAGGTTGAACCTATCGGCTACGTCTACACAAGCACAAATCTTTGAAATGGCCATGCAAATGGCCATTTCAGAGATTACTAAGGAGGCTCTGAAAGGCATATTCAGCACCTCATTAGCATGCTGCCAGCCACGGCTCTTCAAAATTGCTGTTTTTCGCTGCTGCGCAGCTCGTCCAGACAGAGGTGCTTTTCTAAAGGACCCCGGGAACTTCAAAATCCCCTTATTCCTATCTGCTGATTTCGAAGTTTCTGGGGTCCTTTTGAAAAGGACCTCCATCTGGATGAGCCGCATGGTAGTGAAAAGCATCAATTTCGAAGAGCTGTGGCTGGCGGCATGCTAATGAGGCACTGAATATGCATTTCAGCACCTCATTAGTAATCTTGGAAATGGCCATTTGCAGGGCCATTTTGAATATTTCTGCTAGTGTAGACACGGCCATCCAGGCGTTGTGTGTACCTTTGTTGTTTGGTATAGAGATGTCCACAAATGCTTTTCTCCTTTTGGTCAAGGATGCATTTTATAAAATGTGTCAGAAGATAAAGTCTAAGTTTTATTTTTTGTGACTAATTATCAGGGCTTATTGATTTCACTTGGAAAGCAAGTTGATATTTTTATTCCTTTGTATCCTTAATAGTAAGCCTACCTATATTTTGATTGAATAATAAATAGATACTTGAAATTTCTCTTATAAAGCCATTGTAATTCAAAATATTAAAAATTCAGTGATCTCAATATTATAGAAATAATACAAAAATATAGTTACAGGTATTATTCTGTGTCAGAATGCACTAAATTATATCAAGTATTTAGCTATTATATCATGGAGAATTTAGGAGTTTTCAATAATTTGAAGACAAAATTACCAAAACTTGCCAGGTGTAATTCTCTGAAGTACACTTTGTAACATCTTTCATGTCTGGTCATTTGCTGAATTATTTTTATTGTTTTCAAGGGGGAAGAGATTTGTTGCGATGAAAGTTGTAAAAAGTGCCCAGCATTATACAGAGACAGCCTTGGATGAAATTAAGTTGCTAAAATGTGTGAGTATTGTGGCACTGAGTGCTCAGTACTAATAATGGTAAATTATGTCTAGATAAAATGGAAGTATATGCTCTCGAACATCATTATTTTCCCTCTGATTTCAAAACATACGATAACTAATTACTACATTGTCTGTATTTATAAGCCTCTATCATCATGTTTATATTTTTAGAAAAAAAAAAGAATTACCTTTCTAAAAAGATGAATTATTTCCAGTATTTTGTTTCTTTGCTTAGGTTCGTGAAAGTGATCCTGCTGATCCAAACAAAGACATGGTTGTACAATTGATTGATGACTTCAAAATTTCAGGAATGAATGGAATACGTATCCTTTTGTAGCTGTTCTACGTATATTAAAATTAAAATGAAGGGCATAAATGGGTATTTTGTTTTATATTCATTAATTATTGTGTGTATGCAGAATGGAGTAATTTTTCAAAATAATTTGTTTTATTTTGTTCTAAAACTAAAATTTAAGGCCATCATAGTGATATTTAATCGTGCACTATATTACAATCTGTAATTCACTTTCCTAGTAGAAATAGTTTAATAATTCTAAATATGATGAAGGAGAAAATAGAAGTAGAAATTTCAATTTTGTTTCCTTGATGAACAGGCTTTCCCACTAGAATACCAGAAGACAGGGATATTTTTAAAAAAATTTAAATTTTACTTACAGTGATCAACATTTATGGTTTCACTAATCTTTCCAAATAACATAGTTAAGAAACACAGTGTACGTTAGTGTCCTGTGCTCCATTATTATTGTTATAGATTCTGCAGTAATTTCAATTAGTTAGGCTGGACAAGATTTTTTTTCTGAAAACAAGCAAGCAATTTATGTTGAAACATTACTAGAATATATTATAATGTATATTACTGCTGTAATGTGGAAAAAAACTTAAAAGAGAAGGGATAATCACTCTAAATAAAAAAGAATCAACTGATCTATCATATTGTTTCTATCCTTTGAATTGTTTATTAACATAAATTGCAAGCATACGATTGGCTGGAGTGTTATTTTACTCCTGTAACTGGCTGAAGGGGTTGATCTCTGAGTGACCAAGTTTTTTTTAAAAAAAAAAAAGGCAGCTTGCTAACTGAATCTTTATGATGTTTTTTAGAATTATAATCTGTAATGATTCTGAAGAAAACCAAATAGTAAAATTATAGTAAGGGTAGGAAATATTAAACATGGAAGACTGGATAGAATAGAGGATGAGTAGTAGGGTCTTGGAGCCTTTTATGTCTAAATCATTGGTTGAAACCCAGCTCAGCACAGTAGTGAGTTTATGTTCCTCTAATCTGGTGAAGGCCAGTGGGGAGATGTTAACTTCTGAAGGAAGTATGTGTCTCCTACTGATATAAGTGCATGGAGGGTTTTTCTCCTGGTTGCTTACATGATTCTCTTGGCCAGTTACTGACCAGATGTTAACTTTCATTTTTGGAGAAATGTTACTGGGGAAGTATCAGCGCACACACCTAGATGTGATACTTTTTTTTCTTTTTTTGACGTCTTTCAGTTAAATACTGAAATGAAACTGTCCTCATTCATGTGATTCTCTGCTGCGGCTGAACTATCTTTGCTGATCATGTTATTTCTTCTTTGTATAGTGTCCGTATGGGTTTTCTACTGCACCTAGGAGATCTTTACTGAGCTGTACAGTCACTGCTCCCTGTCTCAAGTAGTGTTTATGTAGTGTTGTGCATTCCAGCCACCTTCAGTTGTTTCTCAGTCTTCTTTGGTTTGGGATGGAATCCTGAGCAGATCCCACCATACGTCTGTAGCCATTAATAATAATAGTGTTTCCATTATAACTTTCTAGATATTAGCATTTTTTATTTTTATTTTTATTTTTCCCCTGAATTTAATTTTCTATTTCTCTTTCCTCTCCATTATTCTTTACCTTAGCATTGGTTTTCTTTTTTCCATATCGTTCCCAGTTGAGAATCCCTCTTTTTCTTGGGGTTACGCCCAGATGCCTAAAATAACTGAGTGCTCTATCATCAGTCAGACCCTTGGTGCTAGCCAGGTCTTTTGCATCAAGCATGCCTTCAGTACTAAGCAAATTCTCAGCACCAGCATACCTTTGGTATCACCTACTGGCCTTTTGACAGACTGCATTTTAACACCCTAAATCTTTATACAGACATTGGTGTTGTCAGTGTTCCTCCCAGTACACAGGAGTTTCGGTACCCATGAGACTTGATCATCTCTGATAATCTAGACTAGAGTCACTGCTTCTCTGTAAGGAGCTCCCTGAAATTTATACTTCTTCCCCACATATACAAGACAACTGTCCTCCACCCCCAAGGATTGCACCACCTTTCTCTAATGGGGGAGGAGAGGAAGAGGTGGAGTACTCTATGTATAGAGTGCACTTTCCCAGACTGATTGCAGGACAGAGACAAATAGTCTTCCCATCGTCATCTGTGTCCAGATTGCCCAACACTGTATCAGCAGTGCAAGAGGAACAGGAGGATGAAGCAGAAAGAGATTACACTATCAATCTGCTGTTTCTCATTTTCTCCCTGATTAAGCCATCATGTTGTCACTTCCAACATTGGTGAATGATTTTAAACAGTTCCGAGAACTGTTCTGTAGGACTGTAGATTCTCTCACATCTCTCTAGGGGAAGTTAGAGAGCAACAGCACAAGTGGCTTGATAACGTACAAGCCTCTATGTTAGCAGAGATGGCACTTTTGATCAGCAGGCTTTGTTGGGCCCTGAGAAGATGGTCTGTCAGATTCCAGCATCAATACCATCCACTTGAAAGCAAGTAGACAGGAAATACTGTGTCCTTGGTAAGTTTGTGGAATTTCTCTTTCTTCCTCTACTTTGAATTCCCTGGTTGTACATGTGATAAAAGGGAACACCACTCTAGAAGAGCCCCCTAATACAGGGAGTGAAAGAGGCTACACATCATTGGTGATGAAGCATACTCTTCAGGTATGCTCCAGTTCCATATTGTTAAATATGAAGCACTTTTGTGTAATTAAAGCATATAAACTATTTAAATTCCAGGGATTCTGTTAGCACCTACCAGATGCAGGAAGAAACTCACCCAGATCCAGACAGACATCATCTTTCTCTCCAAATGCAAGACCTCTGTGCTTTATATATCAAGTCTTTTCTGGTATGGCTATGATCTGAAGAAGTGGGTCTGTCCCACAAAAGCTCATCACCTAATAAATTTGTTTGTTAGTCTTCAAAGTGCTGCTTGACTGCTTTTTTGTTTTGATAAAATACAAATCAATATGGCTACCTCTCTGTCACCACTCAGATACAGGAAGGTGACAGAACGACTCCTTTTGGCACATATGGCTCCAACAACCATTCTGGACTCCGAAGACACAGCTGCACACTCTGTTACAATGACAGTGGTGATGAGACTAGCATCATGGCTTCACCTCTATAGGTTCCCTGGAGAGGTGTAGTCAAGGATCTATCCTTTGAAGATTCATAGTGTCAGAGAGGTAGCTGGGTTAGTCTGTAGCGTCACAAAAAAAAATTAAAAAAAAAATCAAGCAGTCCTGTAGCACCTTAAAGACTAATAATTTTATTTATTAGGTAACAAGTTTTCCTGGGTAAGACCCACTTCATCAAATTCTGGAGAAGAAGAAGTGAGTAAACAGGGAAAATATTGAGAAACGAAGAAAAAAGGGTGCGGGGGAGTCACCTCTCGTTAAAGGGACCTCTAGAAACAGTAAATTAAGTGGGATGGCTGCCATTTGTGTGAATATCACTACCTTTGATAAATTCTCACTTCCTCTCTGAGCCAAAATAAATGATTGATAACCTTTCCCCAAGACAGCCACTGAACTACTGTGTGACTTGGATTTTGGCAATCACTTGTTCAGTTACCTAGTATTGTTAGGCGACAGTAATTGAATCAAATTCATTTGATGCACCTTGCCTCCTACCACAATTGAGAACACTTTCTTGGTACATGGTAGAAAAAAGTTTCTCTAGTAGTGTGTGGTATGGCATTTAAGTTTTCCAGTTTGACACAGCATGATGCTGCAAGCGTTTCTCATTCGCTTTGGTTGCTGATCGCAATACTGTTTTCTGGACCTTTTGTTCTTTCAGCTTTTGCTGAAAAAAATCAAGTGGTTTTGAAGAGAACTGTGCTGCATTTGCAAGAGTTGCAACATTTTAGATAGTTTTAAGCTCTCCTTTGCCAGAACTTCATCTCATATCACACACAGTGCCCATGGATCTTCCTCAAAGCTAGTCCATGTAAACCCATATTCCAAATATTATGGATTATATATGAAATTTCTTGGCTTTTTACTCCCATTTGGATTCTTGTTTGCCAGTTGAATACAGCAATTGATTCCTCTTCAGTATTCTGCTTTTTTTTTTTTCAAAAAGCAGTCCATGATTAAAATTACCTCTGTGAACAACTTTTCAAGATGGTTTCAACTCAACAGATGTTAAACAGGCTGTTAAGTAAACAGATGCCTGCGTACAGGAAGTACCTTAGTACAGGAAGTGATGCAGAGAGGGAACACAGGGCAATTGCAGGATTGCAGGTACAGGGAGCAATGACAAATTAAATTGCTTGGCCTTGAAGCCTTGCCCAGGAGGCCTTCAGCCCCCTCAAAGTTAGAAACTAGGGCTTCAGCTACCTCTATATATGCAGGTTGGCTGGGACTTCAGCCCCAACTGCCAGTGGAGCCGCAAGCTAACTGGGATTTGAGCCCCCAACCCCTGGTCACCACAGCTTCAGCCCACAACCACCCAAGAAGAGGCAGGCTGACTGGAGCGTCAGCGTCAGAGGCTCCAGTCCCTAGCTCTCCACAGAGCAGTGGGCTGGCAAGGATTTCCATGTCCCTTTGCTCATGGATCTGCATGCTGGGGCTTTCTCCCACCAGTTGACCCTATCAAAGTGGAATCATGACCAACTCTTTTATAACCCGTGTCCTAGAATTATGTGCAGTTTTAAGTGCATGCCTTTGTTTTCTAGCATTGATCAGACAAAGTACCATAAGAGCAATAATGGACACCATTTCCTGAATGTTCTGTGCCAGCAGAGGGGGAATCAAGATCAGAATCCCTGTACCCAGAAGCACTAACATTTGTGGAACTGGTGTATCCAACACATCATCAGCCTCTGCCTCAGAGTTGCCTGGACACCAGTGTACCACAGCAGACTCACTGAACAGGAAATTCTTACAATCCCACAAGTGGAAATTAGAGACAAGGGTCCTGCAGCACACTATTCAACCACTGAGGATTCCTAAGGGTTGATCTCTTTGCCACATCCAAAAATGCCACATTTCTGCTCAAGAGTGGGTCTGGGTCACTGGTCTCTGGGGGATAACATCATTACAGGGGATACACCTGTACTCCAGGCCTTTCCACTCTTAACCCTATTATTCAGAGTTCACAAGGTACAAATGAAACAAGCCACCCTCATAGCCCCATGATGGCCAGGACAGATTTGGTATCCTTACCTCATATGCCTGACAGTTTTTCTATCAGTCACCCTACAGTTGACTGCGCATCTCCTCTCACACGCTGTATCCTCCATCTCAATCTAGAACTCCTTTGTCTGAAGGCGTGGTTCTGGAATTTGGAGATGACCTGGTCAGAATAGGTAAAACATTCTTTTAAATAGTAGATGTGATGCAACTTGATATAATTATCCCTATAAATGAAAAAGATTCCAGACTTGGTGTGATACTGAACATGTCCCTGCAATAAATGCTTCTTTTCTACTTACTCTACAGGACATCCTAGAACTTAAAAGATCAGGGTTGACCAAAGGTTCCATTTGTGCACACCTAGCCACAGTCATTGCATGCCCAAAATTCTTAATTAAATTGCTGTCCTCTTCCATACAAGCAAGTACTTGCCAAAACTTGTTCCTGCATCCCTCTTTAACAATAATGGAATTTGTCCATGTCTACCCTCCTTTACTGCATGGGCAAGGCTTCTCCAGTGGCAGAGTGCGAGGTGGACCTGGGGATGTAAGAAGAGAAGAGGCTAGACGACCTACGGAGATTGTAGAAATGCCTTCACTGGAAGTTTTCAAGAGGAGGCTGAATAGGCTGTCTTGGATGGTTTAGGCACAATAAATCTTTCATTTTCTCAGGGGATTAGAGATTATCTGTGTGGTCCCTTCTAACTCTATTATTCTACATAATTTAAAATGCACTAGAAATCATACATATTTTTAGGAATTTTATTTGTAACAGTTCTACAATGAAAACAAAAACAGAAAAATTGCCTTTCTTTTCTGTCTAGCTGCAATTACAAGAAGAGGAGAGCAGTTAGTTGAAAAAAATATTCCAAGAATAGTTATTGATGGCTTGTGGTCAAACTGGGAAGACTGTTAATGAGGTCCTGCTCAGAGAACTGGCCTGGATCTAGTACTATTCAATATATAATCTTGTGCAATTGAAGGGAGCGTTCACTTATAAAGAGTGCAGGTGACACAAAAGGGAGGGTTTGCAAGAACTTGGAAAGACGAGTATCAGAGGGGTGGCCATGTTAGTCTGGATCTGTAGCAGCAACGAAGGGTCCTGTGGCACCTTATAGACTAACAGAAAAGACCTTATAGACCAGCATCTGAAGAAGTGAGTTAACTCACGAAAGCTCAAGCTCTAAACTTTTCTGTTAGTCTGTAAGGTGCCACAGGACCCTTCGTTGCTGCTGTTGGAAAGACGAGTAGATTTAAGAAAACCTTGATAAATTGGAGAATTTGTTTGAAATCAGTGAGATGGAAATAATACCCAATGCAAAGACCATAGAAAGGAAAACCAAATGCATAACTAGAAAATGGGGGGAGGGGGGAATAAATGGCTTGATGTTAGTACTGCAGAATAACATATGAGGATTTCAAAAACTGAATATGAGCCAGCAATGTGATGACGTTGTAAAAGACTGATATAATTTTGGGGTATAGTAACAAAAATGATCTGTCCCGTCACCCAATAAGTAATATTGTTAGTCTTTAAGGTGTTGCAGGACTGCTTTTTGTTCAGAGTAAATGGGCTCACTATATATCCTCTCAAGATTGCTGCCAGCCCTGCCTTTCTGTGATGCTATGATTTTAATTCTGCATGCATGGACTACAGTAAGGTCTCAACATTCTTGAGGGTTCTGTGTTGAGAACCCTGGCGAATGTTGAATGTTGAATCTCGTGAATGTGACAGCCGCTTCCTGCCTGGAGCCTGGCTGCCAGGGTTCCTGCCCATAGTCCCAGTGCAGGGGCGGCTGCCAGTGCTCCTGCCCAGAGCCCCGGGGAAGCGGCGGCTGCCGGCGCTCCCTGCTCTGGGGAAGCAGTGGCTGCCAGCACTCCCTGCCCAGAGCCCTGGGGAAGCGGTGGCTGCCAGGGCTCCCTGCCCCGGGGAAATGGCGGCTGCCGGCGCTCCCTGCACGGGGCCCTGGGGAAGCAGCGGCTGCCAGTGCTCCCCACCCCAGAGCTCTGGGGGAAGCGGCGGCTGCTGGCACTTTCTGTCCCGCAGCTCCAGGGAAGCGGCCACTTGGAATAACTGAATTTGCAAATCTTAAGTTCACAAATGTTAAGACCTTACTGTATTTTTATAAAGGGTTGACTGGCACTTTAGCTAAAAAGTGCAAAAACATGTTATGGTTGAGCTAAATACGAAGTTACTTTGAAAATTATCCTTATTTAAATCTCAGATGTCTGTATGGTCTTTGAAGTTCTTGGACATCATCTTTTAAAATGGATAATCAAGTCCAACTATCAAGGCCTTCCTATCCGTTGTGTAAAAAGTATAATTCGACAGGTATGATTTGCTAATGTTTTAATATATTTTCTACAGTGTTGCTTTACTTTGATGTTAATGCATTGCTGCTTCAGCTGCAGATGATACCAGGAAATATACAGTAGATAATAATTTCTTAGGTCTTCCCTTAGGTAGCTATTTAGAGCATCTTTTCAGATAACTTGTGTGCACACGTTGCTTGCTTTGTTGTGTAGATAATCCATTCATTACTGATCTCTTTCACAAAACAAAGTTGTATGTCCGTGTGTTTCTCACAGATTGAAGGTAATTTGAAAATAAGGAAATCCGTTTTCATCATTAATTAATAGACCACAGTTTCATCTTTCATATTGAATCACCTTCAGCACATACAACATAAGATCAGAGGAAAATGCTATAAACATATTTAAAAATAAAACTAATTCATCTCTGAAAAACAGATCCTCAGGAGACCGATATTAGAAAACGCCCAAGAATAGGATTATTTTAAAATATTCTGATTATTTAAGAGCACACATCTAAAGATGATTAGCACTTTTGAAAATTCTACTATTAAACTTCTCTCTCAAACTTCTCCTTCATTGCTCCATACAAACCAAATTGCTGGGGAGATTATCTCACAGGAGTGATGTACCAGACAAGGAGAAGATCATACATATTATCATTGTTAGGGTCCTACTAAAGTCACGGTCCATTTTGGTCAATTTCATGGTCATAGGATTTTAAAAATCATAAATTTCATGATTTCACTCCCTTAAATCTGAAGTTTTCCAGTGTTGTAATTATGGGAAGTTCTGACCTAAAAGGAGTTGTGGGTGGTCACAAGGTTATTGTGTATGGGGTGGGGGATTGTGGTAAATACACGCTTGGACTGAGGTGGAGATGGATGTGGGAAGCGGATATATTGAGAGTATCTGAGTTAAGCTAAAAGGGGTAAAAAACGAGGATGATGTCCTGCTAGGAGTCTACTATGGGCCACCTACCCACATGGAAGAGGTGGATGAGGATTATTGTAAACAACTAACAAAATCATCCAGGGCCCAGGATTTGGTGGTGATGGGGGACTTCAGCTATCCAGATATATGTTGGGAAACTAACACAGCGACACACAGACTATCCAATAAGTTCTTGGACTGTATTGGACACAACTTTTTATTTCAGAAGGTTGAAAAACCTATGGGGGGGAAGCTGTCCTAGATTTGATTTTAACAAATAGGGAGTAACTGACTGAGAATCTGAAAGTGGAAGGTATGTCATAGAGTTCACAATTTTAAGGAAGGGTAGAAGGGAGAACAGCAAAATAGAGACAATGGATTTCAGGAAGGAGGATTTTGATAAACTCAGAGAGCTGGTAGGTAAGGTCCCATGGGAAGCAAGACTGAGGGGAAAAACAGCTGAGGAGGGTTGGCAGTTTTTCAAAGGGATGTTATTAAGGGCCCAAAAGCAAGCTATTCCACTGCGTAGGAAAGAGAAAATAAGGCAAAAGACCCCCTTGGCTTAACCAGGAGATCTTGCATGATCTCAAAATAAAAAAGGAATCATATAAAAGTGGAAACTAGGACAAATTACAAAGGATGAATACAGGCAAACAACATAGGAATGCATGGGCAAGATTAGAAAGGCAAAGGCACAAAATGAGCACAGATTAGCTACAGGCATAAAGGGAAACAAGAAGACTTTTTATAAATGTATTAAAAGCAAGAGGATGACCAGGGATAGGGTAGGCCCATTGCTCAATGAGGAGGGAGAAATAGTAATGGGAAACTTGGAAATGGCAGAGATGCTTACTGACTTCTTTGTTTTCATCTTCACTGAGAAGTCTGAAGAAGGAATGCCTAACATAGTGAATGCTAGTGGAAAAAGGGGTAGGTATAGAAGATAAAATAAAAAAAAGAACAAGTTAAAAATCACTTAGAAAAGTTAGATGTCTGAAGGTCACCAGGGCCAGATGAAATGCAGCCTAGAATACTCAAGGAGCTGATAGAGGAGGTGTCTGACCATTAGCTATTATCTTTGGAAAATCATGGGAGACGAGAGATTCCAGAGGACTGGAAAAAAGCAAATATAGTGCCCATCTATAAAAAGGGGAATAAGAACAATGCAGGAAGCTACACACCAGTCAGTTTAACTTCTGTGCCAGGAAAGATAATGGAACAAGTAATTAAGGATATCATCTGCAAACACTTGGAAGGTGGTAAGCTGATAGGGAACAGCCAGCATGGATTTGCAAAGAACAAATCATGTCAAACCAATCTGATAGTTTTCTTTGATAGGATAATGAGCCTTGTGGATAAGGGAGAAACGGTAGATGTGGTATACCTAGACTTTAGTAAGGCATTTGATATGGTCTCGCATGAGATCAATAAAGTCGGCAAATACAACTTAGATGAGGCTACTATAAGGTGGGTGCAAAACTGACTGGATAACCGTAGTCAGAGAGTAGTTCTTAATGGTTCTCAATCCTGCGGAAAATGTATACCAAGTAGGGGTCTTAAGGGGTCTGTATTGGGACCGGTTCTGTTCAATATCTTCATCAACGGTTTAGATATTGCCATAGAAAGTACGCTTATTAAGTTTGCAGATGATACCAAGCAAGGAGGGGTTGCAACTGCTTTGGAGGATAGGATCATAATTTAAAATTATCTGGATAAATTGGAGAAATGGTCTGAGGTAAAAAGGATGAAGTTTAATAAGGACACATGCCAAGTGCTCCACTTGGGAAGGAACAATCAGTTTCACACATATGGAATGGGAAGCGACTGTCCAGGAAAGAGTGTGGCAGAAAGGGGTCTAGGGATTATAGTGGACCACAAGCTAAATATGAGTCAACAGTGTGATGCTGTTGCAAAAAAAGCAAACATGATTCTGGGATGCATTAACAGGTGTGTTGTGAACAAGGCACGAGAAGTCATTCTTCCACTCTACTCTGCGCTGATTACGCCTCAGCTGGAGTATTGTGTCCAGTTCTGGGCACCAAATTTCAAGAAAGATGTGGAGAAGTTGGAAAGGGTCCAGAGAAGAGCCACAAGAATGATCAAAGGTCTAGAGAACATGACCTATGAAGAAAGGCTGAAAGAATTGGGCTTGTTTAGTTTGGAAAAAAGAAGATTGAAGGGAGACATGATAGCCGTTTTCAGGTATCTAAAAGGGTGTCATAAGGAGGAGGGAGAGAACTGGTTCTTCTTGGCCTCTGAGGATAGAACAAGAAGCAAGGGGCTTAAACTGCAGCAAGGGAGGTTTAGGTTGGAAATCAGGAAAATGTTCCTAAATGTCAGAGTGGTGAAACACTGGAATAAATTGCCTCGGGAGGTTGTGGAATCTCCATCTCTGGAGATATTTAAGAACAGGTTAGATAAATGTCTATCAGGGATGGTCTAGACAGTACTTGGTCCTGCTATGAGGGCAGGTGGCTGGACTCAATGACGTCTCAAGGTCCCTTCCAGTCCTACCATTCTATGATTCTTCAGAGCTGGGCAGCTTGAGTATGGTGGCTGCTGACCAGTATCCCAGGTCTAAAGGCAGAGATGCCACCATCATCAGCACAGAAGTAAGGGTGACAAGTTATGGTATTTCCACAGTCCTGCATTGGTGCTGACAGGGGCATTGCATTCAGAGGTGGGTTCCTGGCCAATAGCCACCACTCTCCAGCTGCCTAACCTGAAAGGCAGCACAGAAGTAAAGATGGCAATACTATGACCCCATTAATATAACCTTATGACCCGTCTCCCAACTCCCTTTGGGGACAGTATCTCCAGTCTGAGAAGTGCTGGTCTCCCATGTGGGATCTGTATAGGATAGGATAGGATAAAGTGACACAAAAGATGAGACGTCATGGGGGGGAGACCAGATTTAATGATTTGTGTCATTTTTCAAGACCATATTAGTATGGCCCTTACTCATCATGTTCTTTTGTGGATCATTGTGCTAATCTTAGTAATGATGCAAACCTGGATGGTTTCCAGGATGACCAAAATCTGTGATGCCAAGTAGCTTTTTACAGTTTGCCTTTATGTAAATTACTGTGATCAATATTGTTATTTTAAAATAATCTTTTAAAATAATTCTTCCCAATTATTTTCCTAAAAAATTTATATCAACGTTTTAATAGCCTAAGTGGAACAGAGGCTCTGATCCAGCATCTTTTTGTGTAGAGGTGAAGCCTTATGCTCATATGGACTCACTTATAGAATGAGAGCCAAAATTATTTGTTGAACAGCACCCTAATATGAGTCAGTGTAAGGAATTGATCCACTTTAATTCTTTTAAAATCAGTAGTGCAATATGTGTGTGTATGTTGTATGCCTACACACACTCCTAAAAGAAGTGAGGTATGGTGATTCAAATATCAGTCTTTTTATAACTTATCGTTCTTATTTGAATAAGAAAAATTTGCATAAAATTTCAGTTAAGACAAGTTAATACAATAAAGTATTCTATATAAGATAAACAATGAAAAGAATAGTTAAAATATAAGTGAATATTAAGGGAAAAGACGTCAAAAGCAAAATAAGAAATTGAATACGAGGGGAAATATACGAGTCTAAAATGCTTTCTCTTAAAGATACCCCTTCTGTACGATTCTCACTACTTGGTCTCAGCTCTGACTACCCACAACAAACGCCCCACTATGCCCAGCAAAAGATCTCTTGCCCCAAGTCTGGGTCACACCAGGGCCGGTCCAAACTGTCCTTGATTCCTAAACAGTCATTTTGAAGATGCACCTGAGGTTGGAGTACAAGCACAGCCAGATTCTTCCCTACTCTTCCTCGAATGACTGTTATGGTTTCTCCTGGCCTGCTCGGCCATTACTTTGGATTGCTGAGTCCTTCAGACAGTTGTGGTGGGCTACACAATCCCCTTTCATTCCCTCCCACTTTTCCACCCCTCCTTCCCCATCTGTCCTTCTTGAGGGACCCCTTTCATGAGCAGTTTCTCCTCCAGGAGGGTCAATTGATCCTGGGCCTGGGAGTGGTGGAAGACATTCTCCTTCAATTCAGGCCCCAGTGTTTTTACTCTTGTTGGCTACGTCTACACGTGAACGCTGCATCGAAATAGCTTATTTCAATGTAGTGACATCGAAATAGGCTATTTCGATGAATAAAGTCTACACGTCCTCCAGGGCTGGCAACGTCGACGTTCAACATCGACGTTGCGCAGCACCACATCGAAATAGGCGCTGCGAGGGAACGTCTACACACCACAATAGCACACATCGAAATAAGGGTGACAGGCACAGCTGCAGACAGGGTCACAGGGCAGACTCAACAGCAGGCTGCTCCCTTAAAGGACCCCTCCCAGTCACAGTTGCACTAAACAATACAAGATCCACAGAGCCGACAACTGGTTGCAGACCCTGTGCGTGCAGCATGGATCCCCAGCTGCAGCAGCAGCAGCAGCCAGAAGTCCTGGGCTAAGGGCTGCTGCACATGGTGACCATAGAGCCCCGCAGGGGCTGGAGAGAGAGCGTCTCTCAACCCCTCAGCTGATGGCCGCCATGGAGGACCCCGCAATTTCGATGTTGCGGGACGCACAACGACTACACGGTCCCTACTTCGACGTTGAACGTCGAAGTAGGGCGCTATTCCTATCCCCTCATGGGGTTAGCGGCTTCGACGTCTCGCCGCTTAACATCGATCTTAACATCGAAATAGCGCCCAACACGTGTAGCTGTGACGGGCGCTATTTCGAAGTTAGTGCCGCTACTTCGAAGTAGCGTGCACGTGTAGACACGGCTGTTGTTTCCTAGTCCTGAAGGCAAAAGGGGGCCTTCAATCTATCCTGGACCTCAAGGAGCTCAACAAGTTCATTGACTCCCACAAATTCCATATAGTCTCCTTAGGCACCACCATTCCCTTCCTGGATCTGGGAAAATGGCATGCCACCCTTGATTTAAAGGATGCTTATTTCCATGTTGTGATTCAACCTTCCGACAGTGCTACCTCCACTTTACATTGGGCCTGATGCACCTCTATGGGCCTTCCCTTTTGGTGCTCCACAGCCCCAGGATATATATCAAGTTTATGCTGTGGTGGTGACTTTTCTTCGTTGCAGGGGTGTTCAGTTTTACCTGTATTTGGATGATTGTCTCCTGCAGGGCTGTTTCTTCTGCCAGGTGGGTGCCCAGGTTTTCTTCACCAGAAAGACTATGGACAGTCTTGGGCTCATGCTCAAGCAGTGAAAATCCTCGTTAACGCCTCTCTCACCAACCAAAATGCATATTGAGATTGTTTTATATTTCACTCATTTTGCAGCATTCATTTTCAGTTACAGAAACAAAGGCTTCAGTTATTAAAAAGTGTATTGTATTATTCAAGTAATATTCAGGAGTGTTAAAATAAACAAATTCTTAAATTATATCTCAAAGATGCTTATCTGGATATTTAAGTGGAAGGTCTTGGCTATTATTTCACCTAGGTTATTAATACTTAAGAGTGTGGGAGTGTTGTCCCAAGTGCAAAGTCAGTTGGCTATGGAATTGCGTTATGTTGTGATATGACTTTCATGCATTTCTGATTTCTTCATTTACTAATGAAATTAAAATTTGTTTCAACTGGTGGATTGAGTCCCAAGTAATTTGTTTTCAGTTATACCAAATGCAATTACTTGGGTATTTTTCTCTTGGAAGTTAGTCTCTGATAAAACTTTTAAAGAGTTTAAGACTTTGTTAAACTTGAATTCCAAGTGAGGTGTATTCCCTACATACAGCTTATGCACCCAAATTTGAAAATGTTGGCCCACATCTATATGGCTGTCTGCATTTGTGTGACTGTGCAAACCTCAACCTAGAGTCGTGCCAGGGCTTATATAGCCCAGGATGAGTCAGCCACTGGAAGTCAACATAGAATTGTTCAATTAAAAGTCACTGAATGCTCTTGTTTGTATTAGGTTTTTTGGGAGTGTTTTTGCTTCATTTTCACAGTTTTGTGATTGTGCTCGAAAGCTGAGGAGCCCAGACTTGTTTATCTTCTACAGTTTTGTTTCCTCTCTATGTCTCTCTGTGGAATTGGTTGAAGTTTGTTCCTTTGTTGATAAAAAACACCCTACTGGTATTTGAACAGTGAGCCTTATGTATTCAGGGAGGTAATCTTTTTCTCCCTTTTATTATGTTTGTTTGTTGCTCCCTGTGTTACCTTTTCCTGTCTGCCCTTGTTCATTAACAACCATGGGCTCAGTGCCCATTGGTGTCTGATGCCTCCCTCACTATTTCCTTCCATCTTTCCCTGTCCAATGTAGAGTGGCTTAGTTTCTGTGGACTAGCTCTGCACCACTCTACTATACCATCTACCCATTCTCTGTGGGGTCAGCTTCTCCTGTTTGAACCGTCCATTATGCCAAATACCAGTGTCTTGATTTTTCATTTGTTGTTCATTCTGCAAGTACGCCTGAATAATTGTAACTTCTGTGGTATAACCTTCTGCAGCAAGTTCTCTTTTGGCTGTATCTTCCTGTATAATTCCTTGTTGGTGACCTTCTACATCCATTCTGTTCTCAGGACCTTTCTATAAAAACTCCTCTCAAACGCCAGTGTTTTTCTCTTCAAATCTTTCTTTGTCACCCGTGTCTCACATACGTACAACATGCTGCGTAATGCACACGTTTTCAAGGTGATCGGCTTTGTTCCTAAGCTATTCACTTTGCTTTTCCAGATCCTATCCATCACCTTCAAACTTTCTCTTTCTTTTGCTGTTCTAGTTACTGTTTCCTTCTTACAGTCCAGAGCATACAGTTTGTTGCTCCCCAGATATGTGAACTTCTCCACGTTCTCTAGTTCAATCCCATCTATACTGATCTTCCTTCCTATTTTCTTATCTCCGCCATGAAGTCTCTGGGGGTTCCATGCCAGTCCCCGGCCTGGATAAAGGAGGAAGGTTGGTCAGATGAGTGATGCACTGACCCATGAAACAGTAATACGAATGAAATCTGATGCCAGTACGATTAAGTGATAATAGATGCCGGTTTGGATGTCGCTCAGATAAACAAAGTCCACAACACCAATCGAGTGATCTGGGTTGGGTCAATAAGTTGGCCACCGAAAGAAAATTACAGCTAACACATATGTTATCAGTTGGAACATGGAACGTCTGAACACCGTGGGTGAGTGGAAAACATAGAGCTGCTTTGCAAGGAGATGGAGAGATACCGAAGCGACATGCTTGGACTGGCGGAGATGCACTGAACAGCATCAGGATAGATGTGTGGTTTAAAGTCATTTGGTCAGGAAATGAAACGAAGCATGAGGCAGGAGTCGGATTCCTTCTTTGCAAAAGAGCTAGAGGAGTATTATTAGGATACAAACCTTTTAGTAGTAGGCATCCTTCAGTCTGCATAGACTATGGATCGCGCCCTTTATAATTTCAATTGAGGGCTTCATTTACAGCGTCTATTGTGACTATGAAGACCCACACGAGAGTGACAGTCCTTGCTGCATCTCTTGCAGATGTGGTGGGTGTCTAGCAAGTCCTTAGTGTGCTTTCTGTGTGCTCGCTTCTCCTCTGCTAGCTGTCTGATCCTCATCTCGCCCTTCTGAAGGCCCTTGTGTAACCCCTGCCTCCATCTGCTGCGGTCGTCTGCTAGTTCTTGCCAGTTGTCCAGCTCGATGTCTACCTCTCTGAGGTCTCTCTTGCAGACATCTTTGTAGCGCAACTGGGGGCGTCCGGGAGGTCTTTTGCCAGAGGCTAGCTCACCATACAGGATGTCTTTTGGAATCCTTCCATCATTCATCCTGTGGACGTGGCCAAGCCAGCGGAGGTGACGCTGCCTGAGGAGGGTGTGCATGGTTGGGATTCCAGCTTGCTCAAGGACGGCGGTGTTGGTCACTCTGTCCTTCCATGATATTCCAAGGATGTGCCTGAGGCAGCGCAAGTGGAAGACGTTCAGCCTCTTTTCCTGGCGGGCATACAGGGTCCAAGTCTCGCTGCCATAAAGGAGGGTGCTGAGGATGCAGGCTCTGTAGACTTGCATTTTGGTGTGAGTGTACAGCTTGTTGTTATTCCACACTCTCTTGCTGAGTCTGAACAGAGTTGTGGCCGCTTTTCCGATCCTCCTCTTTAGCTCAGTGTCCAACGACAGGGTGTCAGTGGTGGTGGACCTCAGGTAAACGAACTCGTGGACGACCTCTAACTTATAGTTGTCAATGCTGATTGATGGGGATTCAGCAACATCCTGACTGAGTACGTTTGTCTTCTTTAGGCTGATGGTAAGCCCAAAGTCCTTGCACGCTTTGAAGAACTGATCCAGCAGTTTTTGAAGCTGGTCTTCTGTGTGAGACACTACAGCAGCATCGTCTGCGAACAGCATGTCTCATCAGTACCCTGTGTGAGGCTCCAGTTCAAACGCTTCTCCCAACCCCCGACCCTGTTCAGCACCCCACCCCACCCCGCTCACAGCCCCTGTTCAGACTCCCCGTGGTCCAGCTCACCACCCCTGTGCACAGCTCTGGCTCAACTCCATCCCTCACCCCCCTGTAGTCCTAATACACCCCAGGCTTAGCCCCCGCCCCCACAGCCTACCTCCCATGGCCCCAACCCACTGCCAGGCCTAACCCTCCCCAAGTGCCCCCCACACTCCAGGACTTACCTTTCTGCTGCTTCCCTGGCTGCAGAACATGTGTTTCACCAGGGAAAAAGCCATACCCCCACTTACACAAAATCTGGATTACACAAGGGTGCGTGGAATGGAACCCTCGTGTAATTCGAGGGTCTACTGTATGAAGTAGACAGTCACAAATATAAGTCCCCATCTCAGAATCTGTTAAACTTTACTAAATTCAAGTTCCTGCTGTGCCTGATGTGGGGCAGTGACTCAAATCTGGGTCTTCTTTCATAGGTGAGTGCCTGTATAACAAGGGTTTTCTAGCATTAGAGCTGAGAGGCTTTTTTCAGGAAAAAATCTTAGGGCCTTTAACATACTGTGAGAATCTTTTGTTTTGGTCTCTGTGTTATATAAACATTGTTTAAATGAGAAGATGCTGTAGTAAATGGAGAAGAGGAATCATAAGTAAAGCTTGACAGCAGTTTTTTATTTAAATGCTTTTAGTTAGCAAATGTTGATTAGTTAAAATCAAAACTTTTCATTGGGAAAGTTTGTCAGGTCAAGGGTAGAATTTCTAGTGCAAATAAGAATGGTGGGAGAGAGAAAGAGAGAGGACTGATCCTACAGCTGAGTGGCTAGGGCATACCTAGAATATGGGAAGACAGGTTCAAGTTCCTGCTCTGCGTGATGTGGGGCCAAGACTCAAATCTGGGGTTCTTATAGGGCAGTGCAAGAACAACAAGGTTATCTGGGTGGAGAATCTTTTGCCTGTTTTTTGTGAAAAAATCTGAAAGTTCTCTGTTGCATTCCAGTGCAGAGTAGTAGATGTTTCCGAAATCTCAAAAATTATAGTAGTCTGGGGAAACTATTTCTCGACAAGTTCGAACTATGAACTCTTTCTTGGTGTGGCTTTTAGTTTTAATATTATGCTTAAAAATCTGAACTGCTTGTCATCATATGTCCTCGGAGAATAAACCAGGTTTTCTGTCCGTTAAGAGAAAAATCCCTGCTTTTTCAGTTGTTTTTTCAAATAGACAAATTTTGGAATTTAGTGGAGCATACTTGCGTGCACAAATCTAGAGTAATGTATCCAGTACTGTGTTTTTGGATTCACATGTTCAGCTTTTAAAATTCATCTTATCTGGAATGATTCTGAGAGGGTTTGGGTTAAGAATGTGCTGTGTAACATTTAGGCTACGTCTACACGTGCACCCAACTTCGAAATAGCTTATTTCGATGTTGCGACATCGAAATAGTCTATTTCGATGAATAACGTCTACACGTCCTCCAGGGCTGGCAACGTCGATGTTCAACTTCGACGTTGCTCAGCCCAACATCGAAATAGGCACAGCGAGGGAACGTCTACACGCCAAAGTAGCACACATCGAAATAAGGGAGCCAGGCACAGCTGCAGACAGGGTCACGGGGCGGACTCAACAGCAAGTCGCTCCCTTAAAGGGCCCCTCCCAGACACACTTTCATTAAACAGTGCAAGATAGACAGAGCCAACAACTAGTTGCAGACCCTGTATATGCAGCACGGACCCCCAGCTGCAGCAGCAGCAGCCAGAAGCCCTGGGCTAAGGGCTGCTGCCCACGGTGACCACAGAGCCCCGCAAGGGCTGGAGAGAGAGTATCTCTCAACCCCCCAGCTGATGGCCGCCATGGAGGACCCCGCTATTTCGATGTTGCGGGACGCGGATCGTCTACACGTCCCTACTTCGATGTTGAACGTCGAAGTAGGGCGCTATTCCCATCCCCTCATGGGGTTAGCGACTTCGACGTCTCGCCGCCTAACGTCGATTTCAACTTCGAAATAGCGCCCAACGCGTGTAGACGTGACGGGCGCTATTTCGAAGTTAGTGCCGCTACTTCGAAGTAGCGTGCACGTGTAGACGCAGCTTTAGAGGGGGACAGTGCTCTTTTGAATAAACCGTGGAGATTCTTTTTTCTGCACTGCTATAGACTTCTTTAGCAACATCGCATAATTCAATTAACCTGTCTGTTCTTAATGGTGTTGTGAAGCCTGATTCATTTGTGTTTGATGGACAGTGCTGTAACAGTGCAGATTAATGATAAAAGGTTGTCATTTTTCCTTGTTACCTATTTTACATCAATGTTTATGCAGATTTACGTGATAATTTGCAAAATGCTTCCTGCATATAATGTAAAATTGTGTGGTGGACTGAATAATCTGTGACAGACAAAATTTTGTAGCAAATACACTTGGCATGCCAAATGTGCAATAGATGAAAATGGACAAATCATCATAACATCTTGGGCACATTTGAAGCAGAGATAATATTTCATATCTAAGTCAAATTGCCTTTTGTGTAACACGATGCACAAAAGGCATGATAACTTAAACATTCAAAATATAAACATGTAAAATACTTGTATACTATATTGAGGTCAAGTTTTCACATATTACTGCATTTGAATTAGAATAATTACTCTTTAAACAGTAAAACAATATATGTATTTGTCTTGGTCAGACTGTGAAATTATTTTTAACTGCTTGTGTTGTATCCAGGTTCTTCAAGGTTTAGATTATCTACACAGCAAATGCAAGATCATCCATACGGATATAAAACCTGAAAATATTTTGATGTGTGTGGAGGATGCCTATGTGCGTAGAATGGCTGCTGAAGCTACAGAGTGGCAGAAAGCTGGTGCTCCTCCTCCTTCTGGCTCTGCAGGTACAGTAGTGAAATTAAACTCTCTGTAACTGAAACTATATTGGAAAGCAGATCTTAAAAATATTTAATTTGTTCTAGTTATTGAATATTATATCTTTTAAGAGACTGAATTAAACTTGTGACTGTTAGTTACTTCACTGTATTCCTAGTTAATGTAAATATTACTTTAGACAGTGCTTTTTTCCCTAGAAAAATGGTCCCAGAACTCCCCGCAGTCTCAAACCGCCCCCAGGCTTAACCCGCTTACAGCTCTAAACTGCCCCGCCTGCCCCCCAGGCTTAACCCTCCTCCCAGCCCCAAACAGTCCCCAGGCAATGTAACCCCTGGCAGCCTCAAACCACCTTACCCCACCCTCAGGCTGAACCCCCTTCAGCCCCAAATTGCCCCCCATCCCCAGACTTAACCCCCCCTCCGCAGCCCCAAACCACTCCCTCCCCCAAACTGAGGCTTCAGTGACTTAGCTTACACAGATCAGACGTGCCAAGTGTTGGTGCCCCCCCCACCCCCACTGGTCCTTCACCAGCCTGTCTGCACTTCACCATGTATGCATGTCTTACCCCAGCCCGCTGGCTCCCCCCACATACAGCATGGGAGGAGCAGCTCCCAGCACACTGCCATACTGAAAGAACTCGATTTGATTAGTTTAACAGATGGATCCCTCCTGCCGGTCATTAAAACAATTAAATCGAGTCCTCTTTCAGCACGGCAGCCAGGGAGCCAAAAGTCAGCAATAGTGGCAGTGGCAGGAGCAGCAAATGGCTCCTTGAAGAGACACATGCAGTTTGAAGCTGCCCAGCGCCTTCTAAAATGGCGGCGCCAGGGAAAAAGGTGCTGGAATGCTGTTCCGTGACATTCGAGCAGAAAAAAATCCCTGACTTTAGCCCACAGGAAAGCCATCTGAGAGATGTTTTATGTTTTTCATGTTGGTACGCTCCCAGTATTCAGTGTTGTAATACAGGTTGAACCTTTCTAATCTAGAACTCTCTCATCCAGCAAACTCCAAAATCCAGCATGACTTTAGTTAGCTGGATGACCACTTATCGATATGGCCACATTTCCCATTGTCCCATACCCGTCAAACAGGTTGCAGGGTGGGAGGGGGCTGCTGGGAGTAGTCCATAATGCGCTGACCCCCAGACTAGTGCAGGGTTGAGATGGGGTGGGGGGGAACGGCTGGAGGACAGAACGGCTGGAGCACTGCCCTGTACCCAACAGGCTGCAGATGCGGTGGCCACTACCCCAAGCAAAAGACCGCCCTGGAGAAGCTGCAGGCCTGGGGGGCAACAGCAGGTGGGGGGCAGCCTCCGGAGTGCTGCTTCTCCTCCCCTCACCCCAGAATGGAGGCTCTGGGTGGGGAGGGTAGCTGGAGGCTGGGGCCAGCCCACAGAGCCCCACCCCCAGATCCCTCCCTCCCAGGAGGAGTTGCTGGATGGGAAGTGTTGCCCTGAACCCCTGGGAGAAGCTGCCTTAGTGGTGACATCACCCTCACTGCCACAGGTGGCCCTGGTAATGCCCCTGTCTCCCAGCCCTCATCCTGAGACCCAGCCCTAATTTCTGCACCTCTCACCTCCCTTGACTTCTGCACCCCCACTCCATCCCTTGAGCCCCCATCAACCCTCTGTACCTCCACACTCCTGAATCCTCACTTCAGCCTTCATTTTTCTTTATTTTTGAAAAATAGTATAATTGGAAAAAAGCATGTACATTTTTCATTTATTAAAAAAAATACTTTAGTTAAAGAGCTGAGCAATGCTGGGTGCATCTCCTAGTGTTACCTATCATTTTGTCTAATTTTAACTAAAGGTTAGTAAACAAGGTTGTGGCCTGCCTTAAGGGAGCTGCCAGAGTATTACTAGGGAGCTTGTTTCTGACCTGAAAATGTCTCCCCAGAGCAAGCTACACTTGCTGACTTCTGAAAGGACAAGAAACGGCCTTCCCCTCGGTGACAGAATCACATGCAGAAATCCTTCAAAAATAGAAATAATTATTTACTGGAGGAATTTTGGAGTTACAGAAAAGCAAGAAGAAATGAGTAAAGTGTCGTAAGGTATAATGTAATCACAGGTTAAAAAAAGGAGCACACCAATCAACAGACACAGACAGTATAGCATGTAACCAGGCTAGGCTCGTAGCTTGAGCTGCTAAGGGCAGGGGGAGAGGAGGGAGGGAGGGCTCCAGTAGTGAGCCTGGTGCCTGGCTGACAACTTGGGCTGCCAGTGCCTGAGTGGGGGGACTGCCTCTGTCAGCACAGCTCAGGGCTGATAGCCAACAGGAAGTGTAAGTAATACGAAGTCAGGGTGGTGCATCACCCTAACTACATAGACTTAAGTGTGGTTATACCTCTCACAGAAGTTCAGTAATTAAGTTCATGTCGTGGGCATCTTGTATCAGCAGGAGCATCACTGTAGTGTTGACATGGAGCTGATTAGGTTGATACAAACTGTCTTGCATTGACCTAATTACAATGTAGACCTCGCATGAGATACTTGCTCCATGGCTAGTTCTTTTTCTTCATACAGCCCTCCCTACTTCCGATGGTTCACTCTTCCCTTTCTTGCTTTAGTCTACTTTCCTTCAGAGCCCTGGTGAGCTCATGTTTCTGCCAGTGCACTTACTCCTCCAGGTTCCCTGCTGGAGGAAAAGTCAGGAACTGGCCATGGTGAGTTGAACTGCATAGGAGTAGCTGGCATCTGTCCGAGTTTCTGGAAACATGGAGGCTAGACAAGACTCACTGAAGAGTCTGTCATCCATCTAATGGAAGTAATTTTGTTAAACTGTCACTCTGAATAAGAGACTTTTGTTTTGTTCTCTTTTTATATTGTTCTCTATATTTAGATGAACAAGATTAAATAGACAACTAATTGTTTTTAAAGTAGGAGAATTTGTGAGTTGTTAACAGTGAGACAGTATGTGATGGAGAAGTGTCTGCAGATTCCTATGTGCCTAAATAAGACCAGAAAGAACTTCAGTGTTCCTCGTCTGACTGCCTGTGCAAGCCACAGGATTTCCATGAATTAATTTCTGTTTGAATTGTAGCATATCTTTTTTAGAAAAACATCCAGCGTTGCTTTAAAAATTGCCAGTGACAGAAAATTTCCTGCATATCACCTTTGTTCCACTGAAGACAACTAATTGTTCTAGGTTTGTGAATACTTTTAAGGAGACAAAATATTAATGTGCTGATAAATATAAAAAGGCACTAGTTTGCAATAGATTATATTGTATATCAGTATGCTTTTGTAAAAATGTACTTAATTCACCTCTCAGTTTGACTTTATTGTTCTTTTTCAGTGAGTACTGCTCCACAACAGAAGCATGTAAGTATATTTATATAACTCATACCTAAAACATCTTGCTGTCCTTTAGCTACTGACCTTTATACTATTGACATGCTACAGTCCATATAGAAGCTCCTCTGATTACAGCTTTTGTCCTTAAATGAGCACTTTTTATGCAGTTCTATGGTCTGTATAAATTTCCCATGATTTTATACAAATTTAGGTCAAGAGTGTTGTAGCAATTCTTTAAGATACATTTTTTCTTCCATGGTAATAGTAATTTTATTTTAAAATAGAATTAAATATGAATGATAGAAAAAATGCATAATTGCAGTTTTTAAGCACAGTAGTTATCCTATTGTGACTATGCACGTTCGAGCAGTCTCCAAAGCTCGAAGAGCCTCATGTGGAATGAAGTTGAGGAATAGCCATTTTTCATCTTTCTTATGGAATGATCTTGATCTTGTATACTTTAATGCTATACATTATGGCTGTGGCTACACTACATTCCCCTTTCGGAATGACAATGCAAGTGCGGCCGATTGGAAATGTGGATGAAGTGCTGATTTAAATATTGCGTGCCTCCTTTCCATAATGGTGGCCACTTGCTGTTCCAGAAGTGCTGTTTTTTGGGGGGGGAGGGAAACCAAGCAGTGTAGACGGGGTTCATATTTTTCAGGAAGAAGGGTTCTTTCAAAAACAGGGTCCGTTTTCAAATGAATGCTGTCTACACTGCTTGTTTTTTTTTCTAAAACCAGCACTTCCAGAACAGCAAGTGGGTGCCATTATGCAAATGAGTTGTGCAATATGAAAATCAGTGCCGTATTTGCATTCGCCTTCTGGAAGGGGAATGTAGTGTAGCCGCAGCCTGTTAGTGGTCCCATTTGACTTCAGTCATCTATTTCTGACTATGCTGTACAGTTGCTTGAAGATTATTAGCAGAAATTATCCCTTCATTTCCTACAATTAATCAATTATTTTGAACAACCACAAGAGCAAATCTTCAGTATATGTAAAAAAGGAAGTTACATAATTAAAATTCAAAATGTGATAAAAAATGTTACAGTAAAAACTACATCAGTCTGCTGTCTCTAACTGCTTGATTTTTCTTTTGCTTGTTGTTCCTGGACCTGGAAGCCCCTTTTTTCATTCCTTACGGTATATATAATTACAGCTTTTATCACATCCTACTGCTGTTAGAGATATATATCTTTTTACCATAAAATGGGTAATAAAACTGCTTTTAATTTTTACAGAGTTGTAAATAAACAACATGTAGAAGATTTTAGATAATTTCTTCACCTTTTTACCTCCATTTGCTGATTGTTAGCAGCTTGTTTTCAATGAGTTGGTATACCAGGAGAGTAATAAAACATTTCTACATTGTTACCTTCCATATGCATGAACCGTGATCATTAGTGGTCTAAAGGTTAAGGATGTTGCTGTTGGCCAAGATTAAATGAATCAAGTACATTTTATTGTACTATTACCCATATAGTAATGGGTAATAGTAATATAATCTGCTTTTTAGTTTAATTAACAAGCCTGAGGTTATGTACCTTTTATTGCTTTATTTAACCTGAAGTGATTTTTGAGATCAAGATTAGATAGACAACACAAATACTTTAATGTGGTACATAACATTCAGAATTTGCAAATAAAAAGCTATCAAAATTATTTGAAGTTTGTAGTCAGTTGACTTTATTTTTCTTCATTAAATGTAGGTTGGGAAGATATCTAAAAACAAAAAGAAAAAACTGAAGAAAAAACAGAAGAGACAAGCTGAGCTACTAGAGAAACGCCTGCAGGAAATAGAAGAACTGGAACGAGAAGCTGAAAGGAAAAAAATAGAAGAAAATGTAAACTCAGCCATATCATCAAATGAACAAGAAGATGAGTATCACCCAGAGGTCAAGCTAAAAACAGCTGATTTAGAGGAGGTAGCAGATGAAGAGCCTGGGAATGATGATGGTTAGTAACTTCTGTTTTACTGATATTAAAGTTAATTTGGAACTTGAATTGTACTTGCTGAGACTGGTTTATCTTAACTACTAAGTAATCCTACAAAATCTCTGAACCAAATAGCTTTTACATTTATTTGCAATGTAGTTGTAACTGTGTTGGTCCTGTGATATTAGAGAGACAAGGTGAATGAGATAGTATCTTTTTTTGCACCAGCTTCTGTTGGTCAGAGAAACAAATTTAACATTTTTACTTGGCTGTTCTTCAGGCACTTGTCCATATATATATTCAGCTGTACGTATATATCTAAGTTCCCTCTAAGTGTCATGCCTGCCCAGCAATCTGTCAAATGCCGTGCACTTCATGTACCCCTCCCTCCTTCTGTGGTACTACTCCTGCCCTCTGCCTAGGAGCCCCTGGGTGGCTGTTCCAGGAGCCTTCCACTTGCTGTGCAGAGCGGTGGGAGGAGGAAGTGTGGATAGAGGGAGGGAGAGGAGACGCTGATGTCAGAGTGTCCCTCTTCCTCCTTCCCACCGCCCCTGAAGCCCGTCTTCACAGGCAGGAGAGCATCATGACAGGGCTCAGGAATGGAATGTGTTGGCAGCTGCTGCTCTGTCGGAACAAGCAGGGTTTAGACTGATGAGTGCCAATCTACTTAAAGAAGCAGCATGCTTAAAGGGGCAGCATGTGTCTCTCTCACACACACAGTAATTGTCCCGATAGTAACATTTTAAAATATATATATTTAGGCTTATTTTTTCTATTGGTAGCGCACATCTGCTCATTACCATAATATTGGTGTACATAACAGACTTAATTCTGCACATGAACAGAAAAAATTAGTGGGAACAGTGCTGCACGTCTGTCAATGCATGTGAGATCGTCGATAACGGTATCTGTGTATTTTTTAGGAGTTCTTACTGATCTATATACGTGCTGAGACTATTCTTTTGTCATTGTACTGGGGGTATGGAAGACTCCAGCTGCTACTCTGATTCCTTCTCTCCCACATTGGCCTGAGGTGGAGCCCTTCTGTGTCTATACTCCTTAGCTTTGGCCTGGTGGTAAAATGAGAACAGACACATGCATGGAATTAAACAGCAGGGCTCAATTTCTATTAAACTTCCAACGTAAGAGAGAGGCATTTCTCACCTCTCACTCATACTCCTCTATACCAGGCATTTAATTGGTTCCAGTGTGGGAAATATAGGACTCCTTATCATATAACCCCTCATGTGGGATAAGCTTTTCTCAGTTCACCCCACAGGATTCAGCTCTGTGAGTCCTAGCACCCTTCCCCTGTGTGGCCTCAGTATGGAAGGGCTGTAAAGTCCGACCTTAACCCACAAATACCACAAGGTATTACCTTATCACATGAGCTCTAGGCCCATCACCAAAATCCCAAGTTTTTTATCTTTAGGAAATATTCATTTTAATCTCTTAACCCCACTGGAAACCTGACTGTGAGTTGCAGTGACTAAATATTGCCACCCCAGTACCTTAGTTAGATACCAGGCATGTTGCTACTTTAACCCACTTTGGCTTCCAGGATTCTCTGGTCCTCTGCCAATTGAACCATGGGAGTTAAATTCCTTCCTGACAACTTAAACATGTGGTCAACTAGACCCATGATGTATGTCAGGCAGGATTCCCATTTGTAGCTCAAATGACTAGGCTGAGCTTCTGATAAGGAGCCAAAAGAGGCTCCACATGGGCCCATGCACTGGGTTACATTTTTGGAGCTGAGAAATACTGACCAATTGGCATAACGCTCAACTGGCCAGAGGGTGCCAGAGCCTCCCACGGGAGGAGTTACCTATTGTTCCTTGGCAAGCGCCTCTCGCCCTTGCTATTGCAACTGTCTTTCTTTCACAGCTGGATCCATGAGTTTTCCCCATCTGTTGTTGCAGGTGGGTGGCATTTTGTAAATACATTTAGGTAGGGTTAGGATAATTTTCTTTGTATATAGTATAGTTATGCTTGGAGAATCATAATTTAAAGATAAGCAAAGCAAGAATCTGTTTTTATTAGCGGGAAATTATCGATTTGAATTTCAATATTAAAAGACCAGCTAAAAAATGAAGTGTGCTCTTCCTGAGGTCACCAGCCGAACAGCCAGATGGCTGATATATCTGCAGTAATCCCTCAAAATACATGATTTTGAGTTGTGCTTAATTTGCATGAATGCGAGTTAAGCGCAACTCAAAATCCCGCTCCCCTCAGCCTGGTTCAGCCAACCCCCTCCTCCCCACATGGCCCTGGTTCAAACCCCCCTGTGGCCCTGGTTCACCCCCTGCACCTGGCTCTGGCTTAACCACCAGAGGGCCACGCGGCCCCAGCTCAACTCCACTCCTCCGACCCCCCTACAGCCCTAACCCACCCCAGGCTTAACCCCACTGCCCCCTTCCCATGGCCCCAACCCACCGCCACTTAACCCTGCACAACTGCCCGCCCCCAATCCCAGGACTTACTTTTCAAAAGGAGCTCCAGGTGCTCCTGCTGCTTCACTGGCTGCAGAATGTGTGTTCCGGCAGGGAAAAAAGCTGCCCTCCTGACTTATGCAAAATTGGAGTTATGCAAAGTTTCATGGGAATGCAAGCCTCACATAACTCGAGGGACTACTGTACTTCCCCTCGCAAAGAACGTGGGCTGTGGCCACACTAGCAAGTGGCGTTGAAGGAGATAATCCTGATCCGTCACTTCGAAACAAAGCGACTACACACAAAACACGGATCAACATGTCGATCCACAACACCAAAGAGACCGCCCCTGTCATTTCGAAATGGAGTGGCTACACAGCCCAGAGCCTCCTTTCGAAATAATGGGGCAGGAAATGGTGAAGGCAGGGTCAAATGGCTGACAAGCCCTTCCTGGAGCATGGGCCAGCTGCCCCCTTAAGGGGCTCCTCCCAAACACCTCCCTCTCCCCATGCACATGCCGAGGGCTCAAGCTGCTTGCAGTGCATGACCTCTAGCACAGCACTGGAGGAGCCTTGCTCAGCCTCAACCCCATAGCCTGCCATGGACCTGCAGCACTTTATGGATGGAGATGTCCTGGACATCATCTCCAGTTTGATGGCCATCCTGGCAGCGTGCCACCTCAGGCTTCGTGCTGCTGCCCGCCACATTGATGCCCTCTTGCGCCCCCCATGGTGCATCAGGAGCACCCCTTTCCCCGGGTCTGCCATCATCTCTGGCGGTACCCCACCAGTGAAGAATGGTGGGACAACATTTTCCTTGAGGAGTGGGACGACAAGTTGTGGCTCCACAACTCCCTGATGACCCGGGCCACCTTCATGGAGCTGTGCCAGTGGCTGGCACCAGCAGTTCACCACCAGGATACCCGCATGCGGCCTGCACTCCCCCTGGAGAAGAGGGTAGCCATCACCATGTGGAAGCTGGCCACCTTGGACAGCAACCGCTCAGTCGGCCACAGATTTGGGATGAGGAAGGCCTGCCCCACGCAACCCTCCAGGCACTCCCATACCCACCTCCACCCCCACCAAAACCCCCCCACGCACGCATTTCCCTCACTATCCCCAATCAAGGCACAACACAGACACTGTTCATTAAATTTAGCTGTTAGTTGTTGAAAAACTATGTTGTTACATGCTATTTACATTGGGAGGGCGGGGGGTGAACTATTTATACTGCAGGGGAGGGGAGCCTCAATCCTCTGTTGGGGTGGTGGGCCATGAGTCACGGTGGCCCCTGGTGCTGCGACTGCCCTGGGTCCAGGGCCCATGGTGGGGCTGGGATGGCGTGGGGAGGACAGGTAGGTAGGGCCGAGCTGGGGGTGAGATGGGTTCAGACTTGCGGGGGGCGGGCGGTGGAGCCAGGGAGGGGTTGGGCCCGCCTGCCCACAGCCATCGCGTGAGCTCCTCCTGCTTGGCTGTGATCATGGCGGCTGGGAGCAGAGTGGTGAGGGCAGGGGGAGCAGGAGGGGTGGAAGTGTATGGGGGGGCAGGGGAAGGGTGGACTGCGGGAAAGGCCATACACTGAGTGGGTGGCTGGGCCAGGTGGTTTGTGATGGTCTGGGTGAAGATGTCCATGTGCCACGCCACCTGGTCCCAGGCTGCACGCTTCATGGAGAGCCAGTCCCTCTGCAAGCGGTTTTGCTCCTGCCACGTGGCCATATGGGCTGCCGCCAGCTCATCGCCCTGGCTGCGGTGGCAGGCCCACCCAGCATGGTGCCCCCATGTCCAGTCCTACCTGAGGGTGCCTCGGGTGGTTCTGGGGAGGCCCAAGCGGAGGTGGTCCGGCTGGTGCCCTTGGATGCCTCCGCTATGTATAGCGGCCCCTCACCATCACTGTCCCCATTGTCAGTTGGCGTCTTGGGGTCTGGGATCAGTGGTGAAGTTGGGGGTCCTGGCTGTAGCTCCTTGCCCTACGTGTCCAACTTCGCGGTGTCTAGAGTCTCCTCTGGTGGGGCAGCCTCCCTGGGGCTGAGGAACTGGTGGAGCTCCGTGAAGTAGGGGCAGGTTGCGGGCACTGCCTCCAATTCCTGGGCTGTGTCCCTTGCCTTTGTGTAACCCTGCCACAGCTCTTTTACTTTTGAACAGACCTGGTCAAGGGTCTGGAGGGGGTGGCCCTTTGCAGCCAGGTTGTCAGTGAGGTGGGCATAGGCAGCCACGTTTCACTTGCATCCCTCCATTCTCAGCAGGACGTCCTTCTCCCCCCAGATGGCCAGCAGGTCCCAGACTTTGGCCTCCCTCCACAGGGCACTCTTCCTCTTCGGTGGCTGCCCGGGGTCCTGGGGGCCCTGCTGCCCAGTACCTTGGGATCCCTGAGTCTCCCGGGGTTTTATGTCTGCTGGGCATGGCTCCAGCTGGATTCCTTTCTGCCGTTCTGGCGAGTATGCAGCTGCAAGCATGTGCTCCTATGGCTGCGAGCACACTCTCAGCTTCCTGCATGGGGTTTCTGTGTCCCTGCAGCTTTAAGGCACCCAGAGCTGACTGCCATAGAGCTCTGGCTGCTGACCAGAGTGTCTAACAATTTATTTTCTTCCAGATGTTTGCAGATGAATTCCTTAATTAATTGTTCCATTATCTTTCCTGCCACAGAAATTAAATTTACTGGTCTGTAATTTCCTGGTTTGCTCTTATTCCCCTTTTGATATATGGACACTATATTTGCCCTTTTCGTATCTTCTGGAATCTCTCCCAACTTCCATGACTCTTCCAGGATGATAGCTGAAAGCTCAGATATCTCCTCTATCAACTCTTTGTGTATTCTGGCATGCATTTCATCAGGTCCTGGTGACTTGTAGACATCTAACTTTTCTAAGTAATTTTATCTTGCTTTTTTATTTTATCTTCTAAACCTATCCCCTTTCCACTAACATTGAGTATCTTAGGCATTTCTTCATCAGACTTCTTGGTAAAAACCAAAACAAAGAAGTCATTAAGCACCTCTGTCATTTCCAAGTTTTCTGATATTTTTCCTCTCTTCTCCAGCCTTGAATGCCTATTTGTTTTCTTCTCCCCCAGCCATACAAGTGTTTTCTCGTATCTGGCCCCCTAGAGATAGAATGTATCCTGTGGACTAATTAGTAAGCCCATTGTCGTCTTCTTCAGATCCCTTCCTGAGACACATTTCTGATGTCTTTATGTGATGCTTCATTTGTTTATATTAACAAATAGAGATTTTGAGCCACTAAGTTGTAACTTTGTAACTTTACGATCTTATTTACAATTACTTTTGTCCTTCCTCTATCATTCTCTCCTGCTGTTTGTACCCACATGAATCTTGTTTCAGTATAATCTGATCCTGCAGGATATCCTTAGTGGACAGACCATTGTGCCTAGGTGCCTACCAAACTTGCACCCATGAAAAATTGGTCATGTACCATGAAATCTGGTCTGCCCCCGTGACAAGTGGTCTTTTTTTAATGTGCTTTTACTTTATACTATGCAAATTTCATAGGGAATACCAACATTTCTCAAACTGCAGGACTTGACCCAAAAGGGAGTTGCACATGGGTCTCAGTGTTATTTTCAGGGGGTGTCTGGAAAATAGCATGTGCTGGCTGGGAACCCTGCTGTGAAGGCAGCACCCCAGCAGTGGTGCAGAAGTCAAAGTAGCAATACCACACCATACCACTCTTACTTCTGCATTGCTGCTTTCAGAGCTGGGCAGCTGGAGTGTGGCAGTTGCTTACTGGGGGCCCAGCTCCATGGGCAGCAGCACACAAGGGTGGCAGTGCCATTCCATGGCATCCTTACTTCTGCAGTGCTGCTGGTGTTGCCTCTGCCTTCAGAGCTGGGTTCCTGGCCAGCAGCTGCTGCTCTCTGTCTGGCTATGTCTATGGTACATTCCCCTTTGGAAAGAGGAACATAAATGAGGGAAATCGAATGAATCCCGTCTACACTGCTATTTTTTCCCCCAAAATACTCTCTTCCGAAAACACAATCGGAAACAGTTATGCAAATGAAACATGAAATTTGTAAATCAGTGCTTCATCTGCATTTTTGATTTCTCACATTTGCATTCCTCTTTTGAAAGAGGAATGTAGTGTAGACGTAGCCTCTGTCCATTTCTGAAAGCAGCCCTGTCACTAGCAGTATGGAAATAAGGGTAACAATACTACAGTCTCCTCCTGCCCCGATAACTAGTTCTTTTTTGAGTCAGGACCCCTACAATTACAACACGAAATTTCAGATTTAAAGGACTGAAATAATTAAATTTATGTTTTTTGAAATCCTGTTATTGTGAACTTGACCAAAATGGACCTTGAATTTGGTAGGGCTCTAATTATGTCCCTGCAGAAACCCTTTGAAGTCAGTGGTTCCACACAGGTACAGTTCTCCACAGCTATGTAACAGCCTGCAGGATCAGGGCTGCAGGCTGTGCAGCACTTAACATAAGATGACCTTTGTGCATTACTGCAATACAAATTGTGAATAATAATAATGATTTGATTGATTTTCTGAGACATATTTTTTAAAAATATTAAGATGAAATTGGAAAATAATCAGAGTTGTAAAATGTGCATTTCCAAATAAATAGTGAAACATGATGCCTTGTGAAACAAAAACTTTAAGTTAAAAATCTTCGTGTATTTAAGTATTTGTTTCTTTACATTGAAATCTGGTTGTATTAAGAGTTCAAGATCATGAAAGTTCATAATTTCAAAAAGGTATATTAATATATTATCTAACATGTTGCTCATTACATTTGTAAGGTGAAGCTGATGACCAGGAAGAAAAAGAAGACACAGAAAAAGAAAACACTGAGAAAGATGATGATGTTGAACAGGAACTTGTCAACACAGACCCTACATGGATAGAATCCCCCAAAACAAATGGCCATATTGTAAATGGCCCATTCTTACTAGAACAACAGATAGAAGAGGAGGATGAAGAAGAGGAAGAATGCCCAAACCCTGAGGAGTATAACCTTGATGAGCCAAATGCAAAAAGTGATTATTCTTATAGTAGCTCCTATGAACAATTTAATGGTGAATTGCCAAATGGACGTCTCAAAATTCCTGAGTCACAGTTCTCTGAATTTTCAGCTTCAATGTTCTCTGGAGCTTTAGAATCTGTAGCTTGTGGTTCAGCTGTTTCTGAGGGATCATCTGTAACTGAAAGAGAAGAGAGCAGCCCATCTCATGATAGGAGCAGAACAGTTTCAGCATCTAGTACTGGAGACTTGCCAAAAAGTGAGTATTTCTCCTCGTAAATGCCTTTATGTATCTGAGAGTTGTAGATGAAATCCTACTTTGGAATGGAATGATGGGGTTAAATATTGTGTGTGCACCATAAACCTATTCAGTGATGTGTATTGAGAAGTTACTTGTGATTTGTATACTGATGAAATTATTTAAATTAGACTTTTTTTACTTATTTACTCCATATATATTGTTAATAGTAAATGTCAGTTATAATTATTTTAAATTTAGTATTTCATCCACTTGGCTTGTTTAAGTTGTCAATTATGTCTTAATTACAAAGCTAGAGGTCAGAATAGGAAACTATGTGGACTTTAATTCCTGCATATGTATATTTAAGAATAGATCAAACTGTTGTGTAAGTGGTTAGACCTATTCCCCCTGTGGGGATTCACGTAAGTACCTAGATATACATGTGGTACAGTGCCATGTTAATTAAGGAGACACATGCATCAATATTTCTACATTTTGGAATATTTACCTTATAATGCACGTTACTAGAGTCGGTATGGGATGTGCTTTGCACTGAGATAGAGGGAGCTCTTAGGATCTCCTTGTTATCAGAGCCAACCTCTCGTTCCATGGACTAGCTTTCGGTTTTTAAAACAGCATTAAAATTAATAACTATTATTATTACTACTATTAATATTAACTTACACAGTAAGTTTCTATTCCTTTTAATTGTGATGATTACCTTCCAAAAGTCAGACATTCACTAAGGCTGAAAGGTGAGGATGGGGAAATGGTGTGGCTTTATTCCACTACAGTAGGTTTGGGGCACGCTCTGTCCCTCTTCTTCTCTACAGTTTATCAAAATGGAGTTAGTTAAATGTAAGCATCATGCCATTAATCTTTCCCAAGATCCTTGAGCTGCAGGAACATGCAATCATCAATACTGTAGGAGCCACCTAGTGTTTCGTGGGGTTCTGAGGAACATGGTTGGGTACGTTATTAGGCTGAGATGGAAGTGGAAGAAGTGAGATTTTGGGGGTTAAGGATATAAAAATTATTATTTTGAGGGGAGGTACGTTACTAAGGGATTGTTCCATGAATGGCATGTTTTGTGGGCAAGCTCCTTACTAACAGTTTGGTACTAGATCAGAAAATATAGATACTTCAGAAATGCTCATATAAGCTGTTCTTAACAAGTGATTGTTAGCAGTTGTTTGCTAAAGAGCTGCTCTGTTGATTCAATGGTTGTGCCTAGTTATAATGCCCGATGTCATATCAGCTGAACATCTGGAGTAGGTTTGTATTTATTCCACCTTGTCCTGTGTATCCTCCTCTCTCATCTGCAAGAGAATTTCAAGTGTGGTGGAAAAGAATCATGCCTGCAGTGAGGCTCCTTCACCTGGCATTCAGCAGTAGTAGTGAAACTTGAATGGGATATGCTTCTGGTCACTTTCATACTGTTTTGCTGTTCCACAAAAATCTTAGGTGCAGAAGCAACACATACCTAGGGAAAGATGCCGTGCTTCCTTTTCTGCAGTATCTGGGAGAACAACATCTTCACAGCCTTTAAATTCTGGACTTCTGTTATTCTTGTGGACTGAGTAGCACTCCAGGAACTCTTTTAGTGCTCAGTGCTGTGCTGCTCCCCTCTCATTCCTGCTTTGCTCCCTGAACAAGGGGCCACAAAACATATTTTATTGGTTGTTTGCCTCTCCTTCCTTATCAAGCACAGCAGCAGTGGAGAATTGCATCTGGTCTGCTCTTAGGCAGAATAGCTTTCATGTGGTCCAGCAGATGCAAAACGTGAACCAAACCGGAGAATGTCATTTTTGCTGCTGCATCTAGCTCCACTAAGTAAGCAGTATTAGCAGGAACAATAACAAGGTGTGTGATCCTTGAGGAAAACCTAAAGGAGGGAAGTGGAACGAGAAAACATCAATGACTGGAGTCAGGGAAGCCAGCTAAAGTGAAGGCAGCACCAAGAATGAGTCCAAATAAAATTCATTTTGATCCAGGTTAGGGGCATGAGCTAAGTGTGAGCATTCTGGGATCTCTGTGACCTCTACAGTAAGCAGTGTAGCTGGCCCAGGTTCCACATGAGATGCTCGGGCAGTCCCTGGGCTAGCCACACCAGCTACTTCTGAGGTATGGTCAGGCCACCACACCCTCCCACAGTAGCAGCTGGAGCTTGGATGTAGGAGGGAATTGGAATGTTGGAGGGGGTGAAGGCTCTGGCACATGCCTGGGAGGGAGCTCCCTGGGAGCAGCAATATATCCTTCCCTCAGCTCCATGTGCTGCCTTTGCTCACAAGTGCTGCCCCTGCAGCTCTCACTGACCCCAGTTGCTTGGCCGTAGGAGCTGTGATGCTCTGAGCAGAGGCAGTGCACAGAACTACTTGGCTACGCCTGTGCCTAGGGCTGAGAGAGAGACAAGATGCTGCTTCCAGGGAACCATGCAGAGTGAGGTAGGGAGTCTGCCAGCCCCGCAGTACCCTCCCTTGCCCCCAGCACCACCCCCAGCACCTGCCAGCTGCACACCACCCCCTTTCCCCACCAGCACCTGGGGAACCCTGTGTTTGTGCCATTCACAGCACCCAGTCACGCTTTCCTCCCCCTGTTTAGTCAGGGGTGTATACTACAATTCATAGACAGGTCAGAAGCCATGAATTTTTGTTTACTGCCTGTCACCTGTCCATGACTTTTACTAAAAACATTTGTGACTAAAGCATAGCCTTACTATTAAAAATATGAATTGGGATCAATACAATAAAGGTCTGACAGCCCAGTTAGCATAGAGCAAGAGATCTGAGATGTGCTTGTGAGACTTTGGAAAAACAAGTATAGAGGTCTGTATTTTCCGTATGAATGTCTGAGACAGAAAGTGTTGGTTTGGTGAAGTTTTTTTGGAGCTAATTGTGGTCTGTTTAGCAAGCTTCATTTAAAAACTGTGTGGGAGGTTCAAGAATACCAGGAGGCTTGTGAATGCTTACAAATGTGAGTGTGGAGTAGCATCAGGCATAGCAGTATTTTGTGAATAGCAAATAAATAACCTCCTGGGAATATTATGCACTAGCTGGGTTAGAGGATAATGAGGTTGGGAAGAAGCAGAGAGTATTAGTCTTAACTAGGAAAGGAAAAGTAAGCATCGAAAAGAGATGAAAGGACAAGTGATTTTGATACATGATTTAATGAAATCACAGTTCAGAAATTATCTTAGATACTACAGTGATGACTTCTATAAAATACCCATAGACCATTTGATCTAGATAAAGAAAACAGGATAGTATGCTGCCTCCCAGATGCCAGCAAAGAAAAGTATAAGAACAAAAAAGATCTCCTACTGCCAAGGAGATGGACTAGATAAATTTTAAAAGGTCAAGAGCAGGAAAGGAGGACCCTCTCTGCCATTAGGGACCTCTGAATAAAAACAGTGCAGGTCAAAAAAAGAAAGTTTCTTTTGTGAGTTAACATATCTCATAGAGCTAGAAGGGACCTTGGGAGGTCATCAAGTCCAGTCCCCTGCCTTCTTAGTAGTACTAAGCACCATCTTCTTCTTTTTAAAGTCTGTTTACCCCAGATCCCTAAATAACTCTCCCAAGGATTGGGCTTATAACCCTGGGTTTAGCAGGTTAGTGCTCAAACCCCTGAGCTATCCCTCCCCCCAACATGCTTTGGGGTCCATATTCTGGGGTTGGGTGTGGTTGGGTGTAGTGGCACATGATTCAAGGCAGTTTCATAAAGGACAAACACACATTATGGGTGGGATGAGGATGCACTATGTAATGGCAGCAGATTTAGGTACCTACCCATTCATTCTTAACCTGGTTTTCAAGGCATCCCTGATTTTCGTTTCATCTCTCTGCACTCTCCTGATTGCTGTTATGTCTGGCTGCTCATAATTACTGGCCAGGAGATTTGCCTCCGCCCTCCATGCTGGTATGAAATTTTCTCCCTCTGCCTCACAGATTTTATGAAGAATACAGCAGGCCCCTACGACATCTCAAAACACCCATGTTGTCTTCACTGAGGTCTGAGCAGGTCAAAAGGCACCTGAACGTGGCTTTTAAATGGCCGAAGGTACATTCTACCACCGTTTTGCATCTGTTCAGCATATAGTTGAGTAGTTCCTTACTGCGGTCCAGGGTGCCTGTGTATGGCTTCATTAGCTAAAGGAGCAAGGGGTAAGCAGGGTCATCAAGAATCACTATGGGCATTTTCATGTCGCAACTGATAATTTTCTGGTCTGGGAAGAAGTACCACCCTGGAGCTTTCTAAACAGACTAGAATTCCTAAAGATATTTATGTCTTGCACCTTTCCCGGCCATTCCATGTTGACATCGGTGAAACGACCTTTGTGATCCACCAACACCTGCAACACCATGTCACATAGTGCCCACACCTGATCACAGAGTTGACTTATTGTGTCCCCATTAAATTGCCTAAATTTGACTGTGGCTGCAGTGCATTGTGGGCACCTACCCACCTATCCTGCAGCCCCACTGCATTTTGGGTTTCTGTGCCAGTGTCTTGAGGGGAAAAAAGAGTCACCACAAGTGGTTCTGGATGTCTGATGTCATCATTCCAGAGTGCATTTGCCTCACTTCCTGCTGGAAAAAAACACAGCAAAGCGAATTTTCACACCACTTTTTACATTGCCTACCACTCACCACTACAAGAATAGATGGATCCAGAAGATGCTTCAGTCTTTTGCAGAGTGTTTAATGATGACTTCCCACACTGTACTGCAGTATCTTCTGAATGTAATGAGCCTCTAGTATGAGCACCTCGAGATGAGGGGCATTTCCACACATCAAGAGTGGGAGAAGAGGAATGCAGAGATGATGGCACCACTAGATGTACTGTACACCACGGAGCACAGATTCTGGTCCTGCAAAACCAGCTCAGACTGGTGGGACTGCATCATTTTGCAGGCATGGGATGATCAGCAGTAGCTGCAAAACTTCTGCATGCGTAAGGTCACTTTCATGGAACTTCATGAATTGTTGTCAGATCTGCATCCTTGCTGGAAAAAAAAATGTAAATGATTTACTGAATAAGAGTGAGAAGAATTGTTGCAGCAGTGCATTGTCCCACAGTTCCCTCAGCCCCATAGATTCTGGGTATTTTTGCTGGTGCAGCATGCGGGAAAAAAATGCTATGCAAGTGGTTGTGGGTATGTGATGTCATCTTCTCAGCTTGCATTGCCCTCTTTCCCCTCCCATGGAAAGCAAAGAGCCACTTTTCCAGGAGGGAGAAAGGAAGTAAGGAAGGAAAAGTAATGGTATGGCATCAGCAGAGAGTGCCAAATTAACTGAAATCTCTTGTTTCTGTAAGTGAATTGTTTTTCTACCTGGAGGGAGGGATAGCTCAGTGGTTTGAGCATTGGGCTGCTAAATCCTGGGTTGTGCATTCAATATTTGAGGGGGCTGTGTAGGGATGGGGGCAAATAGATTAAAAAAAAACGGTCTGGGATGGCATTAGGTCCTGTTGTGAGTGTAGGGGACTGGATTCCATGGTCTCTCAAGCCCCCTTCCAGTTATGACATGGGTATATCTCCATATAAAATTGTAGCTGAATTATCAGAGATTTTACAAAAAGCAGCAGGTGCTTGCAATGGACAGCAAGGTGTCTGTAGTCATCTCAGCTGTTCCTACACCCACTGTTCCCTGTGTTTTTGGGGGGCCAAAGCATGAAGTCAGAGGATATGAAAGTTAGGAAAAAGATTTTGGGCTTCCCACTACATTGTTTTTTCCAAAATGTGATTGTACTGAAATCTCTTACACCAAACAGAAATAGGAATCTCAGCTGGCCCTCCATCCATTGTTCCTTGTGTTTTTGGAGGACCAAACCATGAAGAAAGAGGATAGGAAAGGTTAGGGAAAATATTTTATAACTGAAATACCAAACATTTTGCCAAAAGCAGCAGGTGCCTACAATAGGTGGCAAGCCTCCAAAAATATTTTTGGTGGGAGTTCTGGAGTTTGTGGCTGCAAAACTAATTGAAGAGGTCCTCATGGTGTCTGCAAGGCCCTGCAAGTCTTAGCTTCCAGGGGAGTCTTCCTCCCAGCGGCAGCAAGCACCTGAATATATATATTCAGGGCAAGGGTGTCTGGGGTATGTGGCTGCAGAGACAGTATAAGAGGTCCCTGCGGGGCCTTGCAGGCACCTGCAAGGACCTGCTAGCCTTAGCTGCCAGAGGGAAACTTTCCCCCAGTGGCAGCAAGCCCGAATATATTTTTTTGCAGGGCGTGAGGTGGGTGAGTGCAGAGCCAGTTGAAGAGGTCCCTTGGGCAACAGCAAGCCCCCAATAATTTTAGCCACTGGTGGAAACTGCCCCTGGGGAGCAGTAAGGCCCCAAAAATCTTTTCTGCCCTTGGTGCCCTCACCGCATGCAAGCCAGGACGTGGTGCTGCCTGGCACCATGGTCTACACTGAGCAGCAGGCACATGCTTTTATAGGTTCAGGGCCTAGCCACGTGATGTGGTTGAGTTCAGGAAAGACCCCAACTGCGTGGCGCCTGTGCGGGAGGGAAGGAACCTCTGCACAAATGTAAAGTGCAGAAAAATGTTCCTTGGCCTCTCATACAAGTACAAGCCTCCACAGCCTAGCTACCACGTGGTGTGGCAGAGCAGGGGCTGGCACCAGCTCAGAAAAAAACAAAACAAAACACAAAAAGTATTCATCTGGCAGAGGCAGAGACAGAACCGTAGCTGAACTAATAGCAGAGGAAGAAAGAAGCTTCTCAGACTTTCATACAAGTGTAACACCACAGCCATGCTGATAGCAAGGAAAGACAGACAGAGCCATGAGTGAACTAACAGCAAAGAAAGAAAGAAGTTTCTCAGCCTCTCTCAGAAGCATGACACCACAGCCATGGGCTTCCTGGTGCCAAACTGAAATTTGTGGGCTTCCTGTTGCCTCATTTGTGCACACGTGGAGAGCAGCGGAGATGGAAATGGACAGAACGGAGCACTGTGAGGCTTTGTGGGTTACATACGGGACACCTGTGGAGGCTAATGAATCCGATTCAGATGTGGCGTTTACACACTAACCTTTATTGGAACTTTTAAATTCGAACGTGACGCTATGCCAAGCTGGTTCTGACGATATTGTGATATCGATATTAGTGCTGCCTAATTCAAGCTAGTGGTATTTAGTGACATTTTAATATTGAGCTAACTGCCTTAACTTTGAATTTAGCTCATAGTGTAGATGAAGCCTAAGTGTATGTGTAGCGTGTTTGTGATAAGATTTAATTACAACTTATTTTAAATGAGAATTTTAGTATTTTATAGATATAAAATAAAAAATAAATTAAAAATCTGATTTTTTAAATTAAAAAAATCATAATTTTTATCCTCCCTCATTTGCACTGATTTTCATTATGTTTGTTCTCCAGTCACAGCTAACCTATTTTGGTGAACCCAAAATGCATAGAATTCCTCAGCCATTGCTGAGTTTTCTGCTATTGTCCTTCTGTTCAGATTGAGTAAAAGGCCTACTTTTTCCTTATTCTTTCTCCTGCATTTAATTTATTTGTAAAGTGTTTTCTTGTTACCCTCACATTGCACATGGTTTAAATCTCATTTTTGTCTTCAACTTTCTACAGTAAACGCTTTCATGTCCAGCAGCTCCAGGTCCAGGAGGTTTCTGGTTATTCAGATATTCTGGATAATAGAGAGGTATACCTAGCAGTGCATAACACTAAAGAAAAACAAGATTAGATATTAAGAAATGAACAAAAATGTATGCCGAGTACTTTATTTACCAACAAAAGTACAGTACACTGTAAACTTATACTGTATTTGATGTATTTATTTGTATTTAGTTTCACTGTACTGTACTTACAGAAAATGTAATTAAAATTCACTTATGGTTAAAATGCAGGTTATTTGAGAGTTCTGGATAATAGAATGCTGGATATGACAGAGTTTAAAGGTCTCCTGGTTAAGCCAACTAGCAGAGAGGGAGCCATGCTAGTCTATACACTATCAAAACAAAAAGCAGTCAAGTAGCACTTTAAAGACTAGCAAAATAGTTTATTAGGTGAGCTTTCGTGGGACAGACCCACTTCTGTCCCATGAAAGCTCACCTAATAAACTATTTTGCTAGTCTTTAAAGTGCTACTTGACTGCTTTTTGTTTTGGTTAAGCCAAGGTGGTCTCATTCCATACTTAATAGTTTCCCTATGCAGTGTTTTTTGTTTTGTTTTTTTTTTTACCCTTAGTAATGTCTCTTTAATATACTGCCAATTCTTCTGGACTTCCTTTTCACCGTAGGGATCTTACTTACATATTCTCTGAGCTTGCTGAAATCTGCTTTCTTGACATCCATTGTCTTTTATCTGATGTTTTCCCTTCTACCATTCCTTACATCTGTGAACTCCTGCAATTTCATGCTCATGTTCACATAAGTGAGCATGTATATATATATAGAGAGAGACACACACACACATCTCATAGAGCTGGAAGTGACATCAGGAGGCCATCTAGTCCAGTCCCCTGCCCTCTTGGCAGGCCCAGCCTCCATCTCCCTCCCCGTTTTTGTACCCCAGATCCCTAAATGGCCCCTTCAAGAATTGAGCTCAATAACCCTGGGTTTAGCAGGCCAATGCTGAAACCACTGAGCTATCCCTCCCTCCCAAGTCCACTTTTCTCTTCGAATGTTTACCAAGTTCCTCCTTTTTTGACAGTTTCACATCTAGAATAGCCTCTTTCCTTGTCTCTTTCTCCACCTTCTGAAATAAAAGGTCTTCAATGCATTCCAAGAATTTATTGGATAGTCTGTGCCCTGCTGTGTTATATTTCTAACAGATATCTGTGTAGCTAAATCCACCTATCACCAACAAGTCCTGTGTTTTGGATGTGTTTGTTATTTGGTTTTAAAAAGCCTCATTCATCTTTTCTTGCTGGTTAGGTGATCTGTGATAGCCACTTGCCATGACATTGCCTTGTTATTTTTTCATCCCCTTTATCTTTACCTGAGACTTTCAACAGGTCTGCCTTCTACCTCTGTGTCGACCTCAGTGCAAGTGTATACATATTTGGGGGGGCAGGAAACTCTTCTTTTTTCCCTGTCTGACCTGACCAGCCAGTCAAGTACCTGAGAGAGAACGCTCAGAGCTGTGGTCCTCCCTGTGTCATAACTAGAAGTGGCCATCCCTGATGCTTCAGAGGAAGGCGATTTTTTTAAAAAAACCCTACCCTGTGTGGTGCAGGGGAGAGAATTGCTTCCTGACCCCTGCAGGGTTGTAATTTGCTTGCAGTAGAAGAAAACCATATAAACATTCTTCTTGATGATTTTGTCCATAACTATTGCAAGTTATGGTTGGCATTTTTCTTCCTCAAAGAAGATCCCTGTGATTGTCTTTACCGTCTCACCTTCAGTGGTCTGGTGCTGTCTTTTCAGGAGGGTGGCTTGAAGTTCCTGCTAGAATCTTCTCCTACTAATGCTTTGAACAAATGAATGACTGCAGAGATGTGAGGCATTTTTTCAGTACTTTCCAAGGCTCAGGACAATTCCTTCATAGGAATCAGTTTTTGTTGGTCTGGAAATGCAATCCCAAGCATGCATTTCAAAGTCTAGTCCCCACAGGCTAATAAAGCTGAGGTATTGATAGACCACAGAGTTAATAATTTTGTTCTTATCACATAGAATTTAGCAATTTATAATCTACATGAGAATCTTTTTTGTAAATCTTACATCTTCCAATCCAAACTGTATGTTTTCTTTAATCTGCAAATAGCAAAATTATTATTGTGGAAAGAGAGTTGTACATGGAAGCTTACTTAGCAATATCTTTAATAAAGTATCTATTACATATTAGCTATCTTCTATCTTGAGTGAAATATTAGGGAAAGATAAAAATGGGAGTAAAATGTTTTACTGATAGTGTAGGATGGGATTCATCTTGCATAAGTATGCAGGACTCAAGATGTTAAAATTCTTTGTGTTAACAATCTAATGTGTTATTAGAAGCACTGGTAAGGAAACCTAAATGTCACTTTAAATTCTCATAAATGTCAGCTAATGATTTTGAGGCCACCAGATTTTTAAGAAACGGGATAAAGTGCCAGACTAGAAGTTGTTGTTCAAAGACAACGAAAAACATTCCATGGATACTAACTGATCTAATTCTTGTTTGCACTAGCAAAAACCCGGGCTGCAGACTTATTGGTGAATCCTTTGGATCCAAGAAATGCAGATAACATTAGAGTTAAAATTGCTGACCTGGGAAATGCTTGCTGGGTAGTAAGTATAAAAACTCTTATCTTAAGTGTTCAGCTGTCATTATTTACAAAAAGCCTCTTTATTATTCAGTGTCTTTCCATTAATGCCGTTCTTTCAATTTTAGCATAAACACTTTACTGAAGACATCCAGACAAGACAGTATAGATCCATAGAGGTTCTAATAGGAGCAGGTTACAGTACACCTGCTGATATCTGGAGTACAGCCTGTATGGTAAGAACAAGAATATGCTGTTATTTTATTATGTCAGTCAAGCTTTGTTTTACCAAATAGAATCCATTGAGAACAGTTGCTTATTTATAGTGCAAACTTGGATAGATGGGTCTTATTAAAAACTATGAAATCACAGTACCAATACTGTAGCTGAGATGATAACCATATTTGCACTATGTGCTTGATTGTTTTCCTGACACTTCGTCTCTCCAACATCCTACCATGACCACCTCAGTTTCTTCTCATTGCCTGTGGCTAGAGTTGGAGCTCTGTATGTTGTCTTCACCTCATAGGTTCACTTTGTTTTCTGAGAAATTTTCTTGTGTAGTTTAAATGTTAGTTTATTGTTAGTAGATTAGTTGGCAACACACTTCACAGGGCCCTGGACAGTGTGGGGCTGGATTGGTTCTGGGCCCATTGCAAGGGGTAAGTCCTCAGGTAGAAGGGATGAGGCTAGGAGCAGCTAGCTCTCAGCACCACCAGACTGCACTGCATCTCCCCCAGCCAGCCCTCAGCATTGCCCAAACCATGCTGTGCAAGACTCCAGGGTGATTTTAAAGGGCGTGGGACCCTGGGCCCTTTTAAATCTCTGGGCCTCAGGGCAACTGCCCCCTTTGTCCCTCTCCACTCTAGTAACTATCCTTCCAGCCGTGAATCACAATGACTGGTTTTCAGCCCTGGATCTACAAGACACTTATTTCCACACAACAGTCCTCCTTAGTCTCAGTTTCTCAGATTGGTTGGGGCTGACCTTGCTACCAGTACACTGTGCTGTCTTCTGTCATGTCTTCCATTTCTCAGCCTTCACCAAGTGTGAGATTGCAATAGTGGTGTGTCTCAGGAAGAAGGAATTCAGACCTTCCTGTATCTGAAGCAAATTCAACCATTTCTGTTGGCTTTACACTATGCCTGTTCAGTCATCTGCGTCTGATCCTAAACAGCGGGAAGTCAGTATTGCATCCAGCTGAAAGAATCAACCTCATTGGGGCCCAGATAGACTTCACAGGTTCAGGAGTGTTTCTACCAACTGAGCAATCAGGTGGTCTACCCCGTATGTCTTAAGTTGCTGTCTTAGTCCTCAGCCACAGCCCTAGTATGCTTGAGGTTGCTAGCCCACAAGGCCACATTTACACAGGTAGTCCAATATGCCAGGCGGTTCCTGTGCCTCTTCAGATGTAACTGAAGTTTGTTGACCATCCAAATTGCTATCCCGTGGGCACTCTGATCGAACTCCTCCAACCAATCCTGGGTTTCATCTAATAGGGGTGAAGAATTCATGAGAAAGGGATGGTGCTTAGTCCTGCGGAGAAGGCAGGGGACTGGACTCAGTGACCTCTTGAGGTCCCTTCTAGCTCTCTGAGATATGTAAATACAATGTTCTTCTCACTCAGCCACCACTGACCATGAATCTAGGGATTGATGCCTCCTTAATGGGTTGGGGGAGTGCATTTATACCCACTGAAAGGTCAAGGCCTTTTGTCAGAGGGAGAAGTTTCTCTGCATATCAGGATCTGGGGCAGAGATGAGCAAACTATGGCTTGTGGGCTGCATCTGGCCCATCAGGTCTTTTAGTCTTTCCCTTAGGATTACCAGTCCAGTGGCGCAGTGGTGTTAAGGTAGGCTGCCCCGCCCTGTCCCTGTGCCCCTCCTGGAAGCAGCCAGCACATCCCTGTAGTGGGGCAAAGGGATCCACCTGGTGCTCTCACTGGCTGGCACTGTCTTCAGTAGCTCCTCTTGGCTGGGAATGGGGGACTGTGGCCAATGGAAGGTGTGAGGGCAGTGCCTGCAGGGGTGGGCATTTCATGGAGCCACCTGCACTCCCTCCCTCAAGAGCTGTTTTCAGATGATTCCAGGAGCAGCACAGAGGCAGGGCAAGGGTGGGGAAGCCTATGTTATTTCTGCTGTGCCGCCAACCAGGAGCCACCTGAGGTAAGTGCCAACTGGCTGAAGACCACACCCCAACCCTAAACTCCCTCACACACCCCTAACCCCACCCTTCCTTCACCTCAACCCCTTGCCCTTAGCCCCCTCCCACATTCCAACCCAAGGACCTCATTTTAGGAGGGCAAGATGGGGTGCAGCTGTATGTACTGGATGGTTGATTGTTTTTCTTCCCTTTCCCCTGACTATCTGAGAACAATGGGAAAGTAGACAGTAGAAGCCCTCAATGAGGATGGCCTATTTGGCCAAGTGGAAGCACCTCTCAGCGTATGGTCATTAGCCTGCAGAGTTCAGTCAACACTGGCGTATATCCAGGACATCGTGAAGTCCCTGTTATACCTTCCAACATATGGTCTTGCACTTAATTCATTGCACGTCCATTTGGCAGTAATTTTGGCATTTCACCCACCTGTTTGTGGAAAGTCTGATTGCAAACTCCATGATAGTGAAGTCTGTGAAAGCTGTTGCTCAACTCCAGCCACCTGTTAAAGAGCTGGTTCCTTTGTGGATTCTTAATATTTTAGTAGTTCTTATGAGACCTCTATTTGAGCCTCTGATGACTGTTTTCTCCCTTGTGTGTCAGAAATCTTCCTTCTGTGTGGTGATAACATCTGCAGAGAATGTGTGAGAGTTGCAGGCTCTGATGGAAGAACCTTATTATATGAAATTTTCTGAAGGCAAAGAAACCTTTTTGGCTGCATTCTCAATGTTTTTTTCAAAGGTGGTTTTACAATTTCATTTGAACCAAGTTATATATCTACCAGTATTCTTCCCTAAGCATCTTTCAACCCTAGAGGAACGAAGTCTTCTACATTGCATGTTAGGCAATGTCTGACATTTTAGCTGGGTAAAAGAAAACCTTTCTGTCCCTTGCCTCTTCTGTTTGTTTTACATGCAGACTGAATACAGGGTCAAGTAATCTCTTCACACGCAATTTCTATGGATAACTTCTTGTATAATGACAGCATATGACATAACCCTGGCTATGCCACCTCCTACTTATTCCACAAAAGTTTAGGTGATGTCAGTTCAGTGACATTTCTAAAGGTCGTTCCTATGTTGGGCACCTGCAGGGTGGCCACTTAGTCCTCTAGGCATACTTTGCAAATCATTTTCCTATCACAGCTGCATCACAGTCAGATGCAAACTTGAGGAAGGCAGTCTTGCAGTCCTTTAAATAGACTTCAGGTGCCACCTTCTGTGAGTATGCTTGCAATGCATTCACTTGAATATACATTAAATCCTTGATTTAATGGACTAATGGAGGTTAGGGGTGTCCGTTAATGCTGAAGGTCCATTATATCTGAATGGTTATACCGTATGATGATGCACTGACCTTTCCAGTCCATCACTCACGCCTGTCCTCTGCCCCACCCTTCCCTTCCCTATGCTTCCCTTCCGCCCTTCTGCCCCATTCTTCCCCTCACACCTCCCTGTCCCAGTTACCGGGAGAGGAAATGCACGCCAGCCTGGCTCCTTCTACCTCCCACAGCTCTCAGCTGCAGCTCCTCCAGCCTCAGCCATTGACCTCAAGATGTGCTTCAGACATGTATTCCATGACTTGCCCTCCATCCCCATGCTTAAGAGTCTGTACTTCTGACATCTGGTTTGAAGGACCTGAGTGGGTTGAGGCAGTGCTGTCCTTAGACAGTTAGGAGAGCAGCTATGATTGCAGGGTATAACCGCTGACTCCTGTGTACTACTAGGCAAAGTTTCTTGGTTACAGTGTGTTGAACACACATATCACATGGAATACCCATCTGCGTCATATCAGGGAGGATAACAGTTACAGATAGTTAACCTGTGCTTTATTGGACAAGATGCTTTTGAAATATCAGAGGTAATGGAAAAAACTTTCATTTTTAACAGGTCATGAATCAGTTGAAATTAGTCCAATAAACTAAGTTTAATTTCTCTTTTTTTCCCTCACTATAAAGTTGCAAAAAGGCCACTAGAAGAATTTTTGAGCTTTTTGACAGTGATATTACTTGTATTCACAGAAGAATGAAAGAATCAGGCCAGTGGTCTAGATATTGGATCAGACCAATGGTCCATCTAGCGTCATATCCTGTCTTCTGGTGGTGGTCAATACCAGATGCTTCACAGAGCATAAACAGAACAGGAGACTTGATGAGGTGATTCACTTGTTATCCAGTCCCACCTTCTTGCAGTTTGAGAATTAGGGACAGTGAGAGCTTGGGGTTGCAATCCCTAACCATCTTGGCTAATAGCCATTGATGAACCTCTCTTGCATTAACTTATCTTATTCATAACGTTTGTAGGACCAGAATTTGGAAATAGACTGATATGCGGTTGTTGCAATCGACCGTGCAAATCCAATATTGAATGGATAAGCCACAAGAGAAGCTGCAGACTCAAGCACTGCCCATAGATCCTCACCACCGCTGCTAACCACCATCTCTGGAGATGAAAGGGGCCATATAGTAGGATCAGAGATTTAGACTGTATGATATGATGCAAGTGACTTATTTTGTTTATAAATTAGGAAAATGTATTAAACCGTAGAAGTGATTTTAAAAGCAAAATACAATAATTTTCAAGAGACCTACTCAAGGAGCAACAGCTAGGTAATAATTATAAAAATACTTTGTCCAAAGATAGTGGATGGGGGTTGTAGGAGAGGGCTGAATTGTACAATGAGTTTGTGAATCTGAAAGATTAGAAAGCTTGTGAGGCTCTCATGTAAGGGAAAAAAATAAATATTAGAAACCTGCAGAGATTAGAAGTTTAGTATATCTAGTGTTTGGAGCAGTCATAGTAGTTCTAACCAATTCATAGTTAAAATTGCAACTTGGTTTCCAATATAAGCCTGATTTTGGCCTCTACGCTAAAAGCTACAACAGACTATGAATGCTCCATACCCCTAACTCCCTGAATTTCTATATTGGTTTTGAAGTAAAAAGTGGATTTTTTCAGCTAAATAGGCTGTGGATTGGATCCTGGAATTAAAAGTTCCTACAAATACAAGTATTCAGTGGTGTTCAGGAACAAACAAAAAAGAGAGAGATCAAGCTTGGTTGTTTCTTCTGGTTATACCAGTCAGATCAATTGTAGATGATAGATTTCAGATAATTTAGACATTAAATGTGTAATTCCATCTTTTCAGATATCTAGGATCCTGTAAGTTTACCTTTCCTCTGAATTCCTTGCTCTTTAATGGTTGTTTTCTTTATTAATTATAAAATTCTTGTAGGCATTCACAAGGAATTCACTTGGTATTGATACGTCCACTTAGTGCTACTTCACCTTAACATATTTTTTTGGTATTTAAATAGTATTTTTTTCTTTACCTTAAGGAGTTAAGGTTTGTCGTTGCAGTCTATCTGGCTAACTTTGTGGTCAGCTTTGCAGGTGACTTTTCAGACTGATCTGAAACTTACAAGGTCTACAGGCTGCAAGTGTAATTATTTGCAACCGTGCACTTTTTGCTAGTGTGTAATCATTTACTACTGTGGCGTATTTGCTAGCCTGTGTGTACGCTGCAAGCTTGGTAGGTGACATTTTTGGATCCCGTAAATTCTGTCAGTTATGCTGTGATTCAAAGAATGTAAAAGTGCTGTCTGGATCTGAACACCTTGTAAGTTTTGTGAGCGAAACTCCTCCTCTGTAAAACACTTACAGCACTGCTCTTTCTGCTTGGTGTCCAATGGGAATTGAAAGATCTCCACGCTTGTGGTTGTGATCTTTCTGTATTTGTTGCAGCTCCCTGCCGAGCTAGGTTACTTCAGTTCCCTCCCCAGATAAATTAGTTACCCCTCCCCCAGAGCCAGGCACCCCCAGCCTTCCCATTGTAAATGCCAGCAACTCACCAGAGTCACTGCTGAGGCTAGCAGAGCAGCTTGGGGCCGCTGGAGCCACCGGGGCTGGTGGAGTGGCTTTTGGGGCTGTGGGAGCAGCTGGGCCATCAGAGACACTGGAGCCGCCACATGCGACTCTCACCAGGGGTTGGTCATGTGCACAAGGAGGTGGCACTCGTGTGGCTCTAGGAAGAGCTGCTTTTTTAGGCTCCAAGAGCCACATGTGGCTCCAGAGCCAGTGGCCACACCATGGTGTTCCGTTCGCCACATGTGGCGAGTGGCAACTGTATTGGACACTGCAGCATTAGACTTCTTGGTGTAAGGGTCGTATGCTGAGGCATGATGCATATGTGCAACTTGCATTGAATCTTATTGGAGTTGTGGTGCTCAACATCTAGCAGGGTGAAATCATAGATAATATATAGAAAAGAGGAGAGCAGACTAAGAAAGCAGCATGAAAAATTAGCATTTTTGATTGTGTGGTTAGACATATGCTTTCAGAATGTAAATAAAATGTATATATTATGATGAAAAGAGCAAACATCTCATACTTATTATAATGAAAAGGTGGGAGGTTAGTTGTGGAAGCAAAACTGATAAAATTAATTTTAGTAAAGAGTTAAAAGAAAGTAAGTAAAGAAACTTACAATAGGAAGAGGAAGGATAATTCAGATTTAAGGAACTTGATGGTGAACAGTGGAAATGTTCTGGTACTTTCCGGCAATGTTTATATTCAACGTTCTTCCCCTCCCCGGACATACTGTACAATCTAACAAGCTTCGTCCACCACTTTGTGAAAGTTTTAAATCAAGTAAGTTGTCTTAGAATATATTAGTAGGATTCGTACAAATAGATGGTAATTTGATTTTCCTAGGGTGTCTTTTCTACTTAAAAGTAACCAAACAAAGATGATAATACATGTAAATAATATCATCAGCACACTATATTTCACAGTTACATGTTGTCATCAAGAATGTGACTTTATTTTAGTACAATGAAAAATATGTTTCACTGGTTTTATTTTTCACTACCTCTGTTTTCCATTAAAAAGTTTACAAGATACATTTTATGCTTTTGTGTCAGGATCCAGAATGGTGCACCATGTTGGCATACAGCACTCTCACTGTAGACTTGCCAAGCAAGTGACGTAATCTGTACATTTTTAACTTTGTAGTTATATAAAAACACAATTAATTACTATGCACAAAAATAATTAACACATATATAAATAAATGCACAAGATGGAAATATATAAATAATAAAATGGACTCATTATTTGTAAGACCTGGGGAAAAACAAAATATAACAAATTACATAATAACCCATAGAGATCATGCAGGGCATCAGTTATCGAAATTACTTAGATGGATGAGAACATTGGTCATTTGCAGGGACTAATACAGCGGTGGACAAAACCAGCTTTGTGGGCTGGATCTGGCCGGATCCAAGCATTTCTCTCCAGCCAGTGCAGTGGATTAGCAGACTACAGCCAGCAGCAGGTACGCTGCTGCAACGACCCCCCGCCCCCAAGCTACCCACACTCCCCCATTCCCTCTGCAGTCAAACTGCTCCTGGGATTCTCCTGCTAGCTGTGTAGAAGGGGAGAAGGTGGAGGGGAGAGCGTAGTGCTCAAATCAGGGTGTTCCCCTGCCCTTGTACCCCATCTCTGTAGCCATGGATGGTGAGCGACTCAAGAGTGCAGAGCAGGAGAGGGGAGATGACAGAGCAGGACAGATTTCCCTTAAGAGGACAGAGAGTGGCTTCTCTCAGAAACTTACTCAGCTGCAGCCAGTACACACACACTGCGTCACTGTCACACACACGTAGTCTGTGGCACACACACACAGTCACTCACGTATACACTGTGTCACAGAATCTCTCACACACACACACACACAGTTTCTTTTTCATACTCACACACTTTGTATCTCTCTTTAGTCCCCAGCCCCAACCTTTCTACCCAAGGCTCCATCCCGTTCAGGGGGGCCAAGAGCAGGCCCGCAGCCAGCACCAAAATTTGTGGAGTGGCTCCTCTGCAAAAATTGATGCCCACCCCTGGAATAATATGTACTAATCTAGAAAAGTATGAAGTAGTTTCATATGTGAGCAGACATCCCCATATTTTTTTCCAAGTGTTTCTATTAGACAGTGGGTTTTTTTTCATTTAATGTAGTAGTAAGAGTTCTCACAAAGCCAATCTGTGTATGGGGGATGAATTGCAGTTTTCCATTTTCTCCAGATAACTCTCCAAGATACTAAAGTAGTTACTGCAATCTATTACTTAACGTTATCTGGAAATACAAAACCAAGCACCCCTAAAATAGACAAACTTGGGGAAGGAAAGATAACATTTAAAGTTTCTGAGAGCGTGCTGAATATGGTGTTCCAGAACAGATTAATTTGACAGATATGGAGGATGTGTGAAAAGCTAGCATGTGGTTGTTTGAATCTCCAGTATTCATCTGGCTTTACAGACATTTTGGAGTCCAGTAGTATCTTAGTTAGGAGGAATCACACAGACAAAACTTGGAGTCACCTGTCACATTAAACCAACAATTCTCCCAGGTTTCTGTTATGATAGTAAGGCTAAGTTTTTCCCCATCTTTCTCTGAGATTGAGTTTTAGAGGTTAATGCACAGCATTAAACAATGTAAAAGTAATTCTTAAAAGGTTATCTAATATGTTATCTAAAGTTTCTTAATATGTTCTAAAGGTGAGAGAGTTGAAACAGACCAATTGTGTCCTATCCTTGCAGGAATCTATAAACGTAGCTGCCTGAAGAAGAAAATGTGAGATTGTAGTATCTGATATTTTGTCTATGTGTAATTGAAGGAGGCCAATCTGTCATTTTGTGTTATAGCTTTAATTTTTGTTAATGCTCTTTCTATCCAAATTGTTGCAGTTGTGGAGTTAGCCTTGATCCTGAAACACAAGTTATTGTACAAGATGAGAGTTAATGAGATTGAATGCTGTAATTGTCTTTTTTTCTTTAAGTGTTGGGTAGCCCCTTAAAATGTATAAAAGGAGTGAGGAACCAAACGGAATAGTTAAGCCTTTTTTTAAAAAAAAATAAATCTCAAACCAGTCCAATGTGTATACAAAGATTCTGGAAGGGAACCAGCTTGCAATAGGATATATTTGGAATGGTAGGCAATATAAGCAAAATCTGGCAATCCCATAAATTACACAGGATTTTTAAGAGTCTTGTGTGACAAGTCAGGCTGGTTTTTATCCCAAATAAATTGCATGATAAGCCTATTTATATGCAAGAGTAAAGGAGAGACCTTGAAAAGAATAGACTAATTATATAAATCCTTCTTGGGCAGATATTCATTTTGCAATTTCTGTTCTCCCTGGGACCAATAGAGGAGGAAGACATCTCCTTTCTACCTCCTAGGGAAATTTCTTTTAATATGTAGTTCATACTTATAAAAATAATGTTGGGAGGATTAGGACAAATTTAACATCTAAATAAATTATTTGCGTGCATATTTAAAATGAAAAATTATGAAATTGAAACAGATTCAGTCTTTAGGCTATATTAATTGTTTCTGTTTTGTTCCAGTTAATTTAAAAACTAGTGCTCTTTCCAAAACCCACAAACTATATTCAATAATGGTGGGATCAGTGAAGGGTGAAGTCTTCAACAGTACAAAAAATGTCATCAGCATACAAGCTAATTTTATATTCTTTCTGCTTTACAGTCACACCTTCAGTGACTAAGTTCCTTCATACGTATGTTGCCAGTACTTTGAGACGTTAAAAAGGATGTGTAAGAGGGAGCAGCCCTGTCATTTCCATCTTTGTAGTTGAAATGTGGGAGAGATAATTCCATCAATTGACAGTGAAGTGAGGGAAGAGTTATATAATACACTGTCTCAATTCAGGAAATATTGATCCAAATCCAATCTTTTTTTAGGGCAGTCATTAGATAAGGTCACTGAGTCCTATCAAAGGCTTTCTTTGCATCTAGAGATAAAACTATGTAGGAAATATTTGACATCTGAACTTGCTGGATGAAATGAGTGATTTTTCTTGTGTTATCAGAAGCCAATCTTCCTGTAATGAAACTAATGTGATCTGTGTGTATAATTGATTGGATGATGGGACTCACTGATATCATCAACATTTTTACAATTATTTTACACTCTGTGTTCAATAGAGCTACAGGGGAGAAGTCACCACAACCATCTTTGTTCTTCCTGAGCACTGAAGTCATTAAAGCACTTCTCATGTCACAAGATATGGTTCCTTTTTGTAGTGTTTCATTGAGGACCTCTGAAAGATTAGAAGATAGCTGATTATAGAATGTTATGTTGAACTCATCCAGAAAACCATGCATCAACAGATACCCTGCCAGAAGTCATATTTTTATAGTCAATTCAATCTGTTCTGCTGTGGTAGCTTTGTCGATAAACAACACTTGGTCTGAAATTAGGGCCTTAAAAGGCCTTCAATTAAATAATCAGATTGATTAGAGTCATATTGCTTGTGTGATTTATATAAAGCTTGACAGAATTGCTTAAATTGATTTTTATGTTTATTATTTTAAGGAAGGCACCCTCATCATGTAATAAAAAAGAAATGTTATTAACTAATTCCATCTTATGTCTTCTGGCAAGTAGTTTACTTGCTTTTTTTATCCATTTCGTAATACCTTTCTTTGATCCCATTGAGTACGAATTTGACTTGATTGGATAAACATTCATCATATTTATAATTGATATTGTTTAGAAAATGTAGGAGTGGTTCATTGTTTGGGACAGTCTTGTGCATGCTCTGCAACTCACATATTTCCTTATCCAGTAAGTCTAGTAATGTGACTTTCTCTCTTTTTTCGGGAGACATACTTTATTCAGTCACCTCTTAACAGCAGGGCCGACAACCACTGTTGTTGGCTCCAGGACAATGTGTGTGGTGGAAGTGGTGATGCCGGGGGTTGGGCTCCATGCTCCTGGAAGCGGCAGGGCCAAGGGCAGAAGCGACGGGGCCTAGCACACTCAGCCCTTAGTGCCAGTCAGACTGTGGCCCACACAAACAAATCCTCCCAAGCCATGCAGAGTGGTGGAGCAGTGCTGCTGTGACATTTTAAAGGGGCCTGGAGCTCCAACCATTGTCACTGCGAAAATAACAGCAGCAGCGGCAAGGAGTCCTGGGCCCTTGTGCAATTGTCCTCTTTGACTCCCCTGTCAGAGGGTGTGCCCCTTGCCATCCTTTGGGAAGCTCTGAAAGCCACTGAATCTGATCTTATTATCTTGTATGACATTAGAAATGACCGAACCAACTATGCAAGAAAACTTTGCATCTTTTATTAGTAGTGTGTTCAGCTTCCAGGTGGAAGATTTCAGTGTTATGTAACCAGCGTCTATGGTCAATACGACTGGAGTGTGATCTGAAGTTAATAGATTACCAATTGCTGCTTCTAGGCAAGCTGGAATCAGTTTTGAAGACTCAAGAAAAAAGTAAAATCTAGAGAAGGATAAATGTATTGCAGAGAAATACGTATAGTCATTCTCCTTGAGGTATCTCCATCTCCATATTTCTTTTAAATCAAGTTCATTCATTAATAATGCACGTTGGCCTACTGTGCTTTCAAGAGCTGAGTCTCATATACAGTAAACCCCCAATTTGCATGAGAATTACATTTCTGGGGAACCAGGTGTAATTTGAATTTTGTGCAGGTGGGGGTGAGACTGTCAGCTCCATCCCCAGGGAGCTACCAGGGCTGTGGGAATTCCCAGCAACAACAGGGAGCTCAGGAAGGGGTTAGGGGGTGGGGCAGAGGCCAGAGCACAGAGGATGCCCCAGGGAACAGAGCCCCGGGCTGAGCTGGTGACAGATGGCCCCCCCTTGCCCGACATTCACTCACCCTGTAAGCGAGCTTCATCCCCGTGGCTGGTCTCTCACTTGCCCCTGCAGAGCTGCATCTCCCAGCACCTGGAAAGTGCATGCCGCTGCAGCCTCCCTCACTTCTGGGTCACTTGGGGAATGCAGCCTAGGCCTGGCCCAGAGGAACCCCCAGCGTGTGGGAGGGAAAAGGCTCTGCGGTGTCAGGGAGCAGCAGCATGTATGCACTCTGGGTGGTGTGCGCTGTGGGCAGATTCTTTAAATACTTGTGGGGGGCGTGCTTGCAGTGTCTTTGCCTGACTGCTTTGGGGAGGGGAAATCTGCCCCCCTCAGAAAGTGGGGCGGAGGAGTGTAGGAGGCAAGGGCAGACCAGGTCTAAGAGCCTCTTCCATCCCACAGCATGTCAAGCTCCTCCTCCCCCATCCTGAGGAGCTCCTGAGCCGTGACTCAACTCACGTTGATATAAAAAATTCATAAGTCGAGTCTGCACAACTCAGGGGTCGACTGTAATTAGATTTGTCTGAATGTCTGTCTAGTACAGTATTCTAATTCACACAGTATTACTGGAATGTCTTTTTTAATTGGGAAGAATGACTGAAAAATTCAGAATTACTTCAGCTTGCATTCTAAATGCTTCCTAAAATTAACTTTTTTTTTAGGTGAAACAGCTTTAAGAAGAACGTATCTTCCTTCAGGATCAGGCCATGTTTAACTACCATATATATATTCAAGAAGTCTTGTGGCACCTTATAGACTAACAGATATTTTGGAGCATAAACTTATGCTCCAAAATATCTGTTAGTCTATAAGGTGCCACAAGACTTCTTGTTGTTCTCGAAGCTACAGACTAACACAGCTACCTCTCTGATACATATACATTCAGTCATTACCCCATTCATTTATAAGCCGATCCTCAAACAAGATGAATAGTCAAAAATGGGAAGTTATTCTGACTCATTCATAAGCTGACCCTATATTTCAGGACTTGGCAAACTTCATATCCCAGCCCCCTGGGTAAGCTGCTGGTGCAATGAGACATTTTGTTTATCTGAAACTTCAGCAGGCATGGATCCCTGCATCTCCCAGTGTCTGCAATTCACCATTCCCAGCCAGCTGGTGGCAGCCAGCATGTATGTCCTTCAGCCCTCATTGCTTCCTGCTGCTCCCATTGACTGGAAACAGCAACAGGGAATTAAGGGATATGTGCCTACCAATACTCTTGGTAAACAGAACACCCCAAAGTACCAGTCCATGTAATTAAATAACTTCAAAACATGTGCTACCCTAAACTTAAAATTTCCTAGTGGTAGCTGTTTGCTTTTCCTAATATCATTCTTCTCCAGGACTAGATTATAATTACTGGTACTTTTGTAGTACATATGGTACTTGCATTGAGAGCAAAATAAATTATTGATGCAGTCATTTAGGCTACGTCTACACGTGCAGCCAACATCGAAATAGCTTATTTCGATGTTGCGACGTCGAAATAGTCTATTTCGATGAATAACGTCTACACGTCCTCCAGGGCCGGCAACGTCGATGTTCAACTTCGACGTTGCTCAGCCCAACATCGAAATAGGCGCAGCGAGGGAACGTCTACACGTCAAAGTAGCACACATCGAAATAGGGATGCCAGGCACAGCTGCAGACAGGGTCACAGGGCGGACTCAACAGCCAGCCGCTCCCTTAAAGGGCCCCTCCCAGACACAGTTGCACTAAACAACACAAGATACACAGAGCTGACAACTGGTTGCAGACCCTGTGCCTGCAGCATAGATCCCCAGCTGCCGCAGAAGCAGCCAGAAGCCCTGGGCTAAGGGCTGCTGCCCATGGTGACCATAGAGCCCCGCAGGGGCTGGAGAGAGAGCATCTCTCAACCCCCCAGCTGATGGCCGCCATGGAGGACCCGGCAATTTCGACGTTGCGGGACGCGGATCGTCTACACGGTCCCTACTTCGACGTTGAACGTCGAAGTAGGGTGCTATTCCTATCCCCTCATGAGGTTAGCGACTTCGACGTCTCGCCGCCTAACGTCGAAGTTAACTTCGAAATAGCGCCTGACGTGTGTAGACGCGACGGGCGCTATTTCGAAGTTGGTGCCGCTACTTCGAAGTAGCGTGCACGTGTAGATGCAGCTTTAAAGTTGCACAGGCTTTTTTAGTGGAACAGATTGGTTTGAAGTGAATGCCAAAAAAGCAGTGCTAAAGATCTTCATGAAATTTGATCCATCCATTTCACAAAATGCGAGACCTTGGAAGACAATCCGAAAAATACAATGAACAATAGTGCTATAGCACTGGTGTCAGTCTACTGCAGTGTAATTTGATCTCTTCATCATGTCTTGAGCCAATCTGAAAATATAATGTGCAGAATCGATGGAATTGGTGTTAAAATGTAAATAGCTGTTATTGCCTCAACCATGCCAATCTACAGGGCTGCTTTAAAATTAACAAACTACTTGGCATTGATAAAGCAGGTGAGATTCGTAGGTAGTCCTATGAAATCTATTACTGAATTATTTTCTAAGATTTTCATAGAAGTATTTAAAATGAACTATGGTGAAATTAAAAGAAAATGGTCTGCTTATGATGCCACGTTCAAACTTAAAGTTATAGAATATGCAGAAGTAAGCAACAACTGCGCTGCTGCTCATGAATTCTGTATCAATTAAAAGCAGGTAAGAGTGGCAAAAAAATACACCACCACCAAGAGACATGCCAAGAGGCAAGAAAAGTGTCCAACGAGGTGTGCTTCATTTCCTGGGCTAGAGAAAGATCTCAGTGATTGGATTGTTGAATGTTGACAAAATGCATATCTTTTCAGTAGAACAGAAATTTGGCTGTCTGCTCTGCAAATGTCTAAAGATGACAAATGCAAGGATGTAAAGCCATCAGAGTTTGTTATGTCAGTGGCTTGGTGTACTTACTTTATGAACTGCCAGGGTGTTTGTGCTCATCAGTGAACAAGATAGCACAAAAGCTGCCAAGAGATCTGGAATTAAAAAAATAAATCTTTCCCAAGGTTTGTTATAAAACGTTGAAAGGAATATACATTTGATCTGTCAAAAATAGGAAATATGGATGAAACACCACTATCTGATCTGCCCAGCAACAGAATGGTAACTGGCATTGGTGAAAAAAACAGTTTAATTAAAACCACTGGCCATGAAAGAAATCCATTTTACAACAGCTTTATCATGTTTGGCCAATGGATCAAAGCTCCCTCCTGTTGTTATTTTTAAAAGAAAACCCTTGCTTAAAACATGACCTTTCCTGCAGGCGTTATTGCACATGCACATGAAAAAGGATGGATAGATGAAAGTGGTACTATTGAATGGCTGGAAAAAGTCTGGAATAAGAGACCAGGAGTACTTTTCAGGAAACCCGATACACTCATTTGGGACATGTTCAGGGCACACAAGATGGATGAGGTGAAACATGGCAGAAAGAAAAAAACCCAAAAACTACTTTGTCTATAATTCCTGGAGGCTTAAATCCTGTTCTGTAGATGCTTGATGTGTGCCTGAACAAATCCTTTAAAAACAGGCTACACAACATGTGGTCTGACTGGATATGCTCAGGCATAGTGAAGGTGACAAAAGACGAGAATCTTATGAAGCTCGAAATGCCCAGTGCGTCAAGCTTGCATGGGAGTCCATTCTCTTGGAAGTGATAGAAAAACCATTTTGAAAATGCTGTATCAGCAGTGTGTGTGATGAGTCAAAAGATGACGCCATATTTGTTAATGACACTATGGAGGCTGATAAGGAATCTGAGTCTGAAGATGACATTGTTGATGTCTACGATGACAATGCAGGAGCAGCTATGACTGAAGCCGAGTTCAACGAACTGTTTAGTGAATTGGAGATTGATTCATACTTTGAAGCATTATAAGGCTTTTTAAATAAGTACATTAGAATGATATGAGACTTTAAAATCCGTAAATGGATCTTTAAAATATTGATTATAATTTTGAAGGTATGTGAATACTGTGACAAGTCCCTTATTGGCCTCCTATGGGTTCTGTGCGTTTTGTTGTGTGCCTCAGAGGCTCATGGTGGGTGTCCCCCCTTCAGAGAGAAATGGTCCACCACCTACCAAGTCACTCTCATCACTGGAAAGTCACTTGGTTAGGGTCCAACACACATCACAGTGGAGTGGGGAAAAGAAATGGAGTTGGAAGGACCCCGGCCCCACCCACTTGCTCCAGGTTCTGGCCCAAGGCCCTAGGCTGGGGCCAGTGAAGGGGTTCTTTCCCAGCTGCTCCCACCATACCTTCCTCCTGACTTTCTAAACACAAATATATTTTCAAGTCAACTATTACCCTGTAAATACAGTTGGGCATTTTAGAATACGTATAATGCATTCCTATATATGTTTTTACATATACATGCACACGCTTCTTTATATGCATATACGTATTTACAAAATTTACCATGTGTAAATTTATAGTTGACTTGGTAAATAAAGTATAAATTTGTACAAAATCTAAATACAAAAAGTACAAAATATAAAAAAATCCATCATAGTCTGCCAAATGCCCTGCACAAACTGAATAATGTGTGTTGTTCATAATTTAGGTTATTATCTACTCTACTTCACATATCAAGAGGATTGACAGATAGTGAAGACATTGTCTAGCAGTTCAGGTTGTGATGATCGGTGCAGATAATACTTCAGTCAGTAGATGGTGCTATAAACCCCAGATTAGTGTTAAAATGTTACTCTGTGCCAGAATAGTCAGTTTTTTCCCTCAAGGTTTAAATTTCTTGATCAAGTACACCCAAGGTCCAAACTCTAGGGAAACATTTTTATACCCCAACAACAGTAACAATAATATAAGTAAATAAAATATATATTACAGTCCATTCAGAAGCATCTGGCTGTCTGGATTTGGCCTTTAGTCTGCCTGTTAACTCCTCCTGCTCTGTGCGCTGCAGTGTCAGACTGTTGTTATTCTTGTTCAGTTCCAAAGGAGCTTAACAGAAGAGTTTTATCTAACTACCTGTCTGCTGGGAGCTGGAAGGTTATGTGAGGGAGCAGCTTCTGAAGAAGGGTTTGGGGAGGGATTAGACTCAATGGCCTCCTGAGGTCTCTTCCAACACTATGATTCTCTGATTCTAATTTTCTTCTGTTTTAGACCTTCAGCAGTGCTCAAGATGCAAAGATTGTTTCTTTAAGAATTGTTTTCTAAGTTATCCTATTTTATTTCCAGTTTGTCCAGTCTAAGTTTAAGGAGGCAGTTTCTTTAAGTGAGGCATTTGGGATTTTACATCACATACATCTGTAGGGAAGCTAAAAATGGCTTTTGAAACTGAATTCAGTTGGTCTGTGAGGAATTCTTTCAGTGCCACAATATCCTGGGCTCGGATCTTCTGTAGCCTTGCAGTCACCCCATTCAGATGCTCTGTGTTTCAACTGTAGTGACAACTCTTGTTGCCTCACTTTTGTCATCAGACTCCATATTCAAAAGTTTGAAGTTATTCCTGGAGATTACCTCAAGTTTTTATTAAACAAACTTATTGCCAGTTTGCTAGAAAACTAATTTTTAGAGACAAATTGGTAGGTAAGGAACAAGAAGGTCTGGCTCTTGGCAACCATCTTCCTAACAAGCACCCAGTGACACCCTCTTGCCTCCCTTTGCATGCACATGGTTTTAAGAACTTGGGTTTGCTCAAGTGAAGGCAGGATGTCATATAACTCTCACCCCAGAGACAAACGTGGAGTCTATTCCTACCATAATTCTGGGAGATCTTGCATTCTCTCAGCATATGAAACCATATTTTGGTCATTCCCAGAGGATGGAGTGTTCCTTTGCCTGCTGTCCCAGCAGGAGCAGAATTATCCTTTCACAAGGACCAACATTAACATTAACATTAACATTAACATTCAGAAGCCAGAAATTCATGGAAAACAGAGCTCCAACATAATGCGGTTAGGTCTACCTCTGTTATTACTTTGTACAGCCTCTGGACATGGGAATGAGCACAGTGATTCCTCTGTCTCCATTTATATGCCTTAGGTGGGACTAAGGGCAAGTGTCTGAAATGATAACCTTCCTCTTGCCCTTCATCTGCCCAAAAAAAGCAACACCTGAGAAGATTACTTAAATTGTAGCTACAGAGGTCAGCGCAAGTGATCATTCACATAATTTTAGTATTCAGAACTATAGGTTCTCTTTAAATAGACTTGCTTCCAATAAGGGAAAATATGACATGTCCCTGGTTTCCCTCCCTCAGGATGAAGGGCATACATTCTTGTATATAAAGTTTGACCCATTTGGATAATCTGGCAAAAAAACTGTGTCTTTCCCTTGAATTTATCCTGATAGTCTATAAGTAACTGCTGTGATTTACAGAAAAATATAATTATCTCTATTTGGGGATCACTATCAGCCACATTTTACTAATGGGAAAACTGAGGCAACAAAAACACCAAACCGAATTGCTCAAGATCACACAGTAGGTCAGTAATTCACAGGAGTTTGGCAACATTTTGTATCCCAAGCCACTACATTCAGGTGCTTCAGGTCTGGATAAATAATCTGGCCCTGACCTTGTTAAGACCTGGAAAATGAACATGTGTTTCTGTCCCTTAAAGGTTTTAGGATACACTGTGTTACAGATCAATGGCATGAAATCTTAGCCTTGTTGATAACTATGAGAAATTTTGCCACTGACATCAAGGAACTCAAGAGGGAGCTTCATCTTAAGGAACTTCATCTTTAGGCCTTTAGGGGCCATTATAATGGTCTAGTCTGACTTCCTTCATTCATATCATAAGACATAGAATTTCATTCAGTGATTCCTGTATCTAGCTGAACACCTTGTAATTGAACTGGAGCCTATTTGTAGAACCACACCCAATGGGATTTAGAGACCCTAAGAGATGAAGAATTTGTCATATCCCTGGATAATTTTTTCAAATGGTGAGTTACCATCACTGTTAAAAATGTACATCTTATTTCCAGTTTGAACTTTGCTGAGTTCTGCTTTCAGCCACTGGATCATGGAAAACTAAAGTCCTCTCAATGAAACTGCATGTCTTGGAAGTGTTTCTGTCTCTGAGAAGCATAAAACTGCTAACTGGAATTTTATACACATCTAGAGCCAGCATTACTGACTTGGTTTGGTTTCAGAATCTCTTGTCCAATTAAGGTGAATATTCACTATTCTTTATTTAACTGGTTTTCTTCAGATTCACCTCCTTTAAGGGTTGATGCTGACAATTAACATCCCAAAAGCACGTATCTGTGTTGATGATACTCAAAGGTGACATTTCTTACCCAGTAAATTCAAACTCCAGGAATTACCAGGTGGACTCAGAGCATAAATCCATAGCCTTGTCAGTTTTGTCCAGTTTTTCAGTGTAAGGTATAGATCCTGATTAAGTAAAAAGAAATGAAATGGGAGTTAAGTCTTGCAGCTACTTGAAAAAATTTAGATTTGAATCACCAATGTTGCAGGGGAGCAAGAAATCCGGGGCCCCCTGTTAGCCACAAGCTGATTTCAGGGGGTCTTCCAAAATAAACCAGAGAGGGCCGGCATTAGACTCCCTGTGGCTCAGGGCTGAAAGCTGAAGCCCAAGCAACTTAGCTTTGCAAAGCCCCTGTGGCGTGGGCCATTGAGTAATTGCCTTTCTTGCTGCTATTTGTCGCTGTCCCTTGCTTTTAATCTACTTCATATACAGAAGTCAATTGTTGTGGCACAGTGGGCCATGGAATTTTTATAGATGGCCTCTGAAAGGAAAAGGATGAGCACCTGTTCACTACATGGTTCTGACCATAGCACTGAGAGCATGTGCACTTCCTCTCAAGACACTCTGTCTATGCTGTCAGTAGGCTCAAGGACTTCAGTTACTAGGTAAGTAACCGTTATAGCGTGTAAGTCTAGTTACAGGTCCTCTGGAAACACTGGCTTTGAAAGTAATTCTCATTTTGTCATCAAAATTCCAGTACTAAAATAATTACTGTTGAAATACCAATAAATGTGTCTTTTATTTCCTAGGCATTTGAGCTTGCAACTGGAGATTATTTGTTTGAACCACATTCTGGGGAGGACTATTCCAGGGATGAGGGTAAGTGTCTTTGGAGATATTTGAACAGTTTACAGTAGTGTTTATATGTCTGATTGAGTAAACAATTCATAAGCACTGTGCTTTGGTACAGATTGTGAATTCAGATGTTTTCTTTTTAGTTTTAAGTCCCAACTGTAGCATTAGATGGACAAATCCCCTTCAGCAGACGCATTCATCTTGCTTAACAGCAGCCTGAACGAATTATACTACCCTCTTGTAAGATTTGCATATGTGAGAAAACCCAATTGAGAAATAACAAAGAATTTTAATTACAGAAAGCAACACAACTGATTTTTAATTGCTCTTCTGTTTATTAGAGTGACATTGGACTAGATATTTGTTTGTGTAAATATTGTTTGAAGTAGCTAGTTACTAATTAAAAAAAAAATTCCTGCTTCCATCTGTTTACCTGTCCATTTCCATGCTTGTTTGCTTGTGATATCCCTTGCAGCGGTAACATGGGCATCATTCATTGTTCCTAAATGCCACTAATGATGCCAGAGTTCTGCTGATCCTGGAAACCTCTGCATGGGTTTGCTGCAAACATTGTTGATTTGAAACTATTTCTGATTTTTTACTAATTCCAGTTTCTTTCCTCTTCTTTTTGTCCCATCCTTTCCCTGCCCTTCCCACTCCTGTCCTTTTTTTCTCTCCTTCATAGACCACATAGCACACATCATAGAGCTGCTAGGCAATATCCCAAGGCACTTTGCTCTGTCTGGAAAATATTCTCGGGAATTCTTCAATCGCAGAGGTAGTACCTCTTCTTTTTGAAAGGCACCGTGATGCAGACAGAAGTGGAATAGTACTTGCTGGTTGTAACCAAAAAGGAGTATTTTCTCAAGTCATATAACAGAAATCTATCCCAGTTCTATAAACATTAACAACTTCAAAACAAAAAGCTATGAGGAACTTTTTTTTTAAGTCGCACTAATTTAAAGGGAACAATTGCAGACATCTTTTAATCACTTTATTGGTAAAACATTACCTTTAAATGTGCCGTTCAGTGATTTTGGATGAAGAAGTTTTGCTGGTAGCACCTTTCTAAATTAGTCATTAAAAGTATTCTTGTCCACACACTCATTAGTTTTCTTAGTTTTTTTGAACAGGATCAATCTATTTCTGTCTGTACCGGGCCAGTGTTAGTGTGTGCATGCAATGTACTGATTAAACTATTGTATGTTTCTGTTTTGCTGGCAATGTTCTCCAATGCAGATCACATAGCTTTGATCATTGAACTGCTGGGAAAAATCCCTCGAAAATACGCTATGTTGGGGAAATATTCCAAGGAGTTTTTCACCAAAAAAGGTAACGGTAGTTACACAACACTAATCTAAAGCATAATACTATCCAAAAGGAGAAATTGTACATTCATATATGATTACTGAAGAAATATATCCATTTAAATGAGGACACCATGTTACAGAAGAATCCTGATATAAATCACCATTCTTGAAGAGCAGGAAGTTGCAGAATAAAGACAGTTTCCCTATATCATTTATTTTAAATGGTATACTCAACAAAGTTGTGGATATTAAGTATTATGTCTATGAATCCCTATTTAACTGCTTAAATATGTACAATAGTGTTTTGCATGCATTCGGTTGATGTCTTACATAAGATAACTTTCTGTCACCCTTGAAAGCAGTTAATATACTTTCTGGGAAGTACCAGTTATCTGGTATTTTATATCTTGTTTCATGTTTAAGCAGACTCTCTTTATGTGGGTCAAACTGATAGATTATATAAGTCAGTGCTCAACACCCAGATCATATGTCTGATTCCTGACATTATCTTACCATTTGTGTATAGACTTCAGAAAAGATAGTTGTGTGACACGTGTGGTATACTTTCCTTCCCTTTCAGAATAGTGCTTTTTCACTTTAAGTATTGCAGTGCATTTCTTCATCCAAACCAGGTGCCACTCTGCACCTGTTGGCTTTCCCCCAGCCCTTAGTTCGAAAATGACTGTAGTGAATTCTGTGCAGATAGAATCAGGACCTAAGAAGGCAGAAGGAAGGCTTTCCCCCTTGGTACTAGAAATGGATTTTTTTCTGTGGTTAAATGCTCTATGACTCTCATGGTTTTCTTGCTCCCTTATTCGTGTCTGGAATGAGCTTTTATTTTAAACACAGATTCTGCTGAGTACCAGTTTAGTTGCTCGTTTCCATGCATAGCATGAAAGAGCTTGGTAGCACATTTTCCTTATCATCCACTGCACTGCTTTAATTACTTTTTACGCGACTGTACCCAGATTGCATTCCCTTATACATTTGAGTGCAGTCAAATTCCAATGGAAATTTCCTAGTTACTTTTAGTGATTTTGACCTAATTGTCCATAGTCAAATGGTTCTGATCAAATTGTCTCTCTCTGCCTGCCACAGTCATTTATAATTGATTATTTACAGACTATTCCTTTGGGAAATGGGCTAATTTTCTTTTAGGAAGAATGAAAAGGGTACTGGAGCCACCACCTCACCTCATTGTATAGTATACAACATGACAATACCAAGCTCTACTGCCATAATCGGGTTTTATGGTCAAAACAAGCACTCTTTTCTTATAGTGCTTTTGTTCTGTAAGGTGGGGTGGGAAACATTTTTTCTCTTGGGGTCATCAATGTACAAAAAAGAAAACCAACTAGGGGCCACACATAAGTAAAAAGCAAGGATAGGAAAAGTGGTTGGGCCCCAGTTTTCATGTAGATAGGCAGTAACTGGGAGTATGGTTTTGTAGGGCCCCTTCCCCACACCTTCCACCTGCAATTTCCTCTACTTCTGCTGGAGAACTGGGATTACCCTGCTCTACCCACCTGCTCTTCATTCCTTACAGGGAGCAGAGACGAGGCATGGTGGCTTGCCCAACTCCACCCACCCAGCACTCCTGCCAGGGAACCGGTCTGACGGCGGGGTTGCCCTGCTCGTCTTGCCTGGCATTCCTGTCAGGGGACAGTGTTGGGTCCTGGGGGCTTGCCCTGCTCTGCCAGCCTGGTGCTCATTCTGGAGAGTGGGGTATGTTGATGGGCCACGTGAATATAAGCAAGGGGCTGAATCTGGCCTGAGCTAGGAGTTCCTGACCTCTGCTTTAATGTTTACATAATCCCGACCATTTAATTCTGCAGCGTTGATTTGTGCAAAAACTTCCTTTAACTTCTCCCTTTTTCCTTACATCACCTTGGCTATGTCTACACTAGCCCCAAACTTTGAAATGGCCATGTAAATGTCCATTTCGATGTTTACTAATGAAGCGCTGAAATACATATTCAGCGCCTCATTAGCATGCGGGCGGCCACCGCACTTTGAAATTGACGCGGCTCACCGCCACGCGGCTCGTCCCCACGGGGCTCCTTTTTGAAAGGACCCTGCCTACTTCGAAGTCCCCTTATTCCCATCTGCTCACAGGAATAAGGGGACTTCGAAGTAGGCGGAGTCCTTTCGAAAAGGAGCCCCGTCGGGGCGAGCCGCGTCAATTTCGAAGTGCTGTGGCTGCCCGCATGCTAATGAAGCGCTGAATATGTATTTCAGCGCTTCATTAGTAAACTTCAAAATGGCCATTTACATGGCCATTTCGAAGTTTGGGGCTAGTGTAGACACGGCCTTTATCTCCCAAAGTGACACATTTATCAGCCATTTTCTCCTGACCACACTGACCTTAGTTCTTTTTTGCACTTGCTCTTCAAGGTGGTGCACTTCGCCTGTAACACAGCTGCCACGTCTGTGCTTTCTTTACCTTGGGATTGTTTAAGAAGGCATTATTAATATTTATCTCCATGGTCGCCTCAGGATCTCTGCCTATATTTTATCTGTTTATGGCATTCGGCAGACCTTTGTTGTGCTCTGCCAGGCTCTTTCCTACACAGAGATGCAAAGTATCTCCTCCAGTTCTCCTTGTATTACAGAATTTGTCTTGAGGGGAGACTTTTGTACTGGCCCCAGAGAATAGGTCAGGACCGCCCCACTCTGGGGATTCAGAGCAACAGTATTTAATTTCTGGGCTCCTTTTCTGAGTCTTCAAAATATTGTGACTATTAATATTTGACATTATTAATTTCAATGAGGAAAACCACCGAATACTAATTTAACCATATATTCCTTACAACTGCTCTAAACATGGCCCCAAAACCTAAATAATAAGTAATTTGCTACAGGCTGAACCTCTCCAGTCTAGAGGATGCTGCCATTCCAGAGAACCTCACTGTCTGGAAGCAGGGATTCCAGCCAGAGCCGAGAGCAGAGCTTGTCCCAGTGGTTGGGAGTGGAGCGGGGATGGGAGTGGAGCTGGTCAGAGGGCCAAGAGCAGATCTGCGCGGGGGGGCCATAATTCAAAGAATCATAGAATGCTAGGACTGGAAAGGACCTTGAGAGGTCATTGACTCCAGCCCCCTTCCCTCATGGCAGGACCAAGTACTGTTTAAACTATCCTTGATAACCTGTTCTTAAATATCTCCAGAGATGGAGATTCTACAACCTCCCCAGGCAATTTATTCCAGTGTTTGACCACCCTGACAGTTACGAACTTTTTCCTAATGTCCGGCCTAAACCTCCCTTGCTGCAGTTTAAGCCCATTGCTTCTTGTCCTATCCTCAGAGACCAACAAGAACAAGTTTTCTCCCTCCTCTTTATGGCACCCTTTTAGATACCTGAAACCACTATCATGTCTCCCTGTCAGTCTTCTCTTTTCCAAACTAAACTCGCCCAATTGTTTCAGCCTTTCTTCCTAGGTCATGTTCTCTAGACCTTTGATCATTCTTGTGGCTCTTTTCTGAACCCTTTCTAATTTCTCCACATCTTTCTTGAAATGCAGTGCCCAGCACTGCACACACTACTCCAGCTGAGGCATAATCAGCGCAGAGTAGAGCGGAAGAATGACTTCTCGTGTCTTGTTCACAACACACCTGTTAATGCATCCCAGAATTATGTTTGCTGTTTTTGCAACAGCATCACACTGTTGCCTCATATTTAACTTGTGGTCCACTATAACCTCTAGATCCCTTTCTGCCATACTCCTTCTTAGGCAGTTGCTTCCCATTCTGTAGGTGTGAAACTGATTGTTCCTTCCTAAGTGGAGCACTTGGCATTTGTCTTTATTAAACGTCATCCTGTTTACCTCAGACCATTTCTCCAATTTGTCCAGATCATTTTGAATTTTGACTCAATCCTCCAAAGCAGTTGCAACCCCTCCTTGCTTGGTATCATCTGCAAACTTAATAAGCGTACTTTCTATGCCAATATCTAGATTGTTGATGAAGCTATTGAACAGAACTGGTCCCAATAGAGACCCCTGCAGAACCTCACTTGTTATACCTTTCCAGCAGGATTGAGAACCATTAAGAACTACTCTCTGACTATGGTTATCCAGCCAGTTTTGCACTCCCCTTATAGTATCCCCATCTAAGTTGTATTTGCCTAGTTTATTGATAAGAATATCATGCGGGACCGTATCAAATGCCCTACAGAAGTCTAGGTATACCACATTACCGCTTCTCCCTGATCCACAAGGCTCGTTATCCTATCAAAGAAAGCTATCAGATTGGTTTGACATGATTTGTTCTTTGCAAATCCATGCTGGCTGTTCCCTATCAGCTTACCACCTTCCAAGTGCTTGCAGATGATTTCCTTAATTACTCGTTCCATTGTCTTTCCTGGCACAGAAGTTAAACTGACTGGGCTGTAGTTTCCTGCGTTGTTCTTATTCCCCTTTTTATGGATGGGCATTATATTTGCCTTTTTCCAGTCTTCTGGAATCTCTCTTGTCTCCCATGATTTTCCAAAGATGATAACTAATGGCTCAGATACCTCCTCTATCAGCTCATTGAGTATTCTAGGATGCATTTCATTAGGCCTTGGTTACTTGCACACATCTAACTTTTCTAAGAGATTTTTAACTTGTTCCTTTTTTATTTTGTCTTCTAAACCTATCCCTTTCCCACTAATATACACTATGTTAATTGACCTCCCCTTGTCCTGCAAACTCGGTTGCTCGGGATCCATAGGGTCCCAAGGGTGCTAGAAGAGGGAGGTTCAGGTTCAACCTGTGCATTCAAATGGTGATCAAACATTTATTGGCATTTAATCAAGATACTTACAACCAGGCTAAACCCTAGGGGTGCTTAGATCCATATTGGTTGGCTCCAGTGTGGTCAGACAGGTATTAGCAATGAACTCTTTAACAGCTTATTTTTAATACCCTTTAATAAACAAGTGGTATCAATGCCAGTTACTGACTTCAGCTAGAAACCAGTTTGAGACAGCTCACCCTTATTTCCAGTCCTAATCCAGACAAAATATACAATCTCATATCTTTCCTCTGTGTCTCTTCACCTCCTTTTTGCCAACCAGTAGAATAGAGGGAAGATTTGTGCTTGTTTCTTTTAAGTCATTTTTTCCTTGTCATGTTCATGCAGCTGTAACCATACATCCTTCCGACTGTGTAAGTAGTAGTACACCTTTGAGTTGTATCCAAATGGATGCTCCACTGTAGGTATGTCTGTGTCCCTGCACTTCTGAGCAGAGAGCTTTTTTCCCATGTCCTTTCAGCCTGCTCATGCTCTTTCCCTCCCATGTCATGAGCCTTCAGACACAGGCTACCCACCCTCATTTTTTTCTCAGCTTGACCCTAGCTAACAATGGAGCAATCAGCAGACTGTTTTCAGATATTTTATAGCCCCAGAATTGTTATTTTAGATATTATTTTCTTTTTCATGTTATCAGGTTTCAGTTAGTTTTTGCTTCCCTGTTTAAAAACCAGCTAGTTTTTACTTTATCTCCTCCCTTCCAGGATATGCTCGGCTGCCCTGAGTTTAAGAGGTGTCTCCGTAGCCATATAGCTAAAATACAGTATTCTAGCATTTGAAGAAGAATATTTTAATAAGCCTTATCCAGTGTAATGTGTCTGTGTATCCTGCCAGCCACTTTTTCTGACGAGCAGGCAGGAATGGCCTCGTGCCATTGCAAAGATCCATCAAGCCAGGCTGTGTTTATCATTGATGTCCAGAAGGGAACATCCTAGAGGAGGGAGCCAAGGAACTATTGACTGTGCCATTGTATGTGATAATGAGTGAGGAGTAGACTGACTACCCTGAAGTTAGAAGCAAGCACTCCCAATATGTGAAGATAACCCATCCCACCAAAACCAGGGTAGGGAACATCCATGAAAGTCACCAGTGGACTGGTGTTAAACAACACAGAAAACAATCTCCAAATAAACATATGGTGCAAAATGACTGATTACAACATGATGTTACAAAATCCATAGATTTGTATGAAAAGGAGTTCCTATAAACGATGGGACATCATGGCATGGTACTTTGGTTTTATATAGTGGATATGCTGAACCCCCAAGGCTGCTTGTATTACACACAATCCACTTGTTATGGAAAGGATTGAAAAAGGATTGACTGTGGTGATCTTGCAGTTCAGAATTCTACTTCGTAACTAAGGCCTGGTAATCTGCAATCACATGATCCCTCCAGACTTAACACTTCTGTTGATCACTTGCCAGACTTACAAGAATAGTTTCAGGCCATCATACATGAGACGCAGTTAATGGTGATAACAGCTTTCCATCCTGCACTAATTATAGCAGCCTGCTTGGTATTAACAGAAGTCATGATGGAAGAGGCATTGTGTGGCAGCCAAAGGAGGTACAGGTGATGGTAGAGGATCTCTTTTGAAGGCACAAAATTGTTCGCAGTTAAGTTCCATACTTCACACGCAAAGACTCTGGGGCCACACTGTTGTTGACGGGGTCCTATGAACAGGGAAATTTAGTCATCAGTCCTCATACCAATCACACTCGCCATAGTACTCAAAGTCTCAGTTTCAGAAGCATGAATCATCAGCCCTTCAATCCTCAACATCATAACTTTTCCCACTTTGACAGATCAGTTTTTGACACATTGGTCAAGGCCCTAAGAGACCACTCACTAAAACATCTGCAGCAACTTTCAGGCTTTTCACATCCCTTCAGATGCCACCTTGCTCTCTTCCTTCAAAACTGGGAATATACAGCTACAAGTTAAACCTACCAAAACTAGAATTCTGTCCTCTGGCAACATCCCTCATCTGGTGGAACCTGGACCAGAGACCCCAGGTTGGGAGGTTAGTAAGTGGAGCCTGGTCACCTGAGGCAGGGAGCCCAGCTGAACCAGGCACCTGTGGGGCCAGGACTGTGCTAGGCGCCCAACCAGGGCTGAACCACACTGGCAGCCTGGCCAGAGCTGCACCAAGCACTCATGAGGTGGGGGCCATGCTGACAACCTGGCTGGTCCAGAGCCAGCCTCTGGGTTGGGGCTGGGGCCAACACCTACAGGGCCAGGGCAATGTGTGGGCCATGCTTGCGTTTCTGGGGCCATGCCAGCAGCCCAGTCTTAGTGGAGCTAGCACCCACATGGCCAGGGCTGGAGTTGGGGCCATTACCAGCATGGGGCTGGAACCAGCCTTTGCAGCTGATGCTGGCCCAGCAGGGTGCCAAGGTGTGGCAGCAGGGAAGGGGGTCCTAGGGATGGAAGTGGATAGCTGGGGAGAGGAGCAGGCAGCAGACTGGGTGGCTGGAGCAGGGGACCTGCCTTCGTCCAGCAAATTCCCTCATCCAGGACCAGTGAGGTCCTGAAGGTGCCAGATGAAGGAGGTGCAACCAATACTGACAGATGGGTTTTGGAAATTTTCCTTTTCACCTCCCCCCCTGTCCTCTTCAGCAACCCTTCTTATGAGAGACCGTTATATGACAGGAAGTAGATCACCTCATATATCTGGGAACTATAGAATCCATTCCAGGAAATCTGAGAGGGAAATATTTCCTGATTCACAAGAAAAAAGGAGGTCAGATAGCCATACTGGACCTCATAGCATTGAACAAAAATTCAAGGTAGTCACGCTAGCAGAAATTACTCCATCTTTGGAACACTGCGAGGAGAAGAAGCATATTTGGAAATACAAGGCCTTGGGGCTAATGTCAGACAACTCTTTCAGTTTATCATAGATAGCACAATTTTCAGTATAGTGTACTTCTCTTTGGCCTCTCACGGGCTCCCCAGAGTATTCGGCTTTCCATAGCAGTTTCTCATCTATTCGCTCTGGGGATTGTGATTTACCCATACTTAGATCACTGTTTCCTCAAAGCCTGCTACTTTGAAGATGCTGTGTGTCTCACCATGGAAGTATGGAGATATTGACAAAGCTGGGTCTACAAATCAGCTTCCAGAAATAAATCTTTACTTCGCCATAGCCCTTGGAATTTATAGGGGCCTGTCTCATTCTTCCTGCAACAACAGATTTCACAGTCTGACCACACTCACAGAGACAACTCAAGCCAGCTCACAAACATTGATCAGACATTGCCTCCAGCTTCTAGGACACACAGAAGCAGGTACGTTTGCAATACCTCATGCAAGACTCCATATTAGGTGTCTATAGGCATAGTTCAGATCTGTTTACAGATGAAAGACAGACACTTTAGGCAAACTTCTCTTGATAGCTACAGGGTCACATGCTCCCTTGATTGATGGAAGATCCAACATATGTCTGTACAAGGATTCCATTTATAACCCTCTACACACACACACACACACACTCTCTCTCTCTCACTCTGCTTCACAGTATATTCTATCAATGTGGGACCGCTACAACAGACTTGTTTGTTATTTACCTGAGTAGAAAATGCCCATTCGATTGCTCCAGGGCTGCCTTCGGAAAACACTTATTAGAGGACACGCTCCTTTTCCCATGTACAAGGGCTGCCTATATGCCTTTCTCCCATTTCCTTTCCTGCTGAATTCCTGCTAAAAAGTGAACGTAATAGTGAGTGCTCCCACTTCGCTGAGACATGTCCTACTCGTACCTGACACAGCTGGCAATGTGTCCACCAACTCACCCTGTACTTACCTTTGCTTTCAGACCGAAGGACAAACTCTCCGTACCAACGTGCGGATTGCCACAACACTTGGCTCCTTCATAGTTGCAGCACATAGAAAGCTGCTCTTCTGAGGAGGTGCAGGAGGTGCTACTCTGCAGTATAAAATGGGCTACCTGACACACAGCTATAAAAGTGGGTTAGATTTCAGGTTTGGTGCAATTCCTGACAAATTACCCAGCATTTTTCACCCTTCCTGTGGTCTTGGACTAAAAATTGAATCACAACAGATCAGAGCGGTCCCTCAGTTCGGTCAAAGTATGCCTTGCAGCCGTAATATCTTTCCTTCTGCAAACAGGGTATCCCTGATTTTTTTTGCCCATCCAACTACAGAGAGATGCTCCATGGCATTGTGAACCTCTGTCCCCAACCCAGACTTCCAACTCTAATGTGGGCCCTAAATCTAGTTTTAAAGCACCTAACTAGACAGCCCTTTGCACCTATGGTCACTTGTTTGCTTACATACCTATTGATGCCAACTGCATTTCTGGTGCCATCATCCTGGCAAGGAGAACAAGCTACATAGTGGCACTACTGGCACTTCCCCTTCACTATGTCCTTTAAAAATGAAATTACTCTTAGGCCACATCAGAAGTTCAGCCCCTTGACAACCTTGTCTTTTCACATAAACCAGCTGATTCAGTTCCTGATGTTTTATCCAAAGCTCTATCATGTTGCCATGGAGGCTGTACTGCCTACACTAGACATTAGAAGAGCCTTAGTCTTTTGTCTGGACAGGAGAAGGGCATTTAGGAAATCTCAGTGCTTCCTCCCCATTGTGTCAAGGTCAAAAGGCACAGCCGTATCAGTCCTCACTATTAAAGACTCCCCTCCACATCACAGGTTCGCAAGTCCCCTCCCCATCCCATTCCAAAAAAAATATTGGGAATAGAACCTGAAAGCACCTTGTGTTCAAGATCTGAGCCCCCTCTATTTTTTTTTAAACTCTGGATGAACTGGTATTCACTAAAGGTTACGTTTTTCTCATGCGTTACATTAGTTTCATGCTGGCTAAGTTACCATAACTGTTAAATGTGCCTTTGGAGGTTGTTAGTGGAAAAATACTAGCAGCTATTGGATATTTTGGAGTGGTGGGAAAGGTGTAATGCAAAAACAAAGTGGGCCTTTGCCCTCAGAATCCACTGTTGGTTCTATGGCAGAAGGCTCTTCAGCCGTTTGGAGGAAGCCCAGTCCCTGCATTGTGTCATGCATACCTAACTGTACATGAGGTTTCTGGTGGGTGGATCTGCACGTGGCCCTGCCAGAACTGGTCCTAAGCCCAAGTCTGTTTTTAGGAGACTGTGTTTTCAAGAAAGTGCATGATCAAAGAAACATCACGGTGGAAATTGTTACATAAAACCCTGCTTTAGTGTTGCTGAGTTCTCATGCCTCTTAGTTATGGATTGTCTTTCTAGGTGTTCTTTTTTCACTTTTAATTATTAATACACTTTTTGTAGGCTTAAATTGGGCATTCAGTGGTACTTAGGTGTAGGGGAATGGGAAGATGTTTTCTTTAAATTATTGGAGGGGGTGTTAGTCTGGATTTACATAAAGTTGAAGGCAATCCTGCTATAAACCCAGTTTTCTTTCTTCTGTCCTAACTTCATCAAACCTAAAATAATCCTGGGCCACGGCTCATTTTAGGGAAAAAAAAGTTCCCCTTCTCACCTTCCTGCCCCCTCTATCTATATCCTGGATTCTTCTTTTTCCTCCAATTCTGATGAAGTGGGTCTTACCCACAAAAGCTCATTAGGTAATAATTAAAATTGTTAAAGTGCTACAGGACCGCTTGTTTTTTGGGGTTATTTCTTTGTGAAACTACAGACTAACGCAGCTAATGTGAGCCTTATGTCAAATTCAGGCTTCAGTTAAAAAAAAAAAAAAATCCAAATGTGCTGAGCATGCACATAATCTTTGCTTGGCTTTCAGAGTGACACCATGAGAACACTTGTAAAGCTCATCTTGCTCTCATACAAATTTACTGATTTTTTTTTTTTTGGGGTCACTCGTGATGTGTAATGCATAGATTAGTATGGAGTTGTATGAGAAAGGAAAAAGTTAACGTTGTTTGCATGACCACAACTGCATGTGCACATTTTGACTGGAACATTAGCACATGCAGTCATTTCCTCATTTGGACTTTCTAATGGTTGTGAGACTGTTTTGGTTTTTTTATGAGATAAATTGATAATTATATAAAAATGAAAATTCTATTTTGTGTAAAGCGAAGGTAGTCCTTATTTGTATAAATGGTAATAATATTCATAGCAATATTCATGGAGCTCATGAGTGTAAATTGGAATAGTGCTAACTTAATTTGTTCCAGCTGTATGAATGATTTATGATGCTTTCCGATAGTCTTTGCATATAGTGTTAACCATAAGGCAAGGCATGCAGTACATACTGATACCAAACTAAAGTGTATTTCACTGTGTTTGATTAGTATAAACATCCATAATAGCATTGCTAGTTTTATTAGTACTTATGCTAATTTTATTTAGCTTTTCTTTGAGATGTTAACATCACTAAATTTATTGTAAGTATGAAAAGGCAGCAGAATATGTGAAAGTAGGACCATAATAGAAGTATGTCTACAGTGATTTCCAGGTATAGTATACACCTTTCAAATGAAGTAATGCCTTTGGAATGAGCTTTAAAAGATTTTTAGTTTTTGCCAACTGAGTGAAAAAACTGGCTGGGTTTGTTTTCATGGAGAAGCAAAAAATATACTACACCCACCTGCCTGAATAGTTGAGCCTTGCAGTTGAAAGAGTCTGAGCAAGTAAGAACAAGAACTTTCTAACAACATTTTTATTTGCAGGAGAACTCCGGCACATTACCAAGCTAAAACCGTGGAGCCTCTTTGATGTGCTTGTTGAAAAGTATGGGTGGCCTCATGAAGATGCTGCACAGTTCACAGATTTCCTGATCCCCATGCTAGAAATGGTCCCAGAAAAACGAGCGTCAGCTGGAGAATGCCTTAGGCATCCATGGTTAAATTCTTAGCAGAATCTTCAAATGTAACATTGAACCAGCAATCACTTTCCAGTGCATCGGACCTGAGTGATGACTGTCACAAATTCTTTAACAGGATTACAAGTGAGCTGGCTTCATCCTCAGACCTTTGTTTTGCTTTGAGGTACTGTTTGACATTTTGCTTTTTGTGCACTGTATTCTTGGGGAAAGGTAGTCTCGTCTTCAGCTGGTAGTTTACTGACCCACTTTTCAGAAAACACTCAGCGTGTCTTTAAGCATCATTTCTTGTGTTGGCGTGGCATTCAAATGTCAAACTTTTGAACACACCATCTCTCCTGACCCTGTGTTTTGGCAGGTTTTATATCTATTTATGATGAAATATTTTAGCTAAGTATTATGTAATTTACAAGTTTGACATTATCAAGTCAGAACTGAGAAATGGCAAGGAATTGTACAATTTTATTTTCTGACAAAGGGACATCATTCTTGTATTATAGTGTATGTAAATGCACCCTGTAAATGTCTATTTCCATTTAAATATGAAATGGAGATTCAGATTTAAGAGTAAGGCTACTAAGTTTAAAGAACTTTGTAGCATATGAATTGCATGTGGCGGACTTCAAGCTGCTTTAAGGATTTGTGTAAATTTTCCATTTCATAGACATTCCTGTACATTGGATTACAAAGTGGCTCTGGTTTACAAGACTTCATTCCACAAATGGCACTTTAAAGGAAGGCTAGACTTCTTTCTAATGATAAAGTATGCTTTATCATTTTAGCACTCCCTTTTAGAATTTTGCCTATTTTAAGGAAAGATTAACAATTTCCCTTAGTGTGATAGTGAAGACATGACATCACATGGTGTTGCCTTTTTGTAGGCACTATAATTTGTACTATACCCAAAAGATTAAAAGTGAGCATGGGAAATATTCTGTCCAGAATTACTGATCTTTTACAATTTGTGGTTGGGGTAAGAAAAAAATTGATGCAAAACCAAATACAATTTAGAGAACAAAATAATCCAGTGTTTGAGACAGTTTATGCTCATTCCATTCATAGCTTTACATGCTCCTAAAACAAATTGCACTAGCTTTTTTCCCCATGAATTAACATATATAGAAATTAGTTTGCCCTTTGTAACTTGCACGCAAAAATGTAAATGTTTCTAGGGGTGAAAAAAGCTAAATAGATTCAAATTCATAGGCAATAGAGATTTTAGAATGTAAAATATGGAGTCAGTGGGATGAATGTAAGTTTATTTCTGTTTTTACATAATTATGGTGCCACTTTTTTGACTGTCCATTTTAAATTTATTCACATGCCTTTGCAATAACTAGATTGTGAGAAGATAGCTGTGTTGTAACAATAACCAATTGTTTGAGGTGCTTGCAGTTGTCAAATTAAAGTATTTTGTTTTTTCAGACATTGTGCTGTTCATTCAAATGCTTGATAATTCCAGCTGTTAGTCACATTTCAGAGTAGGTTTTTCAGCGGAGTGTAAAAGAAATGTCAGTTGACAATTAATTTGTAATTCTGTATACTTGCTGGAAATATTTTACTTAATACATTAAGCTAAAACAGCAGTTTTACTCATTGTTTATTCAGACTCAGAAATGGCATTCCACAGAGCCTAAGCCTGTGCATGCTTCTGCCCTTCTGTGTATACCTCCAGTTATTAAAAACGAGGATTATTTAAAAACTCTTGTTAGAGTGCAAAACATGGTTATTTATTCAAGAGACTTCAGCCACAGTTGGCGCTGCCAACATTTTGGGTTCAGAGCAGAGAGCAAGGGCACCAAGAATAATATTGATAGTGCGAAGACAAAATGCAGCAATGAAAGACAGGAGGTAACATTTTCTGCTTTTCCATGGAGTTGTTTTAGAGTCATACAACAACTGAAGTTTTTTCAGTACAGGAAGGAAAGAAAAACTTAAGGACTGAAATATTAGCTTATAATGTGTGTCATTTTCAAGGCATGAAACCAACTATTTCAATACATTTACACGCATTTGCACTATTGTAGCTATTTTTACGTTATTGGTAACCTAACACTTAGTCAATAGCAGTAACATAATTCAGTTCAGATGCTTGCTATGCTGTCTTTTACCCATTTCTTTCAAAAGCCATAGCTATTCAATTTAAACTGACAAAATGTATGTAACTGTCTTGTACAAAGTGTGAGTTCTTGCTTCTAAGCTAAATAGTGATCCGCTCACTCACTTTTTTCATGTGGTGACTTTGAACATCTCAGTAAAGTGATAAATTGTGATTCTATAGGGATGTATGAAAGGCAGTTATTTATTCCAAGTTGGACTTATTCAAATTGGCATTGACTATGAGCTAGCTGATCTTTTAATAAAATTAGTTATTATTCTTGGCCAATTCCTAGTATTGCTAGACTCAGGCAAAAAGACAAGGATGTGAATAATAATGGAACTGAAATACCTTTCCTGAAGTAGTAAGAAAATGGATTTTTAATGCCATATTTCACCAGTAGCAGTTGCACATTAAGAAAAAGCAGCAGGCCCTCTTTACTCAGTCTGATATACTAGCTTTTTATAAACTGGTGGATGTTTTTGAAAAACTAACAGTCATGTTCAGTTGCAGTAGAAATTACTTGACATCTACATACCTTGAACAAGTTTCATGGGGTTAAACTTGTACTGTTTCATTAATATTACATACAGCCAACTAAATTAAGATACAAAATAATATGTCCTTGCACCAGGCTGGTATTTAGTCAAATGGCTTGTCTTTGTGGTCTACAGTATAAAAATTGGTGCACACATTTATTCTGTATTCAAGCATAATGGAAGTTTCTTAGTTACCATTCAGATAGCTTATCCTAGGTATATAAGTAAAATTAAAATACTGAACTTGAGTTTTAACAATAAGCTTTCTGGCTGTATTTATTCTGATGTTGTTAAATCCATTATGCTCCATATTACTCTTTAGCCACAAAAAACATGCCCATCTCCTCTCTTTTTTCACTGAAAGTTCATAAGTCTTTCATTTTTTGTTGAAGTGTCTTCACGGGGTAGGTGGTCACTTATTGTAAGTACTGCACTACAGCAACGTCCTGGTGCATTTCAGGAATTGTTCTACACAACCTGACAAACCATAAGTGTTGCAATAACTGGACTTCTACTTTGAAATTTTAGAATAAGAACCATACCTAGATATGTATTAAGATATGTGCAAATGCTACTGTGGTCTATCTTCAACATCAGAATAACCAATATTTGAAACAGGTTTGATATGAATCTAGTCTGTAACTGTACCAGTGTATGAATATTTATCATGTACAATGCATAAACTTTGTGGATTAGTTTTGTATAATGTGAGACGTTTCAGTAAACTGACACTACATTGACATTTCAAGTAGTTTTTCATTATCTCTAATAATTCAGATAAGCAGAAAAAGAATGCACTAACCTTTAATCACAGGGGTTCTCAAACTTATTTGATTGTTGATTTCCATTTCTTTCTGTCTGTAGTAGTTTCAGTCCCACACCCTCAGAGCTGGGCAGTGAGAGAGCAGCACTGATTTAAGAGTGGCGTGTATTCTCACCTGTACTTATGTCCTGTGACTTTCCACGGGACAGTCACCCAGCTCTGACTGTGTGTAGAAAGTTCTTTCCCTTTCTAAAACTTCTCATGTCCCCCTGTTTGAGAACAGCTGCTTTAAGTGACAGTGTCACAGATGAAATTTGAGATGGCATATGCAAGTCATCTTTTTCGGTCAGCTTTTCATGCAGAAAGTAAGATATCCACAAAATGGGAATACATTATTTTTGAAGGGAAAAATTCTGCCATCACTTCTAATTATAGCACTCAGAGTCATGGACGTTTTTAAAATAGTAGAGCACAGTCACTTAACATTATTTCTCCTTAAATACACAACACTCAAGACCAGTTCATTAAAACTGACATAATTGTGATTTATTAACATGAATTAAAATGCCCAACCAGTGCTGCAATGTGACAGTATATTAAAAAATTAAAG